>NC_135316.1:59582017-60194017 GCF_048772815.1 Callospermophilus lateralis
TTAGGAGAGCATTCTCAGTTCTCTGTCTTCAGAGACATATGAGCTAGCTTGATAAAGAAAGTGGGAAAGATATTCTGTGCAGAGAGAAGCATGTTTAAAGGCATGAAGTGGCAAACATGAAATTTGCAAATTGCTGAATGAGCCTAAGCATGGCAGCATCCAGCTCCTGAGAACAGGAAATACCCTGCCTATCCAGAATATAACTACAAGTGGTGGTAGCTCCGCACTGGTAAATTTCCTTAGCATACCAGTAATGTCATTGAAAATTTATTTAAAATCTAGGAGCTAATCAAAGTCTTATATTTAGTTGTCCTTATCTCTTCAGTCTTCTTTAATGTGGAACTGTTTTCAAGCATTTTTTGTTTTCTTTTTCTTTCCTCCTTTCTCTCTTGGTCTTTTATTAGGTTGTTTTTATACCCCAGATCAGTTATGTCACAGAATATCCTCACTTTAGGTTTGTATGATTATTTTCGTACAATTAAATTTAAATTAGACATTTCTGTGCAAAGTGCTGAACAGGTTATGTCATTTCACAAGGCAATTGGTGTCAATGTATCCTATTCTTGATACTGTCAAATTTGGGTAAAATGATAACATGTCCTGTTTGCCTACAGCCTTACACACAATGGTTTTGCAACCAAGTATGATTCCTGCCTAAATCATTTGTTGCTATGTGCATTGGAAACGACTTATTTCCCTCATATGTTTGACATTTGCCACCTAATAGTTGACACCTTTATGTAAAATTATCTTTCCTTTCCCCTGCAAAGATGATGATGATGATGATTTTAGCATCAATGTGGATACTTAATTTTTTCCCAGTGTGTAATAATTTATTGTCATCATTGCTTACTTGATGCTCAAATTGTATAAATTTGGCAGCTCTGTCCTTATAACATCCATTTCTATATTATTTGATTCTATTTTCTAGCACATCAGTATGTTCCTGACTCATTTTTGCTAAGTGTTCTGATTCATTTTAGTGAGTAATGATATTTAGAAACCAAGCTCTCAGGACTAGTGTGCTCATTTAGGCAGTAGTGCCATTTTTTCTGAACACTTTTGGTCTCAAAAGCTAGGAAAAATATTTTTTAAAACCCTGTGCCTAAATTGATTCCTGTAAATTCAATCCAGTATGTCAGGATTCTTCCTCCCTCCTCCTATTTCAGATTTACATCTCCTTTTCCACAATGAGGATCACTGTTGACACTAGTATTAACGACTTTACCCATCTGCTCAATATTATAATGAACACATAAAAATTTCAGAATCACTATACAGCATTACCACTACCAACAACAAACTTACTAAGGTGACAGTTCATATTCTCTTTGTAGCTTTTTTCTTTTTTCTTTAAAGTATATGATATTAAGGACATTTAAAAATTACTTGGGTTTATTTTTTTTCTCCTTTATAGCTCTTGCTATAAATTTGATAACTTGTTCATTTGCTTCCATTTGATTTCAATTTGAAGATTTTTTTTAAAGTCTCATGCTTGGATTTGTAAGCAAACATGAGATTAAAACATTTAATTTAAAAATTTTTAGATTTGGGCTGAGGATGTGGCTCAAGCAGTAGCGCGCTCACCTGGCATGTGCGGGGTGCTGTGTTCGATCCTCAGCACCACATAAAAATAAAATAAAGATGTTATGGCCACCAAAAACTAAAAAATAAATATTAAAAAATTATCTCTCTCTCTTAAAAAAATTTTTTTTAGATGTTTTTACTAGTGAAATGTATTTATGACCTCAAATACTTGGCATTCTCTATAGTTCTTTTTGGGGGAAAAAAGCATAATTAAGTTTGAGTGTAAATTTTCAAAGATAGCCAGGTAATTACTTATTAAACTGTCTGAAATATTTAATGTATTTTAATTAAAAATAGCCATCAAATCACTTTAGAATTAAATTTATGTATAAATTAACAACCTCCCAATACTCTATTTCTCGCCCACCTGTTTTGATAACACCTACAAGGTTTAGTACTCTTCTAAAAATATGAAATAGGACCAGATGGAAAACCGACTGATACATATTTATATTTATATATTTGTTTATAAACTGTGAATGAGTGTGTTATTTGTACTCTACTGTTTTCACTTGCTATTCTCTATTAAAGAGATTGTTTCAAAATGGAAACAAAAATGAAGTAATAAAAAGTGTGGAGAAAAATCTTTTTTTCTATCAGATGTCATGTTATACCAGCCTTACAGTTTCATAGAGAATGCCTGCAAATAGCTTCTTTTGCAGGAACAAAAAAGGTCTTTAATATTTCCTTTATTTTGGGTTGGGCCAGTAACTTTTTGGAGTCCTTTTCTCCTGCTTCCTTGGAATGATTTTTAGTATTGATAGTTATAAGTACCTGTGAATATTTTTAATGTTATTTGTAGACAGAATTGGTTCTGTACATACACCCTTGATTAATTATATAATGTCAACTTAACCTAATCATAAGGGAATGCAGTTCTTTAAATTTTTGAGAAACTTTTTAATTATAGAAGATAAACTTTTTATACATTCTGTAAAAGTTTTAGTGATTGTTCGGTGTCACATCTAGTCAAGGGACAATTATTCTCTGATATGGAAAAAAAATAAATCATTGGGATTGATTTTTCATATTTATGAAAGTTAGCATGGAAATGTAATTTTGAACAGTAAGTTTAGATGTGCAGAATCTGTTACAATAACCAAAACACTGTCCCAGACCTGATCAATTTTTAGAATAGAGGCTGTTGCCTTATTAAAAAAAAAAAATAATATGTTTCTACAAGGGAAGTGTGATTTATGATAACTTAAGACATAGATATAACTAGAGCCACATTCCATTTAAAGTCATTGGACTATAAAAGCAGTGCTCTGAAGTGAATCAGTAGAACTTGGTCCTTTTTAGTAGACAGAAACAGAAGCACTAATGAGGTATATTTCATTAAAAGATAGTTGATTTATGAGAGAGAGACCTTTTTTATTTTGAAATTGCTGGTTTTGTCCTGGCATCTGGTCTTTTTTCTCCCTACCATCACCATCCCCAATTTCTCTGTATGCTTTGACATTGCTATGGTAACCCTGAGGGCTGATGGAATTCCCTGCATCTCTTTTCACAGAGGGTGATGAGACAGGAGTGATGGATAGTCTGCTGGAGGCCCTGCAGTCTGGGGCTGCCTTCCGAGACAGAAGAAAAAGAACACCAAAGCCGAAAGGTGAGCACTATGCTTGTTTTCATGTTACTTTCTAGGCAACTATCACAGAGAAGAAGACTTTTTCTTTCTAATTCTTTTAAAATTGTGTCAAGAATGCAGTGCTATGGGCAACAATTATTCAGAAGTTTCATAAGTTTGCTTAATCTCTTCCAAAGACAAATGTCAGAGAGATGTGCATTCCAGTTGGCTAATGTCAGTGGCACATTAACAAATCAATGCACTGAACCTAGAAAATCCTGATTAGTGTGACAAGTCTCATCCAAAGAACCATATGTACTTTGTCCCAGTGGAGTTTACAGTAGCATAATTAAATGGGAAGTAAAAGTCATAACATTACTGCTTCAAGTGTTTCAGGGTACTGAAGCATTGCTTTGCTTCCAGAAATACTTAACCTTGGAAGAAAGTATGTCTAAATACTAAATACTTTTATGCTTCTTGAGATGAACAGATCTCTACATTAAGTTTCTTTTATATATTTTTTAACAGATATTCGGCAAAGTCTCAGTCCATTGTCTCAGAGGCCTGTTCTAAAAGTTTGTAACCATGGTAATAAACCATATTCATAAATTGCACTTTTTTCTTATCTACTTTTATCCTGTTGGTCTGTGATTTTAGTAGGCTGCTCAGATGTTTTCAAGTTTCAATATAACTAACAGTAAAAATGTAGATGTTCATATTTGATGAGATTGTGACTCATGTTTTCTATTTTTATATTTTGCCTTAAGGTTGTTTCTTAGGTTCTTCTTTTCAGGTCTCAAATTAATATTTTATTATTTGAAGTTGCCTTTATAATATTTCTGATCACTGTTGTCCAGTGCACACTTTCAAAAACAATGTGTTCTCATAATGCTATTTTAAATTGTGGAAGTACCAAACGTCAAGATACAATTTGAAGTGTTGAAAATGACACCTGTTTTGCTCTACCATATTTGCTATGTAGTCAGACAATACTTTGACTTACATTTTGGCAAAATTATAGATACACATGAACCCTGCATTATATTATTGTGGAAAGATGTACTAAAATTGATACAAAGGTGAATTAATCTCATCTCTGCTATTTATCTAAAATTGATTCCCCTCAGAAATCCCATACCAATATCATATGCCCAACTACTTGGTACCCTGTTCCTCTGTTCAGAAGACTGTTTTGTGTTGCTTGACTGTTTTCACTTTGGTTTTGTTTCCCTCCTTGTTCTGGTTGTGGATTGGTGCTTGCTTCCTGAAGTTAAAGACTCATTCATCCCCATTTCTTCAAGTGATGTAGTTGTCAAAGGTCACCATATTTATAAGTAGAAATATACTTGACAGATTTCATCCAAGGGTTTTTGGGTGCAGATGAGTTAATTTCTAAAAGTATTTACGTATGGCTGAAAGGGAAACTCATGCCATGTTTTCTAGGATAGCTTAAAATACTTAATGAGATAAGTAAAAACAGATGGGGATGCAATGACCTCTTAATAAGTATATGGATTTTTACTGCCCAAGGCAAAGTACTTATAGTAGATGTAATGAGAAGAAAGGTAAAAATATGCCACAGTATTTTAAATAGGTGTTTTTAACTTCTTTTAGTATGTCTTTGTGTTTGTTCTGCCCTTTCCTATTCTAAGAGAGTAGAAATAACTTAAGTAAGTTCATTATGGATAATTAAGTAATTTCTAACTTTGGACTTATGATTTTGAGTCATTATGACATACTAAATTATGGTAAAAATTGTAGAGGATAACCCTATCCCAGACCTTAAAGATTGTTTAATAAATGAGTAAATGGAAACCCAGAGAGGCTGAAAATCCTGAGCACAGAACTAGTGCCACACCATGACCATAATACAGGTCTCTAATTCCTGTGTATTTCTTTTTTTATTGCATATAGGTATTTCATTTTTTTTTTACTACTAATAAAAGAAACAATTCAGCCCCCTTTGTAACAAATCATTAAAGAACTACATACAAATGGGGATTATGAGATGGTTATAATGGCTTCCTATGCTTTATTTAAAATAAATATTTTAGATATTAATGCAGAGGGAAATTTACCTTATATATCACCCTTGGAGAACCTTTTGTGACTTTAATGAAAATTAGATATAATAGCTTGGCTGTAATTACTAATAAATTGTGTTATTTCTGTCCATTATATAAAAGCAGATATACTGTCTCAAATTCTAAGGCTAAAGTAAGCTGGTAGATTATATTGCAAGCCAAAGGATATTTTTCACAAAGATCAAATTCTCTTTTCTAGTATAAATGTAGTAGATTAAAACATTTGTAGAAAAATTTCTATTGGTATTTTGTTTCTAGTCAAGTAGAAAGAAATCTCAAATTTATCTTTGAAAATGACATATATAAATTTATTAGACTTATATGTTGAAAAATGCAGGATTTGGTTAAGGAAAATTTCTTCATCACAAAAGGGTTCATGAATATTTTTAGAATAGGATATTTCAGAGTTCATTTTGTAATTTATTTCTAAAAATTACCTGTTTTCATTAATAATACAACCCCACTACTGAACTGCATGATTACAATGTAACATTGAATCTATGATATTTTAAATTTAAAAATATCTGGTATTTATATTGCCTACAAGTATGTGTTTGTTGATATTATCTTGTAACCTCTTTGTAGAAGAGTTAAAAAGATTCTCTGCAATTATTTTAAATTCTTCAAACTAATTTATGTCCTAAGTAAAATAATTTTATTAATAGAAATAATAATAAACTGCTGTTTACTGAATTACTTGACTTACTATATGCCAAGCACTGTGCCAAATGTTTTATACATATCATTGCATTTAACCTTCTCAATAATCCTGTCAGATAGTCAATATTTTTACCTTTGTTTTACAGTTGAAAGTAATTAAAGATTAAAAAGATTTGATGGCTTGCTTTAAAGTCATGCAGCAAAGTTATGAACCTGGGCCGGTCTGTCTTCAGAGTCCAAGCTCTTATTCTCTTTGCAGCATGAGAATTGACTTTGAAGTCAATGGCTTAAATCCATATCTAATCCCTTTTCCATCCATCAGCTAGTGACACATGTATGTTTGTTTCTCTTGTGATATGAAGTAGAACTATTGAGATGCAGCCTCTTGGAGGTTCTCCAGCCTCTGGTATGCCTTACCTCTTATTTCCAGATTTAACCACTAGATAGCACTATTTTCTTGGTCTGAGACTTGAATTACAAAAATATTCTTCCAGAATTCATTATGACCACTTTTTATTTCTTTTATTAAACTCATTATTAAATCCTCTTGTTAACTTTAATAAACTTATGCTCTGTTATGAAGACTGTAGAAGACTTAAATAAATAAATATATAATCTCCAAAGCCCAAATTTAAGCTTATTAGTGGCAGTTTTAATCTCTTATTAAATATGTATCTCTTATTATCTGTGTATAGTCTGTGCCTTTTAAAACCATAACTTTAGTCCCAAACTTCTTAGATTTATTTTTATATATTCAGAGTATCTTATTTCAGACTTTTAAGAATCCTGGTAAAACATCCTCCAGAACTTTGGGGCTAAAATGTCCCAGTATGTATTTTTTAAACATATTTTTAGTTATACATGAACATAATACCTTTATTTATTTTTTTGTGGTGCTGAGGATCGAACCCAGTGCCTCACATGTGTTAGGCAAGCACTCTACCAATGACCCCAGCTCCAGCCCCCCAGTATATATTTTGATATACTGACCATAAACTCCAATGTGTTTCAGAAGCAGAGAAATGTTACACTCTGGCTAACCTAGCCTTCATCATGTGTTATAAATCTCTACCAAAAATATTCTCTACTTTGGTTAAAATTTATACTTGCATTATCTTTTATTTTGGCTAGTAAGTCTTAGGCAGCAATTAAGTATTTGCCATTTCTCCTTGTTAAATCTTCATTTATTCCATAAAATATTCAATAAAATTTAATAAGCACTTGTTAGGCACTTAAGATACAGAGATACCCTGCCAGAAACACTGACTAGTTGGGAGACAGACCAATACTAATTCCCATGGATGTGGTAAATTTTAAGATAGAGGATACACACAGTTTGGGCTAGATTAGAAAGTCTGAAAGGCCAATTCTGTCTTTGTGAGGACAATCCAGATTTGATTTCTAGTGAGATCTGAAATCTAAGCTGAGTTTTAAAGGATGAGTTGAAATGAGGCCACAAATGCAAGGGCAAGGATGAAAGACAAAAGAAGTAGCCCCAGCATGTGTGCCCTTTCCCAGGGAGCCTTTCTGAACCTCATCTGAACCTTGATCTCTAATAACATGGTCTTCCCAGGATACAGCACTCAGTCCCTCAGAATGTTTCTTATTCAATGTTGGTCCCCCCTACTCGTGAATACTTTGTGGTGGAGAGAAGGCAATAAGGAAAAGGTCTGTATTGTTTTCTGTCTTAAATGTCAGTACTTAGCTGGAGGGGTGCCTAGCATGTGTTGAATGAATGGTTTATGTTTAGGCTTGAATGGAGCAATTATTATATGAAGGAGCAAAATGATGTCTCAATGTCATCCCAATAAGTGGGATTTAATATGCCAAGTGATAAAGCTGCAACTGTGAACACCATTAACCACCCCTCATCTCCTCCCTTTAATGTTACCTATTGTCCATGATGACACCAACCAACACTGACCAGTGCTTCAAAAAGGATATGGAGGGCAGGGTTCAAGTTTGAGTGGATTTCTCCTTAGTAGTAGGAGGGATGCTTATTAAATTTTTTTCCCTTGTTTAGTCAAGAAAATTATAACAATATTAAAGCAAATTTATCTGCTCATGACTATAGGCTTTTACTGCTTCATTCAACAGCTTGTTCCAAACCTAAAGATCTCCCTCTTTTGCATAAAGATAATTAAAATATTAATGCATTTTATGATGATCATACTATGGTATTTAGGGGTTGGTAAATAAAGTGCCTAGTTGGCAATATAGGACTAGGTGGAGAAGTAGTAGTATATTGAAAGTCTGGTGCCAGGCCACAAATTTTGGACTATTGAAAATTTTGATTAAGAAAATGAGAGGTGTGAGTAGTTAGGATGGAACTGAATTGAAAAACATAAGCAGGACTTAGCTACTTCAAGGACAGTGTGGATTGGCTGCAAGGGATAGGGAAAGTCAGAAGGAATATTAAGGTTGAAGGAAGAAGCCAGGCTTATAGCTTTGGGTCAAGAGGCCCTCCCAGAGGATCACTAATATTGTATGCTAATGAGTTATCTAAAGGAAGTCTTTAAACAAGAACAGGATGAATTGAGGACTGGACATTAGGAAGGAACTTGGTCAAGGGCTCAATATTAGTGATAGATCAGAATGAATCTATCACTAGTGTTAGAATAAACAGAGGAAGAGGCTGAAACAATGAGTAAGTAGGGAGATAGCACCATAGTAGAGCCTGTTTATGAGGTTGAAGGAAGAGTTTCAAGACTTATTGTCCTCATTTTCTTATTTATTTTCTTTATAACTTCTGGTATATCAGTGAGTGGCTCCTGGTTTCCCGGGTATGTAATTGCTCTTCTCCTCAGGGACTTCTCTTCTGCTGTGCATTATAAATCTTTTGTGACAAAGGTTACAGGAATATAAATTGTTGAGCCACACCTCATCGTGCATATGCCTGCAATTTGATTGCACCCTCATTAGATGGTTCTCTACTTTTCATTAAGTAGTTCAGTGGGATTTTTTTCCTAGTTAAATGGATATAGAGTAATCAGAAAGAATTCAATAAACTATATGCAATTAAAAACCCTAATGATAAAACTATTTAACTGTGACAAAATAAGATAAAAACATAATCAAAATTTTAGGCAAACAAGTATTACACATTTTTAGTGAACATCCATAACCTAAACAAAATCTTGCTATATTATCTTTACACTAAATCAATTCTTAATAGCCTTAATTTGGATTTGATTATCTATTTTTACTCTTCCACTTATATATGGAGCTTTGAGAGATTTTTATAGAAATAAGATTGTATTGCCTCTAGGCACAGCTGCTCTGCCACTCTCAAGATTTGAAGGCAGAATTAAATGTGAAGCTAGTTAGATATCTTGGAATTAGCATATTCCTCTGCACAATAACTAAGGGAGGCACATGGGCTTTGGTTGATGTTTCAAAACTTCATATGCAGCCACCCCCATCCATGGTCTGCTCAGTCTTGAGTCCCCTAATTTGTCTATCTTCCTTTTCCCCAAGCAGCAAGAATTTGGCTTGAGGCAGAATTATGAAGTTTCTAAGGTTTTCCTTGGTGTCTACTGAGTACTAACTGCCTTAAGGCTTCTTTGAAAACAGTGAGGACAACACCACAACAGTCCTTATCTAGAGAACTTTATCAAAGTAGTATATGTTGACAAGTACCATTTCCATTTTTTTAAACTATATCCTATTTTAGAATAGAGCATAAGCAAAATGATATGATTTTCCAATTGTCACTGGCTTATTTTCTTGAACATTTTTTTTTCTCTTGCTCATGTACTTCTGCCTGCCTAATAACCTATGAAAGGGAGCTATTAAAATACTAATTGTTTTTGACACCCTTATGGCTTGGGCTTTCAAGCAGAATCAAATGCTACCTGTAACTGTCAAAAGACTTAAATATTTTTAAGGAGATTTTTCTAGGCTGGGAATGTAAAACAATTTGGGTGATTTCAGATTTTATTCAAACGTCAGTCTCTTGTATTTACTATGTAGTCAAGCAAGAGGAAGAATGGACTCAGAAGGACCCTGCCTAGGTAAGGATGCCCTGTGGGCAGATGGGAAAGACTTTTCTTTTCTAATTTTACAGTCAGGGCAGGACAACCTTTTGTCACAGTCATTATCAGACAGACTCTTAAGCATGAACAGGTTAGAAAATTCTCAAGTAGTGAAGACTTGAAGTTGTTGTAAAAGGACATTTATGCAAGAAATAGCAAATGTCTTTCATTTAATGAGCATTCACAGATGTATGCTGAAGGCTGGAATAAATTTAGTGAAAAGAAGATAAAGAACTATTGTATAAGGGAATTAATGTCCTTGACTTTCCTGAAATAGTGGTTATGATTAACATGGCCCTTGTTCTATTTATGTTCTATAAGGCACTATAATTATTATGATCATTTAAATTTGTTTGCTCATTCCTGAATCTGTTCCTTTTCTTAAGACAGAGATTTAGAATCTGGTTCTATAAGGAGTGAATGGATAGATTTTAGAAGCTCTGTCAACTCTGTAGTTTGGTTTTAAATGTTAGACGTAATTTTTTCTTCATGGTATAAGGATCTATTGATAGGATCAAATTTCTCCCCAGAAGAGATGAAGAATTGTCAACTTTGTTTAATTACTAACATGGTAATTTTGCATGTGCTACTTTTAGGAAGCCATTTTTGCTATAAGCATTTGCCATTTGAGAATTAACTTGGGTTGGGGGATTAAATGTTTATTGGCATAATGAAAAATGAGCAAAACATTAAAAGTACTTGGCAGAGCTATAATTTTAGCACCAATTAAATTGTTTAGGATATAGTTAAGACTCATTGACATAGAGGCACTGTGGAATCTCACTGAGCATGCACAGAGAACTTCTGTACCTAGGACACTCACTAATCCTCCTGGATTTCCCAGGTTGTAGGGCAGGCAAGGCTTATATGGGTCTACAGCTCAAAAGGAAAAGGCAAAAGAAAGATGACCCACCAGTGATACAGATGCCAAAAGAAAAACCAGTCACCAAAGCTACATGCTAAGAAAGGACAGGTCAAAGAAAGACTGAGTCAGTGCCTGGGCACAAATTGGGCTGAAGGATGCAGGTCTCACTGCTCACCCTAGGAGGAGCAGCCAGGCAGCGTTGGTGGGAGCGGGAGGAAGAGGGCAATTTTTTTCCTAAAAGTCTGGATGGTGAAGGAAAAAAAAGAAGGAAAAAAGAACTAGAACAATTTGTTTTGTTTCTTTGGCCTTCATTCAGTGGGATGGAAAGTCACCCTGAAGGTGAAGGGTAGGATTTAGGGAAGCATTACCTGGAATAAAGGTCCTGGGGGATGAGAGTAGAGAGCAGAGAACAGTACAAAGTTAGGGTGCTGGACTCCAATTGGTAGTATCTGTTAATTAAAGGAGAGTTTGGGGGGAAAGGGGGAGTCTCATGTGATAACATCTATTTTCTCAGAAAATTATGATATAAGGTCTCTTCTTAAAAGTGATTTGTCTTTGGGTGGGGAGGAAGAGTAGGGCAGTGGAGGATGGCACTGTTCCTGTAGAGTATGAGAGGAAACCAATCAGACACAAAATAATTTTTCTCCAGTGGCCTAGCCAGAGTAAAAGACAATTACTTGGGTAGAGAGAGAACTCTGTATAAGGGAAGGAGAAGTTGCCAAGGTACTTCCCAGGCCCTGTGACAAAGGGCACATGGTCATTAGTAGCCTAAAGGTTCTAAAATTTAATCTCCACATGTGAACATAATGCACAGTTGAGTAGTGGACAGAATGAGAGGGCTTCAGAGCACCAACCCAGCAGTCAAAACATTTTTCCCCCCAGGATATTTTGTATTTAAAAATTGTAGTAGTTGTATGAAAATAATTATTACTTTTTTGGAACACTGTATGCCATTGTGGGTTTTGGCATTGTTTTGCGGTTATGTCACATCTGTGGATGGCATTATAGCTTGGATAATGGGGACCCAAATACAGCTGGTTTTATTCCAGGCTTGTGCTAACAACATTATCTGAGATGTCGTCCTAAGAAAATAACACTTGATGTTAAAGAAATTATTTCTAAGGCTTTACTTTCATATTTTATTTGCTTTCATTAAAATAGCCACAGATATGAAATCACTCTTCAAGATTGCTTTCAGTATCAAAAATAAATATTTTGCAAAATGTCTGATGCATTGTAGATACTTTTAAAAGCAGTAGTTGTTCTTATTTAGTGACTGTTTATGAAAGCATCAAACTAGCCAGAGACGTTCTAACGCTGTTTTTTTTGAAGCCTTGAAGGGACAGCCTGACCTTGAAAATTAGTGAAGAGTCATGATTGGGGTTTAGAAACAAACAGATGTGGGTTTTAATTCTTTTTTTCTTTTCTTTTTTTTTTTTTTTTATACTACAGATTGAACCCAGGGGGGCTTAACCACTGAGTTACATCCCTTGTTTTTTATTTTGAGAAAGAATCTCAGCTAAATTGCTTAGCGACTTGCTAAATTGCTGAGCCTGGCTTTGAGCTTGTGACGCTCCTGCCTCAACGTCCCGACCACTGGGACCGCAATCCTGCACCATTGCACCTGGTGGAGGTTTTAATTCTTGACTTAGTAACAGGGTGACTGTATTAATCAGCTTTCTGTAACTGCAGCAAAACACCTGAGATAATCAACTTATAGAAAGATTTATTTTGGTTCACAATTTTATAAGTTTCTATCCTTGATCATTTGGCCAGGTTGCTTTGAGCCTATGCAGACACATCATATTTTTGTAGTGTCAAGGGAAATGGCATGAGGGAGTTAAGGAAAGATATTTCTAAAGTAGAATCAATAGGAGGTGAAGATAGGAAGAGACTAGAGCAGCTAAGGAGGTCTTTGAGGCCTATGGCTGGAAGAAGAGAAAACATGTTTAAATCACATTGATTTTGATGAAAGAACAAAGTTGCAGAAGATAATGAGTTTCTTTTTGAACATGTTGGTGGAAATTGCTAGCAGGAACCTCCAGATAACTTCATAGGTCAGCTGGAAATTCTGGACTCCAATTCAGATAAAAAGATGGCAACATTTTGTTACTCGTTTCCATATTTCAAAACATACTCATTCAGCACTATGAGCTAGAGTCCAAGGAAGCCCTGAGAAATATCAAGGCAAGTATTTATCCTTCCCTCCCAAGTGCCTGTGGTATG
Source organism: Callospermophilus lateralis (assembly GCF_048772815.1). Taxonomy (NCBI): domain Eukaryota; kingdom Metazoa; phylum Chordata; class Mammalia; order Rodentia; family Sciuridae; genus Callospermophilus; species Callospermophilus lateralis. Next base: position 59,595,041 of record NC_135316.1, read on the forward strand.
GAAGTGCATATGGCTGAATCAGGATACAGGGCATCTTGGGAACCACCTATATGTAAAGAAATCATATTAAAATGTCCCAAAACTAAGGATACGAAGAACATCCTTAAAACAGGCCAAAAAAAAGGTCACACAAAGGAAACAATTTCAAATGGGACTGGATACCACATGAAATTCCAACAGATAAGACAGAAATTGTTTCTAAATTCTGGAGGCAAATTATTCCCAATGAAAGAATAGTTTACCTTCTTTTCCCCTTGAGAATATATAAAGAAACTCAAAAACAATTCCAAATTTCTATGAAATTAAGATATCTTTAACCCCAAATAACAATATATAAAGACAGCAAGAATGGGAGATGATGTTGATGCAGCAAGGAGAAAGCTGGATCCAGATATTTTCATTTCCTAGGGCTACCAAGACAAATTACCACAGCTAGCAATAAATGGGGGATGACTTCAAACAGCAGAAATTTACTTTCTTGATATTGTGGAGGCTAGAAATCCAAAGTCAAAGGGAGAATCTGTCTATCTTCTCTTCTGGTTTCTTATTATTGCTGAATGGCTCATAGTGTTGCTTGGCAGCTGAATTTGCTGCATTGTGTTCCCTCCATCAATACATGGCATTACCCTTGGTATCCACATCTTATAAAGATGCCAGTTGTTGGATTAAAGTTCACTTTCATCGACTATGGCCCTGTCTTAACTTCTGCAAATACAATCATCTTTAGAGTAAGGGATCAGGAATTACAGGTGCATGGAGCCAGTGACAAGAGTGAGGTCTAGCCGGGTGCAGTTGTACATGGCTGTAATCCCAGTGGCGGCTACGGCAGAAGAATCTCGAGTTCAAAGCCAGCCTCAGCACCTTAGCAAGGCCCTATGCAACTCAGTGAGATCCTGTCTCCAAATAAAATATAAAAACAGGCTGGGGATGTGGCTCAGTGGTAAAGCATCCCTTAGTTCAATCCCTTGTGCCAAAAAAAGAAAAAAGAATGAGGTCTGGCTCCAAAATCCTGACTTGTATCCTTATTCTGTACTGCCTATAGTCACTCCCTTTCCTCCACCCTTCAGAGGTTTAATTCAGGAGACAATTGTGCTAGAAACTGTAGTTAAAGAGAATATATGGCAAGACTGAGATATTCTACTGAAAATGGGGTTATATGAATATGGAGGAATATCATAATAAAAAATAGAAAAGAATGCTAAAATCCTATTCTGACCCCCTACTACCATTTAGTTCTTAGTTTATAGAAGTCAGCCCTTATACTTAAAGCAAATAGCAGACTAACTTCTCTGAAGATAATGATCAGTCTGGAGAAAGGGCCTTTAGATATATGAGCCATAGGAAGGCTCATAGCAAGAGAATCCCAAGGAGAGAGACCCAGTAATTAACAAACCTCATCATACCAAGATTTTACTACTTACATATCAATATGGGCTAAGGATTCATTAGCTGACAGGAAAACATTTATCATGAAACAAAGGATAAACAAGCCAAAGAACTCTCACTAAATAGAAAAAAAATGGGAAGAACAAAGAAATTTCAAGCAACATATAATAATTGCAAGGATATCCAAAAGAATTACAACAATGAAAAGAATAGGATGCTATCTATCTAAAAGTGTATTTGTGTGTATGTGTATAAAGATAATTAATACAAAAGAACTAGAAAACAAGGATTTCTTGGCTATAAAAATATGGTAAAAGAAAAATTAGTATAATACTTGATAAAAGTATTAAAGGTGCTGGAGAGTATCTTAGTCTGTTTTGTGCTGCTGTTATCAGAATACTGCAAATGGGGTAATTTATAATGAACACAAATTTGTGCAGTGACCATATTAGAGGTGGAGGAAGCCCACAGATCAAGGCATTTGATGGAAAGGACCTGAAGAAGCTCTTCTTAACTGTCTTCCTATGGCAGAAGGGAAAAAACAGGGTGAGGAAGAGACAAAAGGGAGCTGAGCTTGTTCTTGGATAAGGAACCCATTACATACACTATAACAAATGCACTTGAGTGGTTTAACCATTGGAGGGCAGAGTACTCATATCTTTATCACCTCTTAAGGGTCCTACTTTTAATACTGTTATAGTCGCAATTCAATTTCAGCATGAGTTTAGGAGAGGTAAAACCTGTAAGATGGAGGGTGGAATATAAAACACATCATCTGAGTGACCCCATGTACAATTGTATAAAAATGCTTTTGGATAAGTTTGGAAAGTTTTAATGACTGGTACTAAGAGAATAACAAGAGGAAATTATTAAGTTTGAGGAAAAAGAAAAGTGATATGTGATCATAGTACACTACTTGACATAATTATTTTACATAGCCATAATAATAAAAATACTGTGGTAGTTACTGAAGAAGGTTCCCAGTGCTGGACCTGGTGTCTCATGCCTATAATCCCAGCAGCTCTGGAGGCTGAGACAGGAGGATTGCAGGTTCAAAGCTAGCCTCAGCAACAGTGAAGGTACTAAGTAACTCAGTGAGACCTGGTCTCTAAATAAAATAGAAAATAGGGCTGGGGATGTTGCTCAATGATTGAGTGTCCCTGAGTTCAATATCCAGTACCTACCCCCCACCAAAAAAAAAAAAAAAAGAAGAAAGTTCCTAGTGATTCCTGCTTCCAGGTGTGCACACCATTCATGTGATTCCCTGCTCCTGCCACACCAAAAAATAAACAACAGGAAAACATTGTACTAGGGTTAGTCTATAAGTAATTAAATGGAGCAGAAATGATGGTATGTCACTAAAGAGATAAAGGTACCTAAGATACTGCAGACATCATGCTTTTCCCTTTCCCTTGGCTCTTGGGGAGCCCATATTATAAGCATCTCTTTGGAGAGACCCAGGTTGTGAGGAACTGAAGTTTCTGCCCAGCCTTGATGTGAGCTTGTAAGTTTATCCCTACTAAGATACAGTTAGAAGCCAAAATTGCCTTTTTCATTAGTTACCTCTCATTTTCTCTTAAAACCTTCTGATTGTGCTTTTCTTTCTTTCTTTTTTTTTTCATTTTTTCTTTCCCAATACTGTATATGAACCTGAAGGTGACTTCTCTTTATTGTGAATCCCAGCTTATTTCTATGTGATCCAAAAACTAAATTGCTCTTTAATGTGCATGCCTAAGGAGTGATAGGGGATGATAAGAGTCAATAATGGCAGTGCCTCTATCTCAGGATAATAAATATGCCTTTGCATATAAAATGGACATACTTTCAGTCTTTTTTTCTGTGTTCTGTAGATAACATTGGTCAGTAATTTTCCAGCACATTTTCTGAATTATTTTTTCCCTTGTCATTCTTAATGTGAGAGAAAATGATGGAAATGAGCAATAGAGAAAAATCAAGTAGCATTCTTTTTTTGCCTCTTAGAGCAAAAGTAGCCTTCCAGTGGTACATAAGAACTTGATAACTAATCTCTATCTACTGAATTCTTAGTAAGCAAGAGAATTAGATGAAATTGGCATTTTGAAACATTGATGTTCATTATAATCATTGACTCTTTTGTAAAAATGTGACTCTTAATATATTACACTGATTTCACGAAAGCCAGAGATGTAGCTGGTATTAGCTGGTGGTGTGACTGCTTATTATGTAGTATAGGTAAGGAGATAAATACTAAATATTTCTCCATTTTTAATGAGTATAAATTGAGGCAAGCATTGACATGCATTAAGAAAGCTGCAATGTCCCATTGATTTCCAAGTAAATAAATTGTTGTTAGCTATGATGTACATTTGTGTGATATGACAACATTTTAAGCTTAAGCAGTTTTACCACTTATTAGCAATAATATTAGAATAAATGATAATGATCATTAAGTGCTATGTACATGATCGTTTAAGTAATCATGCTTGCAATCTCCTTCTATTAGTCAAACCTCTTTGGGTTAATTAGTCAGAGGAGCTGTCATATCCCAATTTCTACAGGAAAAATGTAATAAAGGAACCTGAAATACAATACACATCAACATTTACCTTACATATCGACTTTGTCTATTCTCACCCACATTATTGCAACCTGAAGGTTAAAAGATTCTGGTAAATTTTTTTGTTTGAAATATGATAATTAAGGATATTACATGAGTATAGTTTTTCCGTTAAAGCATTTATGCATCAGAAATACTACTATGATGTTCAAAATAAAAACAGAATCCTCATTTACCAACATACCTACACTTACTGATGAGCTAGTAAATACTGTTTAGATATGGCATTTAAAATGTTAATAACATCTTTTATCTCATTTTGACAAGCCAGTAATTCAGAATCTATTTAACTGGAGTTATATGGATTGAATGCTATACACACAAGAAATTACTAAGAATTTTTTATTATCATTCCTTTTATCATCCACATCTTGTTAATGTAACCACTCTGAGGGTTCTTAAATTTGTGTTTGATAAATCATGAACATAGTTTGATTTAATCCAAAGTGCCTTTTATTACTGGGTAAAAAGCCCATTTCGTACCTTTGTCTTAGTGCATTCCCCATGTCCCAAAGGAGGAGAAAGATCAAGAAAGAGATCTTTTAAAATTCATTGTGATTCATCATTGGGCTACTTCTCAAATAACAATGGTGATGATGCTCTTTGTTGACTGTGCTGACAGAAATAACTGAAGGGCAGAGAGAAGTGAGTACAGGCATATGGTGCAGAGGAGATCTGCTGGGGACCTGGTGCTGTGCTTGCAGCCTGTGGCAGCAGCATCCTCCTAATGAGTCTCAAATTTTCATCACTTGTTACTCATTATTTGCTATTCACTTACTAGAAACTGGACACGGCCTCTTGCTCTCCATTCTGTTAACCTACACTGTCTTCATCTCTTCATCAACTGATCCCCATTCCCTTTCCTTGCTCAGATAGAAAAAGACAAGATCTGTTCAAGGTGAGTAATGAAATGAAGTAATGAAAGTCAGCCACTCAAGGTCCACAGTTGTAGAAACTTTAAGTTCCTAGAAATTAACTAAAGTCTTCTGTGCATTTGTTTGAATTATCAAAGTTTTGAGCCTAATTTTTTAAATTATTATTTTTGGTCAGTTTCCATATTCTATTGATACTGCTCTCTCTGTGGTGGTTTCATTGTCCATGGGCCCATGCTTATATGTTTTAAACTCTCTTTATTTCTGTGCTATAGACATGGATGGCTAGTCCCGTGCTCCTCTTCTACTCAGGTCTTCAATCCTATCAATTGTCTCTTTCGCATTGAGTTCTCCTTTAACCCCATTATTTTCATCTTTTAAGAAATACTCAACCCTGTTTTTAATACCAAGATAAAAGACTGTAAATGTACAAACTGTTGCCTACTTGAAGAATAACATAGAAAAGTACCCAGTTCCTAAGTATATGGCTTGACCAGTGTTTGTGAAATGAACTCACCAATGGGACCAGCACCCAAATCAGAAACAGAGTATTAGAACTATAGTGGCCCCTTTCATCTCCACCCCACTGTTACTTCACACTCCAGCATATCCAGGTTCTGGCTACATAAACTAGTCTTACCTGGTCCTGTCTATAAATAGAATGACAACACTTTTTGACCATGTTGTGTGAAGTTCTGATTCATTTATTCTTACTGTTCTTTAGTATTCTACCATATGAATATATCACAATTTATTTTTCTTTTCTTAGTAGATATTTGTTTCTAGATTTTGCAAGTTACAAGCACTCTTACTAAGAACATTCTCCTTAAACATGTCTTTTGATTGTGTCAGGCATAAACCTAGAAGTGTAATTACTGTCTCATTGGGTATGTACATATTCACCATACTACAGTTTTCCAAAATAGTTGTATCAGTGTGTACTTCCTTCAGCAATGTATGAGAGTTCCAACAATACCAGGAAGATTATCTCAAGTTACTCATAAGGGAAATTTTGCATTTCCCTTATGAGTAACTTGTGCACCTTTTCATATGCTTACTGGCTTTTGAGGATATGCTGTTATGTGAAGCACCTGTTAAGTCTTTTGCACATTTTTCAATTAGCTTAACAGTGCTTTTCATATTCAGAATAGACTTTGACACAATTTGGAATCCTTTTTTTAATATTATTTTTTCAATGATTTTCTCTAATGCTGAGGATTGAACCCAGGGTCTCAAGGATGCTAGGCAAGCACTCTACCACTAGGCTGAATCCCTAGTCCCACAATTTGGAATTCCATCCTAATATATCAAACTACCAGTTAAAGGTTCTGTGTCACTTTATAGGAATAGTATACTTCACATCACTCAGTTCTTTCACTGAGAGACCTCGAAAAGGTCAGTCTATCATTATTACAATTTGAGAAGCAAATATGTAATACTCTGTCACCTGCTTACCTATTCTGCTCCCTTGGTGCTACTATTATTTATTTTCTCCTTGTCCTATTATAGCAATCATATGATAACCATCCTATATATTGACCCTCCAAGAACATTCTAGAAAAGTTGACTGGGCCCTGGTAAGACTTCAGAAAATCATTTTATTGGATGGATGGATGGATGGATGGATAGATAGATGAATGCATAAATGAAAGGAAAAAAATGACCATATGTTTTGAAGTTGAACTTTCCAACTCTAGTTTAATTCATATACCATTATACCTCAATATTTGCTGTTGACCAGGAAACAGTGCTTGAGTGTGGTGCACTGTTGTTTTAAAATTTTGTCTTCCATTGTTAGCTCACTACCATGAATCAGGGAGAACTCTTAGGGTAGCATAATTTTCAAACATCAAAATTTAATTTGATGGCAAATCAAATGACTTTTTTTGGTTAACTTCTTTTAAACACATGGTCTAAATACCAAAGGGGAGAAAAATCTTTTCTATTTACCCTGAACACATTATTTTACTGAGTCCAATTTAGAATTAAGTTGAAAAAAAAAAAAAAAAATATATATATATATATATATATATATATATATATATATATATATATATATATTTTCCCCATAAATGATTGCTGTCATTTGCCTCACAAAAAACTGTAAGCATATGAAAGTTTTTTAAACTGAGAAATTATTCATATGAGTAGTAGAAGTTACCATTATTTTTTAAATGTTGATTCTCTGGAAGGGGACAGAGATATTTAGCTTACTAAGTATGCACCCATAAGTCCATCATTTAGTATATTGTCTGTGGAATATAGTGTTAGACTAAATATTTGTTCCTTTACACTTATAATTCCTTCTTGTTGTTGTTTTAAACTCAATATTCCATTTGATTAACACAATCAAGATCTAAAGTATGGCATTTTCAGTATCAAGGCTATTTTGATTGCTATGTTTAAACCAACTGAGTTGCCATTTGGGATCAAATAATCCCATTAAAAGAAGTGTATATCAAGTTTGTTTAGAACCAATATATTTGAGGTTTCTGATTGTATAAGCACACTATTAATATTTTTAAAATACAGAAAACTATAAAGAAAAAATGAAAGTTTACCTATAACCTTGCTGTGCATGTTGTTATATTTCCCATATAGCCTGAATTGCTCTTTTATGAGTTTTCCAAAGGCTGCAGTGTTCCAAAATTCAGGATGGGCCACACATTATTTGGGCAGCTTTCCTAAGATTTGATTTCTGTGTGTTTTTAAAATCTTCACCGTTTTAAGTAGCACTGTTTCTTTGGGTAAGTTAACAGATAGCACAATTTTAAGGCTTTGTATATATGCTGCCACACTGAACAATTATACTTCTGCCAGTAGCCCATGCCATGTCCATTCTTCAAATCCACAACATTAGATGTGTTTCAGAATTTTTACCTATTAGACAAAATGGTATCTCATTGTTTTTCATGTTTATTAGTGGTGAAATTACATTTATTTTTCCATCTTTTATTTATAACCAACAAAATGGGGAAGGGGGAAAGGCATCAGAAGTAGGGTAGAGAAACCTCAGCATTTATTATAAAACTATGTCATCTATTAAGGGAAAATCAAACTTTAATATAAGCATATCCCTACCTTATTTTTCCACAAGGAGAAATTATTACTATGATATGTGGTAATTTTTCAATATTGCCAGCCACAGAGTAGGTTTTTACATTTTGACCATTAATAATAAAATCAACTTGTGATATACTGCAGTCATGGAATGGGGATAGGGTGATGGAAATGAAAAATAGACCTCAATTCCAGTTTCTTGTGGCTGGTTTAGGCAATAGCTAAAGCCTCAGATGACTCTCCTTTCACAGGTTTTAGGCAATTAGTCAGCAGCTTAATTCTATCTGTAGAGATTCTTGGACTAACTAAACTTTGTCTGCTTGATGCCAGCAGAGCCAGTTGAAAGATAGAAAACTGAGACAATCCGAGTAATTGATATTTTCCTTTTTTTAACATTTATTTTTTAGTTATAGATGGACACAATATCTTTACCTTATTTTTATGTGGTGCTGGATCGAACCTGGTGCCTCCCGCATGGTAGGCGAGCTCTCTACCTCTGAGCCACAACCCCAGCCTCCTTGATATTTTCTTCTAGATTATATTAACAGTAATTTTAGTTTATTTTTCACTGAAATTTGCTCATTAATCTATTTAATAAAAAGTATATATAGATTATTTTTAAAAAAGAGATATATTTTATATATCCTTTTTATTTCTAGAAATATTTTATATGGATTACAAAATCAAGCATATTAATAATCATTTAATTATAAGAGGAAACAAATAATATAAGAATACCAAGAAAGTTGTTGCCTTAGCTTAGAACCTTGGTTTTTAAACTTCAGCATGCACCAGGATGTACTGGGAGGGGTGTCAAAACACAGGCTTTCTGAGTTACTGATTCAGTAGGTTTGGGGGGGCATGAGAATTTGCATATCTTTAAAGCTCCCAGATGCTACTTGTCTAGAAACCAAACTTTGAGATCTCCAGATCTAGACTGTCTTGTTTGTTTTGAGTATTTAGAATCATCATTGATATTAGATTTTTTTTATTAGTTTGGGAACTATATATCTCAGTGTCTGATTTTATATAAATAGTCCTATTATAAGATTCTTAACATGGATATAGAGGATACAATTTATATTCCCATGGTTTTGAGTCTTGGCCATATTAAAAAATACCTAGAGAGTTTTTAAATAACACCCTCCTGGAGACTTATCTCCAGATATTCTGATTCAATTAGTCTAGGATGTAGCATGGGACTGGTATTTTTTGAAAACTCAAAAACGCACTGTGATTTCAGTGTGCTGCCAGAATAGGAAGCCATTGATTGATAAAGACAAAAATAGCCTGTATTTCTAATAGGTAATTGGCTTGTTTCATTTGAGACTTCTTTCTCTCCCTGCCCCCCACTAATGTACATAGCCGTGCTTTGGGGAAAAAAAAAAAAAGTGGTATGCTTTTGGTTCTTATGTGTACCATTTTGTTTTTCTCTTAATTGAACTTCATCCTGTTTTTGATGAGCTATTTCTTTAATCTATCAAGGTCATTTTAAATTTGATTTCTTTCTTCTAAAGGCTTTAACCCCTGCCATCTAAGTATCATCTGCAGATTTAATGAGCGGATTTTCAATTTCCTAATTGAGACTGTACTCATTAAGTTTTAATATTTTATAATTTTATTGCAAATTATTTCCACCATGTGGGTGACGCTACCTTGACTTTGCCCTGGCCATGCACATTTTCTTCATTATCAGTGAACATTTATTTAGTACTTAGAAGTTATGTGGTATTGAAAAGGATCCCATGACTTCTCAATAATTGGAAATGAGTGCTGAATCTGACTCTATGTAGTTTCAGTACTAATGAGGATATATAACATGAGCTACATGAACAACACAGAACACATCAGCATTTAAACACAAAAATTAAACAGCTGGATATAATGATCTCAACCATAGCTGTAAAGAATACAGGTTAAGAATACAGGCAGCTACTTTACTAGCTGTTTAACCTTGAACAAATCTTACGCTTCTTGTGCCTCAGTGTTGTTGACCATAAAATTGGCTCATAATCATTCCAGCCTTACTGCATTATAAAGATTAAAATCAGGTAATGCATGGGAAGTTCTGAACAGAACCTAATATACAGTAACAGTTCTAATAAAAGGTATGGATTGATAGTCAATTCATGGAGGATCAACAGTGGAAAGTATTTTTAGGTTTAGTTTAACATGACTGATGATAATAAGTGACACAAGGAAGATTGGTCTCAGATCTGTTGTCTTCAGAAGCTATAATGAGGCTGATCTGGACCCTTTAGTTTTTACAAGTTAGAGTTTATTTTCTGTAAGCAAAGAGTTTGGAATTTTTGTTCTTAGTACACTACATTTATTATTGGGAAAAATGTGCTTTCACAGATAATTATAGCTATTAAGTGACAGAGCCAGAATTCAAACTCAGAATTTCTGTCTACAAGTTGATAACTGCTAAATGATAGAAACAGGGGGAATAGATTGTTCCAGACATGAGCAGTAAGAGGAGTGGGAATCTATTTTAGAAAGATAAGATTCCAAGCAGAATTATATTTGACCATTTAATTCATGTGAGACACTGTTGGATGCATTATTTACATTGTCTCAAACTGAAGCTTTTAGGAAGGTTAAGTAACTTGCCCAAAATCATAAACCTGATAAATGGCAGAGTCAGGAATTGAACTCAGATATGTGACAGCCGATTCCATGGTCTAACTCACTTCAATAAATTGCCTATCTTTGAATAGAATCAGGAGGTTTCTGGAATGGAAAATGCACTCAAAAATATCAGAAATAGAGGACAGAAAGATGAAGTGGGGACAGAAGTGGTGTTGTCTCCTGTTTTATAAGAGAGTAAATAGGAAAAATCAGCTAAGGGAGATCTCTTGAGTTTAGCATGTATTGAAATTATCTAAAAGATAATGAGGATTTTGGAAATAGATAAGGGGAAGATTAGAAGGGTATGTAGTATATATACTTTATCTCCTTTGATTTACTTAAAATAAGTAAATGCCAAGGGTAATCTCTTTGAGCCCATAAAACTAAACACTTTTTTGGTGAAGCACACATTTTTATGGTAACTCACAATTTCAGAGTACTCTCACATACGTTATTTTCTTTGAATGTTCATGTATTTGTGGATACATTCATAATTTATCTTCTATTATCCTAAACTATCCATAAGCACAAGGAATGTGTTTATGGCAAATTAGATGAATGACACAGCTGTTCTGGAGTTTCTTTGCACATACTGTTTAAATGTGCTTATTTCATTATAAATAAAAAATTTTAATTATGATCCAAAAATGAAATTGTAGGTATGACTTGGAAAATACTGGTATAAGGCAATGTTATGAGAGGATCTTTACTTTCCTGTCTTCTCACTTATAATTTCTCTTACTGTCTCAAAAATCGCAATGCCATTATTGCTCAACTGTTCAAAATTAAGTAATTTCTCTCATACAGTGCAGTTTTTTGAGTCCCAAAGAACTAGCATAGTAAAAACTACACTTTTCAAGCTTATATTCCATAGCATTTGGAATCATAGAAAAGGTCATGCTACATTGTGCCTGGAGTTCAATAATTTATAACAACTCTTAATTTCGTAGAGTTACATAAATACCTATTGATTCATGAAAGAGTAGAAACTTCAAAGTCTTTCAATATGTGTTGTTTATTTGTAGATTTTTCTAAAATTAGTCTAAGCCATTTATTTTTCTACTAGTTTTTTTCTAGTTTTTAGACCTAAAATTATTTTTACTTTTTTTCTTTAACCCAATTGATTGGCATTAACTTATAAGGTAGTAACACAGTATTATCTGTACTGTCCAGATAGCATTTTTAAAAAGCTATGAAACAGAATCACCTCTGCCAGACAGTATAATATTGTAACTTTTATTAGTGGTTACTTGCCACTAATTAATTGTGTACTTTTGAAAATAATGTTAGACAAAAGGAGAATAAATGTCTACATAAGTTATTAAGGAATATAATTTCTATTCAGATTGTCTAAATATATAATTCCAGGCATTTTATATGAAAATCAGAACTAATGGGTTCAATGAAGAATTCTGCTTATTCTCAACCCTCTATTCACCCACATCCCTGATAATTATATAAGAAATTTGATTGATAAATTTAAACATCATTATGGATATAATACACTATATTTTTTTGCGTTTCGATTTTCCCCATTACAAAATTTGTACTTTTTTTTGTTATGAAAAGAGACTGAAATTTTCAAAGTACTACTTATTGTGGAGTAACACTGATAATGAAGCCAAAGTGAAGAAAATTCTATAGAGTAGACTTAATATTGAATTCCAGCTTTGCTACTTATGTGCTGACAGATTTTGAATCTCTCATACCTCAGTTTCCTTATCTTTTAGTGGTCATAGATCATACCTATCACATAAGGTGTTTTTGAAAACTAAATCAAGCCTCAGAGAGCACTATGCATTTAGCACATGTTGACTTTTACCACTGATGATAACATTCAATGCCAGACTGAGAAAAATGTTGGCTGGGAAAGAGACCATATCCTGGAAATATTCGAGTTTTGTCAGTTTTAGAAGGATGACTGGCATCTGCCAAATTATACCAACTAGCCTTATTGTTCTAGGATGCCTGAACATAGTCTTGTTCTTGGCTTATTAAGATGTGGTCCTGGATCAGATCCATAGAGTGGGTACATGTATTTGACACAGATCCAGTTATATAGCTTGACTACAGAGGCATTTAATGGTGGCCAAGGAGGTTATTTTTATGTCATTTAGATTGATTTTTCCATTTTACTTATAGCATTACTACTAAATGAATTTCAAGAAATTTTTAGTTTCCTTCTTTAAAAGTTTATTTCAAAAACAGTGTGAGAGAGATTCTCCTTTTTGATGTTAAATGATTTAGAAGACCTCATAATTGTAGCTGTTAATGAAAGTTGCTTAGGTATCAGACATCTAGGGCCTAGTTAAATTTCCAGGAATAAAGAAGTACATGTTAAATTTTCATAGGTTATATACATCTATAGCTCTGTCAACTGAGAACAAACTGGTTTTGTAAATAACAATGTTGCAACAGTAAAACTAAAGGCTGCCTCATAAAGTATTTACAAATAGAAAAATCAAGTTAAGAGAACCTAATATAATCATTCTTTATTTTAGTGAAATTTCAGAAGAATGGATCAATAATGATATTTTGTTTCATTCTTAATAATTTTAGTGAAATTTCAAAAGAATGGATCAATAATAGTATTTTGCTTCAGGTCATTAATAGCCAGCACCTTGGCTCCCAAAATTATGAAATCAGTTCTTGTTAATTATACTTAAATATGATGGCAGAGATCTTTGTGCCATGAAAAGAGAACCTGATATACGGCTATTTTGTTCCATACTTGGTATAATGCAGTACACTGTTCTCAGCCAAAGCCCTATGTTGTCTGGGCAACTCCTGTTGCCATAGCAATGAAATTCTTTTGCAGGAGCAGGGCGAATGCTAATTGTAGCCATTTGTTGTTCCTTCTGTCGATCCCTTAACTAGCACAGTTGTAGAGCAGCCAGAGACTCTGGGTGAACAGCACGGAGTGCCCCCAAAAGCATTGCTGCTGAAGGCAACCGGCTGCTCTGCTTAAAAAATCATTTGAGCAGCCGACAGTACTGACAGTGCCACTATGTGGGCAGAAGCACAGCTTGACTCAGACCCTGACAACTGTTGATCTGGGACTTAGAGGGAAAGAGAAGACTGTTTAAAACCTGTTGAGAAGGTACTGATGACATGGAGATTAATTTGACACCAGTCCCTCAGAGGTAGGTGCTAGGCATATCATAACAACTGTTTATCCAGGCCTAAATTCAATATTGGAATGCCCAGAGGCTGCAGGAGACAGATCAATGGTTATTCCTTTTATTTCCATCTGAAACTGCATTACTATAGCCTAAGGTAAAAATATTCATTTGGTCGGAACCAACCAATTGTAATTCACATAGGTATTAGATTCAGTTTGTTCGGGTAACTCCCTCCTCTCTTTATAATCCTTATTTTTAGAGACTTATGATTTAACTGTCAGAAATGAGTTGAAACCGAAAATCAACTCAAAGTAAATGAGACCAGACCCTTTTGAAAAATAAAAGAGAAAGTGATGTCTACCAATCGTATGGTCTTTCATGCTAGTTTAATTTTGACAAAATGTTCTTAAACCTGGCAAGTAGTAATTCATTGTGAAACTTAATTGCTATAGGTACTTGGGGAAAAAAAAATCATTCTAATGGAAAGAAAAAAAAAATGTGAGGTACTATTATACTATTATAGCTTCCCTTTAAAGGGGTATTGACTCATAGAAATGGCTGAATTCATGAGATTTTTAAATTGACCAGCTACTGTGTAAATATAGCAATAAATTTCAAGGTAGTTTTTTAGTTATAAATACAATCTATATGCCTGCTAATTGGATAATCTGATAGTGTGTCCTGCTGAATGGTTAGGTTTCAGGGGAACAGTCATTGCAGGTGTGTCATATCAAGCCAGTTTTGAGTGTATCTTTGTGCTTCTTTCTTTGGAGATAGTTAAAATTTGTTTAATGATGAACCAATCATAAGTACAGATTTTTCTTTTAAGTAGAGAGCAAGAAAAGAAGGTCTCTCAACGCAATATTCTCTTTTTCTTTAAAAGAACTCTATACATAATGTTTTTATCACTTGGGAGATGGCTACCAGAGTATCATTCTGGTAAATATATTGGAAAAAATATTTGAAATTGTTGAACTTTTCTAAGACATTTTTTCATAGGGTTTAAGAAAAAAATACGTATGAACTATATTTGTACTGTGTATTAAATATACATTTTATTTGTGAATTTTGTTTACAATTTATTTTAAATAGTCCTTAATTCATATGAGATAAAAGTATATTTTATTAAATCATCTACTTCAAAACGTTTGACTTTACTTATAAAATACTATATTCTCAGCATGATAAATGAGAAAAGAGCTCTAGAGTGTCAGGAATGCTCTTAATTCCTCAGTCAACACAGAATGAGAGGCTGTCAGATTTACCACCAATCCGCTTCTGGCCTCCTCAAATTATTCAGTGTCCCATAGGGCTCTGAGAACAAATAAAGTCTAAATGAGGCAGCACATCCATTTTTCCTTGGCAGAGAGAATTTGTGTTACCACAAAACTTAGTGATGGACTGGATGGCAGCCCACCCTCATTCAGCTATAGTTCTTTTCCCTAGTCACCAGAAAGATGAATATGAGGTAAGGAATGTTCTAATATCATGGAGTTTTCTGTAAGTACATATCATTCAAATGTAACAGGAAAGCAGTTCTGTGGTTCCCAGAGCCTCCACCAACTTAGTTCTAGGGTCAGAGTCATGGGCATTGTTGATTTATCCCATAGTCTTCCTATATGAAAACTTGCAGCTGTCTATCTTATTGGATGGTTTACAGGTAGAGTCTTTGCTTTTAGTGAAGCAACATTCTCTGGCTAGATAAGCTCATCTGAGACAAGAACAAGCATTCACAATTTCTAGTGGAAGGTATGAGCCCTTACACTTTTAGAATTAAACCACTTGATAGAAGTGGGACTTAAACAAGAACTGTCATCTAGGAAGGAAGAAATAACTATGGGAAAGAGAAACTGGTGGCCACAATGGATCCCCTTTGCTCATTCTGGTGCAGTTGTCAGGACAGTCACTTCCTGAAATGAGAAAGACAGCAGTCATAGGTCTCTCAAGTGTGACATTCGCCCTCTCAGAGAAATGCTGCTTAACAATATGAAGAAACCCAGGAGGATATGATGTCTGATTGCTCATGAGGTTCCACAACCCTTGCCTTCAGCTTTAGATTTCTTCTAGGCATGTGTCAGTGGCCAAGACAAGACTCAATGGCTTTGAAGTACCACTCCACTGGGAAAATGAGAGAATGATTGGCCTGAATTTTAAAATTCTGTTTTAACCCCTGTTCAAACCACTCACACCTTGTCCCTTCTTTTAAATAAAGGAAGCTTGAAGAGCCACATCTCAGTCTGACCCTCTCACCATCTGCCCAGGAAGGTTGATGAGCCGTTCGAGCAGTACTTTTTAGGTGACAGCAGTCTGATTTTAAAACCTAGCTGCAAAGTCTTTACCTCATGTGAATATGTTTTGAGGGATTTAGTACTTTTGAGTTAAGCCAAAATCAAGGTTTACCAGTTCATTATGTGGATAATCTCTTCATAAGTACATATGCTTCAGTGATAGTACTGAATAATACTAGTATTTTCGCCCCACATATTTGTAAATGACCATCTGGTATATATATATTTTCCCCCCAGAATAATTGTGTTTTTTAGTTTGGTGTCATTGTCACAGTCTTTTTCATAATTTTCAAACATGTCTTCTTCACACTTTAACTATTTGATCGTTTTTCTAATGAGGTACTAGGGATCAAACTCAGGGCCTCACAAATGTGTGGCAAATGCTATACCCATAGCCCTAAGCTGAATTATTTTTAATTGTGCCCACCATGTGATTTGCTCCTAAGATAACCAAAGAAACAAGAAAGTTTCTAACTAGTAATTTTGTAATATATGTGAGATGCAATACACACACACACACACACACACACATACACACATGCACACGTCTCGAAATGACTTTATTACTTTTGGGTGATGGTATTTCCATTTTTGTTGTTAAAACATAAGTTCATTTTCCTTTTTGTCAGTAGCTCCAAACCTTGCTGTGTGTCATAATCAACTGGGCAACTTCTTGAAAATATACTTTGATGTATTTCATTCCAGACCTATCGAATCAGGTTTCCAGAGGTAGACGTGCCTAGCAACTGTTTTCCAACAAATTCCCCAAAAAGCTTTTGTATAGCTGAGATGTGGCTGATCAGAAAAGAATTTTGGAAATAATGATATAGAATATTATTTCTCACTCTTTAGTAAAAATTTCAACGTGAAAACAAGGCCTTAACTCTGGATGAGACCTCCAGGAATATTCAAAACTTAACTGGCTTATATTATTATGCTTGGTCCTTATTTAGTACTTTGTTTTTCTCTAAAAAGAAAACATTCTCAGGGTTCCTTAAATATAAAAGTATATACAATAAAAGTGTATATACTTTTTATATTTAAATATAAGGTGTGGTATCTTGCTGACTAAAAATGAATTTAAAAGAAAAGTAATAGAGAACATGATTAGAATTATTATTTTTAAAATGAAAAAAAAACAATTTTAAAGTTTTTTTGTCACCCCAGAGTGGGGGAAAAAAAGAGGAGGAGGAAAAAACTAATTAATTGCTATGAACAAATGATTGGAAACACTCATTTTTGATCCATGTTCTTTCACACTCTTAAAGCTTGAAACATACTTTGAACATTAGTGAAAGCTGCCAGATAAGCAGAAGAGGCATAATTGGGTGAAACAACTAGAAGTTTTGTTTTAAAAATAATTTTTGGTGATCCCTAAAGTGAACATTGCTTGTATAGATTGCTTTTGTATGATTTTGCTAGTGACAGTTAACTAGAGCCTAGGAGAATAATCTGGGTGAGCTAGCTTTTCTCCAGCTTGCTGTCCTGGAGCTAATAGCCACATATCATTTAATTATATAAAATGTGAGTTTCTGTTTAACCAGAGGATAATGAAAGAAAATATATCTTTATCTGTGCAACCTTGTTTTATGCATATGCATATATTTGAAAATTGGTAACCATTGGCTTGCAGTGAATTCTCAGTTGTGCAGAAAATATCTCTGAAGCACCTACCAGCCATTAGTGAGTCTGTTTCCTCTCTCCCCCCACTAAAATCATGAGCAAACTCATCACTTTTGAAAGCACTTGTCTAAAAGATAATATCTTCTAAAATATTTTTTCCCTTTTTGCAAATAATGCTCTTCAGATATACCAGAAGAAATTGCTAAATCTTTGGCATTCTGTTTTGAAAAGATAATTAACCCCTAGGTTAAACAATTCAATATTCATCCTTGAAATAGCATTGCCCTGCCATGTTGGTTTTCGGTCCCATCTCCCTTCTGTTTTGCCTTCTCTTTCACTTTCTTGCTTGGCTCTTGTTAAACATGGTGACAAACCTCAGGCTGTGTGATAAAGCTAGAGGAAAAAAGAAAGACAAGAAGTAACCAAGCTTTGAAATTCATCTTCCTGGCAAGCTGAAGTCAGTTCTTATGAATGCAACTACAGCAAGAAACCTCCCTGGAACAGAAGGAATCCAGGTCTTACAAGTTATCCATAAACTCCACTTGAGCTGTTTCTAGCCACTGCTTTTGCCTACACATCTCTAGTGATCCCTCTGACTGAGATTCTTTTTCTCCCCTGTCCAGGCATAGTCTTGCTTTCAAAGCTCTTTTAGATGTCACCTTTCAGGCCCGCTCCCTGCCCTACTCCTGGCCAAAGAAAGTAATTACCACTGCTCTGTGCTGCAAAAACTTACACCTTTATTAAAACTTGATTGCCTGTTCATGTGATCATCTCTCCTACTGGGGTGGGCCTTTTTGGAGGGCAGGGGCATCTTCATTTTTGATTCCCTGATACCTAGCAGAGTATCTGCAGATAGTATGTATTAAGTGAGCTTGGTAGTTGTTATTTCTATTCATATGTCACCTGTCCTTGGATCACATTTTTTAGCATAACCTGTCTAATAATTACATTATCATCTGGTGAGACTTATTCACAACCATGTTCAAATTTGGGGTTTTATTTTTAGTTGTTACTATAATTTTTACTGAAATATTGAATGCATGCAGAAAATGCAAATCATGAGTATAGTTTAGTGTATTTTCTCAAAATGAACACATCATATAACTAGTACCCATACAGTTCTAGCAGTATAGAAATTGATCATAACTTAAGTTTGTAAGAATAGTGTGGTTTACCACCATTTTACTTGTGTGTGTATATGCATGTTATGTATTTCCAGGCAAGAAAATAACAGCGATGCCTGTGGGTTGTAGACATTTTTCCTCTGTTAAAGTGCTTTTTTATTCTCCCCGTTGCTGTCCCTTGGCAATTTCAAGGGAAATTGAATTTAAATATGCTTTTCTAGCTGCATTTAAATATATGTAAATGGATTGTAAATAAAAACTTTAAAGGAAATGAAAATGCTTTACAAATATCCCATTAATTCCCCAAGCATTCCCATATGACTTTGAAAAAGACAGTTGTCATAGAATCAAAGGACTAGAAGAGACCCTGTTGTAGATCTTCCAGTGCCCATTACAGAAAGATAACAAGTTGCTTCCTTTAAAATGTTCAGGAAAGGAAACATCACACTGTTTTTCAGTAGTCCTCAGTTTGGGGCTGTCCTGCAGACCTACAAGGGGTGAGGTATTCTATTCCTAGATGTTCTCATCCACTCCAAGGGCTATCTTTCAGTTATCCCCAGCAACCTGCCTATGGGTGCTCATATCCCACCTCCCTATTTCCAACCCAGCCTGCTTCTTTATTTCCTACCTCAAGCTGTGAAACCCTCTCCCTCGACCACCACCACATTCTTCACCACATACAATTTATTCCATCTCAAGGTTGCTCAAGTCTAGCCTTGTTTCTTTTTGAGTGCTGAAATCTTATTTCAGTCCCTCATCATTTTGAGACTTTAATTGTGGTGGTATTCCCATCACTCTCCCTTCCTCCAGTTTTCTTCTTTTTTTTCCTGCAGTTTGTGTCTTCAGACTGCCACTACTATAGAGATCATCCAAAAACACGTATCTTCAGGCTCTGTCAATTCCATTAGTTTGGAAGGTGAATGCACAGCATGATCCTGCATGTGCCTCTTCAGGCTCACCTCTCCCACCAATACCAGGTTCCACTGCTTGCTTACACTGGAGCCATTTGCAGTCCAAATATGATCTGCACTTTCCAACTCTTTCACCTTCTAGGAAAGGAGCCTCTTTATTTCACATCCTAACATTTCAGTAAAATTGGAGATGTGATATTCTGTTTGAAAATGTCCACGTCAGAAATTCATTATTCCGTCACAATCCATGAAGGATGATTTGTCAAAAGTACTTAAATATCAACATAAAATATAAAGAAAAAACACTGTGTACCATGAATGGACATGTCTTAACCTATTCTTTTTATACACTTCCCCTTCCCTACCCTCACAATCGTCTGTCTCTGTCTCCCCCCTCCTTCTCTTCATTTTTCTCGTTTGAGCAATATTTATATTTCAATCACATGCTGGTTCTTATATCACCACATATCTGTAGATTTGTAAATTGCTGGAAGTGACATAACCGGAAGAGGGACTGATATAAAGTGGATAGTGAAGGCAGATTTGTATAGTCTCAAGCTGAGGTTCAAATATCTTAAGTTTCATCACAAAAAGCCTGTGATCTAAGAGCTTTTATTAAATGCCACAACTACTTGGACAGACACTGAAAGGAAGAGAAGATTCAGGGTAATGAAGAAATGTGAACCTCAGCTTGAGGCTTAATTTTCTGAGCCCCGGCATTTTTCATGGAAAATTATAGATTTTTAATTTTAAACGTTTTTATATAAGCTTGTTTTCTGTTTTTGGTTTTAATTGTTATGTATTTAACTTTATACTAGACTATCATATACTTGCTATAGGAGTATAGCTCATTTTATTTTCTCAAAATGAACTCACCAATATAACCAGCCCTCATTGCCAATAAATGGGACACAGCCAGTTCCCCCCAAAAGCCACATTTTGTGTCCTCTGACCCCTGTTTCCCCAACCATTCTTTAAACTTTTGAGTTACTTTTTCTTGTTTCTGAACTTCCTATAAATGGAATCAAAATCACAGTGTCTTTCACTCAGCATTATGCTTATTATATTCAATCATGATGTTACAGGGAATAATTCTTGCAAATATGTATTATTCCATTATTTGAATAGTATAAATTGTTGAATCTGTTAGAAAATTTGGTTTTAGCAGTTTGGAGCTATTCTGAATAGTGCTGCTATGAATATTCTTAAACATGACTTTGGTAAATGTATTTGTTTCTGTTGGGTGTATACCTTGGAGTACAATTCCTATGTCAATAATATATGCTTATGCTTAGTTTTAGTAAATATTACTTAGATCTTCCAAAGATATCTTACCAATTCATGCTTCTCTCAGCTGTGAATCAAATTAAGTTGCTTCACATTCTCAATAACACTTCCCATTGCCGCCAGTCTTCCTTCCTTCCTTTCTTCCTTCCTATTTTAACCATTCTGCTGGTGTGTATTGTGTTACATTATTTTTCTTTTAATTTGTAATCTTTTATGAAATGTCTGTTTAAATCTTTTACCCATTTTTCTTCTCTGTTGTCTTTTTCTTATTTTAGTTCTTGAAATATTGTGAATTCAAATTCTTTGGATATGTGTTTAAATTCTTAATTTCTATTTTTAATAATTCCTAATTTCTAGTTTTAAAATATAAACTTTTCCAAAAACCGTGAATGTTACAAAATGTTCTTAGTTTTAATGCAGCTAATTTTGATTTAGCCCCATCACGTTATCTAGTCGAGATATAAAAAATGTTTATCAACTTAAGGTGGTACCCATGGTAAAAATTATATAAGAATCTATGAAAGTGGATGTACAACTAATATCCAGACATACCTATGCGCCCCTCTCATTTTTTTTTAGAGTCTTATAGTTCTGCATAGTAGTTGGCTTCATTCTGACAAACCTTCTCATCTTACATTAAGTAATATTCAAATAAACAGGGCAAATTAGAGAATTTAAGAAATTTTATTTTATAAATTTTTACTATAGATTATTAGCTATCCTATATTGGAATTTGGCCCCAGAATTTTTTTACCTTAATAAAGTTATTCTACCTAATAATTGCCAGGCTTTAAGACCCACTCTCAAAATATGGCCCTTGGCCATTGAGCAAGAAAGTTTCTCTGATCTTCTCCTGCCCTTCTTCCTTAGAGCCAGCCATCAGAGAATCTTCTGACCTTCCTCTAAAGTAGGTCATAACACTATCCTTCAATGCAGAGGGGGGTCCTACCTATTGCTAGAAGAAAGGAAAGAAGACAGAGATTCCAAGAGGCATCTAAACAAACAGGCCTGACTAGTCATCCACAATTTATGACCATGGTCTCACCCGCTGTGTTAAGTCAGATTTCTGCATGATTGTCCAGTCTTCATCAAAAATAAACACTCAACGGTTTTCCCTATTTCTTCGGGTCTTTGTTTCTAAAGATTCATATGTCACATGAAACTAATATTAAATGTAATTTTATGTTTTTCTCTTGTTATAGGGATCTTAGCCATGAACCTAGCAGTGGGTAAAAAACTTCTCCCTTAGAACATTTATTTTGAGTTTAAAATTATGTAAATTATTCAGAATTGTGAAGAGGTAATATCAGTTTTTAAAGTGGCATTTTTAGAGCCCTCTCTGGTAAGAAATAGTTAGAAAATAGTTAACTTACATTGTTCCATATTATTTTTGTCTCTCTGAAATATGCCTTAAATCTATAATTTTTCATTAAGTAAAACTCAAATATAAGTACAATAGCATAATATCAGAATATTATTTTTTCCTTCCCCTTCATAGGTCTTTACTTACTGTGTGTTTGTCTTTTATACATGTACCATCTGAGGGGGATAAAACTTGCAATGGGAAGAAATTCAAGGAAGAAAAGTTTCCCTTTTTCTTCTTTCCTAATTACCTCATCCCTTTAGCTCATTCTTTCTCTTTCAAATCGCACCTATGTCATCTTAAAGTTTCCTTTAAGTTGATCATGTTTGTGTTGTCAGCGATGATAGTGTGTTAAACATAAAAATGACTTACGAATGGCTAGAGTTAGGCACAGCAAATCACCTTCCCTTCTTACAATCCAGGTGACCAGATGGCCTCACTCCTGTTGGCTCATGCTCCTCATTTTCTCTCTTTCCTCCCTGCTGTGGATGTAGATTCCTTCAGCTGCTTACAAATCTTGTTTGAGAAAATGGCCTTCAGGCTTTGAGGCTACAACTTTTCTATTCATCTCTTATTCCCTCATTCCCTGGCTCCACTTCCCTTGTTAAGGAATGAAAACTGTGAGGGTGAATATAAACATAGTGTTTGTTTAATGTACATCATTGATTCTAACTTGTGAATGGAAGTCAGGTAAGTTCCCTAATTGTGTCTTGCTACAAGTTTCTTTTCTTTTTTTAAAATTTTTATTAGTTGTTCAAAACATTACATAGTTCTTGACATATCATATTTCATACATTTGATTCAGGTAGGTTATGAATTCCCATTTTTACCCCGTATACAGATTGCAGAATCACATCGGTTACACATCCACTTTTTTACATACTGCCATACTAGTGTCTGTTGTGTTCTGTTGCCTTTCCTATCCTCTACTATCCCCCCTTCCCTCCCCTCCCCTCCCATTTTCTCTCTCTACCCCATCTACTGTAATTTCTTGATCTTTTACATACAACTTTAATCTTTTCTTAGGATACCTAAGCTAGAATTAAATTTGCTTCCTCCCATGGAATTTTTTTTTAATCACGTCTATGTCCACTGTTGGCTAATTTTACAGATAGAGAAGGGCTTGCTGTTAGACCTAGCATCTAGTAAATCCCAGTAAACTGGCTGATTAAATTTTACCAGTTCTATCCTTGTAATTAATATTCGTAGACATCATTTACTGAGCACTCTGTAAGTAACAAGGTCCATGTACTACCTTACTCAATTCTTGCAAGTCCTATGAAGCAAGTCAAACTATTTTTATTTCCAAAGTAAATAGAGAAGTCATTTGTGTAGGATCTCAGAGGTAGAATACAGCAGAGATAGTTTGAAACTCAGATCTTTCTGACTCTGAAATATGTATTTCTTAAATCCTATGCTTAAATGTTTCTTAATTGTTTTTTAATCTGGGTCTCTTTTCAAAGGAAATAAAAAGGAATGAAATATTTCTGCAGAATAGTTTTGAACAAGTCTGTAAATGGACGTATATACAATATCAAAACTTCAAATGGTACAAGTGTGTTATGTTTCATTATTGTAAGTATATCCTGTTTTTTTTCCAGGTTCCTCCTTCTGTTGTGTTTTTGTAGTGCTTTGTAGGAGTCACCTTAACTCTCTGGTGTATATTAAGTAGATTGAAGTTCAAATCTCAGCTTTTTTATTATGTGATATTAATCTCTCATGCCTCAGTTTTCTGTTTTTATAAAACTCATAAAATAAACATACTTACTAGTTTGGGGTACCAAATAAATTTTATATTTAAAAGTTTTATGCAGAATGACTAATCCTGAGTAATAACATGAAAGACCATAGATAGAGATGCTGTTGTACTTCTGATGCTACTAATACTGGTTTTATCATCATTGATATCATCATGGATCTGAGTATCACATGTTGATATTAATATTGCCATTTAATAAATGCAGAC
The DNA here is from genome assembly GCF_048772815.1 of Callospermophilus lateralis. Classification (NCBI taxonomy): domain Eukaryota; kingdom Metazoa; phylum Chordata; class Mammalia; order Rodentia; family Sciuridae; genus Callospermophilus; species Callospermophilus lateralis. The sequence goes on from NC_135316.1 coordinate 59,619,270, forward strand.
ATGAACACAGAGAAGAATTAAGTGATCAGCTCATATTACTACATATGGAGTAAAGAATTCCTGACTCTTGTATCTGCTGTATTTTTTCTGCTATATCATACAGCCTCCAACAGTTCAGTATTAGGATGCCAAATACATTCAAGATTCAAATTGCAATTCAGAAGATGGAATGTAGTTGGTTTATTTTATACAGCACATTATTCTAAAGGATCACATTCTTAACAAAATGCAAATTCAAACCTTCAAATCCCTTTACTAATCCCTCTACTAACAGTTGTTAATTTTGATACTTTGAATTTAAGCATGAAGAATAGTTCTTCAGAGCATGATCAGAAGAGACAGGAGGCCAGTAAAGAGAGAGTTTAAATGTCAGTCCTGAAATGTTCTTAATACATGAAAGTATATCACTTTACTCTTTAAAAAAAAAAAAAGAGAGAGAAAGGAGAAGGAAAAAAAAAGAAGAAAGAACCTCTATAACTGAGAAAGCCATTGATTGTAAACAAGGTCAAATTTTTACAGATGATGTGTGAGGGAAAATATCTGGGTATGCAAAAAGACACAAGGTAAATTTATGCAGTGGTCAAGCTGATTAACCAAAATTCGATTGCATTCAAGTCAGTCTGTGGTTGTTATTATAACAGATGCAGAACTGACTTGATCTGAAGAATTCCCTTCTGGGTTCTGCAAGCTGTTATCTGAAGGAGTAGATTTTTAAAGTGGTACCACTTAAATGTACCTCTGTGGATTAGTGAGATTATAGGTTTTAACCATACAAAGTTGAGAAATATACCACTTGTGTATATTCTCTTTTTATGTCTTAGTATTTGCCAGTAGATCAATTCATCTTAACTGAGACCTGCCTAGCATAACAGCAGCTCTGGTTCTCAGAACAAAGAGAGGAGGGAGCTAAAGGGAGCACAGTTCTTAAGCAACCTAGGGAAGGCTTTGACAAGATGTCCACCTTGGTCTGACTGGTGCCTGTGCTTGCCACTTCTCTGGAGACTTCTCTCCACAGTTTTTTCTATTTCAGCTGGCCTCTCTGGATCCCTTCCCATCTCACTCACCTGTCTCCAATGTGGTGCCCTCATTTTGGAAGACCATCTTCTTGGCCAGGATCTCTATTAAAATAATGCCTGGCCTTTGTTACTATGAATCCAGTTTTGGTCAGTGGGGTCTATATAGTAGCTCATTTGTATCTTTAGACCTCATATATTTTCTACTAGACTGGGAAGATCTTTGAAAGTAAGGATTTGTGTATAAAGGGGAGGTGAATCTAATATTTAATGAGCAACTACCAAATTCTCAATGTTTGGTTGAATGGGTTAATTCCTTTAGAACTCAAAGCAACCTTTTTGAGATAAGTCCATTTTTACAGATAAGAGAAAGGCAAGGTTATGAATAACTTGCTCAAGATGGCACACTTAGCTAAACCAAGATTCAGTCAGACTTACATGGCCTACACAGTGCCTGAGTTTTGTTCTGTTTTTCATGTCTCATGCTTTAGCATAAAACTTGTAGTATGTCCTCAATAAATGATAAATGGTCACATAACACATACGGTCATTAAAGTAAGACAAAACTGACTTCAAATTCATTCTCTTTGACATGACCTTAAGTTTGAATTAAAAATACTTACCTTAGAGGCATGAGGAGCAATGAAAGCATGTATGTAACCTTTCAGTTTCTTATATAAAATGTATGCTTAATAGGGTATTTCCCTTTCCCCTCTACTATCCTCTCATATAAATGCTTTGCAGTATTGAGCTATCTTTCTTCTACTTATTATACAAAATCACTGCAAGAATCATTCTTTCCTATTTAAATTGTCATACTACCTGCTATGTCAAATATATACAGATTTTTTATTAGGCGTTTTTTGATGTTGAACATTACATAGTAAGGTGTTATAAATTTTCAAAGTGTTCCCTCAAATTCTGTAAATTAATCAGTATTATTTTTTTCTTCTATAAATGACCAGGTATTGTTCAGTTCAAAAAAATATATAAAGTGCACTGGTTTTAGTCTGTAATAACATTTTCTGAAAATTTCATATTTTCATATCTGCAAAGGAGAGTCTTCTATGTACAAGTATTATTCAGCACTTTTGCTAATATTTGCTTATGATATTGCATTTAAGGTCTTATTTCCTTTTTGTAATGACATTGCTGAATCTTTATTTTTTAAATCTATGTTTTGAGAAGTTTTGATGAGATATTTTTAAGTCAATTTTAAAAATGACATCTGATCTGAAATAACCTAAAGGAAAATGTCATTTTTTCTATTAAATATAAAATCAAATTTCTGAACATAGAATTTTCAGAGTTTTTTGTGATTTGCTTTAGAAGCTGAATTAGAGAATAAGAATGAAGTTGGAATTCTTTATTTTAAGAATGCTTACATGTACTGTTACACACTTTGAGAAATAAACTTTTTGCATTCATTTTGCTTAATAGTTGTTTTTTACATCTAAAAAATAAAGTGACACCAAATGGACCAAAGAGAGTCACCAGCACCTTTCTGTGGGGTGGAATTGCTATTGATTTATGACAAGTGCCCGTAAGAGCAGGCAGGGTACGGTTGTTGCTGTCAGATGAGAACTGAACACAGACAGGTTTTGTTATCAATCACTGGTTGTCGGTGTAAGACAGCAGGGGCTGTTATAATTGATTTGATGGCTCCGAATGACTTGAGCTTTGTGGCCAAAGAGGATCGTGGCAACTCAGCCATGCATGACATTGACATGAAGAGGAAGTGACATGACTCCTTAGAAGCAAAGTTAGATGACTTAAAGGGGCAAATTACTTACCAACTCAATAATTCATAAACTTATGACATGAGATGATATAGATGAGAAAAAAACAAGTTTTTACTTTCCATGGTTAGGCTTGAGGTGCTTTCTGTGGGATCAGACCAGCCTTCCTTACTTCCTTTTCTCTACTTAAGTACTCTGTGATCCATAAATAATATTCACATGTATTAATGCTGATCATCACCTACTATGTATCTGTTCCACTACTAAACCACTTGAAGAGAGCATGAGGTGGTGTAGGGGGAGGGCAAAGAAAGGGATATCATAAAAATCAGATATCTACCTTAATTCCGGAGTCTGAAGAATATGAGTAAAATTGTATTAATTTCAGAAGCTAAACAATAAAAGTTTAGAGTTCTTAACTATTTCATGCTTAGTGATAGTCTAAATCCACCAGATTTCTGAATACATGTATGTATTAGTCAGTTGGACACACATACAGGCGTGTGTGTGAAACGGCAACACGGTTTCCATACTAATCATGCCAGTTTTCTGACATACATAGGTGCTTATCTGGGCCAGATAAGGAAATGATTCCACTCAGCTACTGTGATTAGCATTTACTTCTATGAGCCCTGGGCTGGGAAAGGCTTACTTGGAAATAGTATGTGGTCATTTAGTAATGTTGTTATGGGTGCTGAACAGAGAATTGTGATAGTATGTGCCAAACATTTGTCCTAACTGAACAATACTTATTTATTGAGGTTAGTAATAGAGTTAGGGTGGCTGTTTGCTTGCAATTTTATTTTCCCATGCAAATATATATTGAAAACCTAAGGAGCTGTGTTTCCATTGGTACAAAAGACTGAAATGTTTAGACCTACCTATTTTAGAAATCTTCCTTCAAATTATATCTATAGATTATTCTTCAAGATTGTATGTTTTTCTTTTGTAAGGACTTCTTCCAACAATCTGAAGTTAGATATTTTTGTTTCAATCTTTGGAATAAAATGATAGGACACAAGTTATACTAGTTTTTCAATGGGAGCTTTTGTTATTTTCTTCTCAGTAGTTATTCTTAGATTATTTATTTTTGGAGTTGAAAAGTTTTATGGAAATTAAGTTCTAACTTTGTTGAAATAGAAATCTATTTCTTAAAAGTTTTACTTAGTAATGAACATTTTATATTTGCTAATGTGCTTATCTATTAAGGTATTCTCTTAATAGTCTCATTTGGATAAAATCGCCTGTAATTCAGTAACAGTTCTTAATGAGCAATGATGTAAGAAGTAAAGTTAACATCTAAGTGCAGTAAAAATTACATGTTCTAGAAATCAAAGGAAACCAAAGCTTTTCTATCCCCTGTGCTTTTCAAACTTTTTGGACTGGAGCCCACATATAAAAAAACCAAATACTAATGTTCTACTATATACACATATGCATACACCCCTATCTATAAAACTGAAAACACAAACCTACAACTTTTGCCCTTTACTACATGTTCTATTTCATTTTCTAATCCATTCTTCTAATCTATTTTATTCTATTAAAACAAGAATATCTAGTACAATGCTAGTTTTCATCCTTACAGATCTGAACAATGGGAAATAATGTTCTATTAGACTCTCTCTCCTTTAACTGATTAAGAATCTGAAACTGAGCCAGGCATGGTGATACTTGCCTGTAATCCCAGTTGCTCAGGAGGTTGAGGCAGCTGGATCACAAATTCAAAACCAGCCTCAGCAACTTAGTGAGACCCTAAGCAACTTAGCAAAATCCTTTATCAAAAAAAAAAAAAAAAGGCCGGTGGTGGTGGTGGTGGTGGTGGTAGGGATGTTGCTCAGTGGTTAAGCTCCCCTGGGTTTCATCCCCAGTATCGGGTGCGGGGGGGGGGGGGGACACTGAAGCCAAAACTAAGTACATTTTGTAAAAGTGTGTGTGTGTCTGTGTCTGTGTATCTGTGTAAAACTCTATTAAAAACGATAAGAGAATAAAGTACCAGGAGTTAAGCCCTGGGCCCTCAAGGAATTTATACGTAAATAGGACAAAAACAAATATTAACAACCTACCTCCTGAATACCAACTTAAAAAGAATTATAAATAATGTGGAAATAATTGAAAATAAATAATTGAAAATAATTCTTACCAATGTGGAGAATATGACTAAAGAAATAAATGAAAATAAGACTTGAGCTAAATATAATTTGAACTAAATTTTGAAGGAATAGAAAATTATAAACTTCTTCTAAGAAAACTTCTTAACATACAGGAAAGAAAACAAATCTTATGAAATAGTGAGGTCAAAGTTGAAGATTGTTAACATTCTTACACTCTATTAGCAAAATTACACCGCTATTCTAAATTAATCAAGTATCCCACAAAGAATCAGCATTTTTAACACACTGGATCATTTCTCATAATAGCAGGTTTTGAAATATTCTGAATGACATGAACACCAGAATTATGACAGATTGATCTATAAAAAAACAGGTAGAAGTTAAAAATCTTCAAATTCAAGTAAAGTCAGCAAGGGGAAAAAATAAGCAAGATTTTTTTCTAAATTTGATTATGAACCATTTTTATTTTAGCTGTGCAAAGCTAAACTACATAAACAGCATAACGTTTTGGTTCTTGCTATTTTTCTTTTTTTTTAAATAACCATATTGGACTGAAGATAACAAGCAGCCTCGTATGATCTTTGAATATGGCAATTATGTCTTTTATGTTGATTTACTCACTCATTCTATTTCTAAGCTTTTTAACTGTGGTGATCAGTGTAATTACAGAGTTGCCTTTCAGTGTGAAGTCACAATTTGCAGGTCAAAAATATGATACTGAAGTAGGGTGGCTGTCTAATTAGATTGCTTAATATTTATCAAACTGACATTTTTTTGTTATTGTGCTATTGCTTGTTTCAGTGTCCCAAGTATTCTTGCTTAATATAATTATACGATTGGATTTTCTTATGCACTTTGAGACATTGATCAGAATTAAATGTTTAACTGCGAAATGTTTGCTGTTGGACATGAAATCTAGCTTCTGCCTCACCGTAGTAGTAAAATGCTGAGAAACCCACTCGGTTGATGCTCATTTTGCATATCATTCAGACCACAAGTTTTAGATGTTCAGGCTCAAGCTGCCTTTTGTGAGGAAGAAACAATAGTCAGTACACATGGTAGGAGAGTTCTAGTTCTGGACTTGTTAGAGGAACCAATAGAAAAGTGGTATTGACAAGAAGGTGGGGAATGAATGGGGAGAAAGGAGAGACACTGGCTCCAGATTGCTGTAGTCTTTATATGTAGATAAGGGTTTGGATTTTATGCTGACAGCAATAATGCTATATCACTTTTATTGGGCACTTACTAGGTGCCAAGAACTGTGTTAAATATTTTACACACATATCTCATTTTATCATCACAATGTCCCAACCTTGTGAAATAGATGATAATATTATCTCTGCTTTATGGATGGCAAATGGGAGATTCAAAGAAGTTAAGCAATTTGCTGGTGTAGCAAAGCTAGACTGAGGTGGAATGGTCTTAAATTCCTATATTTTTCAGAGCTCACATTCTTAGCAACTCTGGTACACTTTTTTATACCAACTTCTTTTTACCTTTAACTAAATTTACTTTCCTGTTGATTTTTCTAAAAAAAGAATTATTATCTTTGAGTAGTTAAATGTATGAACAACAGAAAAGTACCAGATTTACTTTTCCATAATGTAATTTCTGCCTACAATTTCTCCTTTTATAATGAAGATAATATAAAAGCTATTAGCTCTTTCCATTTTATTGTATTTCTTTTTATTTTGTTTGCCCTTATGAAGTCAAATTCAGCACTTTTCCTTTATGTTTTAAGCACTTCAGGATTTATGAAACATGAGGGTGTAAAATCATCTTACTGCTAGAGTAGAGATAAAAATTAAAATGCTACTAGAGACTTAGGTACATAATAGGAATGGGCATGCCAAACTGACCAGAGGGAAATTGAAGGATAAGTGCCCTGTGTAAAGAGGGAAGTTGCTGCTCAGGTCAGCCTCATGATGCCAGGGTATGGTTTTTCTGTTTCCCTTAAGAACACGGAAGTCCATATTTTTATATGAAATACCATATTTTATTTTTTTTAACTTTTAAAAAGTACTCTGATCCAATAACTTTCCAAGATCCCAACTGAATTTTCTTCTAAAGTTTTTCTCCTTTTTCAGCACTATATTTAATTCTCTGATCCATCTGGATTTTGTCTTGACTCATAGTATTTTGTATCAATTTAATTTTTTTAACTTTCTATGTTGAAGTAATATATTCACAGGAAATTATAAAAATAGTATAAAGAGATCCCATGGACCCAAATTTCCCCCAGTGGCAACATGTAGCATATGACCAAGAAATTGATACTTGTCCATTCTACAGACCTTATTCAGATTTCATCAGTTTTGCATGCATACATTTATATACATGTGCAGGTCTGTGCAACTGATCATCTTCATGACCTGTATAACTACCACCACAGTCAAGATATGAATTCCCCTCCCACAAAGATCTAGTGCTACCCTTTTGTGATAATTGTTTTGGGTTCTCTCTCCACCACCATTTGAATACACTATCACTGTGGCCTGTGTGCCAGAACTGCCATTGTAGTGCAAATTTTTGAATGATTATTTTCTTATCTACTTAATTATTGATTGATTTTATATTAGGATTCTTTCTTGTCATTATTCCAATTATTATTGTTATGCCTCCTTGCAGTTACTGCATCTTACCAAATTAGAAGGAGAAAGAAATATTTTCTCATACCAGCCAAGGGTACATGTTCTAAGTAATTGACAGTTTTTTACATCAGAACTCATCTCTTCTAAGGTGATTCCTTGGATGTGTGTTTTGGTTTGGTTTGTTGTTTGTTTTTAGCTAACTGTAATCAAGATTCCTAGTACTTTGGAGGAAATGTTAAAGTCCATACCTTGCCATGAATCCTGATGCTTTTTTCTTCATCACAGGTCACGTACTGCCAGGGCATATTTTAGCTTGCAAAGTCACTCAGGGATTTCTACTCCCAGGAGCCTGGGTGGGTTAAGGTGCACAGTCAGCTCACTTCTCAAGTCTTGGGCTGATCTATCCTTTTCTAGGCCTTCTTTGGAACTTCCTACTTTTTCTTGAAATAGATTTCTACCTTCGTAATATTGTGTTCCTTACAGTTCTCATACGTGCCCTTTTCTACTTCTACAGATGGTGAAAAATCCATGTATATAAGTACATTGGCTTTTTTTCACTAAGTATCCATACTCCGCTATGCATTGATTAAAAAAATTAATTGTATCTTATTATATTCACCTATTTTTGTATCAGTTCACCTATTTTATATTCTTTCTATATATTTTTCTTTTTATATGCTATAACTATCTAGTTTTTATACATGTTCCAATTAACTATAACTATATTCATTTTATAACTTTATTTTTTAACAGGTAATACTTTCTTAAGGTTAAAAAAATGAAATTTTACAAAAATTTTAATTCTACCCCTGTCTTTTGAACATGCAATCTCTTTTCACATTCAATTACTATTATAATTAGGGCCTGGAATTGTGGCTCAGTGGTAGAGTGCTCCTCTAGCATGCATGAGGCCCTGGGTTCAAACCTCAGCCACAACATAAATGTAAAATAAAGATATGTGTCCACCAAAAACTAAAAAATAAAATTAAAAAAGAGAAAACATTAACTTCTTTAAAAAAAATTATAATTATCCCTCCCTTTTCTCTTTTTGAATGCATCTTACATCTTTATATTCTTTTCTCACTTTTATTGGGTTATTTGGCCTTTTTCTTAATTATTTCTTAGGTATTCTGTATTTGTTAGTTCATAAAGGTACCAATCAATATTATATTATTTATAATAAAATTACCAACAGAATTTTTCTTAGAAATAGAAAAACTCATGCTGGAAATCAAATGGAAAATTAAGCCAAAACTAGGGAAGAAAAAAACATAACCACTGGGGTTGGGGGCAAAGGCAGGCAGTGCTAGCCTTATCAGATATTAAAGCATGAGGTAATAAGTAAGAAATTAGGAGAGTATATTACAATTCAAAGTGCTGATTTCTCTTTTGTTTTCTTCTTAATGCCCAAACCTTCAGACTTATCTAGTAAGAACTCTCTTTGAAAAACAAAACATCATCAACAACAAAAAACACCCCAGACATATTAAAAATATGCCTTTATCCCATGTCCATTTTGCCATTTTTCCTCCTCTGCTGCAGTATTTGAGATCATTTCCTCTGCACACTCACTTCCTTTAGTGGAATGTTCACAACTGAAATGTAGGCATCAGGACTGCTTGTCAAGTTACGTGTTTGGTGGTGGGCCAGTTGTGTAAAGCCATAGATAGGCCTCTTGAGTCACAGACTGGACATACCCCTTTATCTAATTTCACAGAGGTTTTTCTCTTTATCTAGTTTCACAGAGGTTTTTCTCTATCAGGTTTTCCTAGAAAAAGAAATAATAGCAAATATTCCTGAATATTTGCTACCATAGGTAGGCAGTATTTTGCCCATGTATATGCAAACTTATTTCATCACACAATTTCACTGGCATAGTTAATTTTTTAATATATGTGAGGAACTTCAAACACAGAGAGATTAAGTAAGTTGCCCAAAGTTAAATAGCTAGTGGATGGGATTGCCCAAAGTTTAAATAGCAGAGTTTTGGTTTAAATTCTTTTCTTGAGAAAGAAGAGTAGATGATGATAAGGATTCTGGTAGGATGGTTTCCAAATTCCTAGGTTCATTTTTGGCAGATATTTGGAAAGGAGGTACACTGAGAACCAGCCCAAACAACTTCTAACAGTTTTCTTCCCAGGATATCAAACAATTGTTTATTATTTTCTAGTGACTTCATGGATATTGGACCTAATTATTTTCCCAGTTTCCTAAATAACCACCTGTTTCCCCTAAGGAACAATAGCCTGGAGTTAACCCCCAGCTGTGGCGAAGGCAGAGCAAATACCCACTTCATTACCGCAGTTCACAGTGACCTTGTGAAAAATCCACAGAGAATTGCTTTGTTTTTGAAGAGGTTTCTTCAGATAGAATTAATTCCCTGCCCCATTGAGAGACATGGTAAGGAACAAAACATTTAGTGTAAAAAGAGACTCTATTTCTATTTCTTTGAAGTCCTTTAATCTCTTTATAGAAAAGATAACTTATATGAGAGGGCTTTATAACTGAGTACATTTTATTATCATCATTGATTTCTAACCTCTAATCTCTATTCCATTCACTGGAAGCTCTTAGAGAACAGTCTTATATGCTTTCATTTTTCTTATTTGTATTTTCTGTTTTGCTCTTAAGGCTATTTTTTCCTACTATACTCCATTTGCCTATTTTTCTTAAATATTGAGTAAAGACAGCTAAACCATCATCAGTTAAAGACTGACATTGAGATAGGAAGAGTCCAACAGTTCAGTATCTTATGAGTGAAAGATCATCCCTCTAAGGCCAACCTAGAGGAGTGAGTCTCTCAGGCTAAATGCTCATGGGAGAAATAGGTAAAGTGATAGCAGATTGCTGAGTTATTTAACTGGACCAAGAGACTTATGAAAATGGGGCTCTGAAATAGGAATCTGTAGCTATCCATAGTACAGAGCCTAGTGACAGAAAGGTCAGAGACATGAGTGGGCATCCAAACCCAGCCGTTGCCATGGGTTGATGTCACCTTTCCCACAAGTGTTAGGTTCACATTCACTACATCTGTGAAGAATGAACTCGTACAGTTCATAAATTATTTGAATCAGTGATACCTGTTTCATTGTATGTGCATGTAGAAGAAAACATCAGTTACACATATACACATATAGAATTACAAACATGTATAGAAAACTTAAGGCACACCTCATACATACTATTTATATAGAAATGGAAGTAGTTGGTTTTGTAAAATTTGTTTGTATAAAATAACAATATATACAAATCTATATATTTAATTTTATAATAATGCACTTATAAAGTGAAGTTCTGACTTGTCTGATAGAATAGCCTTTACAATCTGTAAAATACAATGGCACCCATGTTTTCAGAAGACATGCCTCCTGACCAAGTTAATAATCAGGTTTGAATCTTAGTAGGTAATTATAAAGGGTTAGCAGAGAAAGGCATTGGTCATCAAAGTATATGATACCATGTTTTTTCCCTGTGTATTTTATCTGTGTAATAAAGTTTTGTATTAAGTTGGTTTCTGCTGTTTAAAATGGTTGTGTTCGTGTTCTAGCAATAATTGCAGAGGTTTGAGTTATTATAAACTTTGAATATCAATTCCTCCCCTTCTATGACAGTTCTACCACTACGGAAGTCAGGCTTGCGAGGTCTAATTACAGCAGCGTTTTGATATCCCCAGCTACAATATTGGGAAGAATTTAAGCCATGATAGAATTCACTGGTGACATCGTTGTAACTGTAAAGCACAGACTGTGTTTTCAAGCTTTTCCAGGATGGAATCAAGTATTGGTTGATGTCAGATAGTCTTGCTGCAAGTTCAGAAGTGCATTGGACAATTTTAATATGAAATGCTAATTATTTGCAATAGAATGTAAATAAGGTGGCACTAAGTCCTATTTGCAGTGACTAATGAAAGCTGTTGTACTGTAATCAGTGAGATACAGAGCAACAGGGCAATTCATTAGGAAAAACCATAGTTGACAAGAAGCTAATGCATGCCAGTCTGGACCTTTCCTCTTGCTTCTGTTTATTTCTATTATTTCTTCTTATTGATAATGATAAGTCCCATATAAGAACATATAACAAGGATAAGAAGAAACTAGCAGCTAAATTTTGCCAGCCTATGCTGAATGTCTACAGACTGTAAGTCTTTCTTAGCTTTTCTGTGCCTATGAAAAACAACTGCCGTATTAGGCTGATTGAAAATATAGTGATTTTCTAGTCCAAAAATTGCTAGTCTGAGAATTTTTCATGTTATCACTCCAGACTTGAGCAAAACTTAACTATGTTGCAAATTATCTTATTTTCTAGACATAAATTACATTTCAAAGTTTGGCCACATTTTCACTTCCCATACTTTAGCAGAATACTTTTAACAAACAAAGGTAAAAGTTTAAAAAACAAAAGTTGCTTGATACTGCTCTCTTTTCTGTGTTACAGAGTACATGCTTTGGTAAAAAAAAATGTTGAAACTCTAGAATAGCTTTTCTGTTCTGGGGTATTCATCACAGCAACAACAGTACAAGGTACTACACTGGTTTCAACTTTGCGTAGCCAAATTTCTAACTTATAGAAGTATTAAAGACAACAAAATCAGTGTTTTCTATTCTCCAAAAATGCAAAAATTCAAATAGGTGACTTTTATTATGCATAATCTTCAGAACTGTTTTTTTCACTATCGATGACAACTATAGAAGACAGTCAGCTCTTTTGACTCCATCAGTAATTTATGATCTGTCTCTTCTTTGAGAGGATTTGAAGGTGACTTGTTTATGTAAAGATGGAGGGAAATTTGTAGAGTCCATACTGTGACTTACTTTTTAGTTTCCTGACATCCCAGGCAGGGAAGGAAGAAGAGCTAGTTATAGAACACCAAAAATTGAGCTGCTTCCTCTGGAAGTATTTGAATCTAGGTTTGAGCAATCTCAAGAAATACTAAAATCTGAGGCCAGTTAAGAGTTCTACGTACCTTTTTTTGTCCATTATTTATAATGCCATAAATTACTGACACCGTGCCAGTTCCTTCTGTGTAAAAGTAGACATCTTAAATCCCTTAGGTAGTCTCAGGCTCCTGAGCTGGTATGGAATAAATTACTATGTACTGGTAGTTCATAGAAGGGCTATTTGGGATCTTCTTCAGCTAACCTAGCCAGAAATAAGAGGATTGTTAGTTGGATTTGAATTTCAGACAAACAAGTTAACTTCTTTAACATAAGCATATTCCAATTTGAACCCACACTATGAATTCACCTAGGTTTTCACATAGATGTAGAAATGTTGCAAATAACTTTAAAAGAATCATGAGTTAACAGCTTGATTACTAAAGTATATTCCAAATGGGATATACTTATACTAAAAAGTTATTCATTGTTTACCTGAAATTCAAATTCAACCAAGTCTCCTCATTTTCATTTTAACAAAGAAAAAAAAAAATATATATATATATATATATTTTTTTGCTAAATCTGGTAATCTTACCTACAATTTATAGATAAGCCTCATGAAATATAATAAAGGACTTTCCTTTTTATCACAAACACTGGCGCATAGTGATTGCCAATCTTGTCAAGATATTGGTGCGGATAAACCAATGTTTTTCAGCAAAGCTGAATCTTTAGGCAGGACATAATAAAAGAAAATCTTTTATCAAAAGACTTGAGCTGGGTGTGGTGGCGCAACCTATAATCCCAGCTACTTGCCTGTAATCCCAACTACTTACTAGGTGGATGAAACAGGAGGATCTGGAGTTTGAGGCCATCTCCAAAAAAATAATAATAAAAAAAAATAAAAATCTAAATGTTTCAGAATGTATTGGTGTGAAAAGCCACACAACATACTTAAACTAAGTTTCCAATTTAACTTGTCAGATACATAATGTCTCATGGAAAGTTAGATGGCTAAGTGGGCAAGAGTGGATGTAGCATATGTCAGAACCTCACTGATTCCATGAATTAATGAGAGCCTGCAGCTATTGGGACTGTAATAAGGTATCCCCAACTCTGAGCAGGTTAGTTTTTTGGTACTAATGTCCTTTTATACTTGGGTTTTTAAATCTTAGATATTGTCCTGGGAGAACAATCTGGACACCACAGGTCAAGAGAGTATTTTAAGCATTGGACTCTCCTAGTCAGGAACCTATTTCAGTGTCACCACAGCACAACTTCATTCAAAGAGGGGGAAAGAAAGAAAGTACCCATTAATGTCACCACTATTCTGGTCTGCTCCTTTCCTGTAGACCTTGAGAAACTGCATTGTCCCTCCTCTTCCCTACAGAATAGGAAATTGCTTTCTTGGAATGGGAGGTATATATGTTCAGGGTTCTGTTACAGAAACCAGTATCCAGTTTAAGCAAAAAAGAATTTAAAATGGCAAAGTAAGTGGGTTCCAGTATTACTGGGAGGACTTAAGAAACAATCTACCTTGAACTTTTTTTGGTTGTAGTTGGACACAATACATTTATTTTGTTTATTTATTTTTATGTGATGCTGAGGATCAAACCCAGCGCTTCACACATGTGAGGCAAGCGCTCTACTGCTGAGCCACAACCCCAGCCCCCTAGCTTGAACTTTGATAAACTACATCCAAAGCCACAATACTGGTCACCAAGGTAATTCCCTCCTCTATGATAAAGAAGCTGAACTGGGAAGCTGCTGGTTCAGAACCTCACTGCCACTCCCTGACAGGAAGCCATGATCAGAAGGCCACCACTGTTACTGCCACCTGAAGAACCGTGCAGATCACACCAGTAGACTTTAGTCCACACCAGTAGATTAGATAGCTATTTTACTGCCTTTCAGTCCTCACAGCTAGTGACCACACAACCAAATGCTTCCAAAGTCACACTTGGAAGCAACATCAGCAAAAACATGGCTTCTCCCTCATCTCCAGCTTTCTAAACCATAAGCAGTTTGGAGACTGGCCAAACCAAATCACATCCAAATTTCAAGAGTATCTCAAGTGTAGTGTTAAGCTTTCCATTCACTGCAGTACCAGAAAGGTGTTCTAGCAGATAGATGGTTTAAAATGGACACAGAATGCCACTCTGCCACAAACAAAATACAGTACCACAAGAAATGATCATATCTCAGTAATTTCCCTGAAACTAACAGGAAAAGTCAATAAAGGCCATGTGGTAAAGATGGGAGGCTTTTTTGAAAAATGTTTCCTGAGGACCCTCTATAAATTAAAGCGTCGTTGGTCTTTCTATAAGGACACGTACCAATTCTTGAATAGTAAGCTGCTTTTCTGGTTTTTAATCCCTAAGAACCTTGAACTTTTGACAGGAGTATTCAGATGTCTTATGGAAAATATTTTGAAAACAATTTTCTTTCCAAAGTAAAATCTTCTTCGTAGAGTTGTATCTTTATCCAAAAGGTTTTATATTGTCAAGTGAAGCGCTGCAGTTGTAAGCACAGCAGCAGCCAGTACTCTCTGGCCATGACTTTGGTGGTACAGCTTTCAGAATATCTACCTTGATTAATTCTGTTTAGTTCCTTTAGACACAAGCAACCCACACAGTAGGAGTGCAGTTCTTTCCCTCTTTCGCCTGTCACAGCAGGATTGATGCCAATGGGGGCATATTCCAGTTCCCTCTTCATTGCACAACCTCTTTCCCATTACCATTATTTTGTCAAATGAATGTAAAGTGAAAAGGAAAGGCTCTTATGCCAATGATGACAGACAAATAGGTAGAATTAGTGAGAGTCCAGAGTATTCATAGGACTGTTATACCCATTTTTCTCCCCTGAAGTTGTTCATTATATAGAACATGGAGCCCACACCATCAGTTCAGCTAGTTCTTAAGCAGATGTAGGAATGTGGACATATAACTTTAAAGGGAACATGAGCCTGCATGTTGAAGTAGGGTTCTTCCTTTTGTTTTTTCTTTACTGGAGGAACCTTGATTGTATTAAAATCACAGTGCAATAAATACAATAAAAATCATCTTTATCAAAATAACATTTATTACCATGACATGAAAAATGAAACTGACAAAATAAGTTACACATTCCTATCAATCTACTGAAAGTTTCATACATTTGCTCAGTAAAAAGTCCTTTTCTGAAAATGCAATTGAGCTATTCTAATCAAATTTTCATATAAACCGGATATAATTGTTAGCAGTTCCTTTTAGGAAAATGGGTGTCTTTTTTAACTATAAGTTGTTATAGTATATATGTAAAATGTAAATCATAATTCTTGATTTTTGGAGAATTTTTATAAAAAGTTTTAGCTTGAAAATTTAGTCAAGTGTGCATTTAGTGAGTTGCATTCTTTGGGTCCTTTAATAGAAGTAAAATGTTAGAAAAATAAAAAGTCATAAAAATTAGGACTAAATTTGCACAGTGCTTCTTTAAGAACAACTCTGCACCCACCCTACTTGCTGTGGTTTGGAGTATGTCCCCAGAGGTTCATGTGTTGGGAGCTTGGTCCTTAGTGAGGCTGTATACAGGTGAAAGATTGCAAGACTTGCCCTTACCAGTCATACTCTAACTTTCTCTTTAGAAATGTGATATCTCTTGCTCTTTCTCCCCGTCTTCTTCACCTCTGCAGGTGAAACAGCCAGGGGGATCCAAGCCATACAGTTTAGACTTTGAGCATACAAAATTGTGAGCTCAGTAAACTTCTTTTCTTTATAAGTACCCAGCCTCAAGTATTTTATTATAGCAACAGAGAATGGACTAATATATCACATACATACTTTTGAAACTTTCACTTGAGGATTTTATTAAGACAGATAAATAAGTGGGCTTACATGTACTTAACCATTTACTAACTAATAATAACTGTTCTGCTAATGTTTCTAATGTTTTTCCTCCGTGCTTAAAAGTTATCCTTGTACATTCAGTTTTGTTGATAACCATCAGGCACATACAGAGAAGAGCATTCTGCAACGGTGACACATTTTATTTGTTCAAGCAGCATTTGTAGGCACCAGCCACATGCAGAATACCTAACTAGACACTAGTTACAAAGGTAAACATGTTGACTTCTGTTTTGAGGAAGTTTTGCAGAAGTGATAGAGGTTTAATTTTAGTTTTTAATGAACTTTTTCATAGAATAAATAGAAGTGTTCATAAAACCCTACAAATTGCTAATATCTCACACATAACATTTTAATTTTTCAGAATTTTTGACCAAATACAAAATTCACATAAATTATAATGTATAATTTCCAAAGAAAATAAAGGGAGAAATTTCTCTCCTGTTGCTTTACAAATATCCAGTTCCACCTGCCCAGACAAAAATGCAAACTGGTTAGGATTAGGTTCAAGTTAATAAAAGAAAACTCAAATAACACTGACTTTCATAATTAAGAAATTCAAAAGTTTTCAGCTTCATGCTTATAGAGTCATGAGGGATCGGCTTCTCATGTCTTTATTGCCTACCCTCCCATTATTCCATTTTATGCTATTAACACATAATACCACAAACTAGGTAATTTATAACAAACCAATTTATTTGGCTGATGATTCTGGAGGATAGGAAGTCCAAACTCAAGGGAATGTTCACAGTGAAGGCCTTTTGTTGCACTGTAGCATAGCAGAAGGCATCACATGCCAAGGGAGCCCTCTCAAGGGACGGGAACTAGTTTTTATAACAAATCCATTCCCACAGTAACAAACCTACACCTACAAAAATGACATTAATTAGTGACTGTGACCTCATGACCTTTTGAAGCTTTCACTTCCAACGCTTGCATTGGAAATTAAGTTTCCAGCATGAACTTTGGGGGACATGTTGAAATCATAACACCTTCTTTGTCCTTTAGCTTCTAATTCTCAAGGCTGCTGCTTGGTCCATTTTGCTTACTGGAGTGCAATCTGTCATCTTCATATTTAGCAAGGAAAAAAAAAGTGTCTTTTTAAAGAGCTTTTTCCATCTGGGCCACACTGGCACAGGCCTATAATCTCAGTGACTCAGGAGGCTGAGGCAGGAGGATCACAATTTCAGGGCCAGCTTAGACAACATAGACCCTGACTCAAAAAATAGAAAGGAGCTGGGGTATGGCTCAGTGATAGAGCACCCCTGGCAGTATTGGCAAACTTTCTCCTACACCCAGATGATAAGGTACAGATATGAATTCAGATCACAGTGACATTACCTGGAGAAATGCCTCTGTGGATAAGCCATGAGCAGCTTGAGGGTGGCCCGGAGTGTAGTGTCATCAGGAACAACAGCAAGCAGAGGCAGGCTTCATTTTTTCCACATTTTTGCCCATAGGCAATCTTTGTTTCAACATTTATAAGCCTCATCCTTTGCAAGTTAAGGCTTTCTTCATTAAATCAGTGTTTTATTTGTTAACTAAAATTTTACCTAGAAATATGAAATAGAACGAAGATCAAGTATTTGATAGATATCTTCCCTTAAAAAAAAATGTGGCTCTTTATTATACATGCTACAATTCAATTCAAATTGCACCAAGTACATTTGTCCCACTTCACTAATGTGCTGTTTTTCAAGTAAGACATTTTATTTTATGGCTTAATTTCAAGTGGAAAAAATACTCTGGAAGAAAGGCATTATATGGTGTGTCACAAGAAAAAGAGCAATCTACTGTTTCTTGTGCTAAGGAAAACTGTGAGTGCTTTTTAGAAAGATGCATTTCCTTATCAGAGGCAGACCATGAGCTAAATGTCAGGGAAAGAAATAGACCATAAGTCGTGATTATACTGTGCTTATTTCCGGGTTGGATTCTGAATATAATTTCTTTAAATTATCAGTAAGTTAGGGGGAAAAGAAGTTTTCGAGGTGGCACTGACCTTAAAATACATGAATGTGAAGTATCTGTCACTTTTCACACAGCCCTTAATAAAATATACATAGGAAGTTATTTTGTAATCTTTGTAGTGATTGAAAAGCTCAAATATTATGGTGTTGGAAGCCCTACCTAAAGGATTTAACAAATAATGAAGACTTAAAAAATAAAAAAGTTATCACTTTTCCTGCCTTTTTCAACATTCCACTATTGAAAATGTCTGTTACACAAACTGTACAGTACATGCATTAAAATTAGTGTTTATTTTGAAGAGGTATTAAAAGATACTACAATATGACTTTGGAAGCTTGCTTATGGTATGCTCCTGTCTACTAATATCATCTTAATAGACACATTAAGCTAATTCATTAAGTACTTGACATTCAATAGCTATGAATTGGATTATATAGTGTGTTTTATTTAGGCCTATAACATATTAGTGTTTATAATTTATAATTATTTGCCTTGAATAAATGCTGTCACTACTTCTGAAAATTTGAATGGATTGTCAAGTGCTAAACATCTGATTTTCTCTTTGAGTTCTTCAAGTATATTTCAGAACAAGAAGAATGTAGATTTGTAATTACAATAACTTTCCATAGTACCTTCTCTAAATGTTTAGTACTTTATTAGGGTGGTTTACATTCTGCAATATTAAAGGAAGGAATGTTAAGTGTGGGTTTTTTTCCTCAGCATGAGCAGCATGATGGCAGGGGGAAGGAGGTGGCTGATAGTATGACCTTGACCTTTCATACTGCTACTTGGCCTGCGTAATTGTACCAGCCAAGCAAAGTTGTCATACCTCTAAAGATGAATTATGTAAAAGGACCTGGTTAATGCCTGATATATACCAGTTCAATAATCATTAATCTTTTTGGTTTCTATTGTTAGAATTCCTTATTCTGTGATCTCTGCAGAGATCATTATAAATAAAAAGTCAACTACGACTAGTGACATTAAGGTTGTGTATTTTAATACTTGTCAGGTTTTGGTGGCTTTTTTGTTTTCCTTCTTATTTTGGGGGAACTACAAGAATAGCACTTTGGCTCAGGAGCCTGAGACAGGAGAATCATAAGTTCAAAGTCAACCTCAGCAAAAGCAAGGCACTAAGCGACTCAGTGAGACCCTGTCTCTAAATACAAAATAGGTCTAGGGATGTGACTCAGTGGTCAAATGCCCTGAGTTCAATCCCCAGTACCTGCCATATATATTCATATATATATATATTTTCATCCCATATATATATGTATATATATGCACATGCATACACACATACATACATAGACACATACACATACGCACAATTACTACTTTAAAATGAATCTAAAAATTTATAAATTCTTGACATTTTAATGCTGATAAACATTTTTACTTGTTTTATAAACTCAAAAGCTTTAAGGTGGTCTTAAGTACGAAGTTAGTACTTTTTTCTAAAATACCAAACTTCCTGGACTATTATAATGAAGATCTTTTGGGTATATTTTGTCAGTGTTTTGAAGGCTTAATAATATATTGTTCTGGGTTTATGTTGTGTTTTGTGATAGTTACTACAGTATACTGAATTTTAAAGAAAAAACTGAGAGTTTCTTTTAGGTGCATCTGTCACTGTGGTCACAGAATCATCTACCTCTAATTTCATTTGAACAGGATCAGTGACTGAATATGTTTTCATAATAATTCTGTCAGACCCACCCATTATATGTTTTAAGGAACCTCATAGAAGGACAATAACATTAAAGACCAGGTTTCTAATCTAGCTTCAGCTGCTAGATTTAAATTATGTGAATTATTTTTGAATTATTTGAACTATCTTAGGTTTAGTTTCATATTTGTGAGTTCAATATGATAATATTTACTTCAGAAGCATTTTATGACACTAGGAACTATGCCCTGTGTGAAGGGTTTGGGGTATTGGCTGGCATGGAGCACTACTCTGTGAGAGGTGCCTCTGTTTTTGTTGTTGACACTCTCTTAATTTTTATGCCTTTTTATTTAATATTTCCTGAATGTTCAAGCCCAGCATCATGTCTATGTATGTAAAAAAGGTAGAATCATCATGAATATTTATGATTTTAATATAAAAATTATGGTCAAAAGATGAGTATGTCCACAACCAACTACTTAATATATAGCTGAGGTTTATCTGTTAAATGCTATATTATGCATTAAAATTTTATATACAATTAACATTAAGGTGACTAGTCCACTTGAAAATGTTGTTGTTATAAACTTACTCTCATCCTTTTTCAAAGGTGACCCTTAAAATTATTCAACTGAATCATCATCTTCCTGAACACTTAAAAAAAAAAGTTTCATCTGCAAGCAAAAACTATGTACTTTCACTTATATAATCTCATGTATCTCTTACAATAAATATGGCCAGTGAAAGTTAACAAGGCAACCCATGTTGTCTTACTCTGAAGAAAACCATTTTAGCTGTCAGGACTGAACCATGGTAGAATGATCTCCCTATAGGACAGAGTGACCTCCTTTCCAGTTGTAATAGTCAAGCACAGGCAGGATTATTGATTGACCAGGAAGTTGTGGAAGAAACTAAAGTTTACATGCATGGCTATATGTATATAGGAACTGAATGTGTATACATTTAGTATACAGAGCTCAAAATTATACCTCATACTTGTGTGTTCTTCATCGCCTCCTCTAATCAGATGCTGAAGGTTTGATCCTTTATGAAGTTTCTTAACCCTCCAAAAACTAATGCTACAGAACAGATACACTAAACAAATATTCAGTTGCTTGCTAAGCACATAATTTGTGACGACTTCTTGAGATGAGTTATAAATAGTCCTTTGAGGGTAGAAAACATGATGTGCTCTCATTAGTGTCTAGGCAATAGACAACCTCATAATGAATGGTAACAAATGGATGAGTAAGAGAAAGGAAGACAGCAATATTCTGAATATAGATAAATAAACAGAAGAAAGGTTCTATCCCACTTGCTAGCATATAATCACTTCTGTTCAATTTGTAAAAAGCTTTGGTTTAAAGAGAAGAATGGTTTCAATTTTTCTCTTATTCTTCCTGCGCCTTTATTGTACTTATGGGAGGGGAAAGTTGATTGGGGGATTTTGGTTTTGAGGGATGGGTAGAATACTTATTTTTGTTCTCCAAAAACAATTTTCTTATAAAATTAAAATAGAAAATGAAGTTGTGTGTTCTCCACACCCTCAGCCAGCTCCCTGACACCTCAGTTAGCCACCCCCAAAAGATAAAAAAGGTTAGATTTTTTTTTATAAATAAGAGAAATAAATACATCTCTTCTTTAAGGCACTCTATAAACCCTGTCACTTGAAGTTGCAGCAGCCTAATTGATGTAGATGAGATGTATAGCAGAAGCACTGTGAAGGTTAAAGTACAAGGTGTAATATCTTATTAGAGGAATGAAGACAACAAAAGAGGTAAAGTTATAAACAGAGGTTGAGGATCTCATAATTTATTGTCTTTTTACAACAGCTTTTTTTTTTTTTAAATTTGGTTTTCATTCAGTATTCAGTAATGTCATCCAGGCTTTAGATTCTTCTTACCCTTCCTCTTAGACTCCAGGGGAGTGTCCTTGGGCTCGGCAGCTCATGCCTGCAAGATGACTACATCTATCACAGAGTCCTGTCCAAAGAAAAGTCCAAAAAGACTTCTTTTGAGTCTTCATTTTCAGGATGGAAAATCTCTGTTCTACTGCTACCAAATTTTCTTCCTAAAACACTGATTTAATTAGATCATGAAGCTGCTTAAAAACTGTTGATGTCTTCCCTTCGAATACTGAATGAAGTCTGTACCCACACACACATCTCTTCTCAATCCTAGACAACTTTGCACAGTGCATGCAAAATGGTAGTCATCTTTGGAGGTAGACTGGATCTTTGTTCTTTTAGCCATGAAATATTTATGAAAACACATTTGAGAGTTTATATTGAGTTCTTAGGCTCTAAAAAATAGGCTCAAATTCCTGCAAATTACGTGTTATTAAGAAACACCAAGCAGTTTTTATTGAGTAAATATTTGTTTTTCACTTCTTATGGGCCAGGCATTATACTTGGAATATAGCATTAAACAAAACAGACACAGTATTATCTGCATAGAGCCTATTGTCTAGAAGGGAACACTTATTAAAATGAACAATTGTAATTGTGTGATATTCTTGAGAAAGTGCATGATGATAAAAGAGTTAATAAACGGGAGGACCAGCCTACTCTGAAGGTGAGCTGCCCCAAAGAAGAGGTATTTTAAGTAAGAGCTACATGAGTCTGAACTAGGTGCAGAAGGTAAATGAAGAACCAGATACATGAAGAATGGATTTGGGAAACTAGTAATATATTGTTTGGATACCAGGTTGGAAGAAACTGCAGTGATCCAAATAGGAAGAGATGGTGCTTTGGCCAGAGTAGAAGCAGTGGGGATTGAAAATGCAGAACATGGCAATGGATTATATGTGGGAAATAAAAGGTAGGGCTTGAGCAGATAGATGAGACAGCTGTATCCCAAGAAGAAAATCACTCTTGGTTAGAGAAAGAGGAACCAGTAAAAGCTTAAAAGTTCATATCAGCAACTACCCAGTTGATCACTTAAGAACTCGAAAGCTGTTTAGGATATTGCCATTGCACCAAGAGTACAAAACCATGCTCGTGATGTGGCTTTTCTCTGTCTCTACCTCTCTGTTTCTGTTGTCACTAGTAACTGGCTACAGTGCTTTTACTCTTCTGGCTCATGTTTACATGCGGTTTTCTTGATTTTATGGCACTAACCTGCTACCTGGTCTCTGGTCCTCCATTTCAGGATTTCTACACTCAGTACCCTTCTCCAGGTGTTTGATAGTCTCAAGAGAGGGACTCACAGGATGACTTGGTTACTATCTAGTATAAAATTCTGTAATATAGAGTCTCCCAGCGGATTACCTCCTGCCAATCTGTACTGCCTATGGATCAAATACTGTTCCTTTTTCCAATGAGTTGTGTGAACCACAGCATGACTACTTTTATTTATCCATTCATGCAGCAAATCTTTTTTTAATATTAATTCTGTGCCAAAAGACAGACTAAGCTATGGAAAGAGCATGTGACTTGGAGTTACCCAAATTTCCATCTGAATTCTGGATTTCCCAGTCACTAACTATAGAAACTTAGGCCAAACTTTGCCCTTAAGTTCTGTGTCTTGATTTCCTCATTTGTCATATGGATACAGCACACTTCAACTTGTTCTGAGATTTAAATGAAGTTAAAAAAAAAAAAAAAAGGTCCTAGCTTACTCATACCTATTATTGGGAGTTGTAAGAGAGGTAGTGATGGTAAACTCAATAGAGGAAGCCGTTAAAGCAATGAGTACACTGTGGTAATGATGGGGTGCTAGTTATTGATCATGATGATTGTGAGGGTGGTGATAGTACATTATATGCACAAAAAACTTCCCTTGGGTGCTTTGCTGAGAAGGATTGTGGATAAGAGAGGGACTCAAAGCTTCAAGGACTGTCCAGTACAAAGGAGTTTTTAAATTTAGCTGGGCTCTATTGTTAGGAAACAAATCACTGTGCTCACTTAAACTTGGACCTTGGAGAGTATATTTTACGAGTTCAACCCTCAATTACTTTCACAGTTCAAGAACACTGACAAAGTGACTTAAAAGTGTTCGACAATTATCTAACTATTTCAGAAAGCCAATTTAGGGGTGGAAAGTCTATATTAAAATGGTAAGAACAATGCTCACTTGCATGTACTTTAAAGAGCAAGCTAAAGCCTGGCTTCTTGGCCAGGGAGCATTATAGTCATTCAATTACATTCTCTGAGTGTTTTTGTCTTTTTGACAGAACAAACTGATTTCAAAGTATAGCTTTGTTCTCAGTAATAAATTGTCTTGTTTTAAAACTTTCAAGCAGAATTCAGAGCTCAGCATGAATTTCATCTTTGTTTTATTTTTTGCTTGTTCATTTGAATAGCTTTTGTGGAAAGAGTTAGAAAAACACGAGGCTTAGTAAACAAGTTTATTATTATCATTATATTAGTTTATTAGCCAGGATTTGTTAAGCCTTTCAGGTACTATGCTGATATTTACATGTATCATCTCATTTAATAATCATAACAGGAGCTGGGGATGTGGCTCAAGCGGTAACGTGCTTGCCTGGCGTTCACAGGGCGCTGGGTTCGATCCTCAGCACCATGTAAAAATAAAATAAAGATGTTGTGTCCACCGAAAACTAAAAAATAAATATTAAAATATTCTCTCTCTCTAAATAATAATAATAATAATAATAATAATACTTTATTTTTTTGTTTCTTTTGTAGTACTGGGAGTTGAACCCAGGACCTCATATGTTCTTGGCAAGCACTCTACCACTGAGCAACATCCCTAGTCTTTCTTATTAAATTTTGAGACAGGGTCTTGCAGAATTGCCCAGGCTGGTCTCAAATTTGCAGTCCTCCTGCCTCAGCCTGCTGAGTGCAATTATGCACACCATGCCCAACAAAAAATTCTAAATCTTAGAATACTTCTGCTCCCAAGCATTTCAGATAATAATTATTTATTTTGTTAACATCTATAGTAAAGTGATGTTTGTCAATATACCAAGGTAATTTTTCAGCACAATCTTTCTAGAATGTCACCCATCTGTTATTTTGCAAGATCAAAAGAAAATCACATTAGACAACTGATTCTATAAAATTACAGGCTCACTTACAAGTTACTTATCCGAGCCAGGCGTGGTGACACACAGCTATAATCCCAACAACTTGAAGGACTGAGGAAGAAGGATTGAAAGTTTGAGACCAACCTCAGCAATGTAACAAGGCCCTAAGCAACTTAGTGACACCTTATTTCAAAACAAAAAATAAAAAGGGGTGGGAATGTTGCTCAGTGGTTAAACACCCTTGGGTTCAATATCTGGTACCAATAAAAGGAACTCATCTGAAAAATATAAGCAATATATGTTTATTTAAAAACTTTTTAGCAGGTACAATTTTGTTTCAAATGTGCATAGATCTGTATTTTCTCATAGATTTTAATGAATTTATATGTGTCTAAAAGTTGTTATGTCCAGGTGTTAGGAGAACAGGCAATTTTCAAATTGCTTTGTTCATCTTTATATCCTAATTAAGAAATATCATGTGTCAACAAAGTTTTTTGAGCAAATGGACTTTTAAACTAGTCTAATTGTTTACAAACAATAACCCTTTTTTAACTCAGAAATAAGCAGTGTTTTTAAAAATCATTACTGTTACAACAAAAGGAATATACCTCATTAAAAATATTCGGAATATTTGGTTTCTCTGATATGTGGATGCTGATACATAATGGGGATTGTGGTCGGCGGGAGCTTGGGAGGAATGGAGGAACTTTAGATAGGGCAAAGGGGAGGGAGGAGAAGGGAGTGGGCATGGGGGTAGGAAAGATGTTGGAATGAGATGGACATCATTACCCTAAGTATATGTATGAAGAGATGAAAAAAATTCAGAATATACATTCCAGAGATAGGTCAGGGCTGTGGAGACAGAAATTTGAAAATTAGAAGCAGGTAATGATATAACAATGTGACTGGAGTAGATTACTTTGAAATTGAGTGTAGATAGAAAAGAGAGATGATCAAGGAATGGGACATGCTGTGAGTTAGGGCTCAGTAGGAGAAAGGAAGAATAATAAAACACTGAAAAAGAAAACCATGCAAGTCTGATGATCAGGAAGCCAAAGGAAGCAAGAATTTCAGGGAGCAAAGAGTGACAACTGTCTAGTACTACTGAGAAGTCTCATAAGATAAGAACAAGAAGTGACCATTGGATTTGGTAATGTGGAGGTTACTGGTGACTTGGAGAAGTTTTGTCGAGTGGGAGGAACAAAACACCTGATTGGAATCAATTTTTTTTTTTCTGAGAGAGAGAGAGAGAGAGATAGATAGATAGATATTAGCCTGTTTGTTTGCTTCAGAGAGTAATCCAGTGAAGTGGGGAAAGATTGATGATGTTAGGAAGAGATAAGTGAGTCACAGGAGCGCTATCATTGAATGAGAGGTAGTGGAGTCTGGGTCATGAATGGAGGAAATCTGCTAGAGCTTGAACCACTCGCCTACAGAAGTGGGAGGAAAGGGAGAATCTGTGGACAGCAGCCATGTAGGTGCAGGGATGTCAGTGGTAAAGGGCTGTGGAAGTTCTTTTCTCACTAGTTTAGTAACTTCATTTCTTTCCTAGTTTAAGAATTTAATAAAGGCTCTTTTCAAATGGTAGCATTTATTTAAACAACCTTCATAGAAATATTAAATCTTGATGTGAGATGTATCATCAGCTCTTACAAATTATAAACTTTGGGAATTTAAACTTGCCAGAAATGCCAGATTTTTTTCTTCAATCCCTTTGATTCCAATTGCCTTAAATATGTTCATCCAATTTTAACTGTCTAAAACTTTATTCTTCAGTTTTTCTCCTGATATGTTATAAATATAAGAAAGTTCATTTTCTCCCATTCTGGGATTTCACGTTTAACTTGAGAAATCCCTGTTTTCCAGATATTTTAACTAGTTTCTAAATCACTTAACCAGGTGCTGGCATACTACATTTAATGTACCAAGTAATGATTACTGATTGCTGGTCAATCCATATTCTAATTGCTTTTCCCCTCAAGGTATTGTTCTCTTGGGGGAAATTGTCAGCTGTTCAATGTTTTGAGACCAGAAACATTTAAAAATGCATTAAAACTTAAACTTGGAGGTTGGTAGAAACACATTTAGCTGGCTTTACTGCTAAATTCTAATCACTTCTTTCATGTAATGAATATGACTTCATTTTATGTTAAGTCTGTGTTCTTAGACAGATGGATATAACCATTTTCTGAAATTATTGCCACAATAACTGCTAATAACATAATCATAATTACTTCCTTGCATTTATGGGCATGTATTAATCCTATCCAATCAAAATACTTCCATAAAAAATGTTACAAAATATCAATATATTTGTGGTAGTAGTTTTAATTTGACGAAATCCATTTAACTGTATTGTCCAAAAAATGCTAAAGGAACTAATCTGAGTTATTAATAGTAATCTGAGAATGACTGACAGAGAGAAAAAAGAGACAGAAGAAAGTTGACCTTTCAGGGGCGGCTTTTATTAGTAGCAGACTCAAAGTGAAAGCTTGTTTGTTCAGGAATCTAAATAAAAGAAATAGTGTTTTTAAGGGGGTGGCTTGTCAGTTACGGATACTTTTCAGTGATCGTTTGGGATTCTGTAATAGTTTATAAATAGAAATTTTAGAACATTTTAAGGGTACATATTAAAGACATAAGCAAAGTTTATTTACCACCATTATTTGCAGCCAACTTTAACTTTTGTAGTTGACTTTATTTGTATCTATAATGCTTCTCTTTTCTTCTTTCTACCCTCTTTGAGGGCCTAGTTTACTCTGCAATTGAAAATAGAAAATTTACTTTTTTCTTCACAGTTGTTTCTTATTAAACGTATTTTTAAGTTCACATTTGAGGGTGATCAAAAATTATATGTTATATAAAATGTATGTTTTTAGTGGGTAAACAAAGGTATTTGAGGAAAACAAACATGGACATAGTTCAGTATCAGGAGATAAAAAATAACATTGTCCATTATTAAAAAATTGTTTAGTAATATTAGCACAGCAAATTGTCACATTTTAAACCATGAAATACAGAATTCAAGAAATCTAAATGCTCTCATTTACCCTGAGGAGAATATATGTCCCTACGTTCCTCATACACCGTTTCTTCTCTGTATTCTTCAGTTTAACCTTTCAGTGGGCATTGTATCTGAAAATTATGTTTTACCATAGGACTAAAATTATTAAAGAAAACACTAAAATACTTGTTTCAACAATGCTTACAAATTTTAAAGATCTATTCTTTGTTGTTGTTGTCATTAGTTTCCCCGCCCCACCCCATGCTATGGTGGAGATTAAGCCCAGGACCCTGTACATGCTAAGCAAGTGCTCTATCACTAAGCCTCACTCCCAATCCAGCTAAAGTTTCTTGACATTGCTTTAAAATCAATTTAGAAAATAAAGAGAAGTCCTATTTTCTTCATAGTTTTCCTTCATTGGCTTGAAATAATTTTTATGAGATTCCTTTTTTATGAAACTTCATTCCAAAAAGCTTCCAATTGTTTCTAAAATCAGTCTACTTTTAGGGGAAAATTTTTTACCATTATGATGCTGCAGGCCCTGAAAGCTATTATAAAAGAATTGGCAGATTGTTCTGAGCAGAATCAAAGGAAAATCTTAAGAGCAAGAATGTAACTTCCCAAAAAAACTTTAAGGGATTTGTTAGTTAAGGTCTTCATGTGTGGAAAAATTCAATGCTGCTCTCTTGTCATAAATGTGTTTTTAATCCTTATTTGCCAGTCTGTTTCTTTAGAACACCATACTCCTAATACACTGTTTGGCACATAGGAGGGACCTAGTAAAGGATAGTAGAAAAAATTTCTGTGATACTGGCTGTGAGATTGATTGTGAGACAAATGAATTCATTTAAAAAAATTTTTTTTGGTTGTAGATGAACACAATACCTTTAATTTTGTTTATTTTTATGTGGTGCCGAGATTGAATCCAACGCCTCACGCATCCTTGGCAAGCACTCTACCACCGAGCTACAACCTGGCCCTGAATTCATTTTTTAATTTAAGAATTACATTTATTCAGGTTTCTTCCATCTTGTCAATGCAATGGACATGTGTTCATTCTTTTATTCTTTCCACATTTTTTTAAGATTTGAAGGTAATATGTTAGTCAGCTTTCTATCACCATGACAAAATAACTGAGAAAAGCAATCTAAAGGAGTCCTGCAGTTTTCTCCTGATATGTTGTAACTGCAAAAAAAGTCTATTTTATTTCTCTGAACTTTTACATTTAACTTGAGAAAACCCTATTTTCCATATATTTAACCAGTTTCTAAATCACTTATATAGGTAATAGCATACTACACTTAATGTACCAAGTAATTTTGTCTGTTTCAGAGGTTTCAGTCTGTAGTTGCTTAGCTGCATTGCAGTGGACTTACAGTGACAGAACATCATGGCAGGGTGCATTTGATGGAGCAAAACTGCCCAAGAAACAGAGAAAGTGTGTAACAGGAAGGGTCCAGTGGATAAGAAACAGTACCCAAGCTCTCACTTCTTAAACTAGGTCCCACCTCCTACATTTTCTAAAACCTCCCATTAATCTGCGAATCCATCAATGGATTAATCCATTGATGAGTTCAGACCCCCCCATAATCCAATCACTTCCCAAAAGTTCTACCTCTGAACATTGCCACATTGGGAACCAGATCTTCAACACATGAGCCTTTGGTGGGGACATCCTAGATCCAAATCGTAATAGTACAACTCTGGGGCTGGGAGGCAGACCAGACCACCAGCTCTCTTGGAGGTTACATCCTACTGAAGGAAGAAGATGACAAATAAATGATAAAAATATGAAGAGTGCTAAGAAAAAAATGCTAAAGCAAGCTGCTACTTCCAGATGGGGATGGAACTGGTAGCCATTCAGCATTCCCCCCAGGAACCGATTTTTTTAAAAATTCCAAGGACTGTGGAAGCAATGAAGAACAGAGGACCTAAAGTTTTTTAAAGAAGTCTACTTTCTAGGGAGATGATACTGTAGCCTGTACTTTAGTATAAAGAAAACTGCCAAGTTTTGTTAGTTATGTGGTACTAAACTGGCAAAAAAGGAGACTAGAAAGACCTCAGCAGAGTCAGTTTACACAAATGAGGTTTACTGAAATCTGAAGCTTCAAATGATAAGAGTCTAGAAGTCTAGCTTTAAGAGGGGCAGAAAGGAGTTGTTTTTTAGTATATATACAGTGTCTGTATTTCAGTTAAAAATTGCTAGGCATGCTAAAGAGATAGGACATATGAACACACTATACACATATAAGAAATAGGCATGTAGATAATCCAGATATTGGAGTCATTAGACCAGGACTCTAAGATGAATACATCTCAGAAAATGAAAGAAAAAATGGAAATTTTAGAAGTTTATTGGAAAATATAGAACATGAAATTAAGAATTTTGACAGTTTAGACAAGCAAAAACAATTACAATTTGGTGCACTGGAAGATCATTAGATACGGTCAGATCCATAGCCCAGTAGTACCATGGTAGATTGTGGGAAGTCCAAAGAAAGAGGCCAGAGAAAGGCTGAATATGATCTTTTTAGAAATATTTCTTCTAATATAAATATGCTCATACATACTTTTAATCCCAATGACTCAGGAGGCTGAAGCAGGAGAAATACAAGTTTGAGGCCAGCCTTAGCAACTTAGTGAGATCTTGTCTCAAAAAGGCTGGTGATATAGCTAAGTGGTAGAGCACCCCTACGTTCAATCCCCAGTACTGCGGGGTAGGGAAAGAAGAAGAAGAAGAGAAAAGGATGTGACTGGACACAGAATATAAAACATGATTTATTAGGGAAAATTTACAAGAAATCTGTAACTGCTCCAAGAGTTCAGTGGGGACAGGCCGACAGCATCTTTGTCCTTCACCAAAATGATGAAGGTGCTTAAGCAAATGTTATCTCCTCTCCTGCATGGCACTTTGTCCAGTGGTAGTCTGCTGAATGGGTAGCATGTATCCTTTGCATAGTGCCATTAATTCTGTGCCAGTTGCCACTGAGAAGGGGTTTAGATGTTAGGCTGCAGAAGCAGTAACATCATCACCATTAGCTTTCTTAATTTGCTTGTGGGACTAGCATCTCAAGAACTAATTGTCCCTTTCCTGGAGTTCATACAAGAAAGTATTTTTTTATAAATAACACTAACTCAGTCTAGTTCCCTGTATTATGATTAGAAAGCCAGTGTCCTTCAAGATGATATGTCTGGACATTCTAGCCCAGGCTTTCTCTCATTGTTCCCTTGGCTAGGATTTCAGAAAGAGAAAGGGGGCATTCAAGGACAGCCTTACTGTCCCCATTTTCTCTAAGAGTGGTATGGATACAATCAAATCAGAAATATAGAGAAAAGGAAATATATAAAACAATATAGTAGATGGTCAACAAAAAGGTGTGACACTATGTTTTTGTCTAATAGACTTAAAATGAGGGGAATATATATGAAACTTAGATGACATTAATTTTACTGATATTTAACTCATATATAAAGTATTATTTCAACATGTTATTAGCATTAGTATATTAATCAGATACTTTGCTTTTTTCATGTGAAATCTTCAATATCAATGTCTATTTTGCATTTTACTCTAAGTTTGTTGGGATCAGACATTTCAGGTGCTTCATTGTCAGATATGGCCATGGCCACCATATTGCTCATCTCAGATTTACATGTATATACTGAGAATCCTGGAAGAAAATGAGAGGAGTTAGAAGAAATATTTCTAAAAAGATCAGGAAAGTTCTCTCCCTTCCCCCCCCGCCTTTCCCCTCACAACCTCTTATATGTGATTTCGTATAACGATGAGGTTTTCCTTCCATTTCCATGCAATTTCCCTTCTCTCTCCCTTTCCCTCCCACCACTCATCTCAGTTTAATGTTAATCTTTTCCTCATGCTCTTCCCCCCTGCTCAGTTCTTAGTTGCTCTCCTTAAATCAAAGAAGACATTTGGCATTTGTTTTTTAAGGATTGGCTAGCTTCACTTAGCATAATCTGCTCTAATACCACCCATTTCCCTGCAAATTCCATGATTTTGTCATTTTGTAGTGCTGCATAATACTCCATTGTGTATAGATGCCACATTTTTTTATCCATTCATCTATTGAAGGGCATCTAGGTTGGTTCCACAGTCTAGCTGAGGTAGAGAGGGAAGATGGGAGGGGAGGGGAGGGGGATAGTAGGGGATAGGAAAGGCAGCAGAATACAACAGTCACTAATATGGCATTATGTAAACATAGTGAATGTGTAACTGATGTGATTCTGCAATCTGTATTTGGGGTAAAAATGGAAGTTCATAACTCACTTGAATCAAATGTATGAAAGATGAAAAAAATAAAATAAAATAAATAAATAAATAAACCTTCAAAAAAAAAAGATCAGGAAAGGAGATAGATAGTAACAAATATTGGTACTGGGGAGCTAAGAGGGCGTACAGTTTTAGGTGCTAAGGAACGGCTTCACCCGGGGGCAAGATTTGAGGATAGATATGAAGGAGTTGTAGGAGTAAATGAGACTTGCAGATGAATGAGGGAAGGAGTTGGAAGATGGAGACCTGAGGCAGGACTACTATTGGTTAGCAGGGGAGGGGTTGACTGGGAGACTAGGAGGAGACCAGATCATGAAAAGTCTTTGTTTACACTGCTCAAAGCTATCTAGAGAGAAATAATATATGTGTGTATTTTCAAGTTTGTTTTACTCTGTCTTAATGGGGAAAAATTAGGGCTGAAAAATTAACTTTGGTATTTCTACTTTGGATGAAAATAATCATAATAATTGTTGCTGTTGTTGTTGTTGTTGTTGTTATTTCTAAGAGTGACTGACTGGTAAAGTCATACAGGACCCTTGTTAGCATACTACTAAATATGCACTGTGAAAGGTCAGAGAAGTTATGTTTGTTTAGAGAATAGTTTTCAGAAGTCCTTTTCTCCTGGTCCCTAGGACATGATCAAGCTCATTTAGTACACAATATTTTAAATAACAACTTTTCCACACCATGAATATAACATCTAACAAGAATTTTCAAATTACATCATGTTTTCTTTTTTAAAGATTAAAAATAATCATATTCAATTTGTTAACGAAGCATGTATTTTTTTTAACAACGGGTAGTTCAATCTTCATTATTCTATATATATTTTGGGCAGTAGGAAGATAGCACTTCCTCATCTGACATATTTAAAAGTGAGGATCCAGGTGTGTTATACATTATCTTCCTGCTTTCAAAGGTATGAAAAATGCAATTTCTATAGAACTGAAGATTGGAAAATAAATAATGAATCCTCATTCTTTGAGGTTGGATGAGAGGTTTAATCGTGGTAAAAGAACTATCTTAGAAAAGGAAAACAAACGGTAAGAAGAAAAGGTTGAGAAGTTTAAGGAATAGGTTTCTTCAAGGATTGACATTAGCTCTAGGCTTACTTAACACTTTTACAAATAATCTGGAGAAAGGCAGTACTCAGTCAAATATCAGAGGTCTTAGAGAACGCTAAACTTTCTAGTAGGAAAGAATCAATAAATTGGTGAGCATCCTCAGGGAAGACCTTGCAGATCTGTGCAGGTGAACTGATGAATGTCATAGAGGGGAAAGAATGCAGTGAAGGCTGGTCATTGAAAATTGTATGTGTGTCTTTTAAGTGTGTGTTAAACTCGTTAAAAGTTTCCCGATTCCTTGGAGAGTCTGACTATCATTATGAGTCTATTCCCCAAGTGGCGCAGGGGACTCATAAAACTCATAACCCCCACGAAAGGAAGCCATGCTTCAAGGTGATCTTTAATATTTAATATTTAATACTTCCTCAATTTTTTTATTCAATGAGTGATCAACTGTTGAGCTTCAGCCATAAACTTGGACTTAATTATTAAGTACTAGGAAAATATAGACCAAGACAAAGTTGGCCTCTGACTTCATATTGACCTAAGTTACAGTTTGGAGTAGATAAACATATATACTGTATAGTAATAAATGTTCTTAACCCCACACTAAGTGCTATGTGTGTTTCTGGAAGGTGAACAACCTGATTGAGACTATAGATAGAGTGAGAAACCTGCTCACCTGTCTAATACCAAAGAATGGATTAAGAAACACAAGGTACCAGCCAGATGTGGTTGCACATGCCTATAATCAGCGGCATGGGAGGCTGAGCCAGGAGGATCACAAGTTCAAAGCCAGTCTCAGCAAAAGTGAGGCACTAACTAAGCAACTCTGTGAGACCTTGTCGCTAAATAAAATACAAAATAGGGCTGGGGATGTGGCTCAGTGGTCAAGTGCCCCAGAGTTCAATCCCTGGCACCA
This sequence comes from Callospermophilus lateralis, assembly GCF_048772815.1. NCBI lineage: Eukaryota > Metazoa > Chordata > Mammalia > Rodentia > Sciuridae > Callospermophilus > Callospermophilus lateralis. The sequence continues at coordinate 59,653,389 of NC_135316.1, forward strand.
AAAAAAAAAAAAAAAAAAAGAGAGAGAGAGAAGTACAAGGTACAGCAACAAACAACAACAACCAAAAAAAAACGAGGCTTTAGTTTAATTAAGGTCTTGTGAGACCAGGTATCTGGTGGGATCACACATGCACAGATTGGGTAAACCAGCATTTTATCCCTTAGAGCACAGGGTTCCTCCCCTGTTTCCTTACTGGCTGAGTACTATGAGGTGTACAGTCTTCCCAAGTCATCAAGGTTTTACTGTCTCCTATTAAGTTATTTAAAGAAAATATAACTTTAGTGGCTCCCACCTCCCTTTGTTCTTTTGTGGAAGGAAAGCCTTCTTAGAGTACATTCTGACATACATACTCTTTCTTACTTACCTACTTTTTCTTTTCTTTTTCTTTTTTTGGTGCTGGGGATTGAACCCAGGGCCTAGTGCACACTAAGCGAGCACTCTACCAGCTGAGCTATAGCTCCAGCCCCAAGTTACTATTTCTTTCTTTCTTTCTTTTTTCCTTAGGTGAAACAAAGGGGGAGAAAAAGTCCACTTTCTTTTTTATTTTATTATTTTTTATGGATTTTATTTTTTTAAATACACATCAGCAGAATGTATTATGATTCTTATTACACATATTGAGCACAGTTTCTCATATCTTTGTATAAAGTATGTTCATGCCAATTCATGTCTTTCTACATGTACTTGTTCTTTTTTTGCATTACAATTCTTATTACACATATATACCACAATTTTTCATATCTCTATTTGTATATAAAGTAGGTTGACACCCAATTTGTGTCTTTATACATGTACTTTGGATAATGGTGTCCATCATATTTCATCATCCTTGCTAATCCCCTGCCTCCTCCCTTTCTCTGTGTCCTCTCTTCCCTATCTAGAATTCATCTATTCATCCCATGTTCCCTCTCCCTACCCTACTATGAGTCAGCCTTCTTATATCAGAAAAAAACCACCATTTGACCCAAGTTACTATTTCTTAGCAGAGAGATTTCAATCTCTGTTGTGTTGGTTGGGCTGACCCCTTCCTCCACCTCCTATTTGTCAAGGAGCTGTTCAGGTACATGGTCTTTGGACCTGCCACATCCCTAGGAAATGGTGCTATTGTATAACTTTCCATTCTCTTCTGTTTCTTCTCTGGGTCCCTTTCTTACATCCCAGTTTTGCATAGTATATTCTGAAAACAGACCACCAGACTTTCTATTTCTCACAATGGGAAGCAAGGATTTCAGAGATGACTGGCAAGGGAATATCTAATTGACATCCAGTGACCATCTTCAGTCAAAATTACAAAAATAAATAAATATACATGCCTATATATCTCCAGATAATTCAATAAAGTAAAATTAAGCAATTTCTAAATATGATATCTGAATTTGAAAGCAGAAACTCAGAGTTTATAAAATACACATATATACATATACACACATAGACACAGAGAGTCTGTGTTGTATTAATAACACTTAAATTTACCTATTTTTCGAATACTAAAAGAGGAATATCTTTGAACTTGATATGGCCAACTTCCTTTACAAAATAAACTATCTTTAAAATGGTACTAGAAGTGAATGTTAATGGAAATGAGGATTTTTGATAAATTTCAGAATGCCAGGAGTACTAAAATAATCTAACATTTATAATCATTTCAATAAGGATACCCAAACAATCTTTATTAGAGTAATTTAATTAAGACTTATTGTTTTAGCAGAAAAATCATGGAATCCTAATGATTTATAGTGTATTTCTCTACCACATGTAGTCAAGCATGAGTCAGGCAACTACCCTACATTATATAGTTACATCCTCTGGGAGACTAGTCTTTGCAGTAGGAAAAAAGGCATTGGTTATGGTGTAGATATGAGAGGTATCCCCCAAAGACTCATATGTGAGATAATGCAAGAAAGTTTAGAGGTGAAATGATTGGGTTGTAAGAGCCTTAAACCTAATCAGTACATTAATCCCTTAGGGATTAACTAGATGCTAACTGTAGGCAGGTAGGATATGGCTAGAGGAGGTAGGTAGATGGGGGTGTGCCTTTGGGTTTTATATTTTATCTCTGGTGAAGGGAGCGTCTCTCTCTGCTTCCTGGTGCAGTTCTGAGCCACTTTCCTCTGCTACACCCTTCTATCATGATGTTCTTCATCAACTCAAGTCCCAAGGAATGGAATCAACTGTCTGTGGACTGAGACCTCTGAAACCATGAGCCCTCAAATAAACCTTTACTACTAAAGTTGCCAGGGGGTATTTTGGTCACAACAGCAAAACAAAACAAACAAACAAATGAACAGACTAAAACAAAGATGGAGGAGACTCTTTGACTCTTAACTTCCCATTCTAAATGTGACACAGGTTTCTCTATTTCATATCCATAGACTGGAGCTAGTCTCAGGGCCCCAACCTAACTGCAGAAAGATTTGGGAAACATAGGGAAGCACAAAGGGAATGAATATTTGGTGAATTCTGTGTCTGCCATATCCTCCAACATGACATTTTTCAGGGGTACTGGTCAGTAAAGATATTGTTGTGGATTAATAAAGGAATTTGTGCCTGTGTATTCCTCCATCTCGGGGTTCTCCAGCATAGGAAACCTCCACTAGAGAAATATTTGGCTACTGTTATCAAAGTTTCTGACTAACTGTTGGATAAAAGGGAAAGGGATAATTGGGTGTTATACTATAAGGAGATACACTATTATTAGAATTACTGTTTCTCCCCCTTTTCTTTCCCATGATAAAAAAAAAAAATGGTAAGTAGGTATATGATGGGATCACTAAAATGGGAAATGTAAAGAAGAGAATCAGGCTTTTCCCCTAGGAGAGAAAAAATGTATGTATTCAGTTACAAGGAATTTAAAGGAGGAAGAGATGTACATGCACAGATAAGTAGTGAGATTTACAACTCAGAAAAGTGTTTAGCATAAAAGTGTAAGTTTGAAGCCAAAAGCCTAACTAAGATCACAGTTATGGAGTCAGATGAACTCTCATGGGGAAAGGGCTCACATTTGGGTTGGCAGTGTGTGGTTGGAGCAGTATGACTATTACAGGGGTAGAAGAATGAGCAGTACAACTTCGGGGGCAATGAGTATATACTAAAAAGTTTTGAAGAAAAACAGCAAGGACCTTTAATCTAACAGATCCAATAGCCCATGTAAGGTCACCAACTTCTAGCCTGTCCTCAGTGGGCTCTGATTTCAAACTATGAGAAGTCCCAAAGCTGAAAAGAAGTCCTGGTAAAAATCCAACTATAAAGTAAGATGAAGTGAATTATTGTATTTACTACTTAATAAAAGTCTGGAGTGAAGACCAATATTTGTCCAAAGTGTTTCTGTAAAGAATAGGACACAGGAAAATGAATTAGAAAACCACACTATTAAAAGGATTGTTGAATCAACATCTCACGTTGTCTCTGGGTCTCTTAAATAGAACAAATCTAGTCACAGCATCACCTACCTAGATTATGGAAATTGCCCCTTAACTATCCACCTTGCATCCACCCTGTCCTGTATTCTGAGCACTAGAGCCAGGATGAGCTTATTCAAATGTATACCTGATTAAATAACTCTTCTCAAAACCCCTCAGTGGAACAAGAGACCTACAAGACCAAACCCATCTGTCCCCATCATCTCACTGACCTCATTTCTGCTGCTGTCTCCCGGGTTTCTCCTCTTCAGCTGTGCCAACCATCTTGCTATTCCTAGAGCACACGAGGCTTTATGTATATGAGTCTGTTCCTTCAGCCTGGAATATTTTCCCCATTGAAGTACATGCATACTCAATGTATTTCTGCAAATCTGCTCCATTTCACTGTATGAAAGAGGTTTATTCTGGCCAACCTTTGTAAAATCATAACACGAAGAATTCTCAGTACTTTTACCCTGCCATTTTCTCCAATATGCTGGCCACCCTCTCATAGATGATTTACAGTACTTTTCTATCTGTCTTGAGCTGCCTCCTACCTCACCCCCAGAAAATGAGTTCCACAAGGGCAAGGACCTTTTCAGTTTTGTTTTCTGGTCTCCTTAGAATAGAACTTGACTCATCATAACAAGAGTTTAGTAACTAACCGATAATGAATGGGTATAAAAAATGATCCTTCAGAGTCACTAATATCTCATTTTAACAAGTGTATCTTAAAGCCCAAAAAAGGGGAGGGAAGAAGACATAATCTTAATTTCAAATTTGAACAAATTTAACTTCAGGAATCATTATTTTTTTCATTTTGCCTCAGTAAACACTAGTGAGTAACTACTGTGAACCACTCCACCATGCCATCCTAATTCTTTTAGGTCTATTAATCCTTGCCATATAGTGTTTGTGTTTTGCATAGAAAATAAATTACTTCAAGCTGATTTAAAGAACTAAGAATATTGCTTACTTTCTATTTTTTTTTAGTAGCAGGAATGTGGCTTATTGTGCTATTCTTTTTGTCAAGATATACAAGTATAACACTACTTCATGGACTAATTTTGCCAATTTTGTTTTTTGCATGTTTTCTCTATAATGTTTTTACAACAAAGATTTTTGCATGTTTTATCTATAATGTTTTTACAACAAAGATTTTCAAAAGATAGATGAAAGGGGTTGTTTCTGGTGCTTTGTTATCTTTAGTGTTGTTAAATGTGATTTTCATAGTCAAGTTGTTTTAGCAGTGGCTATGTGGTGGCACCACTTTCCAAATGTAACAGGTTGTCATGGAAACTTTGTTGTTACTTCTATTTTGTTTATTTGTTTGTTTTTATGCATTATTTTGAGGCAGTAAATAGTCTTGTGTTTCTTCATTGGAAAGAATTCTAAGTTAAGTCCTTGATAAGACTAGTTGACTACAGAGAACAGAGGCAGCAGACAGGAAAAGATTTTAAGACCCCATATGAAGAAGCTCAGAATGAAATTGTAATCAGACAACCAATTATTTAATTTTCTTAATGATGCACTTGATAAATGTCAATGCAATAACTTGTTGTAGAGAGAAAAATAATTAAGCATGAAACGTATTGGTAAGTGTAGGAAGAAAGAAGATCTTTGAAATGATGCTGCCCCTATTTGAATAGTCTTAAAATAAGTATTTTTTGGTTTATGCACATTTGAGCATATATATTTATTGGACTTTCCTGAGTGTATATTTCTTACTAATACATAAATTTCTTTGAATGCTAGAATTTAAAATAATAGTAAAAAAGAAAAAAAAATCCAGGAGGGCTGGAGATACAGTTGTGGTAGAGTATTGCCTACCTTGCACAAGGCACTGAGTTAAGTCCCCATCACTGAAAGAAATAAAAAAATCCAGAAGCATTATTTACTTCTAAATAAAATTTTATATAGAAGCACCCATTTTTTTCCAGTACAATTAACATCTTAAAATGAAAGCATAATTATCCACTATTTATAATCCCTTTCTTGAAAATATAAACCATTAGCACAGTAAACACATAGCCAATAATTAGATGAGTGATTTAAGGTTGTTTTTAAACAACTTGAGTACTATTATCAATCCAGATAATACAAAATCTGTTGAGCTATTTTTTTCTTTGCTTTTGTCAATAGGTAATCCTTTTTTCATAGCCTGTGTATAAGTGAAAACCAGCCACCAGTCCTTAGATTCCACGTTAACCTCAAATAGGAGTCAAAGTTACTTACAAGAAGAATGACTCTTAGGTCTGCCCCACGTTCACAGTTATACATCTGTAGGTGCCCAAGAGGCAAAGCTCTCTCCTGGTAGCCATGGTGACTAATGGCCATTCTCGCAGTGCCTGTTTGTAGTAATATTTGAATAAACTCCATGAAACAATTATAGATGTCGGTATATGAGCCTCATTCCCTTATTTGGCAAACCTTTCTGCCCTCTTACCTATCATATTGCTAGCAAATGGAGTAGTTTGAGAAAGTATAATTATTAATATTTTATATTGACATGTATTAATTTTTGTAATTATAATTAGGTTATATAGTCCTCAATAAACCGTGTGCTAATCAAGTTCCTGGTTAAATGATTCAGAGGTATGAAATGGGATACTCCAAATCTCTTTGGAATGATTCTTTAATTCATTTCAAATACAATTAAAAGTTGATTTTACAAGTAACTAGAATAAAATTATAAATTTGCTCTTTCTTCCCGAAGAAAGAAAGTCAAAGCAAATACATTTCTGTTAATAAAATGAGATGTTTCGGTTTCTTTATTAATGATTTACATAAAATCGGTGCATACTTAATCACACACAAATAGGGAAACAAAAAGCACTGTAGAAAATTCAATTTCGCATTACAGAGATTACTGCAGCACAACTCTTTTATCTATACTAGTATATAAAAACACTCCTAACAGTGCATCAATTTTCACAGCCATTTAGTAGATTAGAAAGCAATTGTAAACAGCGTAAAACCCACATTAACTCCTGTCAACATCCTGCCTTTTGCTCAGTTATGGATTTGTCTGAAATAACAGTGAGATCTAAAGTGATTGCATCGACATCACAGATTGTATTATAAATATGAATGAACCCATCGTAATGGGATGTGTAGCACTGTGTAGCAGGCGTTTGTCCTCCCTGTCATAGTAACAGGTTTGTGACATAAGGGAACATTACATTGTCTCTAAGAAATAACTCCACATGTTCTATATGATAATCATAGCAACTGACAGGTTTTCAGATTATCCTACATTTTATATTCTAATATTATGCCATTAATAACCATCTGTTGTTTAATGTTCAAAAATCAATCCAGATAATATGAATAATTGAGTTATTTTAAGTGATTATTAATTTCAATACTTGTCATGTTAATTTTTAATAGAATATCTTGATTGATCTTTGCCTGGAAGCATATCACCACCACTACCACCATTTCTTCTGAATAGAAAGTAGTGAATGGGTTTGAGTACCAGTTATAATGGAAATTCTTTTAATGAAAGATGAGAGCTGCATCCCTCCCTGCCTTTCAAGTTTCTTCAGTAAGGATTTAGTGAGCTGCTATTTTTCTTTGTTTGGAAAATTATGGTTCATGTCTAAGTTTGATTTCAATTTTGTTGTTTTTAAAGATAACTACATTGAGGTGTGTTGGTGGTAGAACAAAGAAATTTTTGAAAAGACATTATTTTTTTATACTATTAGATTAGAAGAAAGGGTACCAGTGCATATCTTTTTAATTGCTTGACTCAGCTTGAATTGTCATTCTTTCTTAAATAAGGGTCATTTTATTATACTATTTAATGTCCTTTTATTTAAAAAAGTTTTAGTCTTAACTACTTAAGTATGTCTTGTAGTCCTCTAAAGCATGTATTTCAGTATTAAAACCAGGAATCCAATTTGGCCATGTGTTGACAGTTCACTTATCAGCAGATCATTTACCTGACTATAGATCTCCCTTGGTTAGGAACTTTGTTGTTAGAGGTTTTTCTGATAATCAGAAGGATAAGTGGCTACCTGTTGGAACTAGTATTTGTTTAGTGGCTTTTAGAATCAAAGTACTATGCTCTGTGCTTTACACACATTGGATTACCTCATTTAATATGTTCTCCTTTTATTTGTAAATATTTGAAGGAAGGAGTCATCTGCAAGTATTCTAACAGTGGGTTTCTTGCAAACACACAAGTTCCAGGAAGAGAATACAGGTTTCACATTATTGACCCAGTGGTCCTCATTCTAACTCCAGCAACCACCTGAGGGCTGATACTGGGAAAGATGAGAAGAGCCCCATGATCTACATCTCTGGGAGAAGACCTTGATGCTTTATGCTTGCCTTCAAAGAAACACCAGCTATACCTAGTAATGTTTAGAATCTCTTTTTTTCCCTGTAAAGTGGTTATTTAATGGAACTGGCCACATTATATCTATAGGAACTTGTTCTTCAAGTTGAGACCACAGGTACAATGAAGACTAACTTAGTAACCCACAAAATGTATTCACTAGAAGCTGTGGCAGTAGTTCAAAGTAGGAAAGATGATTAGTATATTCATTTTTATCGACTGTAGCATTTTATGATGCTTATGGAAATATTCTTAGTAAATTATTCAGTAAAATAAATTTTGCATGAGGGTTTTACTAACAAGTCTAAAAAATTATTTTCAACTAAATTCAGTCAGACAGATGGATTTCGTTCTCCAGGTGGTTGCGTATTTTTTGCTTGATAACCTATTTGGCAGCACTCTTTTGAACCTGTGAATATTTATATTTCAGGCCCTCTCAATAATTAAAAAATCTACATTTAGTACCAGATGTTTCTGATGACTAGACAACTTTTATTCTACAACTGTAACATTTTTTTAAGTTTGTTTTTGTTTTCTGTAATGTTTTCCCAAGAATCAAGAAGAAAGCAAGCATTTACTAAAAAGTCATATGTTCACTGAGAAGTGATGTTAAAGCTAATTTACTTTATTAAGCAGAAATGTAGACATCCCAAAAGCATTATTTATTTTAACAGTCAAGCATTTTAGAAGCTACAAAAAATTAACTATTTTATAATGTTGTCATTTGCTTTTCTTATGTTAAAATACCTAACCAAGAAACAAATCTCACCTTGGAAAGTATGAAATTATGCTTTCCTATATACTATCTAGTTTTTGGTCTTAAGGCTTTATGTTTTCCTACTAAGAAATATGCTACAAACAAAGATAACGTCTTTCTTTAAAGTACATCAACTTCATACACTAGTTCTGAGAATAAACCCTGATCTGAGAGCAGAATCTCAATTCCTACAGCAAAGCCTGGGTATCTTGTGGAGGCAGGAGGCTCATACATGATTTTCTGAGTTTTTACCTTGAATAGATCCATTCAAATAAGTGTTTGTTAATGTATTTAAGGTTGATTATTATTAATATTAATTTGGAATTCTAAATTATTTAATAATCTCTCACATCTTTCTTTTTCTATAATGGTAGGCAAATCAAAGTTGGAGTATTTAGTGACTTTGGTTTACACATAGCACTGTGAGAATAATTGAGGATTAACAGCCCCCTGCCAAAAAAAAAAAAAAAAAAAGCCACTTATTTGAGAAATCACATTTCAGGATATTACTAAGGATTTTTTCTTTATGATGGATTGAGAGTGTTATATACTAAACAGGTTGTCATTTCATAATTTATTCCAGAAACTATTTCCTTGAAAATTCCCTTTGGTCCTTATTTGCTAAATGGGAATCATAAAGATCATTTAGCATTCAATTTAAATATAATTTCTAATGCAAATTAAGAGTTCTTTCTGCAAATAATACATTTTTGTCATGACTTTTTGAAAATTCCGTTTGTTTTTATTTTTAAACCTATATCATTTTCACAATTTTAAAGATATCCTATCCCAGTGCTTTGTAAATTCTGGACAAACTTTACTTTTTTTCAGGGGGCTACCAGGGGTTGAACTCAGGGGCACTCAACTGCTGAGCCACATTCCCAGACCTATTTTGTATTGTATTTAGAGACAGGGTCTCACTGAGTTGCTTCGTGCCTGGCTTTTATTGAGGCTGGCTTTGAACTGGTGATCCTTCTGCCTCAGCCTCCGGAACCAATGGGATTATAGGCATGCACCGCCACACCCGACTTCCTTTACTTTTTTCTAAGATGGGGAAATGTGTTTTTGTTCTGCAATTAGTTTTCATGTTTGATTGCAAATAATTCTAGAATACTACACAAATAATTCTAGAATACTATACTAAAGAACATTTGCTTTCAGTTGTTTCTACAAGTAGGAAAGAAAGATTTCTCTGATAAATCTTTTCATTTCTTAGAATATCAAATATGCTTTAAAAACAGTTCCAAGACAAAGATCATCACAGAAGCACATCTGACCAGACCGCCCTCTTGCTTAACATTTTTCAGGGTCTTGCCTAGTTCTTACTGAGTCCCAGACCATCCTCCCTCACAGAGCCAGGGGCACCTCTCCCATCTTATTCACTCATTATCACCTTTGGTCACTGCTTTCCAAGCCTAAGGGCCTTCTAGGAAGGCCTTCCTGCTGTTCCTTCTGGCTGGAATCCTATTCTCTCCTATGCCTGTCTTGCTAACACTCTTTATAATTCTAGTCTCATGATTTTCTCCTAGAAGCTTTCCTCTCACCATCTTCCCTCCAAAACAAATCAGGTTCCCTGTTACACTTCATAATTGCATCCTTTACTTTTCCTTCATTGCATTTACAAGTTATAATTACATATTTGTTTGATTATTTGTTTAATGCCTGCCTTTCCCAATAGAATGTAAGCTCTATGATTAAAAAAGAGTTGAAGTCAGAGGAAAGAGTTTATTATAATGACTATTTCACACTTTTGACAGGTAAATTAGACCTGAAATAACTCCCAAGAGCAATACACAGCCTGAAAAACACGAACTCCATGTACAATGCACCAGACTGGATGTGAAAGGCTACAGCATATGTTTGTGGTCGGCGGTTTTTATATGGAGCCAGTGTACCCTATTTTACTGTGCCATTTTGAGCATGTCCTTTGACGACTGTTAGTAAAAGGCAACCTGTAACTGTATGACCATAACATTATAACCTCAAACAGAACAATTAAGTGAAGCTTGGGCTATGCTTTTTTTCTTGGGCTTTACAAGATGGCTTATAGTTTTGAACTTTGAGGGAGGGATATAGAACTTAAGGGAGGGATAGTTAGGGGATAGTTGAAGAATATAGAACTTAAGGGAAGGATAGTTAGGAGACAGTTGAAGAATATAGAACTTAAGGGAGGGATAGTTAGGGAAAGTGAGAGGGCAGGAGAAGCAGTTAGGTGGTCTCTTGAACTCCAGATTCCCAATGGTCTTTTACCATTCACATCCCTTATTAGCCCCTCTAGTCCTAAACCTGTGTTCCTTTTTGTTGCCAAATTTTATAAATTCTCAGGTATTCAGCAGTGTAGCTAAGGATTCAAGTTTGAATGCTGATTCTCCTTTAATTATTTATTTATTCTAATTTGTTATACATGATGGCAGAATGCAATTCATTTCATATTACACATATATAGCACAATTTTTCAAGTCACTGATTGTACACAAAGTATTTTCACACCATTCATGTCTTCATATATGTACTTAGGGTAATGATCTATACTTTCTTCCACCATCATCCCTACCCCTTTTGCCCCCTCCCTTACCCTCCTTTCCCTTTGCCCTATCTAAAGTTCCTCCATTCCTCCCATACCCCCCTCCACTGCCATTATGAGTCAGCATCCTCATATCAAAGAAAACATTCAGCATTTCGTTTTGGGGGGGATTGGCTTACTTCACTTAGCATTATATTCTCCAACTACACCCATTTATCTGCAAATGCCATGATTTTATTTTCTTTTAATGCTGAGTAATGTTCCATTGTGTATATATACCAAAGTTTCCCTATCCATTCATCTACTGAAGGGCATGTGGGTTGGTTCCACAATTTAGCTATTGTGAATTGTGCTGCAATGAACATTGATGTGGCTGTGTCCCTATAGTATGTGTTTTTAAGTCCTTTGGATATAAGCTGAGGAGTGGGATAGCTGGGTCAAACAGTGATTCCATTTCAAGTTTTACAAAGAATCTCCATACTGCTTTACAGATTGGCTGCACCAATTTGCAGTCCCTCCAGCAATGTATGAGTGTGCATCCTCACCAACACTTACTGTTGTTTGTCTTTCATAATAGCTGCCACATCCTCACCAACATCCTCACCAACACTTACTGTTGTTTGTCTTCATAATAGCTGCCAAAAGAGGAAACACTTCCAAATACATTCTATGAGGTCAGTATCACCCTGATTCCAAAATCAGATAAAGACACATCAAAGAAAGAAAATTTCAGACCAATATCTGTAATGAATATAGATGCAAAACTTCTTGATAAAATTCTGGTAAATCAAATACAAAAACATATCCAAAAGATAGTGATAAAGTAGGGTTCACCCCAGGGATGCAAGGTTGGTTCAATATATGGAAATCAATAAATGTAATTCATCACATCAATAGACTCAAAGACAAAAATCATATGATTATCTCAATAGATAATAGAGAAAGCATTTGATTAAATACAGCATCTCTTCATGTTCAAAACCCTAGAAAAACTAGGGATATCAGGAACTTACCTCAACATTGTAAAGGCTATCTCTGCTAAGCCCCAGGCCAACATCATTCTAAAGTGAAAAAAATTGAAAGCATTCCCTCTAAAAACTGGAACAAGACAGGAATACCATCTTTCACCACTTCTATTTAATATAGTTCTTGAAACTCTAGCCAGAGCATTTAGACAGACAAAAGAAATTAAAGGAATATGGATAGGAAAAGAAGAACTCAAATTATCACTATTTGCAGACAATATGATTCTAAACCTAGAAGACCCAAAATATTCCTCCAGAAATCTCCTAGAACTAATAAAAGAATTCAGCAAAGTAGCTGGATATAAAATCAACACCCATAAATCAAAGGAAATTCTGTACATCAGTGACAAATCCTCAGAAAGAGAAACTAGGAAAACCACCCCATTTACAGTAGCCTCAAAAAAAAAAAAAAAATACTTGGGAATAAACTTAACAAAAGAGGTGAAGGACCATTGCAATGAAAACTACAGCACACTAAAGAAAGAAATTAAAGAAGACCTTAGAAAGAACTACCTTGTTCTTAGATAGGCAGAATTAATATTGTCGAAATGACCATACTACCAAAAGCATTACACAGATTCAATGCAATCCCAATCAAAGTCCTAATGACATTCCTCATAGAAATAGAAAAAGCAATCATGAAATTCTTCTGGAAAAATAAGAAACCCAGAATAGCCAAACCAGTCCTTAGCACGAAGAGTGAAGCTGGTGGCATTACTATTCCAGGCATTAAACTATACTACAGAGCAATAGTAACAAAAACAGCATGGTATTGGCACCAAAATAGACCTATAGATCAATGGTATAGAATAGAGGACACAGAAAGTAACCCACATAACTATAGTTATCTTATATTAGACAAAGGTGCCAAAAACATACATTGGAGAAAAGACAGCCTGTTCAACAAATGGTGCCGGGAAAACTGGAAATCCACATATAACAAAATTAAATTACACTTTTATTTTCTGACCATGCACAAAACTCAACTAAAAGTGGATTAAGGACCTAGGAATTAAAACAGAGACCTTGCACCTAATGAAAGGAAAAGTAGGCCCCAATCTCCATAATGTCAGATTAGGCCCCAACTTCCTTAATAAGACTCCTATAGAGCAAAAATTAAAGCAATCAATAAATGGGATGGATCCAAACTAAAAAGCTGCTTTTCAGCAAAAGAAACAGTGAGGTGAATAGAAAGCCTACAGAAAGGGAGCAAATCTTTACCACAAGCACATCAGATAGAGCACTAATCTCTAAGATATATCAAGCACTCAAAAACCTTAACACCAAAAAAACAAATAACCCAATCCATAAATGGGCCAAGGAACTTAACAGACACTTCTCAGATGATATACAATCAATCAACAAACACATGAAAAAAAATGTTCAACATCTCTAGCAATTAGAGAAATGCAAATCAAAGATTTCATCTCACTCCAGTAGAGTGCATTTTGACATACATAAAGGGATATTTAATATTTTATAATTTATTAGGAACCCATTTGATTTTCTTTTCTAAAAAAGAAAATAATTTCTCAAAGCTATAAGAAATCTCTACCAAGTAAAATTGGAAAAAATGAATTTTACCCATCTTAGTTACCAAAATTATAGAACAGAGAATACTATCAACTACAGTTGGGATATTCTGCATTCTCATTTCTATACTTGGCTTTTAAAAATCCATTTTGACTTGTCTTGGAATGATTGAAGTATGTAATCCTGACATGTACATTGCATGCACTTTATACTGAAGGGTCAGGATTACATTTAATGTTTACAAAGCATCAGTGAACTGTATCCTTTTGTTTATGTTACACATGAGAGAAACATCCTCAGTCAGCCATCTCCAAATGAATTATGTACTTGAATATAAAAAAAATAGTTCTTCACAAATTTAAAATGTGCTTGAGCTGAAACATTTTTCTCCTCGTTTTCATTTTTCCCTAGCCTGGCTGCTTCTCTTTTCTTTAGCTTATGTACTAGTTCTCCATGCTATAACTAAAACAGATCTATATACAGACGGAAATGTCAGAAGAACATTCATTCTGAATTTTCCTGAATCGTATTTACAGCAAGACAGTTTCTAATTGTCAAAAAGATTATGGTTTTGCTAATATAAAGCACATTAGTTTAACAGAAGCAAGCATAAGGGAATGGTTCAACAGCTGATCCTTTACTATATTTGCTAAAACATTTGATTAGACGAGCTTTTATAATTGTCAATTTGATCTTGTAGTTCAAAAGGTTGCCAAAGGTTGGCAGCATGACACGTGGGTAGAATAAGACTAATGAAATAAAGTAAGCAAAAATTCTAATCTTTGATACAGGGCAAGGGTCTTTAAACTTTTCTCAATGTAGTCATCCTCTTTCCTCTGAAAAATCCCAAGAAGATATGTATTTTAAGAGATCCCAATATAGACCAACTTTACACATATATTAATTTGGATTCTTATTCGTCCTTTCTCTAACACTTATATTTTTTATGATTAAAAATTGACAGTTGATGGCTCTTCTTGCCACCTTCTTATATTCTCACCATCATTTCCTCAGTGTACTGGACCTTTTCACATCCTAGCATTTTGTATCTACCCTTTATTCCACCGAGATGCCCTTCTACTATTCTGTGTTCGACAGACTCATATCAAGACCTAGTACAGAACCCAGTGCAGTGACTCATGTCTGTAATCCCAGTAATTCAGGAGGCTTGGGCAGGAGGACACAAGTTCAAGGCCAGCTTCAGCAACTTAGTGAGGCCCTAAGCAACTTGGTGAAATCCTGTCTCAAAATAAAAACATCTGCCAATCACATTTGTACACACCTGTAAGCCCAGCAGTTCAGGAGGAGGATCTCAAGTTCAAGACCAGCCTTAACAATTCAGTGAGACCCTGTCTCCAAAAAAAAAAAAAGGAAAAAGAAAAAAAGATCAGGGATACAATTCAGTGGTCAAGTGCCCTAGGTTAAATCCCCAGTACCAAAAAAATTAAAAAGGACTAACTGTGGCCAGGTACAGTAGTGCATGCCTGTAATCCCAACAGCTTGAGAGACTGAGTCGGGAGGACCACAAGTTCAAAGCCAGCCTCAGCAAAAGTGAGGTGCTAAGCAATTCAGTGAGAACCTGTCTCTAAATAAAAATACAAAATAGGTCTGGGGATGTGGCTCAGCGGTCAAGTGCACCTGAGTTCAATCCCTGGAAAAAAAAAAAAAAAAAAGGCTAGCTATGTAGCTCAGTGATAAAGCACCCCTGGGTTCAATCCCTTGTATCAAATGAGAAAATAAAAAGATCCAGCCCAAGTGTTACTTACATAATAAATTTTTTTTAGACTTAGTTCCCCTGTCCTTTTTTATCCTGGAGCATTTTTTCCATATCTCTGTTCTAAAAATTATTTATATATTTTTTTTTGTTTTGATAATATGCTTCTTTTTGCTAGATATGGATGCCTCAAGAACTAAATTATTATTCATCATTGCACCCCCATCCCAGCACAAATGGCTGGTTGGTGCATAGTAGGCAATCCATTATTGTTGCTTCAATGCATGAATTAAGCAACCAATTACATGAAATGTCTGACAGACAATTTGCTACTTTGAAACCAATTGTATTCCCAAAGTTAATTTTTAAATCAGTTGTTTTGGAACTCACAAAGCAATTTCCCATAGAAACAATGTTATAAATGTTATAAATGATTGTTAGGTTCCCAGGCTAGCCCTCAAGAGTCTATTTAACCCATAATGTAGCTGAAACACTATGCAGTTGTAATGAAAAATAGCAGAAAACATTACTGTTACACATGTGCAGTGTTTTCATTACATTAAGTAAATACAATTCCTCTTTTGTATGGAAAGTACAATCTGATGCAAATTATAACAACAGGCAGGGGTAATACGGCCTAGCACTTGAGCAGGATAGCGGGATGCAGGTGAGGCTTTTTCACTAACTAGCCTTATAAGTTGTTGAACTTTATACTAGCCTGACTTTCTACATACCTGCAGCCAACTTGGTAATTCTTAGGTGTTCCACCAACAGGAAAGGTAAGGTGATGAATACAAGAACACATTGAAACATTTAGAACACTACATAAATTCAGTGTATTTCATGGCAAAAAGTATCCAGACAAATGACAATGAACTGAAGTAGGGACTTTTAATGGGAAGAAAAATAAAGTAGTGGCTTGACCCCAGAGCTGGGTAACTGCTGGGTAACTGCCTTGCTATCCTTCTCCTCCATAACCAACTCTAAGATGTGTGAGTTCACTTCTCCAGGTCTTAGTTTCCTGTTAGGTAAAGTAACATATTTAGGTTAAATATTGTTCCATCTTTTGTGGTTTTGATATCTGTATTTAACATTATTTGGGCAGAGTTGTAATTTGGGCAGTTTTAAAATATCCTGGAAGGGTCATCATCACATGATCTGCCTTTCTTTAGTTCTCCCTTCCATGAATACTTTCATCAAAGACCATTTATGTACATTATTTTTTTCTTTGTCTTCTGGACATGCCCACCTTAAAACCAATTTGTTCTCAGGATCTGCCATCAAAATCAATGTAGAAACTAACTTCCATCACAAAATGCTTCCATCTCAATGTGCCATTCTTTTGTTGCTTAGTCAGAATTCTGCTTTCTTCCTTGAAGAGGAAAGTTTTCCTTCATGACTTGCCTAAGAATTTCTCACTTGATTCTGGTGCAGCAGATACATAATCCAGCAAACTGTCTAATCAAATTTTATTTTCTATTAGGAGCCATCTGTTTGCCGATGACTACTCTGTTTGTTTTTTATTTTAGTGCAATCCATTTTAGTTCCTTCATCTGTTTTTACCATACCACCTGCAATTCCCATTTTCCCAGCTCTTTCTTTCCTTCCTCTGGTGGGTGAGGAAGAAGACAGCACAAGTGAGCCACGCTCCAAGAAAACTAGTTGAGGCTCAAACCCTCCCCTTTAGTTAACATGCTTCTCTCCTCAGGCTAAGTGCTCTTTATTTTCTTTCCTGGATTTAAACTTCCCCAAATTCTGTGGCCTTCAGAAAACTTTCTGGAACAAAAGAAAAAGGAAAAAAAAAAAATGCTACATTCTTTCCATCTTTAACTTTGTATCCCAGGAGATTCTCATTTATCTCTCCCCTAATTGCTGCTTTCCTTTGGGGCTGGGGAATTGACTGTTATGTGTATAACAAACAGGTAACACAACTCATGGAGATGATGGCTTTTGGGTTCAATTCCATCACAAAACATTTTTTTTTTTTTTGGTGTGTATGAAATTTTCAACACAATCTGATAAAACTTCATGACATGTTTTCTTCTTTGTCTTCATATGTTCATGAAGTTTAGGCCTGGGTCATAACCACCTACAAGGTGGGAACTTCTTAGTACAAGTTCCCCTTAGGTGAGTTCCCATATTATCTCTCATGAGTCTAGGTTCTGTTGTTATCTCAGAGCTCTCATGAGAACCTACCATTACAAGTCTGACTTAAATTATCCCTGGGTGGACCTCTCTCCTCTGAAATATTATTCCATTTATCACGTGCACAATGCATTTGGCATTAACACTAAAAATAGGCAAACATAAGCACTTCTTATGTCCCTCGTTCTTTTCAGTACTGTATTGACAGTTCCTAGTTCTATGGCTTATATGTGGTTACTCAATAACTATTTATTGATTCATTATTCAATTATATATAGACATATTTGTTAGGTTGAAATTTTCAATTGATCCATTTTTTGACCTTTTCAGCTATTTTGTCAGTGGCTTTGATTACCCAGGTGCACTTTTGCCATCAATAGGTTAGGTCTATAAATAGAAGTCTAGAGACATTTTTCATGTGTTTGGAAAAAGAAACTGAATAAAAAGTTCAGATTTTAAAATTGCAGATGAATATTGTGTTAGCGATTAACTGCAGCAAATATATTTTGAAATCATTTATCTAGCAGAGGAAAAGACAACAATGGAGCCATCCCTTGTGGCCACAGTTTCAATGGCTTCCTTCAAAATCAGTCATTTGAAGTTTTTGTTTCCCCCTTCTTTTAATCTCTCATGTTATGAATAATATTTAGTTGAACTCCCAAAGCAACTGGGGGAAGAAAATCTTTGGTGTTGATTTTTGATAAAATATGAGACATTTACTTTTGTGAATGTTAATCCCGGAAGGCTTCAATATAGTCTTTTGTTCTCTGGGTTCTTGTGCCATTCAAAGATTTGAATTTAAACACCAGTGTGTTTTTGACCACCAGAAAGCCCTCTGAAACACCCAAGTATGGAAGTTCTAGTTATTAAAATCTGTAGTATTTGTTATTTTAATCACCATTTCAGCAACTGCCAGGTGGGTAATGATGGCAGGTGGCTGTCCTGTCTGTCCTAATGTTGCACTGCCCTGTAAGTTTATTCTTCTCTGAACTTTTTACTTTACCCATGTTTGCTTAGCAACCAAGCTATAATTGTTTTACAATTACTATTTTAATTACTAAGCCCTTTCAGTACATCATTTCAAAACTAATAAGTGTCAGGTCTTGTCCTGACTTCTTGTCAAGAGAGTTTAAAATTATTCTTCTTATATTTTTAACATCATAAAATCCCTCCTCCCAATAAATTGCAAAACCTTGCTGATGACAAAGTGCATTAGAAGACCTAAAGATACATGTTTATTTTAAATGTACTCATAAGACAAATACTTATTAGATCAAAGTTTTATCAACTGTAATTCTCTTTTATTGTTTTTTTTTCCCAATCCAAACTAAGTTATTTCTCTCTGGTTTAAACATGTTGGCTGATTTTTAGACTTGGATGAATTTCATTGTAAATTGCTGTTCGATGTGACTGGAGTACCCAGGAGCTGTCAGGATGGCTCAGTGATTTAACATTGGTGTCCTGCAGCTTTGACTGTAATCAGCAGATGCTGTGGTATTACCATAAATGTTTTCCTAACTGCTTCTGTCAAAAAGAGAAAATTCTTCCTGACCGAGTCTGCTGCTTCTGATTAAATTCAGTTTGCCTTCTTTTGCATAATTAATGTCCCATGATGATCTCTAACCTTTTGTTTTTAATATTGCCTCTTGGTCTAGACTCACTCTTTACAGGGAAGCTCAACTAAAAGCAGACAAAAAGAAATGGATGTTGCTTTTACATGTACCCCCAGCATCTCTCTGACTCTGAAACTGTTACTGTTTTATATACCATCACTTGTCAAAGATCATGATAGGTTCTGGTCTTTGCAATGTTTTTCATTGTTGTGCCAGTGCTCTGTTCTACTTCAGAGGACTGTTTCTGTAACGCTCTGGTGCACATGGTTTTGCCGGAGGATGTGTGATGATAGGGTCTGCTTTAGAATGTGCTCACGCTGGGTGTGTAAACGGATAACCTTCTGACACCAGCCAGGCAACAGGCTTCCTATTCTTCTGAAAGTCTTCCTATACTTCAAGCCGAAGGTAGCCCAGATTATATTTGCTACAACAGAGTAAATGTGTATGTAATATAAGTATGTTAAAAAATGAATACCTAGTTTTGTCTGTGAGTGCATTTTATATAATCTCAGTGGGGAGAGATCCTTGAGTGTATTAAATAGCAGTAGCTTTACCTGGAGAGCACAGAGTGCTTTCCTATTTGTCCTTTCAGAAACTGTGAATACTCTTGCCTGACAACTACCTATGAGCTGATGTTTTTCAAGAGGAACGTTGAACATTGATCAGAAATTCTTTCTGATGTTATTCTTACAGTTTAAGATTAAAAATACACATGATTTCTCTCAGGTACTAAATAAGGCCTGTAGTAACTGGCATATTTATAGCTTAGAAGTGCCCTGTAACCATAATCGTATGAAATTAGGGTTCCACCTATTCCCTTGGTTTCAAATGAGGAATGAATGAGTTTCACTTTTCCTAGGGCTTATCAACATCTTTCTTCTGTAGATGATCTCACTAGCAATTATTTATCACATTATTTTGTTATTTTCTTTTTCTTTATAGAATTAATATTTAGAGTAGAAAAGGATCTTAGAGATCACAAAAGATTCATTTTTGACTGACAAAGCTGAGCCTAAATAAAAAAGTCACAGGCAGTGGTACTTCTGCTTTAGATATTTTTCAGCCTTTCACTACTAAAACTTTGTAGATTTTTGGCTGACCTCAGATTCAAGCCAAATAAAACAGAAACACAGAAATTTCAAAATAAATGTGTCAGCCCTCAAATAGTTTTCATGTAAAAGCAAAATTTATGATCAGCAGAACTTCTTTTTTTCTTACTCAAACTTTTAGTACAAACTCTAACCTTATAGCTGCTTGGATCTCCTTTAGCTCCAGTTTCTTCAACTATTATTCCCTTTCTACAAAATCAACAGTAGTTATAACTTTTTCACTATTTATCATCTCTTCAAATGAACCAACAACCACTTATGCAATAGAGAGCACCCACTTTCAACAGAATAACTAATCTGTCATCAGGGAAACTATGACATCAGGCCACTTGAAATTGTGGCTTTGAACTGTTATTCTGATGCTGCTTTTTTCTACCTCTGTGACTAGAGTAATCCACTTCACTTCTGGCCTCCATTTCCTTGTTGGTAAATAGAGAGAAACAGTAGCCACCTCCCAGGAGAATTCAGTGGATGGTATGTGTGCGACAGTGTCTACACACCTGCTTCTGTGAGACTACATGTGACAGCAAAACTAGGGAAACACTGCAAAAAAGCAGGAATACAAGAACAACAGAGCTTAGGTTTGTTTAAACCGAGCTTTCAGTGGATCTTTTTAGTCTTTTTTCTTTATTCCCAATTTTCTCATGAACATAATGTATTAGTGGCTATTTTTAAAATGTCACAGATGTTGTCTCTTTCAAGATATTTTAAGGTAACAGTGAAAGTTGTTTACAAAAGCACAAACATTTTAGGAAAATTTGAAATGTCTCTCTACCTCTAAGAAAGGAAAGTCTCCTTCCTACCTTAAATTCCCAGAAAGGGCTTTTCATAATTTTTTTCTCACCTTGATAACTCTAGATGCCCTGAAATCCTCAACCTTGATTTTAAGTGTACTACTGTGATCATGCTTCAAGAGAAAGCTGTCAGATTATTTTAAATGATGAAGAGCTGTAATTCACAAGCATCACAGTGGCTGCCATTCTCACTGGCTGTAATATTCAGAATTTGGATATCCACCCACCTTATCCCCATCAAATTAGCACATAAATACATACCACAGGATTTATCACTGTAACCATAAATTTAATGATACTACATGTAAACAAACGAGTTCCCAAAGATATAGATTACATTGAAAGTCTTAGAAGTTTTTTTTTTTTCCTTTTTTACTACATTAAATGACATTTCTTGATCAATTTTTCCCAGGTACAGATCGTTCTGTTTTAACCCAGAGTTACTTGTCTTTGGGGGTGTCAGTTATTAACTATTGTAACCATCAGAAAGAAAGGTTTCTGATAATAGGATCCCTTACAAAGCCTTGCGTCTGTACTTTGTAGACAGTTTTTACCTAAATATCCTTGATAGATTTGGCTTATATGATCATCCTTAGTTTAAAAAAAAAAATGCTTTAGTCTAGAGGGATTAATTTCTTAAGGATATAAAACAGGAATGGTAGAGCCAAGAAGAAGTCCTTACAGTTTTTTCCTTTTACATATGCACTAACCCCATAATAGGAGCCCTATTATCTAAATAGTCACAAATGTCCAGGTTGCAACTAACCAGATGAGCTAGAGGAAATTGTTTTTGGTTCTCTTTTATGTAAATCTAAAGAACAAACAAATCAATAGTCGTACAGCTTTATAAACCAAAGGGTTCCGTGGCAGTGAGCTCAGTTAAAACCAAATCTGTAGAGACAGCAGGGAAGTAGAGAAAGCTTACCTGGCCTCCCATGAAAGGGCTTTCCATTTGCCAGAGGAAGCTGCAGAGCCCGCTCCAGGGTACCCAGAGGGAGTACAGCAGCAAACCAAGAACATGGTCAGGGTCTCACACAATAGCTGTGCTCTTGGCCTTGGCTTTATTCTACATAATAGGGATGGTAGCAACTTCACAGGGTCTGTTGTTCAAGCTCCTTGTCAGATCCAGCCCTCGGAGGCAGAGTAAATGGTAGCATTATCACCACCTTAAGAACTTTTCTACATTTTATTGTAGAGTGTAGTAGAAGAGACAGTTATTGAATACATAATTACACAAACACATGATGTTTATGGAGAAGTGTTAGGAAACACTCGGGTGTTGTAGGAATGGACAACAGGGAGTGAGGGGTACTGAGGAAGTAACTTCCTGCGCTGAAGCACTTTTGATTTACTTTCTGGCTTGTGAAAATGGACACCTGGAACATCCAGCTCTTAGGAGAGGCCCAGGTGAAATGAAGAATTCAGGTCATCCTTCTCCTTTCAGTGTGGCACAGGTAACAGTGCAGGGCGGGGAGGGTGCAGGTGCTCAGGGAAAGAATGTCCATGGCAGCCACCATATCCACATCTGGGATACAGCTGTCTTAGACCCAGGACTTCTGGTTATAAACCCATTTCTTCCTTACCTATTTTCTTCATCTTCTTCCCTACTCATCCTTTATAAACCATTCTAGATATGACCACTTCATGCCTGCATGTTTACAGACTCCTTTTTTTTTTTTTTGTCTTTCACTGAGTTCCCCCCAAATGTCCTAGTTTTTTAGTTCTCCTTTGTTTCCCTTTAATTAGTCCCCATAACCTATTTTTCCTTCATTCACCATCTCTGCTACAAATGACCTCCCTACCTGCCCTATGTACTTTCTTTTGAAATGTAACCCAGCTATAGCACTTAAACTTTTATGTTTATTGAGACATAGATCCTGATTTTGCCAAAAGACATAATTCAAATCACATTCAATAGTGAATTTTTTTTAAATGAGAGGCATAATAAACTACTCAGGACACTTTGAGCGATTCTTGCTGTTTCTCCCTGTTATATGGGACGGGTGATAAGCAGATATCTCTGTGGACACACATGTATAGATGTGGCTGGACGAGCTTACTAAAGGCAAGGACAATGTTTACCCACTGCCATGTCCCTGACACCTAGCACAACATGGTGCACTATAAGTATTCAGTGTTTTCTGTCTAAATGAAAGTATATTGTCCATCTTGTATCCTGCTATTCCTAAGAATTATGAAGCAATCTTTGTTCTCTTGAATATAGAATCTTATGAAAAATGGCACATCTGTCTGCATGTAAAGAACTGTTTTAAACACAAGAAATGGAAAGAACAGACTCCAAGTTGTTATGGTCTTGTCACTAGACTTACATAGGTGACAGCAACACAACAAGACATGACACCAGGCAGCACAAGATACACCACACATAAGAGGTAAAGTAGAAAAGGTGGCATCTGATGAGATTTGAGAGATTATAGATTATCAGAGACAATAAGGACTGGAGATCAGAGGGGGTAGTATTAGAATTCAATGCATAGATACAAATAAAACAACTAAAGGGATTACATCATTCCTAAAAGAAAAGGCAAATCCTATAGCACAGATTACTAGTAAGAGAAAACTATATGCTCAAGCTTTAGAATTTAAATTAAATTGAGTCTTTTTTGGTTAGCTCAGTTTACTTTTTTTTTAAAAAATAGTAATTTTAGAAGTCTGGACCCTTCACTTGGTACAAAATGGATAGTACTTATTAAAATGTAAGGTTCCTGTGCAATAATTTCAACTATAACTACCTTTGAACATCTTCTAATGTACTAGTGAATATGGGTCATGGCTTTCATTGCTTCTGTGAATAGTTGCATAGCAAGGGTAAGAATAAATGCTTTATACCTTATAAGCAAAAATCTTAGAAACAAATATACCTTGTTTTCTCTAAAAAGAGAACTGAATAGGTTTTAAGGATATTTTTGAGAAATAATATCAGTAAAAATGAAGTGTCTTATAATTCCCTTCGGTTCCTTGTATTAACATTGGAGTGCTGCCTGTGTCTCCAGCATTCAGTTTTAAAATCAACAATGCTGTATACTGAAGCTAGGAGTTAAATCAGAGGACTTGGACTGGGGACATAGCTTTGCCCTAACTTAACTGATATCAGGGGCAAGTGTCTAAACCCCTCACAACTCCCTCCCTAGTCAGTAAGCTGGAGAGAATGAAGTTCATTCTTCATTAGGCCACATTATGATTCATGTTAAAGCACTATGTGCAGATCTGGCATTTATAAGTGCTCAAACATGTTAGTATAAATTTAATAAACTTGTAAATATTATTAATAAGATGGCAAGCAAGTGAATACAATTTTGTTACAATCTGAGCTCTATATTCGTGGATTGTGCTTTAGTTCAAAATTTTGTTGTTTTTCATATGTGTCTGGTATGTCTCATAGTAAACCTGGAAAGAGAAGTGACTGCCCCCACTAATATTTGGTAAATAGAACTATAAATCTGTAATATAACAACATTTGTACAGACAGAGGACATTATAGAAATAAAATGATTCATATCGGAACCTTAAGGGTTTCTTATCAAATGGAAAACTGCAGAACATGTCACTCTTGTGTTCCATGCCAACAGCCTTTTCATGTCATGAGATTCCATTAATTGCAAAGACTTCTAGATTCCATTAATCACAATGGTTTATTTTTCCTCTTCCAAATAGAATGTGAGTCACTAGAAATAGAATTGACAAACATATTAATATCAGACATAACTTATAAAAGAAATCACTATGTGCCATATGTAATTATTTAAGGTACTATAAAGCCCACTAACTGTCTGACCTCTAGTGGCTGTAACTTACAGCTGCATCTCATTTGATGGTTTAAAAAAAAAAAAAAAAAAAAAACCCAGAGACTAAGGAAAGCATATCAGATCCTAATAATAAAGCTCTGTAAGTATATAATTAACTTCCCTGAATTTTCACTTTTCTAATTGTTGAGGTACTATTTCAGAAGACAGAGTCCTGAACTAGCTTTGTTACTGAGTACAGGTGCTTAAAATGTGTCAGCAGACCCTGCCCTGGGGCTGTAGCCAAGCAATGTCCACAGTATCTTCAACAGACATTCCTGTGCTCAAAGCCAGCTCCCAGAATCACTGTTCAGCCATATTTCATAGGCTTGTATGAAATGTTTTTAAAACATTAAGAGAATTCCTATGTATGATATGCATTTTATTAAGTATCTATATGCATAATCTTTCATAATGTATAGATGTATGGGTGTATTGAATATTTTCACGTTGATGGCACTACTGTCCCTCATGCTTTATCATGTTTTTGAGAAAGGCCTATCTGAGTTAGAGTGTTATGTATGACCAAGAAACAAATTGGAATTGACCATCAATTTGGGGACATAAACCTTCTGATTAATTGAACCACTAAACTTATATAATGCCCCATTGAAGAAGACTAAGAAAATGTATATTTATGAAAAAGAGTATTTGATATTTTCCTTTGTCTCTAACATAAACCATATAGGAATGTTTGGTATAATTTTTTTCTTTTTATATCTCATTTAACAGAACTCTAATTTACCTCAGTGGTTTAATGAACTGTGAATTGCTAGACTATGGCTAGTATAGGTCTCCAATATGTTTTCGGAATTTCAAATACCATGTGGATTATAAAGTTCCATATGCTCCAAGGCCTTTTAGCTGGTGCTTATAGCTCTTTTAAGAGGAAGAATGAAGAATGGAGCAAGGAATAATCACCTCATCTTGCCTCCTGGTCATTTCTCCTGTGGCCAGCACCCTCTTTAGCTTTCCAAGAGTCCTGCACGCTCATTTCTTTCTTTCTGCCCACTGTACAGTACATTTCTACTGCTGTGTTTTGTGTTACCATAGAGACAAGAGGTGCTCCAAAGCCCCAGGAAGACGAGTGGAAGCAGGTCTTTGAGTTAACAGTCCCTGCTGAGGAGAGGAGCCCGAGGCAGGAATCTATAGCAGTAAACGGAAAGAGGGAATTGTGTGGTCCGATCCATTTGTGTCTCCACAGAGTCCCAGGAAGCACAGGCTCAGCCAAGGCAGCATTAAAAATGAGTTGTTTACAGAAACCAATTTTTCAGAGATCTCAGTGCAGCCTGGGGTTTCATAGAAACCAAACTTGGTGTTTTATTTGCAAGAAAATAACTGGTGACATTGACCTATTCCTTTTACTGTTTTCATCATTAAAAGGGAAAAGCTTCTAAGAAAGGTTCTCTCTGCCTGACTTATTTTGAGGATCAAAAATCTCACCTTTAAAATGAAGGTCGATATTCTTTCGTCCAGCCAAAACCAGCAGAAGCGACTCTCCACCTGGCTCCAGGTCACTGATCTAAACATACTAGTTCTAGAAATGAGTAGTATATATTTACCCTCAATTGTCATGCATTCCCTACATATTTTAGATTACTTAAAGCTTTTGAACATTTCTCTGGATGTATTAAATTGTTATATTTCCTACTATGTTATTTTAACTCATGCCATATTTTTATTTAGGAGAATGCTGCTGAGGATTTTTTTTAATATCTATTTTGTAGTTGTAGTTGGACACAATACCTTTATTTTATTAATTTAAATGTGGTGCTGAGGATTGAACCCAGGACTCGCCTGTGCTAGGCGATCAATTGACCACTGAGCCACAACCCCAGCCTTGAAGGTTTTTAAATAATATTTTTTCTCTTGTTTTTTCCCCCAAGATATAATGTAAGGCCCTGTAATAAAAGGGGGGAAGAATATAAAGATGAAAATTTTAATAAGCAATAGATGTTCTGTCAAATACCCTTTGAAACCAGTCTCTCTTTTGGAATAGGAGAAGATCCATCCTCAAAGTATTCGTTAGATTTCTGTCATAGATCTTGTAGTCTAGGCAGGGACAAATTCAGAGAAATTCAGAACACCTCAACATTGCTTCCAAAGTTACCTGTGCAAAAATTGTCCTTTGGAGGAATAAGACCAGTATCTACCAATTTGTAAATAGGTTAGTGTCCTCTGAGGTACTCACTTGCCTCAAACTGCCAGTGGGAGGCAGTAGTGTACTAGCCTGAGCTACACTCTTCAAGGTAACATCTATGACTCATGCCAGATTCCTTTATTTCATTTCATTTTCTAGAAATACATGAAACTAAAATCTTAGAAATAGTTTCAGATTTCATAATGAGAAATTGGAACCATCAATCCAGGACAAGAGAATGTTGCTATGCCATGATAGAACAGTTTATCAGCTTCTACCAGTGGCAACCCCATGAACTTCACCCGACATGTGTAGGTCCTGATCTGATATGAATAGAGGAATAGCATGGAATAAAGGCCAACCTTGTTTGGGAAAGGAGCACAATGATGTTATCACATTAGAGCCCTCTGATTTTCATGATTTACAAAAACATCATATAGAACTATGAAGTAAAGATAGAAAAATCTCTGAATGGTAACATTGTTTCCCTGTTCTCAGGGGGCTGGATAAACATGTCAAAACATAACAATAGCAGCTGTAGGCTTGTCATTATTAGAATTCAAGTGTCATGAGTATATTTTTAATCTTTGGCCATTTTCTATTTTGCCATTCACAAAATCCATATTACCTAGAAATGTATAACTGTTCCTCCTTTATATAAACAAATCATAATGAATGCTAATATTGGAACACTGCATTCTTTCATTTGGTTCTTTTTCCTTCTATAATATATGATTTCACTAAATGGTTTTCTTCATTTATTGACTAATCTCAGTAGGTTATATATTGGAGAATTTTTCTCCCCCAGCCTTAGGGTATGTTT
Source organism: Callospermophilus lateralis (assembly GCF_048772815.1). Taxonomy (NCBI): domain Eukaryota; kingdom Metazoa; phylum Chordata; class Mammalia; order Rodentia; family Sciuridae; genus Callospermophilus; species Callospermophilus lateralis. The sequence goes on from NC_135316.1 coordinate 59,681,109, forward strand.
ATATCTACAACTTATGAAGTTCAAACAGCACTTTTTTTGGTACCAAGGATTGAACCCTTGGGGTGCTTAACCACTAACCCACATCCCCAGCCCTTTTTTATATTTTATTTAGAGAAAGGGTCCGAGTTGCTTACGGTCTTGCTAAGTTGCTGAGGCTGGCTTTGAACTCAAAATGCTCCTGCCTCAGCCTCCCAAGCCACTAGGATTACAGGCATGGTCCACCACGCCCAGCTACAGCATATAATACATTACTTATTTGATGACTAACCATAATCAGTGTACAGTCTCTGAATAGAACAAAGCCAAATTTACTACTGATCCATACAAATGTCAGACTCAGACTCTTTTAGTAACTTTGGTTCTAACCAGGTGAACTAATATCTCCATATACACATTTATAATTTATTTATAAGTCTAAGAAATAGACAATACTAATTTCCATTAGTATATGGATTATTATGATTTGAACTTTAAAGTTTAGAAAATTGTTTATTTTTGTCATAACTCCTAAATTCTTTTTAATAATAATTAATAGTACAAACTAAACTGGAGATAAAAGTATTCAAACCAACCCCAGAAACATTAAGAATTAATGGCACTGTTGTAAACTCCAGGTTCTAGACCTGTGCTTCCCTATATAGTAGCTACTAGCCAGAAGTGGCTCTTAAATTCTTGAAATATAACTACTCAGAATTAAAGTGTGTTACAAATACAAAATATACACTTGGTTTTGAAAGGCTAAAGATTTCATTCATGGTTTTTTTTTTTTTTTTTTTTTTGCTTAAATGTTGAAATATTTGTCAATAGGTTAAATATAATACAATATTAAAATTAATTTCACAGAATTTTATTCAATATTAAATGTGGCTTCTAAATTTTTATATTGCACATAGCCCACTTTTGTGATTCTCATTTTATTTCTGTTGGACAGGACTGCTATAAACTGAAAACTGGGTCCTCAAGGCACCAGAAAGCAAAAAATTTATGTATACATTAAACAAAATGATGTTAATCAGCTTAATTTTTATTCAGATACTGTTATTCCAAAGTGTGTTCTTTGGAATGGATTAATACAAATGTTAAATGAAGCAAGGTAATAAAACCTTGCCATGCTTAGGTTCTGCCAGTGAGGAAATACGATACGAGGCAACTGTTAAGAGATGAGTTTAGGGACACGCCAGTAAATACAGAACAAGATGCCCACCTTCACACACTTATATGTGAGCAAGTTAGACCATGGTTAGATAGATACAAGGTAGTTGCCTTACTTCTTGAAAATGTTAATGTGTTTATATAGGGTGAATCTAATATGTATTTAGGAACAGGCTAGGGAGAAGTAAAATGACATTTCCATGTACACAGTCATATAACATTATTTTAATATAAAATTTTCTTTAGTACAAACATACTCTAGGATTGAATTCTCTAATGAATAAAATCAGATTGTTCTAAGCAGATTCTTATTAAGCATATTACTGATAATCTCAAGTATTCAGTCTATGTGGAATTATTTTTTAATTTCTCAATTTTTTATTTATTTTTTCCATTGATGTTTCTTCTATTTTATTTATTTTTTTCTTTATATATAACAATGGAATGCATTATAATTTATACATATATAGAGTATATGGAAATTTTTTAAAGGTTGTACTCAAAACAAGTATATGTTTAGAGAATTCTTTTATGTTTATGTCCGAGGAATAAATGCTTAATAAGTATGGGGATTTAATAACTATCTTTTAGGGTTGTTGTAAAAATTTTAAAATAGTATATAAAGAATTTATGAGATATATAGTGTTTAATATCTTTACTGTCAAACCCTACCCTTGTGTTCTTGAAATACCAGATCAACCAATCGAATTATTTATTACCTGCTATTTACTACCTGACAGGCAGTTTTAGAAATGTTTATTTAGTAGCTGCTAAGTTACATAAGACAGCTGTCAAGAACAGTAGGACTGTAAACAGATGCTATTATTGGTTTGATATGAAGAAGATGCTGTTTGGGGATATGAAAGTTCAGTTTGAAATGTTGTTATCAGAAGTAATGGTAGGTCATTTATGGTGAGATGTTTAGAGAAGCCAGGTGGACACCATTTTGAAGCTCTGTTGGCAGGGCTGGAAATGCAGATGTGGTATCTTCTTCCCAAAGGAAATGAAGTTCTAAGATCTTAGAGAATGTAAAAGGGGCAGAAAAATAGGCCAAGGATCTAAAAAAATGGCCATCAAGAAAATGTTTGTGAACTATATATAAATGTTTATAATGGCAGTGCAGTTATTTGATATTATTAATTATATAATAGAATCTAAGTTGTGAATATTCTGCAATGAATCATGACACCAACTATGTAGTGTTTAGCCAGATTTCACAAGTCATAGTCGTGCAAAAGACTAACCTCAGTTCAGATACCAGCAACAAATTTGGGGGTCACCAGGCAGCCTTCACTCCGACCAGCTGGTTACAAGTTCAGTGGTTCCTACCACCCTCTCAGTTTCAATAATATGCTAGAATGACAAGATTCAGGAAAGCCCAATACTTGCTAATACAGCTTAATTATAGTACAAAGATACAAATCAGAACCAGCCAAAGGAAAAGACACTTGATGTTTCATGCTGTCTTCTGGGACACACCACCCTCTCAGCACAATGATGTGTGACAATACACAGTATTATCAGTCCTCCCTATCTATGGATTTCACATGCCAACTGCAGATTGAAAATATTTTTTAAATATGTATTTGTATTGAACATCTACAGACTTTTTTATTATTCTTTAAGCAGTACAATATAACTTTTTAGATAGCATTTACTTTGTATTAGTTATTATACAGGCATAATTTAAAGTACATGGAGAATATGCATAGGTTACATGCAAATGCTAAACTATTTTATATAGGGGACTCAAGCTTTCTGAGACTTTGGTGTCCCAGCAGAGTCCTGTAACTAATGGCCTGTAGACACCAAGAGATAAGTATACTGCTAACCAGGAAATCTCACCTGAACTTCAGTGCCCTGAGTTTATATTAAGGCTTCATTACTTAGACATTATTGATTTGCCACAAGATTAAATTCAAATTCCAGCCCCTTTCCACTCATTGGAGATCAAGTTGCTATCGCTTGGCTCCAAACCTCAACCCTCTAAAGATGTGATTGGTCTTTCTGGCTTGACCAGTCCCTACCTGATGTCATTCATTACCATTAACTATCTATGGGCCCACCATGAGTTACCTAATTAGCATACCATCTAATTAGCAAACCATCAGGTTATGTTGTCAAACTGCAAGTTGAGGGTCTCACCATGAGTAGTAACAAAATTCCGAGGGTTTAGAGGCTATCTCATAGGAACTAGGACAAAGGCCAACCAAATTTATTATTACACACATTCCAAAATGTTATAGATGTCAAGTGAAAATGAAGTGGCATGAGGAAATTCTGTTGAATTTAGGAATTTTAGACTTTGGATAATTTATAGGGAGCAGTTCCAATAGAGGTAGGATTAAAAATCAAATTAAAATTGCTAAGAATTGAGTGGAACCCAGCACTGGGATTACATGCTTGTAATCCCAGTAAGTAATCCCTGTGACTTGGGAAGCTGAGTCTAGAGCACTATAAGTTTAAGGCCAGACCCTGTCTTAAAATAAAAAGCACTGTGACGGTAGCTCAGTGTTAGAGCACCCCTAGGTTCAATCCTTAATACTGAGGGAAAAAAAAAAAAGCTGAGTAGAAAGACTTTTTTTAAATGTGGAAAGATTTATATTATTATTGTCTTTACATCAAAGAGACTAGACCTGTCCTGTGCTCGAGTGCCTGAACCAAATGGAGACTCAGAGCCCAACCAGTATAGGAAATGGCAAAATGGCAGTGCTGTCTTCAGACTTGCAAAGGATAATGATACAGAACAAGTCTAAGTAGAAATTAGATAGATGGATGGATAGATAGATAGATAGATAGATGGTTCTATCTTGTCAATTATCTCCTGTACCCAGATACATTTTTGTTTAGTTGGTTTTTTTTTAAATAACTGGTTTCAATAAAAGTTTCTTGGCACTCCTAAATGATTTTAACCATATACAAAATGCCCTTTTGCTCTTTTTATCACTTTTATATATTTTCAATACATAAGATAAAATAAACAGCAAAATGAAACCAAGGGAAAACAATTATTTATAGCCTCAATAAATCAACAGTAAGGAAAACCACAGGGACATGGGCTGCTGGCGGCCAGCACTAACTTCAGTTATTGCATAGATTAAAAACATATATTTGTCACACACTTTACTATCACATAGACCCTGTGGTGCTTTAAAAATTATATTTATGGGTTATTTTTGTCTTTCACCAAAGTAAAGCCATTGCTAGGTTGAAACAAAACAGCTACTTAGTAGGTCAAAGTAATAGTTAAAGAATTGTAAGAACAGACCAAATTTCAGGAAGACTAAAGAGATGCAATCATTGAGGACACCAGAGTTCTATATTCTTTCCCCCATCAAGGCTGCCACAGACTCACCATTGACCACAAAAGGCAGGAGCTCAATTTTATTTTTCATCTGAGACTTGGCACTTCTAAGAAGCCAGTGCCCATTAGACCACAGTGTGCTGGGGGATCAATACTGACTTAAAGGGAAGAAGGCCTCTTTCTGAACCATAGCTGATCCTTCCTGCAGTGGAGAGGCTTCCCCCAAGGAACTCAGCTCAAGAAGCATAACAACTGCTAGCAGAAATATTTCCTCTTTCCTCATTTAGATGCCAAGTTGCAAATTGTTTTTTCTGGTGGTGGTGGTGGTGGTTTTTTGGTTTGGTTTGGTTTTTTTTTTTTTTTTTTTTTTTTTTTTTCCAGAATCTTTCCTAGTTTCTTGTCTTTTGTGCTACTCGAGAAACAACGGAAATGTTAGTGCAGGGTGGTTGAGGTTTTTTTGAACTTGCTCTGTCATCCAGATCTGAACTTCGCTAAATGTTATATCATGGGACCCAACAATGGATGTAGTTTATAGCCTGGTTTTTAAGTCCAGTGGGATCAAAGAACTGTTCAACTTTTCATTCATTTTCAGGGGAGGGGCTTCAGATTTAATCCTTATAGTAAGAATCATATGAAGCCTCCCTTAAAGTAAAATAGCATGTATCCTCATCCTGTTTATTTCCACAGAAACACATTTACAAGATATGTGGATTGAATTCCCTTACTGAATTGGTACTAAGAATAGCAGTTGGTTTGCTGGCTATCTGTACTACAGTCACCAGTGGCCCTGAATATTGGCAAGAGTCCTAGATATATCATACGCAAACATCAATTGTAATATACTAAAGGGGAAGAAAGCTGAGGGTTTGATTCATAAAATAGCACAAACATACTCCCTTTGGAGGATTAAGCAATCATCCTACTTTGACTTAATATTTTTAGTTTCCACTTTAAAATAGGTATCTATGAGTTGGGGAGAAAGAAATGCTTCTCTTTTAATTGATACCCCAGACTTATTTTTCATTGTCTGCTTGTGTCCAAGTGGGTCATCTTGTAAACTATCTAACTTCATGTGTAAAGGATGAGCCCACTTACATCAAATGAAAATTTGTTGATGGCTCCAAACATGTATAAAAAGTTCTGTCCAGTTTTCAGGGTTGTCATCCTGTCTTGTTTGGAAGTCAACCATTTAGAAACAGTGCATCTGTTCATGTGGAATTTAGGTCTCTAGTGCAGCCCACACAAAGCCACCAATCCGACACCTGCCCTTGAACCACCACAGCAATAAGATTTTTACATACGTGTGAACTTCTAACTTGGGAGGCTTCTTTGTCTGAAATCATTTTCTCTAGTTAGAGTGCGATAAGGTGACTATTCCAACCCAGCTTTGTTTGTTTACTTTCCCATTTAAGATATGACTCCCTCAGTTCCATAGTTTTGGTTTCCAATGGCTGGGAACAAAGCAAAAAGAAGCTGAGGACCAGGATGGGGCTTTTGGTGTGGTGAGAGAAAAATGAATACTGGAAGTGAAAAATTGTTATCTAGGGACTTCTAACAGAGCTATAAACGTATCCTTTAAAAGACCCTGTGCATTGTCTTTTTAGTTCTTCAGTGGTCTCAGTAATGGCCTCTTTCCTTTTTATACTGCATTATCAGTTGCTTCTCATGAAAGATTCTCCACCTGAAACCACAGAGGAGTTAAATACCATCTTAGTTATTCTCTCATCATTTTGTCCCTAAAGCAACCCCACAGCTATTTTGAGTTGCTCAAAAGGATAGAAATGCTGTTGCTTGCCTTGGCCCACCTATTGTTATTCACCTAAGCCTCCAGAGAAGTTCAAAGACCAAACAGTAAAAGAAAAACTTAGGCTATGCTAGGCATTTCATCCTTGGATCTGGTGCAGATCCAGTAACAGAGGACTAAGATGTCCAGATGGATATACAGTCTTTGTTTTGGGCAACACACAGTTCATTAGTGACCTTAACAAGGACTGTTTGAGAAGACTAACATGTCAAAAACATGATTATAGTGGGTTCCAGAGAAAAATGGGAAGAGAGGAATTAATACAGTAAGCCTGGGCAATTCTTTCAAGATGTTTTGCTTTAAAGGGATCCAAGAACTGAGCTTGTAGCCGGAGCAGGATATGAAGGCAAATAGGGATTTTTTTCTCTCTCTCAAGTTTGGAGTTATCACAACACATTTGTATGCTAAGGGGATGATCAAGAGGAGAGGTAAACCTTCACAATGCAGTAGGGAGGGCACAGCTGCCAGAGGAATATCTTGCAGTAGACAAGCCAGATTAGCATCTGTGTGAGGGGTCACTCTCAGAGGGGAGCACAGAAGGTTGGTCAGTCCTACTGTGGGGGAGAGGCAGAGGTAGACAGCAGATTTGGTGGGGAGCTGGGAGTTCTCTTCTGATTGCTCTGACTGAGTTAAATGAGAACACAGGAGGACATGTTGGAGGTTTGAAGAGATAGTAGAAGGTGTGAAATAGTTGTCTAGGAGAAAGGAAGAGTGAATGAACTGGGGAATTGTAGTGGGATTCAGGTCTTGCTTTGAAATTCATGGTCATGAATTTAAGTGAGAGCAGGACAGAAGAGAAAATATGTGTGACCTTGGGCATACTGTGAAAAGGTTGTTTACAAAGGTATACTATCTACTTTACAAAGTTAGTATGAGGATTCAGTGTGTGAGAAAGCATTTCAAAGTGTAAGTACAGGACATCATCATTATGAAACTTGGCTTTGCATTACTTATCACTTTCCTTAGGCAAAAAGCTTTCCAGATTTAAGACAGACTCAGTGTCTCTAGAGACAGCAGCTGGCTTCTGCCACTGACTTAGTTACTGGGTGTAAGCAACTGACTTAACCACCATTTGCTTTTACCCCTCAAACTATAAAATGAGAGTGGTAATGCTTAAAGGGCAGTGAATGCTTTACAAGTTAAGAGTGCCATATAAACACCTATTCATAAGGTGGCATCAGCCCTCACCGTCACTGTCACTAGAAAGTCAGAGAGCCTCCAAATAAGCCCTAAGCCTTGGGTGGGAGATGCCCCCCTTTGAAAGCTGTGAAAGAGGAAGGAAAGGAATCGCCATGTGGGTGCCATCTACATTACTTCCTTTAATCCTTACAACTACTCTCTGAGATTATTAGAACATAAGACTCAAAGGGGGATTGAGTTCCCCAGTAGAATTTGGGTTTCATTGCAGGTTTACCTTAAAATCCTGGGTTCTTTTCACCTTGCCACATGTGGAATTGTGCTTGATTCTGTATATCCACAGAAGTTATGGAACTGAAAGCATACATTTTTTTCATATTCCAGACCTATATTTTAGCCAACCTAACCTCTTTGCAATCAGACATTTAACTAGTGTTGCCCAGTAGCAGAATAAACTGATTTGTTAGATATCCCATGATGGAGTAGTTGACAAGAAATGATAGGAACATTGAGGGAGGGGGAAAATGATTGCACTTAGCTACAAATGCACTTTTTAAACACTCTTGGGATAGGATGGTAGGTGCTAGAAAAATTAATTCATGTGGTCATGGGAACTGCTGAACTACCATGTCCACTGTGCCATTTCTTGCAATCTGTACATTATAAGCTGCAACACATAAACTGCTCTAAGAGAAAATCACTGCTCTATTAGATTTTGATTTTTGAGTAACAATTGCCCACCTGATAGAGAAAGTGATAAGAAAAGTGTATTTATCTTCTTCCAACAGCTAAAAGGTGATCATACTTCTAAAATTTGTTGAGATTGTCCAAGAAACTGTGTAAAATACTCATCCATCACTGGAAGCCCCTGGTCAGGAAATGACAGTGCAGTAAATATCTTCAGCAGCCACCTTTTAATGTACAAGCTGTTTTCGGTTGGAATTTTCAGCACTCACATAAAACACACTGTCATGAGTGACTGCTTGTGCTCCAAAGTCATTACTATTGGGATAATGGAACATCTCTCAGCGAATAACCAAAAAACTTTAAATGTCATGTCAAGTTTGTCGAAGCTGTTTTCAAGCCCCATTCAAGGTTACATGAATATTGAAAGTATCTGCTTTTAAGAAATTTGAGTTGCATGAGAGAGATCACTCATAGGTTGTGCAGTGTGAGATCAAGGTAATTAAAAGAAATTCTAGGTCTCTTTGGGAAACTCAGTCAGCCAAGCCATTTAATCATTAGCTCTTGCAACTCTCTCCTTACTATCTTGGTACATCATTTCACCATCACTTTGGGTGTGTGTCAATGTGTACACATATTATAGATGTGCATATAGGACATAATTCTGGTTTGCTGGAAAGTTTGAATGGTCTGCCTGCTAAATTTATTATTTAAGGGAAACATTGAATTTTAAAATTCTGATTAGAGGCTTTCTTCCTTGGTTTTCTTCAAAAAGAAAATTTCATTATTATTCAAATAGTATTTATCTTGGGCCAAAATATGTCAGATAATAAACTCTTTATCCAACACACTTTTAGTGAGCAGTTCCTTTGCACCAGGGCCATGCTAGGCACTGAGACTTCAGCAATATTTAAAAGAATGTTCCTGGTGTCTCAGAGCATAGTTCTAGTAAAGAGACAGACAGTATACAAGTAAACAAATATGACGCATCTCGTGGTCACGAGTTCTGGGAAGGAAAGGATGAGGGGCTAGAGCAATGAAAAGGATATGTACAATTCTAGAGGAATGACTAGGGAAGGAGACTCCATTTAACTGATGTTTGAGCAGAAACCTACATGAAATAGGGGACCAAACCCTGATAACCTACTGACAGGCATTTCAAGCCTAAAGGAAGGAGAAGGTAAGCTCTGGTGCTAATGAAGTGGTTTTCTATTATGTTGTTTTATATTCTTGACCTCTACATGTTTATTTTAAATTGGATATTTTTTAGTTTAGTCTAAGAGAACTTGCTTATTATGAATAATTATTTTACATTTATGTTTTACAATGTGCCTAGTTCTCGCTTATAACAGTGACAAGTTTTATGCTTCTTTCCTGTAGAAAATCAGAAAGTGCAGTTGACAGAAGGGTCACGTTCACACTACAGTATCAATTGCAACTCCACAAGGACTACAGTCGCCAAGGAGCTTAATTATAATCCAGACACTCGTACGTCTACAGGGAGGATCAAGGCAGTTGAGAAGAAGGAAGCCTGTAATGTAGAAAGCACCAGAAAAAAGGAAATGGAACTTCTTGGCTCTGTTTCTAAAAACGAATCAGTTCCCGAAGTTGAAGCCCTGCTGGCAAGATTACGAGCTTTATAAATTAAACTGGCAAAAAAATGATTAAGCCAAATATAAAGCCATGCTCTAAGCTATAACACTTGAAAAAATTGCTTTTATATAAGTGACTTTATATAGTTTTAAATTATGATATATATTAGAAAAATAAAGCTAAATACATTATTGCAATGCTTTTTCTATGTACTTGAAGTTTGGGCTTATTCAAGATTGTAATGTGCTTTAATGCTTTTTTTGTCTCCTGGTATTCATCTGTTCTATATTTGGTGGTTAAATTATACATATTGCTTTAGAGAGCAGGTAGGAGGCCATGTGTTCAGCAATGTGTCCTTAAGAAATACCATCTTTCTAAGTCACTGTAATTTTTACTATTTCAGCATTAATGAGTATCAAATCATCAGTCTTGCTACACATGCATGTATATTTATATAGGCCTAGGTTTCTCCACTGTAACATCATGAATATTAACTGAATATGTCACAACTATAAGGAAACGACTGGTAAACTCTTTATCATCATTGTTTAATTCATGTTAACTTGACCCTCTAAGGGACTCGTAAGCCAACTGAGTGCATTTCCAAAAATGATATGATAGAAATGTATGTATTATCTCTACAAAATGCCTCAGCTTTTGGATAAAGTAAAAATATACAGTATGACAGTGCTGACCAAAACTCTTGATCTTAGCCAAGAGAACATTTTTTCCCCAGTAATTATGACTACGGAATAAAATTACCATTTTGAAACTTCCAAAGCCACAAATTTTTTGATTCCTCTGAACACACTTGGAATTTCAATTTCTTTGATCTGACAATCAATAACTTTAACAAGAATCTGAATACAAGTTTCAAGGAAAGTTTTAATATGCAAATGTTGCAATTGTACCTCATTTCAGCATCATTCCTTTGTTAATTCCATATCAAAGAAAATAAACTTGCTATTTGCACTAAATGAAAAAAATTGCTTTCTTCTCCCTCTCATTAACATATTCTGTAGTAAGCTGGAGATACAGTGCTACACAGGCCAAGCACCTCTTTTGCTTTATTACATGTAATAACTAAGTGACTGCTCTTTTACTTTCAGTAAAAAGCAGTTATATAGAACTAGTCTGTCAGGTCTACTGCCTTTTATTTCCTTGTTTAAGTTGCCACCTCCTTTCGTCTCCAAGTTAATAAAATTAATTAATTAGGACTATGAACCAGGCTCTGTTTATAGACTTGGGGGAACAAGCGTTATCCGTAGCCACTGTAGGAATAAATTTGCTGTATGTGTTGCTGAAATGTGAATCTTGCCCTCCAGTTGCAATTCCAATTTTCCTAAAAACAAATCTTTTTTTAAAAAATCAAGAAAAGTGAAGTACATTTACATATATAAGCGAGCAGAAGCCATAACATCAAGGAAGGAATGAAAGAATGAAAGAACTATCTGTTCTCAACATGATTTTCTGAAGACTGGGCTTCTCAGAAAGAAAATTTAAATTTATCCACATAGTTTGGACAGGCCAGGTAGGTAGAAGAAGCCCACAGGGAGAAGCAGCCAGGCGAGTAAAGGGAAGTGAAGATGACACAGACTCCCAAGGGCAGAGAAAGACAGGAAGTCCAGCCCCAGAGCATCTGTCTAGACATAGGAGCTGAAGGACAATCTTCAAGCAGGAGGACCAGGAGCCCAAGGCTAGCAAAGCATCCACAGGACATGGCCTCCCTCTCTCTGAATGATAAGAGCTGGTTTTCAAGCAGGCCTGAACAGAAAGAAGGACCCCTAGCTACCCAAAGCAAAACTTCAGTGAAAGAGGCTAGGTGCCAACTCAAGGAACAGATCATTCATTTTGTTGAGAGCCACAGCCGAAGGGGCCCCAGCAAACTTCCAGCTGCCAGCAAACTTCCAGCTGCCAGTTGATGATTGGCTCACAGCAGCCCCAGCAAACTTCTAGCTGCCAACTGATTGGCTCCTCTGCGGTGATGCTCATTGGGCTGTTTCCCCGCCCTTTCAGACCATGGAGCTGCTCATTGGGGGACTTTTTTTGGCTCCGCCCATGCGACCCAGCCAATCAGCCTCAAGAGGAGGAGGAGTGTGGGAGGTTGAGAGGCTTGTGGGAAGCCGGTGGTGGCAGTTGGGCTCTGAAGGTTTTTCCTGAGGAGCTGTGTGGTTTGGTGTGTGGTTCTAAAAATAAAGTTTGTTTCTTTTGACAAGTGGCTCCTGAATTGTGCCCAGCCAGACTGCAGCACATTTTCTGTTGGAGATATTTTCCTAAGATATACCCCTTCAACAAAGGGCTAAGGGTATAATTAGGGTTTTAAAATTCATGGTATTCCTTTAGACTTGTAGAGAAAACTATAACAATGACCTTTCATTCAAAGACAGACATGTAGGTACAGTTTTGTTTCTGAGCAAAAAAAAACAAAGTTTGTTCCTTTAGATTAGGTATGGTGGTTAATTTTATGGTCAATTAGACCAGGATAAGGGATACCCCAGATAACTGGCAAAATATTATTTCTAGGTATATCTGTGAGGCTATATCTGGGAGAGATTATCACTGGAATTAGTAGACCAAATAATGATCACACTCACAGTACAGTGGGCATCATCCAGTTTGTTAACAGCACAAATAGAAGGAAAAGCAAATTTCTTTCTCTGTTTGTACTGGCGCATTCATCTGCTCCTGCTCATAAACATTAGCCCTCTGGTTCACAGGTCTTTGGGCTTAAATGAACTACACCACCAGCTTTCCCAGGCCTCCACCTTGCAAATATTGCCTGGTGGGACATCTCCACTGAGCCCATCACTAATAATAATAATAAATCATTCTACATATTATATTGTTTGTTTTTCGGGAGAACTTGACTTATACAGAAGGTAAATGTCCAACTCAAAAACATTTGATAGAGCTTAATAATCTTGACAAGGATATTCCTTCCAGGCCAGTGACAAACCCCAGATTATTCTCCCCTTATGGCGGTGTAAAGAATTTAACTAGAGCACACAGATAACTTAGCAATCATTGAGTTTTATAAAAACAATGGAGGCACTCACTTTATATGTGCCTTTTTATTTAACATATTTGAACAAGCTATGTCAAAAACACCTAGAGTTTAACAAAATACTATGTTGTCGTTAAAGGAATTAATCCTGTCATTTATAACATGTTTGTGGAGGTCATCATGTTAAGTGAAATATACCAGGAACAGAAAAGAAAATTATCATGTAATCATACTTGTATGGAATCTAAAAACATTGATCTAACAGAAGATGAGAGTAGAATGGTGGTTACCATAGGCCCACAAGGTGAGGTGGAAAGATGGGGAGAGGTTGATAAATGGGGACTCAGTTTCAGTTTAGAGAGAGAAATCCTGGTGTTCTATTGCACAGTAGGGTAACTGTGCACCTAGAAAAATGATGATGTACTATATATATTTTTAAAAGCTAGATAAAAAGATTTTGAATGTTTTCGCCACAAAGAAATGATAAATGTTTGAGGAGATAGATATACTTTCCCTGATTTGAACATTACACAATGTATGTATGTATCAAAACATCACATGGACCCTCATGTATAATTTTTATGTGTCAATACCTAAATACCTAGTGTTTATAGGAAGTGAACATTTCTATAATTCAAATCAAAGTTTCTCTAATAAATTTAGAAAATTTAATTATTCATGCCAAGTTCCTCTAAAACTGTAGATATTGTACTATTTATTCAAAATGGGAATTATTAATGATTTGAAATGTTCATTTAGTTATAGATGATTATTTCCTGCATGATTCACTTTTATTTTAAAATATCGTATTCCAATGTATATCTGCATTTACAAGTTAAAAACGAAATTGTTTTGGCTACAATGTACATCTGTGCTACATTCCACCAAATTAATTGCTCTTTTTTATACATAAACACATGAATTCCAGAAGCACATTTGACAATTACTCTCATGGCAAACTTTCTTTTAGACCAAGTGACTTCTAGAAAGTAATGGGTCCTAATATATAAACTGCTAACTTGATAGAAAACCAAAAACAGGTGACATTTTTTTCTTCTTTAATATTAATTATTAAAAGTTTTGAGATCCAGGAATTGTAGCTGGCAGTGACCCAGCACTCATTTTTGGTGAATTGTTAAACAGCAGCTTCTATGTGCCCTTGCCAGGCATGAGTGTTCTTAAAACATGACCCAGAGCCAAATTGTTCGACTGTTTAGGTCTAAGAGCCACTATTTAACAAAATTCATGCAGTTGCCAAAGAACCACAGAGATTGGATGGAATTTCAGAATTGAATCCAAATCTCCCCATAAAAGGCAAATAATAGAACCTTAATCTATAAAAGCTCATTATTTCTAAACACACCTTTGCCTTTGAAAGTGGGTATGAGGAGAATGTTAAAACAAAAATGGGGGTAGGGTCTGGGGAAGTACAAAAGCCAGCTGTGTCTTCTAATTAGGGTTTAACTGTAGAGGCCGTTGTCTCCCACACAGCTAATTATATTTTAGTGTCATATTTTACTTCAGTAGCCTCCCTTTAGGCATATACAAGAAACAAGCACTTAAAAGGAAACTTGGTTTCTTGCAGGAAACCTTAAAATTATAGATATTTTTCCCCCCTCTATTATCCATTCTGAAACCCAACCAAAGCCCCAGATGTTGCCTCCTTACAAAATTCACATTACCAACCTTCCCCATATCCCCAAAGATTTACATAATATGCATTCCTTATTCGAAATTTAATTTTTTAAAGTTTATATACCATTTGTTATTTTTTTTAATTTGTTCTAATTAGTTAGACATGATAGTAGAATGCATTTTGGCAAACAAATGGATCACAACTTCTCATACCTCTGGCTATACATGGTAAAATCTAAATTTTTAAAGGCATTCTGATGATGGAATTGGAAACCAAATTTCTGGATTATCTCTTTAGGGCAAATTATATTTGAACTAAAAACCTAAAAATTTCTCTCTTCTTAATTTTCTAATCTGGAGTTACTGAAACTTACTTTAAAGATGAATCTTCTACAAGAAAATCTAATCTTAATATAATCTGAGTAGGTGTGAATGTTATTCAATTATGAGACCTATGCTGGATAGCTATAATAAAATAATTAGACAGAAATAAATATTCTGGTGAATTATTTCTTGAAAGCAGGTTTAGGTCCTCAGGTTTGTATATACCAGTTAATTTCTCCCCAAAGTACCTGTCTAATTTCTCCTAGATTTGACTGGTTCTGATGTAATAGACCCATCTTTCCATCAAAAAACAAAAGACTGACCATAATTGTTTAATGACATGTATATTCAATACAATGAACACCTATAAAAGTAAATATAATTATAACATTAGTATAAAGAAATGTCTATTTACACATTGTAATTATTTCTTCTCAAACCTCAACACATGTAAAACATTCTCTATTAAAATACATCAAAACTAGGCAACAGATACTTATGACTTCATAATTAAGGTACCTAACCCATTGAGGAAGCTTGATTTTAAAACGGAATATTTCTTTCCTTGTTTCAGACACAAATACATGGCCCTTTCAATGCAAAACCAACTAGATGTCTAATGAAAGCAAACAGGTGCCTCTCCAGCCTGAAGAAAATGACATTTGCTTTGGAGGGTGTCATCTTGAATCTTTCCCTTTCCTTAATGACCTAACAAGAGCCATTCTGATGATTGTAAGAGCCAAGACTGACATCCCACACCTGTGGCCTACCCAGAGCATAAGAGTCCAATTTGACTGTGATAATAAATAAAACCTTGTCATACTATTACAGGATGTTTGGCAAGGACAAGAATTAAGGCACCTTTATAACTCCCAAAGGAATCTGGTGATATTTCTAATGTGATCTCACACATCATTCTGTCCTGCCTGACCTTCCTTGTATCACCCTCCTGAATTATAGCCTGAATCAGCTACCCTTCCTCCTGCCACAGCCTCTCCCCAAGAGAAAGAATGCTGAGTTGAAGAAAACAAGCCTGATTTAAAAAAAAAAAAAAAAAAACTTGGTAAAAAAAAGTCAGTTAATATATCCTGGAAGTCATTCCATATGTTTTCTGTGGAAATTTCTCCATTCAATTAAATGTTGTGCCTCACTTTATAAAATGAATACTGAAGGTGTCAAAGACCTCCTCCAGAAGTGTCCAGCCTCATTCCTTAATAACTTCTGGAGCCCAAAATGTGGAGGAAATACTCTGTATTCACAAGTCCAATTTACTACCCTTTTCTCCAATGATAAGTTCCTTTACCTTGACACTTACTGCAAACAGCTGCCTCTCAGGGACTTCATGAACCCACGGAAAAAGGAATCGTTCTGAGGTTGTAATAGCTTCTCTCCTCCCAGAGAAGCTTAACAACTTCTGTCTGATGAGTCAAAGGAAGGTACATTTTTATGGGATTAGGCAGTCAAGACACAGTCATGCATGAAGATAGTAGTGGCACATGGAAAAGCAGGCCTGCCTGGAGAGGCCAGATGTCCACAGAATAGCCTCATTTAGGATGAACTTCTCTGGGCCTGACTCAGGTGTTGCATGAGGAAGGCAAAGTGTGACTTTGGTGAGCCCTCATGTTCTTTTGAAAAGTTGCACTTTTGCTGCTGCTATGGCTCCTCTTTCCCTGCTCCTGAGTCCTTCCAAGGTAACCCCTCTTCCAAGGGGATATTTGAATTTTAACTCCCACCTGACCTGTAAGAGTTGAAAGTCTTCTGGTAGAGAATTGGACAGCAACAAACTGAGCCTGGAAGTGCACCTCCCCCAGGGTGGTCCTAAGTGTGAATGTCCTTGTTACCACCACTCTGGGCTCCAAGAGGAGCTACTTCCCCTTGAAAGTTGAGATCACTGCATGGACCAAAGATTCTCCAGTCACTCTTGCAGAGGTGAGTGAGACAAGATAGGACCTTTAAAATACAAAGTTCTGAGTTAAGAAGTAGAGGAACCAATGGGGACAGCAAGAAACAGACATCTAAGCTAATGACAGTTCTCTCTCTCCACAGTAGACACAGCCCTCCCATCTCCAGGAGAAGCTGGCTGTGCAGCTTCTGGCAGTGTGGCAGACAATGGTGGGGACTAACGGCCCATTCCTGAGGAACAATTCAGCCCTCTTACAGCTTCAGGTTTCCTACAAAAGAGCAAGGATTGATTCAGTCCCAGAATGATATTGTTCATATCCAGGAGGACTGTTTGGGCATCTTGGCCTTTCCTAAACCTCAGGAATGAGGTGCTAGGCCTTGTCTGAATGGTCCAGTATTGTCAGCCATGCTAGAGTGAGATGGGTCCTGGGTTTGACATCTTAGTTGCTCTGGATCCATGGTTCCTTTACTCTGAGTTGCATTAATCTAAACATTAACTGCTTTTGTAGAAGCCAAACTCAGGCTGGCCATGGTGGTACATCCCTGTAATCCCAGAGACTCAGGAGCCTGAGACAAGAGGATTGCAAGTTCAAGGCTAGCCACAGAAATTTAGGAAGACCCTAAACCACTGTATCAAAATAAAAAACAGAAAAGGGCTGGGATGAGACTCAGCGGTTAAGTGCCCCTGGGTAGCAAACAAAAAGAAGCAGCCATACTCACCAGTGGGCCAACTCAGCACACAGGCTGGAGGGTTTGGTGCGCACAGACACACAGATGGGAGTTTAGAGAGGATGGAAGAAAGAGCATGAGGTCAGAGGGGTTTGCTGCATGGTGTTAGAAGCAGGAGTCCCCAACAGTGAGGCTGGAAGCAATGGAGACACAAGTGTGTGTGTCTTCCAGAGGACTCGGGACTGGACAACTGCCTGGCAGTCCTTAAAAGATTCACATAGAAAAGATAACGAACTTATTCTCTGTGTCTCCAGAGAATAGAGCTAAGGCCAACAGATAAAAATAGAATTTATATGGAAAAGCATTTTAATGCAGAACTGCCCAGCAGTGAGAGAGGCTGTCCTTCAAGGTGATAAAGCCGTGGACTCTTTAGAACACACTCAAGGTCTTGTAAGAAACACTGGAGCTTATCTAGCAGAACCCCTCTCTCTACATCTTAGGGATGAAGTGACCAGACCTCAGCCAGATGCCATGTCTCCTTTCTCTGTCTACTGCCTCTCTCTCCGTGCAGCCTCCCTCACCCAGTTACCTCAGCAAGAAGAGGTCTGACTGTGTGCAACGTTGGGAGATTAAAAAAAAAAAGGAATCTATTACTCAGGGGGGTGAGCTTGGCATATTGGAGTTCTGAAGGACTTTATCACTTGTAGAATCTGTGTTCTGTGATTTTATGGAATCATAAGTGGGCACCCTATCCCTGGGGCTTATCACCCTCTTGCCTTCACATACTCTGCTTATCTCTGAGGAACATAATAACTGTCTTGGTTTATTCATGTGCCTGCACTAGGTCTTGTAACTGAAATAAATCAGCCCTACCATACAAAGGAGTGGTCTAAAGTGGCAAAGCCTGGAAGAAAGAGATCTGGGCTGGGGAAGCATCCCAGTACCTCAGTATGAGTGGTACATTGGCCCATTTCCAGCATATGGAAATGCAGTGAGAAATAGACATTTGATAACCCGGGCCATGCATATACATGCTGGGTGCCCTTCTAAGTATGGCATGTGTCTCATCTCACTTTATAAAAACCAAATGGGAAGGAACATACTATTGGATCCACATTTAACCAATGAAGATACTAATGTGCAGAGAAATAACTAACTCATGGTCACACATCTAGTAAAAAATGAATAAGATATAAAAAAAAAAAAAAACACCTCATGTTCTCAAACTCTAAGCCCTGTGATCTCACACTGTACTATCTCCCCATGGACTAAATGACCTCTAAGAACCACTCCAGGGACCAGAACCAAACATCTGCCCTACACAGGCCTCTGCATGCAGTTTTGCAGTTGTCCTTATAGATAGATGCTATGAATCTCCAAAATACTTACATACAAATGCATTTCTCATTTGAATTCCCGTCATTGCTATATTTCTTTTATTACAGTATTGTCAGATAATCGCATGTATAAATTTAAGGTGAATAAGCTTCAACATGAACATTTGCCACCAGAGTTGGTCAAAATGACCAGCCGTTGACAGGAGTTTAGGGTCCTTGGAGATTGGTCAACCTCTCCTGTACTGCTCCCTCTAGGAAATGCTTTCCCTGCACAGACGAGCAAGTTGTCAAGCCCTCTGTGTTTGGAAGACTCGTGAGATTTCTCCAAGTATGGTATGTACAAGACGTGAGTTCTTCCCAAGCCGTTAGACTCTGCAAAATAACAATGTTCATCATTTTTGTTTTTCCCTTGGCCCATGGTTAGTTCCCTCCTCTCTTTCTGAATTTCAAGGAAGACACAGCACAACACACAAGTAGGAACTTTGACAAGCCTTATTTTTTATATACTTTTTTTCCCAAAACAATCACTTTGTTTAAAATAGGCCTTTGAATAAGATCTAAAAATTACAGTACATTCTTTATAATTCAGAACGTGTGAAATTTTAAGGAAAATAGTACACTCATGAAATTATCTCTCACACCTTTGACTAGTAGTTAGCTGAATGTTTTGGAATAACATATTTGAGAAATTTCGGAATTTTGTCATTCGGATAAGAGGCAATTTATGCTCCAGCCATACTGAAGACAAGAGATGTGTTGTGGATGATCTGAACTTGGTACAACCCTCTTAAAAGTGTGCTTTTTCCATTCCATAGACCAAAGTAGACAAATAAGCAGATTAATTTTTAAGAGAACTTAAAAATCAGATTTCCCCATTATTACAGGCACTAAAAGGTCTCAATCTGTCCACTCTTTTTGCTCCCACATTTTAATCCCTCCAAAGTAAAGTTGGAAGCTGCCAACATGATCCTTTGTACACACATTTGGCAGCAGATACGCACCTTATTGCATTTGCTTACTAAGAACAAAAACTGTGTTTTTCTAACCACCGCTATATTCATTGTCCTGTATGACACTTGACATAAAGTAATAAAATGAACTACAACTGTGTCTGAAATAATTAATGAATGATGTGTTTAATAAAAGAAGACCAAAGAATCCATTAGATAATGATCTGGTTTGATTCTTTGACAATTCTTACCTTTTTGTTATGCTCCCTGCATACATGTAAATGTCATGATTAGACCCAAGAGCCCATATAACCCGTTCAGATGTCAGTCCTCACCATAAACCCATTCATTCAATGATGCCAGGTACTTAGCTAAATACTGGGAATGTAAAGCTCAACAAATCCCGCCCCTGCCCTGGAGGGGATACAATCCAGCCAAGGAGACAAGCATAGGCTGAGTGTGTGTGGCACGGGAAGTACAGGCTTTGGGAGGAAAATGTCAGAGCAGCCAGCTGTGCTGATGGCAGTCAGGGGAGCCCTCCTGGGTGGCGACTTAGGTTGAAGCTGAGAGAATGGACAGCAGTAGGCAGATAGGGGCTTGAGGGGTGGGAGAACGCCAGGGAGAAGGAACAATATGTATGAGAGCTTTGGAGAAGAAAACAGCATGAATTTTTTGTTTGGTGACACAAAATAGGTCTGAGATTGAGGGTAGCTGCCCAGGCAGGTATAATGCTGCTTCTATCACACACAGACTCACACATTTTTCTTAAACCATTGATTTTTTTTTTTTGAGAGGGTTGTATACATGGTGCCAAGCCAACTACAAAAGAAAAATTACTAATAATTACTCATGGTATCAAACGTTCATCATAAAAATTTTCATCTTCATAAAAATATACATAATTAGATGAGGAGGCTTCAATTTTTTATTAGATGCATCAAGACTTCTATATGTAAGGTATTCCAAGGTGAACATCTGTTATATTAATTATTGCAAGAATTAGTCTGCACTAAATTATCTTGGTATTTAAGGCAAGCACATCACCTTCCTACTTGATACATTTTCAGTATATGCTTTCATGTGTTTATTTTAGAAAGTCACCACAGAGTGTGAGATTAAGTCTGTCACTCTAATTTTTAACACTGTGGTACAAAATGCCATTAGATCACCCACATCACTGTGGGATGTACATTCTTTGGAAATGATAGGAAGAATAAAAGCTATGTAAAAATAGCCACTCTGTCTGATATGTCAGATAACTTTCATTTCTCCATAGATGTATGCTTTTATAAAAACTATTAACAGTGGTGTTTTGTTTAAGATCCATGCAGGCAAAGTTTTCTCCACTAGGGAGCTTCCCAGAGATAGTAATTTTCAAACAATAGTGTAAAAATGCATAGATCAGTCGACTAATTTATGCTACATCAATTTTACACACCCAGAAAGCATAAAACTTTAATGTGATCTCACCAAAGTCAAATAAGCTAAACAGAAGTTACCAAAATGGGCCTAGCTCTTTTATCTAAACAAGCTTATGTCGTGCTGGCTTTGAGAACATAACATGGTCTGAAAGGGCAGGGTGGCCACGCTTCTCAATGCATGTAATATTAGACAGTAAAGAACTACAGAAGCATTCAAAGCACCATGTCTGGGACCCCAGGGTGACTATAATGTGAAGCTTCATTTCACTTCAGGGGTGAAGGATGAGAGGGGAAATGACAACAAGTAAAAGTCACAAAGGAAATGATGGTGGGTGACATGGAGTTGTTAGGACTGCCAGGGATACAGCACTCAGACAGGTGTGAGGCGTCTGGTGGACCACCTGACATTGGAAGGTTTAGGCCCAAGGAAAAGAGTAACAGAAACCTGAGCCTCTAGGGCTCTTGGTTATAGCATAGGGCCCTCTTCTTCCATAGGGACATGAAGTAGGTCATTCAATATCTGAATTCCCTCTGCTAGCTCAGAGGACTTTGGTTCTCAGTATGGCCAGGTATCTTATGCTGGCTCTTGGCAGCCTCTCAACAAAGGCCTTGGGATTCAGTGACACAAAAAGATAGCAAGGCCAGGTAATCACCACCGTCCCTTATCACAGAGCAGGAATGCAAAGTGGGCAGAATCACAGCCAGTGTAGGGCTGGAGCAGGGACTCCAGAGTTTCAGGGAAAGATCTAGGCAACTAACCTGATGAAGTACCTGACCTCAAGGATCATATGAAAAGAACAAGCAAGCCTTTCAGAACTGCTCTTCTGTGAACTCCACAGCATTGGAATCCTGGCGAAAAAGTAAATGCTTGCATTCATAAAAGCTGTTCAGTCAGTTCTCCACTGTTTATGCCTGTGGTCTGAAGTATTAGCCTCCCACCCGCCAAACTTGGTGACTAAGAATTGCAATTGCTATCAGTAGAGAGCAAACTTTCACCCCAATTTCTGGGCCTTGCCCTTCCTTAAATTTTCACAGTTCCCTTAGTTATGGCCTATAGAGCTACTGGGGAACTAAGAACTTCCCCTTGAAAAATTGAAAGGGAAAAGAATCACAATCAATAATAAAATCTCATAAAGCTTAGATATCATTATGATAGGGGCAAAAAAAAAAAGATTAATGCAGTCATCCTTCAGTATCTAGGGGGGGCTATCTCAGGATCTCCTCTGCAGATACCAAAATCCACAGGTGCTCACCTCCCCTAGATAAAGTGGTATTTGCATTTAACCTATACACATCCTCTTGTATACTTAATCATCTCTAGATCGCTTTTTTATTTAATACAATGTAGATGCTATGTAAATAGTTGTTACACCATATTGTTTAGAGAATAACAAGAAGAACATCTGTACATGTTCTTTACAGATGCTTTTTCCCCCTCTGAATAGTTTTTGATCTGAGGTTGGTTGAATCCACAGATGCAAAACCCTCAGATAATAGAGGGCGGACTACTTAAGAACTCACAATTTCTTTCTTTACCAGCCCCATCCTTTTCCCTGAACGATCCTATGGAAGTAGTATTTTGAGTGAAGGGTAGAGTATCTGGAAAAATGGTAGCAGCATTTACATTGAAAAGAGCAGAGAAAGACTAGCAAAAGGGGGAAAGAGGAAGAAATATAAAGAAATTACCATGAGGAATGATGTTTGTGCAGCACTGCAGGGATTTGGTTGGGGTATATGAGTGAAGAGGAATTTTAAAACATTTCCCTGCAGTACTCCTTCCAGAAAACTTTAGTAAATATTCATATTATTTCTCAAGGCTTCTGCAGTCAGATTTGTGGGCTGTGCATACAAGGCTCCGCAGCACTGGGATAACATCTGAGATAGGCTCGAGAAGAGCAGTCAAAACAGCAGGCTTGTTCTAGAAGAGGCAACTTCTGAAATGTCTGCAGCTTATTCCAGAACAGCACATGTTATTTAGTTTTCGTTTTTGTTTTAACTGTCATTGTGAACTTTTGGTTTCCGCTAAATATAAGACTTGTTGCAGCTATTTTTGCACTTTCAAAACTGCAGCTTCAGCTTCCAGCGCACACTGCCATCGGCAATTGTAACAAACCAAATGGGTCTAGTGGAAAACACTGCTCTCTTTCACTTTTGGCATCTGAGATGTACCCCACAGAGTGTGCCTCTGTTTCACACTGAGTGAAAAGATGAACAGTTTCGCACCCAGGAGATCAAATTAACTAATGAGGTAAATCTGACATTCATGGGTGAAACACCACAGTGTTGTAGGATTCATCTGAAGGGGCCTTTACAAAAAGCCATTAGCAAAAAAAAAAAAAAAAAAAAAAAAAAAATCATTCATTTTAAGTCCTTTATGAGCCACTCTTGAGACTATGTCACTGTTTCAGTCAGAAGAGGGGCAAAGTGGTGGAAATGAAGACACCTGTAGACTCAGGCTTCATGTGACAGCAGTTAGTTTCTTACCCCAGTCTAGAGAGGTTTGGGGTGGGGGCAGAGGTGGGTCAGGCGGAGCCCCAGGCTGGTGCTAGCTTTGCTGTTTCTGCACATGGCTTTGTGGCTGCCAGTAGGTGGGAGGGCAGAGAGCCCAAAGGAAAAGGAGAGTGGACTAGGGGTCCTGGGAGGTTTTATGACCTGGTATGTGGAGGCAGATGTTGCTTTGCTGACTTTCCCTGGAAGAGAGCTTAGTTATCCTTCTTCAAGGAAAGCTGTGAACTGTAGTCCGTATCTGTGCCCAAAGGAGGGAAAAGCAATGAGCGAACCGATGGTCTTCACCACAGCCTCTCCTCTGATCTGATATTCTGCTTTGAAGAACACTATTTACACATACGAATAATTACAGAAGTTCCACAATGCAGGGATCCTCTGTTATAAGGTGACACAGTGTGATGTGACAGCATGAATTACAGATTTGTTTTGATAAAATGATCTCGAGGGGAGAAAGAGTGCCAAACACTGACTCACATGTAGAAAAATAATGATAACAATAGCATATATGGAGCTTTATAGTTTATAAAGCAGGAACTACCTTGGAAAGTCAGTTAGAATGCTAGAAACTAACAAAAAATATACTATAAGGGCAACCTCAAGAGAATTACAAACATTGCTCTTTTCAAATGACAGGAAATTTCCTTTGTTATATCCTGAAGTCAGATAATATAGATAGATTGATCAATCTGGGTTTTAAAAATTGAAAACATTATTTTAAAAAATGTAAAGAAATTGAAAACCACCAGAAATTTAGCCAAAGATCATCACTACTAATATTTGGGGAATGAAATATTTTTATTTTTTTTCCACAAATAAACGTCCCCTTCCTTTAATTTTGTAAGTCAAATGTGATCTGGACCATCACCTCTCTAGCCAGTGGAAATCCCCTCTCTTGCTCACAAGACCACCCCCTCCTGTTCCTCCATGGGATCATCCAGATTCCTGGGATAAAATAGTACCAAAGAAACAGGCAGGGGTTCTAGGATCTAAATTCATGCTTATTTGCATCACCCTTCACTCTTGAGCTATCAGACTTGCTGCTGAGAACAGGTAGTCTCTAAACATTCTGCTGTCAGCTGTCAGTGACACCCTCTTGTCCATCCTGTGATCAACTCCACTGACCACCAGCTAAGGAAGACCACACAGAATGACCAGTTTGTGTCTAGCCTCTGTGGGCTTTCTGAATTTTATGTTCACTATTTCACTCTTCTTTGTGATTTCTGTATATGTGTGTGTGTGTATGTACACACATGTGTAAGTACACATATGCATGCATATTTGTGGATGTGGAACCAGCAGATATAAGGACCAACTTATATAAGTTCATGTATCCTCAAATCAAAAATATTTCAAAATAAGAAACTGCCTCCATACCAAACATGTACAATCCTTTTTCTTGTCATTATTCCCTAAAAAATATAGTATTATTGCTATATAATATGTACATTGTGTAAGGTATAAGGAATTCAAACATGATTTAAAGTATATAGGAAGATGTGTGTAGGTTATATTCAAAACTACTCCATTTTATATAAAGGGATTTGAGCATTCCTAGATTTTTGTATCCATGGGGGTCCTGGTAACAATCCCCTACATATATGGCAGGGTGACTATATTCTTAATGCATTTTAGTCTCACCCTCCAACTTTTCTCACTTAAATCACATTCTTCTATAAGTTATGCCCTATTCTTTTAGTGGTTACCTTAGCTATTTTGATAGTTTAAAAGTTTAATGTTTTTATTACTCTTCTTCCAAATGATATAAGCTCTATAAATAACACCAACGATACTTCCAAAACTACATGCTTATGTTATTATCTTATTTCCATCTGTTTTTAATCCCATACATTAGACATTATAATCACATTATTATAAACCTAATTTTTCCTTAGGGTTATCCTATATTTATCAGAATGTTTACCTGTCATTTCTTCCTTATATTAAGCCGTTCCAGAATCATCCTGTATCTACTTCAGAACTTATCTATTTGGGGTAAATACTCTTAGTTTTTGTTTAATTGAGAGATTTTTATTTCCCTCTCATTTTTTTTTTGAGATATTTTATGTTTGCCAATTTTCTTCACCACAAGCATGCTATTGTTCCATAGGTGTGTTGCTGCTTTTGTGACAGCAGTTGTAGGTCTCACTTCTGTTCTTTGGAGGTAATTCCACTGGCTGCTTTTAAATTTTTTATCTTTGGGGTTCTGCCACTTCACTCTGATATATCTTCCTAAGATTCACCGTATTTCTTGAATGTGAGCTCTGGTGTCTCTCCATAATTCTAAAATTTCTGGCCATTAACTCATCAAATATTGCTTTTCTCTTGTATGATCATTTGGAACTCCTATTAGATACACTCAAGACTTTATCTTCTATGTCTCTTAACTGTGCTTTTGAATTTTCTATTTGACACTGTGTGGCACTCTGGATCATTTCTTCCCATCTATCTTCCAGGATACTAATTTCTTTCCAGCTGTGTCTAATCTTCCATTTAACCCACCTGCTGAGTTTTTTATATTAATTATTATATGGTTCATTTATAGACTTCTATTGCTCCTTTTCTAGATCTGCTCGGTTGCTTCTAATATTCTTTTGTTCCTTTCTTATATTTCTAAGCGTTTCATGTTTTTATTTCCACACCTTAAATACATTATTTTATTGTTCATGTTGGATAATGCTTGGATCTGAACATTTTGCCAGCTTCTGTCTGCAGCCTCTTGCATCTGGTGTCTTGTTTCCTTTCTTTTTGACTCCAAGCTCATTTTCCAGGGAACATTATTTTTGAGAGTTCCTTAGGCCCTGGTTTGGAATTTGCATGTCCTGAGAGGAGTTCTGCTTGTTTCTGCCAGTTGTCTGGGGCCACTGCTAACTCCAGATTTCTTGGACCAACTCCATCAGGCAGTGAGAACTCTGGCTACGGAGTCCCACAAGGCCTGCAAATCCTCAGGGAAGGTGATCCCCTGTCCCCTTAGTGCCAAGAAGGTCACAGGCAAGTTTTTGGTTCTCTCCTTTCACACACAGAGCTTATTTCTCACTTACACTTACAGGCCTCTGCTTTCTCCTGACCCCCAACTCCCTATGCAACTAGGAAGACCTGTGTCACCAGGGCTGACAGACATCTTCAGAAGGAAGATTATTTCAGGGTTCACATATGGTAGATGGTACCACTTTCATTTCACTTTTGACCTCTGCAAATTCCTTAACTTTTTGGCCAGATCATCAGTTCATTAAAACACCTTCCAAGCTTTTTTATCCAGAACTTTTAGTTGTGTTTAGCAGAACAATTCTTCAGGCTATTTACAATTCTGCCAGTAACTAGTTTTGTCAGTATTTTTTCTCATATAGGTAATTTTTTTTAAGTCTACAGAATTTTGTACTTTACATGATAAAAATTAATAATGCATTCTGCCATTATTTATTTTCTTGACATACTTTAGAAAGAACCCTGCATACTTGAATATTATAAAAATATTCAAATATGTGTTCTCATATTTTTATTGTTTGGCTTTTTTCCCATTAAAATTTTTGATTCCTCTGCAACTTACTGTGATATAAGTAATGAGGTTGTGGATCCAGCTTATTAGTTTTTACAGATGGCTAGCTGGTGACCCTAACGTCTTTTATTAAATAATCATTATTTTCCCTAATGATTAGAAATATTACCATTTTCATAAACTACTTTCCTGTAATATTCTTGTGTGGATTTCAAAGCTTTATAATCTTTTTAACTGATCTATTGTTGCCCAAAGTTGTTACTTTTTTTCAAGTATAAAGTTTTATAATCAATTTTAATATCTGATAAATTATGAGCTCTGCCATTATATTTGCTTTTCAATTTTTTTCTATAATATTCCTACCTTCTTGTTTTTTCTTCCAGATGAAATTAATAATCATTCTATCAAGATTTTTAATATGACTGGGGCTGGGGCTGGGGCTCAATGGCAGAGTGCTTGCCTGGCAACTGTGAAGAAGTGGGTTCGATTCTTAGCACTGCATACAAAAATAAGCAAATAAAATAGAGGCATGCTGTCCATCTACAACTAAAACAATTTTAAAATTTTTTAATATGACTGTTGACATTCTCACTGGGATGGACATAGTTGTTTCCACATACTCATCTTTACATTACTTCATAAATAGGATCATGTTAAAATATGACTATTACTTCCATCAAAGAGGATAAAGGAAACAAATGATTCCCTTAAAGTTTTAAGAGACATTAAGAAGGGACTGCTTTGCTAGGCACAGTGGTTCATGGCTACAATTCAGGAGATTCTGGTGACTGAGGCAGAAGGATCTCAAGTTCTTAGCCAGTTTGGGCAACTTAGTGAGACTATGTCTTAAAAACAAATAAATAAAAATAAAAAGGGTCAAGGATGTAGCTCCATGGTAAAGTGCCTCTGGGTTCCATCCCCAGTACCAAAAAAAAAAAAGGAAAAAGAAAAAAAATTAGGAGTTGGGTAAGGGAAGGGTCTGCTTGTAGGGTTATGAACAGGTATGACAGAACCAACAAGGCATGGGGAAGCGCTCAGGAATCAACAGTAGAAAGTGACTAGCACCTCTGACTCTGAAAGGGCAGAGAAAGGAACCCTGATACTGGAGACCCTAAGACAACCCATTTGGCCAGCAGTTCGACCCTTTGACCCGTCCTGTAGGGAATAGACAGGCAATAGGGATCAGGCACCCTGACCTCTCTCACATCCTGCTCTTTGACCTTTTGGGTGCCTCTCATTGGACAAACCAACCAGAATCCAAACTGCAGGGAGATTAAGTGAAACCCTTTATAGAGGCCAGCTTCCCACAGCATAGAAAAGACCAGAAAACAGATGGCAAATGACTTGCACAGCTCAATTTAAGGGCTAGTAGCTTTTACTTGTGCAACACTGAAATATTGTTAAAATCTGAAATGTATTCACAGGGAAATTCTTTTGAAAGTCATTCTAGAGAAATAATGGACTCATTATCCTGAAGGCAGGTGACTCTGAAAATCAGATGCAGTGTTACCTGCATTGGTAACAGTAGTTTTTCACTTCAGGTATGACATGTTCTAGGCTGCAAACCTTCCTTGTCAGACTGTAAAGTTGAAATTTTTCTGGTGACAGAGAACAGCAGCAGGCAAATTGCCTGTCTCCTCCATCGTTCCCTTCGCAGACACAGAGCCTTATATCCCATCCATTATGGGATGATCTCTCATTAGCTTCAACTTTGAAATACAATTTTCTACTTCCTGATTGTAAAATCCACAAAGATGCCTCCAAAGTTTTTATTTCTTCTCCCAAGAAATGCAGAACAGTAAATCTTTCCACAAAGAGAATCCAAAGAAACTAATAAGCAGTAGTTTAAATTCAAGAGCACCTGCAGAGAGTGCAGAAATCAGCAGGTAAGAACAAATGGGGAACTTTCCAGGAGAGGTTGTTTGGGATCATTGGTCTCTTCCCCTAATTTCTCAGTGAACCAAACCACAGGAATCTGTGGTCCAGTGCCTTGGACTCAGAGTCGGAAGTGGAAAACCCAGTACACTCAGCCCTCATATCATGGCTAGTCGTCTCTGTTGTACTCCAACAGGGTGGTGTTGACCACAAGTCTGGGGAAACGATGACCTCATGTTCTGATAATGTGCTTTAGCATCAGGGCATTCAAACATACCCAGAGAATGCCCCCTCGTCAGCCCTGGCTGCTCTGATTAATCACCCATCAATGGAGTCTCAGAGAGAGACTCTAGCAAATGAACAGATTATTGAATTTTTTAAGGTCATTTGAAGTATGCAAGCCTGTCTGGGATAAAGAAAGCAAATAAATCTGTCTCTCCTGTGTCATGTTCTTGACCATGCAGGTTCTTGAATTAGAAGGGGGTGCTAACCCCAATACTAGTTTCACTCAGGCTAATGTTACTACATGATTTCCAGCTAATGCACCATATTGTAAATATTTTACAATTTTTTTTTTTCAGATTATTGCTTTATGTGCTTTCTGGAGATGGATTTTCTTGGGCCTGATTTCAGCTTTCCTTCTTAAAACTCTCCATTTATCTCCTGTGGCTTTCTGTTGTCCTGGGTCAATTAGCTCCTGTTTATTCCTCCTCAGTGTCTAAATGAAGATCATCTTGGAGATCTGACCTTGTGCACCAGACCTCTCCTGCTCCACTCTCTCAGCCTTTCACCCAAGTCTCATCCACAGACCCCTCTTTGAATCCCCAAATCCTCTCATATCTGTAAGATCCCTACACCTTAACTGGACATATGGAATCCAACGGGTCATTTCCGCCAGCACCAAAGCAATCCTCCTGACATCCTGTTTGTTTTTTCCCCCCCTACTAACCCTGTATAATTTTCTAACACTCAGGATAAAAACATGAGAAATAATTTTGCAATTTCCTTCCATTCTCCACTTCTAGGCTTTTGGGGGGAGACTTGCCACCTCTTATTTGAGGGAAGACTTGCCACCTCTTACTTAGATTACTCCAATAGACTCCTAAATACTCCTTTCTGTACCTCTATGTTCTTCTGATTCAGTTCATCACAGGATGCTGCCATGTTAATCATACTCTTTGTTTAAAAAAAAAAAACACCCACTTTAATCACACACTTTCCTCCCAAACCTACTGTGGCTCTCTATTACCTACTTAGTGATTTACTGTCTTTATAGCTTAGCATCAAGTGTGCTACATCAGCTTCCAATTCTAGCCTTCTTATTATTCCTTCTCATTATTGGCTAGGGGTCAGCAAATGGCAACCCATGAGCCAAATCCAGCCACTTGCATGTTCTTGTAAATAAGATTTTACAAAGACACACAGCAATATCCATTTATTTGCCTGTTATCTATGGTTGCTTTCCCAATGCACCTGTGGAGTTGAGTAGGTGGCACATATTTTAGTGACCTAAAGTATCTATAAACCAGACCTTTACAGGAAAAGTTGACCACCCCTGCCCAAGACACTTTCTCATATTAACATGAACTCTATTACTTTTCATTTTCCAAAGAGCATGCCTTAAACTTCTCATTTGCAATATTCTCTACACTCTTGGAATTCTTTCCCATTCTCTATTATTTCTTCTAAATTCTCCACAAATGAAGATTTCCTTCCAGAAATCTTTTATCCAATTGCTGTCATTCATTCGCTACTGAATCACTCATTCTGTAAATATCTTTGTTGTACATCTAGTCTCCGAGCACTGAGATGAACCACATAGAAATTTACTACCGAAAGGTCCACATCAAATAAGTAATCACATATATATGTGCAAGATCACCAAGTGTGGTAAGTAATATGAAGAATAAGGTGCTGTTAGAGAATACAACAGGGGACCTAATTTAAATAAGATCATAAAAGAAGCACTGAGACTAATATGTAAAGGAAGAGCCAAAGATTGAGATGAGAGTATTCTAGGCTCTGGGAGAATGTCCTGAGCAGAACAGAGCTTGGCATATCTGAGGAGCTGTCTGCCATGGGCTCTTGTGGCTGGTACCTACCTGTCTAAACAGTAGTGTATACCAGGAAGACTGAGAAGACTCCAGGAGCCCAGTCAGGAGGGGCATTGAAGACCACACCAAGAATTGGATTTTTAAAAATAATAACCCATTATATAGCATTGAATCTGGAAGAACACATGCAGATTTATTTTTAACTCGTTTTGGCTTCTCTGTGCAGAACAGGCTAGAGGGCGTGACAAGGCATATCCTCCATCACCTTACTCACACTGCACTTTGTTAGTCCTCTTTCATGACCTCCATTGCCTTCTACCTTGTTTGATAGGTTTTGCATAAAATTGTGCATCTTAGTTACATGACTATGTCCTTTCCCCTGCTGTGTGGCGATCCTGAACTCTCTTCTAGACTCTTTCGAACCATACACCTTGGTCTATCACATAAAGTAAATACGTACTAAGGAATGCTCTGAACTCACAAACCTCAACATTTCTCTAAGCCTTAATGTTTCAGGCTTAGCTGTATTTATTAGAAATGATTTGGGAGAGAATTGAATTTACATGGTTATCTCCATAAGCAGAAGTAGGTCTGGTTGGGGGCAGGGAGTTACAGAAATGCCTATTTGGGCACCATATGAAGATTATCTTTAAGGAAATTAGAGTGTAATGATAATAGAATCACCTGTCTTGTGAGGGAAGAAGTTGCCAGTTACTATGAATTTAAGCTATGATCACATGCTGTTGGTCAGAGGTGCTATAGATGATAATAGTGGGTTGACCAGTGACTCCCAAAAAGATCTGTCCATATTCTAACACCAGGAACTTGTGAATATGACCTTATTTTAGAGAAGAATTTGCACATAGAACTGTGTCAAGGATCAAGATGAGGTTGACCTGGATGAGCCAGTTGGACCCTACATCTGATGAGAAGTGTCCTTACAAGAGACAGAAGAGAAAATGCACACATAGGGAAGAAGGCCATATGAAAATGGAGATGGTTTGGGGATATGCAGCTGTAAGCCAAGAAATGCCTAGAGCCACCAGAAACTGGAAGAAATAAGAAAGGGTAATCCCACAGAGCCTTCAGAGAAAGCACCTTGATTTGGCCTTTTGGCCTCCAGAACCATGAGAGAATAAATTTCTAGATCTGAAGATAACAAACTGCTGGTGATTTCTTAGGTCAACAATACAAAATTAATACAGATATAATTCTTATATGGGGAAATAATTTTCTACAAGCCTTCAAAAAAACTAAAAAAAAAAAAGATTTGGATTCTTTAGTTCAAGTAAAGGCAAAAGATAAAATTCATAGAAATTATCCCTGCTCTAGTTAAAAGAGAAGACAAGAGTCCTGCAGCCTTACCCTTTCCCCACTTTGAAGGTCAAGGTGGAGCTATTGGGTCAGTGATTTATAGGACAAGGAAAATCAGAAGTCCAAGGAGCATGGGGGTCTTAAGGCTGGGCTCCTCAAGAAGCAGAACTTGAACATATTTAGGAGGTCATCTCAAAAGCACCCGCAGGGAGTGGGGAAGGGAGGCGGTGGAGGGAGGGAAGGGCTTTAGTGAGCACATTTCTTCCACGGGTAGCAGTTAAGCCTTGCTGAGGTCTCTGCGAAATAGTACACAACATCCCTCCACTATTCCACTTAAGATGCAATAAAGGTGAGATATTGATCCACTAATTACAGTTCATCATTGGTTTGGGCAGCTCCCGGGAGTATTAATTCCCTGGCACTTCTGTCCTACCCTCTTCTCCAACTGGCCATACACATGGACAGAGGAAAGCCTCAGACAAAAGGCCCCAGGTGCTCACAGCAGGAAGACACCTTCAGGTAGTGGAATGGTGTGTAGTGAGGGGATAAGTCTGGGGCTCTGCCCAGTGGCTGTGCTGGCGGAGCTGGGAAAACTCAACACAGAAATGGAAAAGACTTTACAGAAATTCACTCTAGATACTCTAATTAAGAACCAATACCACTGCTACATCAGACCAGCTACTGTTGGGAGTTCCCCTACCGATTCCCCGGGCTTTTAATATAGTAATGGTCCCCTAATGTAACATGGCGGTGGGCAGATTGCCAATGGGAGGATAACAAGTTGTTTTGAAAACTTTCCAATTGGCCCACCCTTCTTCAGGGCTCGTGGACAGTTCGTGCCCCACATGAATCTCATACAGGGTGGACGTGTATGCCCTGTAGATGATGACCTGACCTTTATTATGATTGGCCCCGGGGGCTCACTCTTTTAAGAGAACTGACTTTCATTTTCTATATAAGCTAGCGGTAACTTGCAATAAGGCGCCTCATTTTGCCACTGCTACCTGTGTGTGTGTGTTTTAATCTCCGACGACGAACCTTGGCTTTTCAGCTACACTGTCCAAGTGGGAACAGGTAACATAAGACCCTTACCACTGAATGGTCTCTCTCAATTCTGGAAGAAAAACTTTGAAGATAAGCTTCTGCATAACTAGCCAACTCACTATTTGCATAAATAAACCATTGAACAGCTGAGCATTTGCAACATATGAAAGACCCAAATCCAATATATGGGCATAGGAAGGGAAGAAATACAAAAAAATAGCTGTCCAAATAACCTTTCCATCTTTGTTTTAAATAAATTCCCAGAAAAAGAACTAGAAATAATGACTCTAATATTTTTATTGAAAGTTGTCAAGGATGAAACGCCTCAAAAGAAGCACTGGGCCATGCATCTCAGGCTGGGTAGTGGGATACCAAAGAAAAACACAAACAACAAGCAACACTGACCATATAATTGTGGAGGGAGGGCCATTTCTTATTGGCAGAGCCCCTGTGTTGCAGGACAGAACAGCTCACACATCCAAGGATATTGTAGGGACCACGTGGTGGTTTGAAACTGGTGAAGTCCCTTCAGACTTGAAATGAAATCCTAGCTGCACCAATTTACTGGTTGTGTGACCTTGAGCAAATGACTTTTTCTCATGTGTAAAAGATAGCAGGATAATTCCAATGAGACAATAGGAGTGACACCCCAAGACTCATGCCATCACATAGCAGATGTTCTATATGTTATTGTTGTCACTGATGCTGTTTACAAGGGGCTCAAGTCTTGGGTTTCTGCATCACTCAAAAACATACAACCAACACAGAGGAGAATTTGGACTTCTTGATTCTCCCTGGCACAAGACAGGATACTGAAAGTTAACTTTAGTTGCTGGACATTTCTATGAATATGCTTACCTCTGGAGCATACCAGCTGGTTTTAAGGCATGTGAGACTTGGGGCAAAAATCTAAATCTGCAGAGAAAGCAGACAGAATAACCTTGGGTCCAGGAACAGGACTTCCTGAATGACTTGTAATTCTTTGGTCTGAGGGCAAACGTATGTTTCTTGGTAAACAGACCCCTGTGGGAAGCTTCCAGCTTACTGGATGGACAGTCCTGCTTCAGCTCCCCAAACTTTCCTCCTGGCTTTCTGCTGAGCATCCATGTTTCCCACAAACCTTGCAAAAATGCCCCCACTCCGAGCCCTGTGCTATAGCATCTAACTGTTCCTAAGTATTTTAAGCAGATATATGGAATTAACACAAAATCTATTTATAGGATTTTTTTTCTTGAGGAACTTGAAGATAAAATTGGAGAGATGCTGAGGTCCTCCTGGAGCTACTTCTGTACCTGCAGAAAGGTAGATTAGAAAGATGACTGCCGTCTGATGAATGGTGTGAATAGTCTTCGGGCTGAGATCGTGGAGTTTCAGAGCAAGCTGTGCTGCAACCCACTGGCAGGCCACGGCAAATTGCTGACACGAGCTGTGCCTCAGTTTTCCCACATGCAAAGTGGAGATAAAAATATACCTCCCCACCGGGGATGTTCTGAGGATTAACGAAACAATATCAGTGAAGCACTTTGTGGTGTTATATACCCCAAAAGGTATTACCATTATAAAAATGCACAATATAAGACTCTATATTTTTACTTTGTGACTTTGATGGCATGAACAAACTTCACCCTCCAGCTTTTTAATATGATTATAAGCCCTTTACAAGAATACAGCTTTCACTTTGCACAGCAGGATACATAATATTTCTTATAAATTTAATTTAGAAAACGGCAGGAAAATAATGTTAAGGATTTGCCTTAAACCTACTAAAGCAAGGCAATTCCATTAATACTGCCACTCCATCTTTAACTCGACACATTGTGCTTTAAGATGACAGTCTTCTCAGATCCCTGCTATTCTTTGGAACAATAAAGGTAAACTTGAGATACAGGACACATTTTGTCTGTGAATTTTTTTTTCTTCCCTAAAGCTGCCTAGTCAGATCCTTAACAATCCCCTTAATGTTTATTTCTTCTTTTGAAGTAGTAGTCCGAAAAGTTCTGAGGTAAGTTTCACATTGACTTCCAATAATGGATGCCCTTCCATCATTAATCTGCTCCCACCTAGAACTTCTGAATGCCTGTGGTCACAGGGGATCCGGTTTAAACTCTATGTGCCACAGGAGAAGTGGAACTGGGAAGCTTTTAGGTTTTGATGATAGATGAGAAGCTGTGCTCTTCAAGCACTGAAAGAATGATTCACTGCCTTGGACAAAACATCTCTGGTGGGAGGGGTCCTGGATCCCACCTCTGAAGGGACCCAGATTGGTTCTTCTCTGGCTGTTGTGACAAATTCTCATAAACTTCAAGGCTTAAAATAACACAAACTTGTTATCTTACAGTTCTACAGGTTACATGTTCAACATGAGTCTCACCAGACTAAAATCAAGGTGTTGGCAGGGCTGCTTCACCTCTGTAGGTTTTAGGGAGAATTTGTCTTCTTACCTTCAGCTCCAATAGGTTGCCCACATTCCTTGACTGGCAGCCCCTTTCCCCCTCTTCAGAGCCAGCAATAATGGGTCAAGTCCTTCTTGTGTTGTTACTCTGACCTCCTCTGTTGCTTCCCTCTTCCACTTTGAAAGATCTTTGTGATCGCACTTGGCCCTCCCAGATAATCCAGGATAATCTCACACGTATGCTGAAGAGCTGATTAGTGACTTGGATTCCATCTGCAACCTTAACTCTCCTTTAGCATGTAATTTAATATATTCATAGATTCCAGGTATTAGGACTGGGGCATCTTGGTGGGTAGGGGCATTATCTACCTAATACCAATATATATATATATATATATATATATATATATATATATATATATATATATATTTATCTACCTAATACCAATATATATATATATATATATATATATATATATATATATATATATATTTATCTACCTAATACCAATATATATATATATATATATATATATATATATATATATATATATATATATATATTTTCCCCAACTCTTGCTCTTGGGACAGTGGATACCATAAGTCCCAAGTTATGTGGCAATGGGATGTAGCGACAGGTGTGCTGGACAACTGCCTCAAATTTCTCAGTCCACAGGCAATGCCATCTTCCTTATCAGACAGATCTCACCCTCCAAATCTCAGTCTCCATTCTATTTGTTATGGTTTGGATGTGAGGAGTCCCCCCAAAATCTCACAAGTGGGATAACTCGAGAGGGTTCAGAGGAGACATGATTGGGTTGTGAGAGTCTTAACCTAATCAGTGAATTAACCCCTAATGGGATTAACTGCGTGGTAACTGGAGTGCAGGCGGGGTGTAGCTGAAGGAGGTGGGTCACTGGGGCGTGGCTTTGGGGGTATATATTCGTATCTGGCAAAGTGGAGTTTCTGTACTTCCTGATGGTCATGTGAGCTGCTTCCTTTCTCCATACTCTTCCATCATGTTGTTCTGCCTCACCTCAAAAAGGCATCTTGAATGTTCTTAGTGCTGAAAGGGCAAGATATGAATTACATTTTAGACCCCTGCCCTCCTTCCATTTTTTATAGAAACAATTCTTTTGTGTGTTTCTGAATGAAGCCAAGTCTGGCCAAAGTCAAATTAAACATTGAGTGGCATTTGTCTTTATTATAACATCTATATGACCAGTGGGCACTGTGGTAAGATTCCACAAACCCTATCCAGGTCACATGATTTAATCACCTTGAGTGATCCCAACTGGGTACTTGTAAATCAGGTATTTAGGTATTTAGGAAGGTATTTAGGAAGAGGTATCATACTGTGGGTACAATATAGAGGTCACTACTTATAGGCCCCCAGTGCCTTCGAATGTCTTGGCACCTAAATTTCTCAGCCCACAGGCACTGCTTCTGTGTGGCCTTTCCTATCCTTTTGCCCTTATCTGCGCATGAACTCTGTCCTCCGGCCCCACTTCCCTGTTGGAGCAATTGGCTAGTTACTCCAGGAAGTCCTTATTCATGTACAGAAGCCCTAAGGAGCAACAGAAAGGGGCTAGGGGTGAGTTCCCACACTCTGACACTCTGATAAGATGACACCTTTGGTCGTCAGGGGTCTTCAAATCATTCCATAGGGCAGCTGTCTAGGTTTCGGCCACGGCTCATCTCATATGGAAACAAATGAAGCCAAAGGCTCCCTCTGTGAAACTCTGTAGTATTCAAGGAGGGAAGTGTGCTAGATTGACTGGCAACCAAAGATTAATTGGGTCTGTGTGGGTAAGTGGTTGATGAGACAAGGTCAGCCTTTGCTCTGTGTCAGCTTGAAAGAGGATGTTGGGAGTGGAGTCAGGAGGCTGTGAAGGGCGGCCTCAGGGTCAAAATGACAGCAGCTCGGGGAAGGCTCTGGGCTGTGAAGTAAAACAACCACAAGTGTAAATGACCCGGGGCTCTGATGATGTGCAGCAGTGATGTGCGTGCTCTTCTACTGACATTCAAATGACTGAAATATCACCCGCCTCAGCAGCCTGCTCTAGACTGAGGGAGACTGAACTCAGATCATCAGCCAAGGGTTTAACGTTTACTAAACAGAGTGTTAAAAGGTTTCTCAGTCCCTAAGGTTTGAAGCTTTTGTGATAATGTCACAGTAAGGTGCAGTTAATGCAACGCATGGGTGGCCCGTTTAAAATATTTACCTCTAAATGAGTCTATTAAATTTCTAAAAATATTAAAGTCTCTAGCAGATATAGCCCTTTCCCTAAAGACAGATTCAAAGAAAAACACATCAAATGCATAGGCGGGTGTCACTCCTGATCCATTTGAGGCTGGGAACTATAAAACAGCCCTCGCTATTTTTCATTTGTTCTGGAGTGATAGAATGACAACTGGGGAGGGGGAGGGGGAGGAGATAAACAAAAATTAGGAAAATTTTAAGTATGGGAAGAGTTTTATCATGTAAACAAGTGATTAGATTTGAAGCATGTTATTCCACACAATGGGGAACTGTTAATGTTAACAAGAGATAAAATCCCATGTCCAGGGCAGCCCACTGGTCATTCTCAGCAGAAGTTCTTCTGGGAACAGCCACTGGTCTCTGGCCTGAACTTCAGCCTTAGATGGTCACATCTTGTTCTTCCCTGAGAAGATAAGTTTAATGTACTGACTCAAACTAACCCAACCCAATAGACTCTAAATGCAAACAGTGTTATATTAGTACTATGAACTAGGAAATATGCTTCCATTGGTGGCTGGGGTACTTGTAAATCAGGTATTTAGGAAGAGGTATCAGAGGACTTCTCTGGGTGGACAAAGCACTCTTGAGCAAAACAAACAATGTTGGAAACATCACAATACCTGACTTCAAAACAGACTCAAAGGTGTGGAAGCAGAGCTCAGGGGTACAGCACTTGCCTAGCATGCATGAGGCCCTGGTTTGAACTCCAGTACTGAAAATAAATTAATTAAATGGTCTATAAAGCTATAGTAACCAAAGCAGCATGGTACTGGCATGAAATCAAACACAGATCAGTGAAACAGGATAGAGAACCCAGGAATAAATCCACCTAATACAGCCAACTGATTTCCAATAAAGGCGCCAAGAACATAGATCAGAGAAAGAACAGTCTCTCTAATTAGGGGTGCAGGAAAAATTGTATATCTGTAATGCAAAAGAATGAAATTAGACACCTACCTCTCACCAGTTCCAAAAATCAACTCAAACTTTATCAGAGACTTCAATGTTAAGACCCCAAACTATAAAAGTAGTAGGAGAAACAAACAAACAAACACGCAAAAAACCAGAGGAATCACTTTAGGACACTGGTCTCAGTGGAACTTTTTTTTTTGGATAAGATGCCCAAAAACCCAAGCAACAAAAGCCAATCAAAAAATGTGATTATATCAACAACAACAAAAAAGCTTTCTGTATAGCGGAAGAGACATCAATAAAGTGACAATCTGCAAAATGGGAGAAAATATTTTCAAACTATTCATCTAATAAGTGGTTAAAATTTAGAATGTATAAGGAACTCAAGTCAACAGCTATATACATATAAAATCTCTCCATATAATCCAATTCTAAAATGGACAAATGATTTTTCAATAAAACATATACAAATGGCCAAGAAGAATATGCAAAGATGTTCAACATTGCTAATAAGGGAAATGCAAACCAAAACCATGAGATATCATCTTACTCTAGTGAGAAAGGCTATTTTTAAAAAAGACAAAAAAATAAACAGGGGCTGGGATTATAGCTCAGGGGTAGAGCGCTTGCCTTGCACTTGTGAGGTACTGGGTTCAATTCTCAGCACCACATAAAAATAAATAAAATAAAGATATTGTGTCCATCTTAAAAACAAACAAACAAACACTGGCACCTAGCAAAGAAAGGGGAACTCTCAAACACTGCTGATAGGAATGTAAATTAGTAGAGCCATTATGGAAAACAGCATGGAGGCCCCTCAAAATACCAGAAATAGATCTAACATATAACCCAGCAATTCCACTACTGTGTATAGATGTAAAGGAAGGCAAGCAGCATGTTGAAGTGACACCCACACTCCCAGGTCCACTGCAGCACTATTCCTAACAGCCAAGACATGGTATCAATCAAATGTCTCTGAGAAACAAATGGATAAAGAAACATATATTTACAAATAGAATATCCATAAAAGAATGAAATTCTGTCATTTGTAGCAACATGGATGGAACTGTGGGACATTTTGTTAAGTGAAATAAGTCAAACACAGAAAGACAAATACTGCATGTTCTCTCTTCTATGTAGAAGCTAAAATAGTTGATCTCATAGAAATAGTACAGTCATGGTCACCAGAAGCTTTGAAAGGAGGGAGGGATGAGTGGACCGAAAGAGGATGGTTGATGTACAGGAGTACAGTTGGGTAGGAGAAAGAACTTATAATGTGCTCCAGCATCGTAGGATAACTATGGTTGACAATCATTTATATATTGACAAATAGGTATCTATAGATAATAGATAAAAGAGAGAATTTGCAATCTTTCCAACAAAAAGAAATAATAAATCTTTAAGGTTTTGAATATGCCAATTATCCTGATCTAGTCATTACATATTCTATATATACATATATTGACATGTTACACTGTACCCTACAAATATGTACAATATGTGTCAACTAAATATTTTTGAAGAGTAAAAAATAAAATCCAACTTAAAAAAAATCAGAGAGGGATCTTGATTCTCAGAGATCCAAAAGGAGGTAGAAATATTGCATGTTCTCAGGGTATATGGGATCTTAAACAACCAAACTCACAGGACCAGGGGTAGAGTAGTTGCTACCAGAGGTTGGTGGTGGGAGAATGTGGAGATGATAGTCCATAGGTACAAAGCCTCCGTGAGACAAAAATAAGTTGAAAAAATTTGTAGGGGCTCAATGGCACAGCATGGTGAATATGGATAATTACTGAGTATAGTATATTCAATATCACTTAAGTTTCAAATGTTCTCATCACAGAGTATGTTAAATAGTTGAGGTTTCGGATATGTTAATTGGCTTCATTTATTCATTCAACAATACATTTAAAAACATTTAAAAAAACTTTTTAGTTGTAGATGGATACAATACCTTTATTTATTTATTCATTTTTTTTATGTGGTACTGAGGATCAAACCCAGGGCCTTACATGTGGTAGGCAAGTGCTCTACCACTGAGCTATAACCCCAGCCCTACATTCAAACAATTTAAAAGCACTTTGTGCCCACAAATATATGTTGCTATAATCTGTTGATATATAGTTAAAAAAAATAGGGTGGAGGCTGTTGAGGTATGGCTTATTTAGGTCACAGAGTGATTAATTAGAAGTATCCAAGCCTGTAACAGAGCACTTGGGATAATATGATAAAACTAGTGTCTCTGTAGCACTCATAACAGGAAGAGAGCATAGTTACATGCTGACAATTACTATTCCCACTTCAGAGAAGAGGAAGTTGTGGCTTAGTTCATTTCTTCTGGATCACATAAGAGGCACGGTGACAGACTTGAGGTTAAACCCAGGTCTGTCCGACACCTAGCCCAGATTCTTAGTTGCCATTAGATACATTCTCTCTAGTCACCAGAATGTTCAGACTCTCAGGTTTACTGCCTCTTCTGTGACAATGTTGGAAAAACACCAAATCTTTGCTTTCCAACAACTCCCTTTTGTTTAAGTTGCCACACTGACCATTCCGTTCTGTTAACATAATTTTTCTCCTGTCTCCTCTCTCCTAATGCATTCTTTACACTGCTGCCACCGTGATCTTTCTAAAACACAAATCTGATCCTGTCACTCCCCTGCTTCAAACCCTTAATGGAATTCCATAGGAAAAAGCATAAACTTCTCTGCTCAGATTTCAAACTTCTTGATGCTCTGCCCGTTGCTGGCCTCCCCATCCTCACCTCTCCGCCTTCTTCCCCACCCTACTTTATACTCCTGCTATATTTAACTTTTTTTTTCTGTCCTTGGGATCTAAATCTCAAAGTCAGTTAATTTCTCTCACTCTCTCTCTGAGGGAGTTCCCACTCTGTCAACATCTCTTCATATCTTTCCATCTCTCAATCTCTTCTCCTTTACTCCTCTCTCAGCTCTTTGTTACTACTTTCTTTTTTAGTAACATCATCTATCCATGCATTCCACACCTACTTATTGAGCATTAAATACATATCAGGCTCTGTTACAGGCACCAGGGATACAGAGACAGACAAGACAGATATGGAGCTTCGCTTCTAATGATGACAGACAAACAAGATTCTAGTAAGTCAATTTTGTTAGTCAGCTTCTTGTCACTGTGACAACATACCTGAGAGAATCAACTTAAAGGAGAAAATATTATTTTGGCTCACAGTTTTAGTCATGGTCACTTGGCTTCATTGCTTTTGGGCCTGTGATAAGATAGAACATCATGGCAGGGAATATGTGGTGAGGCAAAGATGCTCACCCCATGGCAGCCAAGAAGGAGAAGGAGAGATATAAAAGGGTAGAGGAGGGAGAGAAAGTGTGAGGGAGAGAGAGAGGGAAAGGAACCAGAGAGAAAATATACCCTTCAAGGGCATGGCCCTCACAACCTATTTCCTCCAACTCGGTCTCACCTCCTCAAATCTCCACCACTTCTCAATAGCCCATTAAGCTATGAATCTATCAACATATTAAGCCATGAATGAGGTCAGAACCCTCAGGATGCAATCACCTCCCAAAAATGCCATTTATGAACACTGCTGCTTTGGGGACCAAGCCTCCAACACATGAGCTTTAAGGAGGACATTTCAGATCTAAACCACAATAGCAACAAAGAGGAAATCCTTCAGTTTATGATAACAGGTAACTTGAGAATTATAGTGGTGGTGATATGATGTTTAAAGGGAGGAAGTGACCTTATGCTGTGACCTGAATGAGGAGGAAGCCAGCTGTGTAATGATCAGAAGGTAGAAAAGCCCAAGGTTAGGAAGAGAGTTGGTGAATCTGAGGTATAGAAAATGGCCTCTGAGGGCTGTAACTGCAGGGGTTGAGCTTGGAGAGGGAGATGGGGGCTGGATCACATATATCATTATAGCCTAGGAAAAGCAGCTCATATTTTGTTCCACATAGAAGGGGAAGCCAGGGGCACCATCTGGTTTACCTTTCAAAAAGTTCATTCTGTCTGCTCAGCTGGTGATTTACCTAGCTTCTTCGCTGCTGTGACTAAAAAGACCTGACAAAAACAATTAGAGAAGGAAAAGTTTAAGGGCTCATGGTTTTAGAGGTCTCAGTCCATAGATAGCCAGCTCCATTCCTTGGGGGCCAAGGTGAGGCAGATCATCATGGCCAAAGAGTATGGTAGAGGGAAGCAGCTCACATGATGATCAGAAAGCAGAGTTACACTCCACTTGCCAGACACAAAATATATACCCCAAAGGCACACCCCCAATGACCCATCTCCTCCAGCCACACCCTACTGGCCTTCAGTTACCTCTCCATTAATCATCACAGGATTAATTCACGGACTGGTTAAGGCTCTCATAACCCAATAATTTCTCCTCTAAACCTTCTTCCATTGTCTCACACATGA
Organism: Callospermophilus lateralis; assembly: GCF_048772815.1. Classification (NCBI taxonomy): domain Eukaryota; kingdom Metazoa; phylum Chordata; class Mammalia; order Rodentia; family Sciuridae; genus Callospermophilus; species Callospermophilus lateralis. The sequence goes on from NC_135316.1 coordinate 59,724,293, forward strand.
GCTTTTGGAGGACACCTCACATCCAAACCATAACAGTTGGGAATGGATGATGAGTACACTTATAATAATAGAAGCATGGTAACCTAAAAAGACTACCTCATATGGAACAGGTGAGATATGAATGTGCTAGACCAAAATAGTGGCTGTGGAGATGGTGAGAAAAGGGTAGATTTGGGGTGTCTTCTGCAGTTAGCAAAGTTTATTTCTGGATTGTGTGTTGTGGGGGAGAGAGGAACAAGGGTCAGGGGAGGAAGGTTAGGTGGAGGGAAAGAGAAGATTTGAGAATGATCCCAACAATTTGGTGCAAACCACTGGGTGGATGTGATATTTCCCACGTGGGAAAGTTTGAGAGAGAAATGTGGTAAATAAATGCTATAGAATCTGTGAGGGCAGGGAAAAGCATATACATAATACATATCAGATACCTGAGTGCATGAATTCAGTTAATTATTCTAACTTCTTCTATCCACTGCATCTAGATTTTTAAATAATAGCTCTGATTAAACAAAAACATGATTGTTTATCAATTATGTGTTTTAACATCTTCTTAGCCACCCCTGTACCAATTATTTCTTGAGGTCAGTGATTTCTATATATAACTAATCTCATCTCTTGGATTTTTATTCTAATTTTACTCTCAACAGCTGCTGAGGGTGCCTAAGGAGGGCAGGGACTACGCTTTATTTGTTTTATTACCAGCAACTAGCATACTATCAAGCAGGTGGCAGATGTTCAGTAATAATTTATTACATGAATAAATTGACCAATGTCTAAAAAATAGATGGAGGCTGACTTCAGCTTTATCAAACATTTTATAATATGGAGGCATTTAGGGAATGCCAATCTGTCCTCTCCCAAATCTGAGATTTTATAATAGAGGTGGCTGGGTGAGATGACATATGAGCTATAAAGGGATATTTTTTAAAGGAATGTATAATTTACAAAATGAAGTTTCAAACATTCCCATGACTCTTTTTATTGCCATCCCTTTTCTTATGAGAAAATCATTTGGAAGTTCCTCAGGCTGAGGAGGCCCCCCAAAAGATGGCTGAATGTCTGAGGCTTGGATTGCCAAACTAATTTCAAGTAGCTCAGTTTCTCTGTGACCGATTGTAATATTTTCCACATTCCAACCAACAACTTCATAGAGACCTTGTTTTGAAAATTAACTAAGAAATTAATGTAAAGCATGCTGCCCACGCCACCACTGTGTCACAGTACCCCACCAACGTAACCAAGTAAGCAACATCCACATTGGCCTTAAGAAGGTTACCTTACCATAACATTTAATCATTCTGCAACACACACCTTTCTGTTGCGAATTCAAAGTTTGAGTAACTGCACAAAGCAGCCTGACCCTGTTGATAGACTTTGACTCCAGAACATTCTTTTTGTTTCTATTTGAAGAGTCAGTTTCAAGAAAGACATAGCGAGGCCCTGGGTTCAATCTTCAGCACCACATAAAATAAATAAATAAAACAAAGGTATTGTGTCCAAGTACAACTAAAAAATAGATATATATTATAAAAGAAAGAAAGTTATAGTTATTACCAGACACAGTAGCTCATGCCTCTAATCCCAGAGGCTCTGGAGGCTGAGGCATGAGGACTATGTGTTCAAAGCCAGCCTCAGCAACTTAGTGTGGTCCTAAGCAATTTATCGAGACCCTGCTTTTAAATAGAATGTAAAAAAGAGCTGGGGATGTGGCTTAGTGGATAAGTGCCTCTAAGATCAATCCCTGGTATCAAAAAAAAAAAAAAAAAAAGACATGGTTATTACACTGTCATTTACTTAAGTTTGTTGTGATCCAAAAACACAATAAATGTTTAAAATGAAAAAAACAAGCATTCCTTGGGGGAATGATAGAAGTTTAAGTTCCTTCTAAAATTAATTATAGATGTTTATCAGAAAACAATGCTGCATAAAGATTCCAGCCTTGGAAAATTCCTGGCGGCAGCAGCACCAGAATGATCCTATAGTCAGAAGTACACCTAGGTAAAGCAACCAGACTACTTTTAACACTTTATAGATTTAACTATTGCTTCCAAAGTTCTTATTTGATTTCTCAAAGAGAAAGGACACCAGAACAGACTAACTGAGTGACCGGGGAATCATCTTTTGCAAAAGAAAAAAAGACAAAACAAACAAACAAATAAACAAACAAAAATGGCAGGAATTTACTCGTTTCCCCATACAGGCAAATAAAATGAACTTCTTCAATGTAGCTAAGTCTTGATGGCTGTGTCTTCCAACAAACCCCCAAACATAGATAAAGTGCTTCAAGTGCCAATTTGAATTTGGCAGGCAAGTTGGGCTGCAAATGATCTAATTTATCTCAATTCAAATTAGCTTAGCAAATTTGGAAGATGCTACATGAAAATAGGTAACATGGGAGTCACAAACACATGAATTTTAAGGTCTTTAAGCAAAAGTGACTTTCTAGGACAAACTACTTCCTATTATCCCTCCAGTAAACAGTGCATGCAGAAACCAGGGAGACAGGACAGGCTACTGGGTAAAAGCTTTCCTATTTAAATGGCTGGCTCAAAAAATAAGCATTACAAACCACCTGCCTTCTTTTCAGAAAGAAAGAAACTTTCAAAAGGCAACAATCTCACTGAAACCTTAGGAAGAAGTGGGAGTATAAAGAGAGGCCTCAGTGGGAGAACACAGTAATTATTCAATAATTATTGGCAGTGAATAAAATGCATGAAAGGCAGGTGTAAATTATAATGCAAGAATACCATCATATTCTAATGGCCATGCCTCCCCAGACCAGGAAAGAGCACCCCCGTGGATTCCTTGTCCAAAACTCTCACTTTGCCAGGGAACAGTAGAAAGGGCAGCAGACTGTGGATTTATAAATTCATAGCAAATTTTATAAGGGTTTGAGGCTCCTATCGCCAGAGAATTTTGGATCTTCACCTTCCCTTTTCTGGGTTTGGCAATTTTACTATAAAACGTAAAGTAAATTGGTGATTTGGTTCCTTAATGTAAAAACGGTAACAAAAAATCAGCAGCCACAAAAAAGAAAACTGAATGTAAAAATGAGGCCTTCTGGTTTGGGCAAATCAAGTCCACTATTTTTATGGTAATTAGGGCCACAGAAAACACATGGTTAGTGTTACACAATGACCTCTGTTGATGTATTTATTGCTTTATGGTTTACACAGTGCTTTTATATCCATTTTCTCATGCAACTCTCCCAGCAGCTCTGTTTTGACCAGGAATTATTAAATACAGTAAGTTATAAGGTGATATTAGTTGGTGTTTTACAAGTGAGAACACCTGGGTGCAGAAAAGGTAAGTGAGGTGCCCAGGGTCACACTTCCTGTTGGTGCTGAAACCACCTTTCAAATACGGGTCTTCTTATTCCAAGAGCACACTGCTTCTCTTATCACCGCTTCCTGGCTTTCTGGATTCTCAGGGCACAGAAAGAGACAACCTGAAAACATTCACTTGGGCAACAGCTTCCATTCCTTCCCTCCATGAAAGCTGTTAATTAGTGGTAATGTCAACTAATTTACGTATCACCTCCTTATTTCATTTTTTGTTCTCTTATAGAGGTGATGATGGGCAGAAAAATGAACTATCGAAAGAGGAAAGAGAGGATTAACCTAGCACTCATTAATCAGCCCTGAATTTTTTCAAAAGAAGGTTTTTTTTTTCCATGCACTTAACTTCTTGCTTAAGTAATCTCATACAGTGTATTCATCTAATCCACATGGTGGAGACTTTGTCTCATACTCTTCAGAATCTCAGGGCCCACCCACCACAAAAGGAGGCTGGAATTTGGAATGCTTAAAACATTGCAAATATATAAATCTGGAAACTAGAGGACTCAAAGGAGAGTTCTGCATCTGAATTTCTTTTTCCGTCATTTAAATGTCATTCTCTGAGAGATCACTTCCAACTAGAGCTAAGTGGGCTCTAGTGGAAGGTGGGACAACATCTATATGTCCCATCAAGGCATCTTACAAATTCCAGATCCTAATCCAACCAGTTCTTGGTCATCCCTACTTTGATACTCATAGTCATTTCAAAATCAATATTATATGGGGCTGGGGTTGTGGCTCAGGGTGCTTGCCTCTCATGCCTGAGGCACTGGGTTCGATCCCCAGCACCACATAGAAGAAAAAGCTAAATAAACAAAATAAAGCTATTGTGTCCATCTACAAATAAAAATTTTTTAAAAAAATCAATATCATATATTTATCATCTATCACCACCTCCATCCCAATGACTCTCCATCGTCATTTTTGTCTTGGAGACTGACTCTACCACTCACCAATTATTATACCTGAAACCCAGGTTGGGGGTGTGGGGAACAATAGGATATGAATGGCCTGTAGAGACCCAAATGCCACCAAGGAGAGCACCTGATGTTCTCTCCACTGGCAGGATGGAGGGGCCCTGACATGATGTGAACTCCCAATGAGAATACTGTTTGCTCCTCTGATGCTTTATCCCTGCAATTGACCAAGATAACAGTACCAATGGGTGACCAATCAATTTTGTATGAGGCAGTGGTCAGCAAACAGTCTGATTTTTCGGATATTTGGACTCGGCCACACCCATTCAATTATTCAATCATTATTTATGACTGCTTTTGCTCTACAATAGCAAAAATTAAACGATCATGATAGACACTTTATGAGCACAAAGCCTAACGTGTTTCCAATAAGGCTTTTTACAATATTTGCTAACCCTGCCCTAAGAAAAGATTAGGATCAATCTCATAATTCCTTATATCCCTTGCCACCTTGGTCCTCATAAATAGTCCAAGCCTTTCAGGGCATAATCTCACTGCTGGCTCTGTGCAGCCCTCTTCTAATTTAAACCCCACTCCTCCTTGGGCCCCTAAACCTTGCAGCTGAGTTCTTTAGAACTTACAGTATGTTTTCAGCGAAACCCTCTAAATCCTCATCCTTACCTTCCTCTCATCTTTCTCATACAGGAATCTGTCCATTAATGGCAGCACTTTTCCTTGTAATTACATCTCTGAAGCAATGGCTGCTTTTCCTCCACCCACCCCATGTTCCGCTGTGTCTAGAATAGTGTGTCCAGGCTGCTCTTCTCCCTGGCTCCTCCCTCCCCGAAATGTCTTTGCTTACTTGATATACCTTCTTTCAAAGATCACTTACCATCCTTCCAATCTTTTATCTTCATTAGTTGAAGGAATCAGGTTTGGCTTGCTGGAAATTTCTCTATCAGTATTCTGCTGTTTTTTTTTTTTTTTTTTTTTAATTCTCTGTCTTTAACATCTACATGGATACTTTGTCCCCTACTTTGTCCTGTCTCTAGTGATTTATCTACTATTGCACCTTAGATATCCAAACCCATGATATGCTTTATAACACAGCAATCTCAATTTTAGGCACCCCACTCTGATCATCACCTTCTATTTTCCCAGCTTATTTATTCTAATAACACCACATCATTCATTTTTTGACCCACTAGGACTTTCTATCCATTGATCCTATCCCCACCCCCCCCTTTTAAAAATCTTTTTTACTGCTATGACCACCCCATCTGCTCACTTCTATCCTTTATCCAACTTAGATTCCATAGTCAATATTTATAACTGGTCTCTTGTATCCACCCTACAAGCTCTGCTCTCCTTTTCTCCACTATAACCCTGATCAAACCTAACTTTTCAGTTCCCTATTTATGCCTGGGAGCAGCTGATCATGGCAAAGAAAAAAAAATATATGCACACATATTTGAAAGTAATGACTAACACTCAGGAGGCTTTCAACACTGCCCAGAAAAACCTACAACATTTCTCTAGTCAATGCCTTCTCCTACTCTCTTAAAAATAAATATTTCATACTAACTCCTCCCTGTAACCATCAACACCCTCATCCTCATCTCTGACAACACACACACACACACACACACACACACACACACAGAAAAGTTCTCGCTTCTAATCCCTCCAGAGAAAGAGGCACAGTGTATTGGTCTCCCTGCCTCTGTCCTTCCTATTAACCAAGAAGAATGATTGTGTTCCTCTCAAGACAAATCCCTTCAACTTATTCCATGCATCCTATTGCCCTCCCTAGTCAAGGACCATACTTGTGCTCTGAATTCTTCTACCTCTGTGACATCCATTTTCCATCTTTACTGCAATAGTCCCATCAGCACAGACTTGTAGAAATGTCTCCAAGGTAAACAAGCAAAATCCATATCACAACAGCCACAAAAACACCTCCCTTGACCACACGATGTCCTTCAGACCCTTGTTCCTGTTCCTGTTTGGAATAACATTCCTTCAAAATGTTCATGCCTCATTGAAAATGAAACTTCAGTGCCCTATGTCAAATCATGCCACCCAGGAGTAGTCAATCCACCAAAGTTTTCCAACCCAGAGAATAAAATCTTCCATGGCTCAAGGCCTTACATGAAGAGACTGAACCTCTACTTGTCCTCATTTTTATTTTACCCCTCTTTCCTCCATAGTTACTTACCCCACTTTTCTTTATAGCCATCAATACTCAGTAGTCAAGTATCCAGTCGAATAATGGAGCCCCAAAGATGTCACATCCTAATCCTCAGAATCTGTCATTATGTCACCATAAGTGACAAAAGGGACTTTGTAAGTTAAGGATGTTGAGAGGGAGAGATTATTCTGGGTTATACAAGTGGAACAAATGTCCTTGTAAGAGGGAAGCAGGAAGATGAGAATCACCAAAGGAAGGATCACCCTGAGAACAGAGGGCCGGGTGATGCCACTGCAGGAAGGCGCCCAGAGCGGGGAAGGTAGGTGACCTCCAGAAGCTGGAAAAGGTGAGAAAAACAGATTTCTCAGAAGGAACACTGTCTTACTGCACCTTGATTTTAATCCATAAGATTCTCTAAGACTTCTGACCTTCAGATCTATGAGAAAATAATTATATGGTGTTTTAAGCCACTAAGTCCATGGTAATCTATGACAGCACAATCAGAGGTTAATATACTGGCATGATTTTGTTTCTTTACCTGTTTATTATCTGTCTTCTCTAATACAGTAGGAGTCCGGTAAAGTGAGGGGTTTTCTTTCTTTGCTGTAATATGCCTGGCAGTCAGAACAGTGGATATGTTTTGAATTAAAAAATGTTTGCAGAAAAAGGAGACTCGCTTCCTCCCTGGAAGGTCCTTCCTGCTTCCTCTTTGCTCTGTGCCACTAGTCTCCATACCAGAGACACAATTCATCGCTCAGGGCACTCCCTTGACCCCATGTGTCTGCATTTCCATGCTGAGGCTCTCAGCGTGGAAGAACAAGCCCTTCAAAACTGAACTCTCTCCAGCTCCCAGCTAGTCTGCCTCAGGGGATCATCTTTAGAATATTAAACCAAGGAGTTTGCTTTACTTTCTGGAAAGTTATCCATTTCTCCTCTATGCTGCATGATAAATAAGAAGGCATATTAACAGGAAGGCCACTAACTGGAAATTAAATGAGCCTTAAACTCACTTAAACCCATTTATTGTCTTTCTTCCTCACTAAAAAATAAGCTCATGAGGGCCCAGAATGTCTCATTCACTGTTTTATCCTCAAGGCCCAGAAATAATGTTTGGTACTTAATAGGCTCTCAACCAAACTTTAATGGATAAATGAGTTTTCTTCCTCTCAACTCAAGTCCAGACAATCTCCAAATTGGATTGATTCTCTTATCATCTTTCAACCTATCATCTCCCCTTTATCTCTACTGCTTTCACCTTAGATAGCAGTCCTCATCCTCTCCTTTGGAGTGGGGGGAATGTAGCATCTCTGCATCCTCAAACTTTCCACACATTGGGCTACAAGGGTCTTCTCAGATTCAATAGCATCAATCTCCCAACCCCCTAAGACCTCTTTATGGCTTTCCCATCACCCATAGGTTGGAATCCTCACCCCTTGGTAACGGCATCAGCAACCACCTGTGTATAACCTTGTCTGATGCTACAACTCTATAATATGCTCCCCTCTCCCCTTCTTGAAGTTAAGTGAACCTGCGGTGCCCAGTCAGGATGCTGTTTTGTTATTTAGTGTATCTTAGGCTTCCTCCTCTGTCTAAGTTCTGGTTATCTGCTGCTGTTTAAAAACAAAACAAAACAAAACAAAAACAACGAAACAAAACTACCTCAAAACTTTGTGGCTTAAACCAATGAACATCACCTATTATGTTCTTTGATAGTGACAGAAGTGGATTGAGCTCAGCTAGGGGATTCTTGTTTGTGTTTTCTCATGATGTTAAGGTCAGTTAGTAGTTGCGGCTAGAGTAATCTCAAAGGTTTCCTCATTCATATGTATGACAATGCTGGCTGAGTGGGCTGGGAGCTCAGTAGGAACTCAGAGTTAGAGGGACCTCTTCATGTGGCATGGGCTTCCTTACAACATGCAGCCTGGGTTCTAAGAGCAAGCCTTCCATGCAGGTAGAAGTGGCATAGCCTTTTCTAAATAGCCTTGGAAGTCATATGGCACACTTCTGCCACATCTACGAGCTAGAAGTGAGCTACTAAGGTGAGCCCATATTCAGAAGCAGGGGAATTAGATTTGAACTTTTTTTTTTTTTTTTTGGTACCAGGGATTGAACTCAGGGGCACTCGACCACTGTGCCACATTCCCAGCCCTATTTTGTATTTTATTTAGAGACAGGGTCTCATTGAGTTGCTTAGCACCTCGCTTTTTGCTGAGGCTGGCTTTGAACTCACGATCCTCCTGTCTCAGTCTCCCAAGCTGCTAGGATTACAGGCATGCACTATTGCATCCAGCTCTAGATATGAACTCTTGATGTAAGTAGCATAGTGCATGCACAAAGAGGGAAGGAATTGGAGATTAGCCAATGGACTGAGCTCAGCTAGGTGATTCTTGCTCGTGTTTTCTCTAATGTTTTCTTCTGTTTCATTCTGTTTTCACTACGCTCAACCACTTGCAAACACACCATTCTCATTTTGAGATCAAGTTGGCCCCTGACTTCTACATATCAAGGAAGAAGTAATCTGTCCCTCCTCTGTAGGCCTTGTTAAAAGACAAACTCACAGCAAATATAGTTTTGCAGATCTTAATTGGCTTTTCTGTGCAAGTTCAGAATTGGGCAGCAGTTTAGACAAGGTTGGGGTGCTCTGCCCATCACATGTATGGGTTACATTGAAGCCAGAGAAAAGGAAGTCATGGGCAGAAAATGTGAGTGGGATACAGTGACAGTCTAATTGGTGATGGCTGATGTCTCTCCTATTAGATATGGTCCAAGCAGTTGCTAACTGTGATTGGCTGAGGCTTGGCTACTTGTTGTGAGTAGTCTATTTACCTATGAAGTTAGGTTACAGTTTACTACATATGGAGAAACCTTTAAACCAAACTTAAAATATGTATGGAGAAGAATTTAGGCCAAACTTTATTCAACTTGACAGCTTAACCATTTCCTTTTCTTTTTCCTTGGTGTTAATGAGTTTTAAGACAATTATACTACCCCCAAATATGGCACCTTGGCATTTGAAAATAACAGCAGAAACAAGAAGGTCGTTCTGAACTTCTGCCTTCCTCCCCTGAAATAGCCAATAAAATGATTCACTGACTTCCCTCTGAAGTGGTCATAAGACCCTTATCCCAAAAGTACCTTCTCTATATCCCTCCAAAGGAACAACCTTATCCTTAAAGATACAGAGATGCCAATAAGAATCTGAAGAGACCGTTAAATTACCCCAGTTTGGGCTGGGGCTGTAGGTCAGTGGTAGAGAGCTTGCCTAGCCTGTGTGAGGCACTGGGTTTGATTCTTAGCACCACATATGAATAAATGAATAAAATAAAGACCCATCAACAACTAAAAATATGTATTAATTTTTTTAATTCCCCCAGTTTATGACCATAGATCCTACCACAGTGAGTAATTATACTTGCACAAGACCATCCAACTTAGCACAAAATGACCCTCTTCATTTCTGAAGGCTCCCAGGTTACGTAGGACTTGTATTAGAGCTTTCCTATTGTCTTTTGGTATAAGTGCCTCCTAGTGATATTGGAAAAAGGAAAAGGAATCTCCTTTTCACAGCATCTACAACATATTCTGTAGAGCCCTTGATAACAGACATACTTCTGCCTCTCCTGCCAACCTGAAGAACCCAAATCTGTGTTTTCTTATCAGTGCCTGGGAAAGTGCCAGGTGTAAGAGAGGACCTTAAGCATGTGCTTAATGAAAAAAAAAAGTTTGTTTTCAAGAATTAAATGAACTAGAAATATGCTATACACAATTGGCATTTGAGAGAAGGAAATCCAAATGGAAAAGCTGACAGGTGAGTCTTAGGAGGCTCATAATGGAGGCACAAAAACCTGGGTCTCCTTGTATACCGGGGAGATTTCATAGGATTCCAGGCACATTTAAGGCAAAAGAGAAAAAGATATAGAGAAAAAAAAGAGGGGGTCTTCAGTGTAAGGAGGTATTTTAAGCTCATTTGAAGAGGTCAAGGGTTATAATAGCAAATGAAAAGGGGAATTTTGTAGCTGAACATTTTGAGCGCTGGCAGGCTGGAAACACCTTTGGAGGTAGAAAAAGCTTTAGTGCTTTTCTTCCTCAGTGGACTCCAGCTGTTTGTGGTGTGAGCCCACAGGGCGTCAGGGCACCCACAGAGATAATGGTCAGGTTCTGGAGCTGCAGCTGACATCAGGACTAGGAATTATCTCAGAAGTTTATCCACTGATCAAACACATAATAAATTAAGAAAACGTTTAGCCAGGAAATGATGAGACAATCTAAAATACTTCTCTGTTCAGATTTAATTTTCCAAGCAATAAAGTTTCTTAATATGAACAAAGGTACTGGTGCTCCTAAATTATTTTTTTTCAAATCCTTTTAAAATTTCTTTGAATAACTCATTCCAGTGACTAATCAGGAGATGCCACCAAAATAGCAGGTGAGTAGAATTGTTCCCATCAGTATGACAAAGCCAACATTTTAAGGATATAGTCCTTTTGGATATAATTTCCTAATTAGTTTTTTAGAAGAGAAGCACAAAGGTTAAAAGCTGCCTCCTTTCTAGAATTCAAGTATTTAAAACTCCACTGCCAACCTGGAAACTTAATTTCAAAATTAAACAAAGCAATCTGTACAGAGCATCTAAATAAATATCTAATAAAATGTGTTTATTGATGAACCAAACTGAGGCTTATGACAAATCTTGCTGTGATCTGCTTCTTTTTAAATTCAACACATTGTAGGCATAAAGTGTGTCTTCATAAACCCTATGCTAAGGTGTATTTCATGCTGGTGGTAAGGGTGTGAACCAGCGATTTTATGAATATGGCTGATGTTCTTTAAGCTGGTGCTGTAGATCAGACTAACAAGAGGTGCTGAATTTTCCTAGGAGTGGTTAGAGAAGCAACGAAGAGTTATGAATGGCGAAGGGCAGTCTCGGGAACATAACAACTTCTGTATTTCTTGAGAATCATACGTAGTGCACTTTTATTATTTAATTTAACACAAAAAATTTAAATATGTCCAGCCATCAAGTGTATGCATCTTTTCCTCTGATTTCTTCCATGACTTTATAGATAGCTGCTCTAAATCCAGACTTTAGAGAAATGCATACCTGTATTTTCTTTTGCAATTTTATTGAGGTGAAATTCACATTAACCATTTCAAAGTGACATTTAATATATTCACAATGTTTTGCTATCACCTCTCTCTACTTCCAAAATATTCCAACACCCCCAAAGAAGATCCCAAATCTGAGAAGGAATCTTTTCTTATTCTATGCCCCTCACTCACTAGCAACCACTCATCTGCTATTTCTGGATTTCCCTCTTCTGTATATTTCATATAAAATAAATCATATTGTGACCTTCTGTCTGACTTCTTTCACTTTGTATAATGTTTTCAGTATTAATACACATCATAGACTATAAAAGTACTTTAATTCTTCACAGGAACGATATTCTATTATATGATATACCCCCTTTTGTTTATCCATTCAACAGCTGGTGGACATTCCTGATGTTTCTATCATCAGGCTACTGTGAATAGTACTACCCTGAGCATTTGTGTATATGTACTTGTTTGGATACCTGTTTTTAGTAATCTGGGGTAGAAGCGGAGTTGTTGAGTCTTAGGTTACTTTAACTATTTGAGAAATATATTTTTTTGTTTAGCTTATTAGTGTATCTGAAAGCTGGGCTCTAAATGGACTATTTCTAAATTGTTGATTTTACCTAAATCATTTATTGAATAAATGACCTTTACTATACATTATTCTCAATATTTTCTTGAAAACTCTAGCTATTTTAAAATATTTCCTGGTACAGGAGTGCATTAAAAATGAGTTAAATCACCTGGGCATAGTGGCACACACTTGTAATCCCAGCAGTTCAGGAGGCTGAGGCAGGAGGATTGTGAGTTCAAAGCCAGCCTCTGCAATTTAGCAAGTCCCAAGCAACTCAGTGAGACCCTATCTCTAAATATAATGCCCCCCCCAAAAAAAGGGTTGGAGATGTGGCTCAGTGGTTAAGTGCACCTGGGGGTTTAATCCCCCGTAAAGGGAGGTGGGGAGAGAACACTAACTCTCCAGCCATTTTTTTTTTTTTTTTGAGACAGCGTCCAAGTTGCCAAGTCTGGGCTCAAATGTTCAATCCTTCTGCTTCAGTCTTCTGAGTAACAACAATTAAAGGCATAAGCCACCATACCCAGCTAGTTTTTTTATTTTTTCATATTAAATTCAAAATCACTTCTGTCAAGTTAAAAAATTAATTGCTATTTTAACTGAAGTTGCACATCTGTTAATTTATTTTATTTTGGAAGGAACTAATGTTGTATACATTTTAGTTAATATGCTGCTCCATTTTATCAGATTTTCTTGGATATAGTTTCATAAACTTTATAGTTTTATTCATACTTCTACTGCACATTCTTTGATAAGGTGCCTATTTTTTATTTTTATTACTATTATAAAAAACATTTCCTCCCAACAGTAGTTTGGAAATTGCTATGAAGGGTTTGTGTAGACCCCAAATTCATGTGTTATAACATGAGCACCAAGATGATTGGGTGATTGGGTCATGAATGAAATTAATTAATGACTTTATAAAGAGTTTCCAGGGAACTTGGAGCTTCTTAGTTTCACTGCCAAGTGAAGACACAAGACTGCCCTATGTCTAGGTAGAGGGCCCTCACCAGACCCAGTTGTGCTAGCATAATCTTATAGATCTAGAACTTCCAGCCTTCAGAAATGGGGAAGACAAACTTCTAGTATTTATAAGCCACCCAGTCTATGGTTGTTTGTTATAGCAGCCTGACAAAACTAAGGCAGGGACATTTATGGTTTTCAATATCACTTATTTTACTACATTTTAAATTTATTATCTGATATATTCTACATACTTAATAACATTATTTGTAACCACTGACAGTTTTTTCTATTTTCCAATAGTTATTATATATTTGTATCTTTTAGTTTAGTCATAAGTTTCATTACAGTAGACTATTTTGTTCATTAGCATACCTGAGTACCTGCAAAAATGTGTGTAAGCTTAATATATTTTTAAAGGAAGATATCAACTTTGCATAATTATTTTAGTTAACACCCTTGCTTCATTCAGATTTTAATAGAAATGCTTATAATATTTTACTATTGAATATAATGTTACCTTTTGGTTTGGTATAGGTATTCAAAATTACTATCTACTAGAAAAAGTCTTCTATTCCTAATTTTTTGAGACCTTAAATTTTAAGAAGTACATTTTAATAAAATTCCTCCTCAGCAAATACTGTGCTTGCCTATTATTTCCTATTTGACTTTTTAATGTTGTTCATTAATAAATTTCTTGCAAAAAGTTATGCTTGTTGATGGTGAGCTATTATTTTAATGTACTGCTGAATTCAATTCACTGGCACTTTATTTGAACCTTCCAAAAAGTTTTAGAATTATTCTGGAAGGTATGAAGTTCACATACTTGCTGACGAGCTTACTTCCTGCATCACCTCCCTACAAGAAGTGGCAAATGTGTTCCTAGAAGCAGCGAAACTGATGGGAAGTGTTAGATAGCCTCTAAGGAAACCAGTCTTGGTATTATACATTGGAAATCAATTCTTGTTTCTTTCAAATCCTCTAAAGCCACAGACTGGTATCTGCCAGTCATGTCTGATGCCTATTGTTAAGCTAAAGCTCTGCCACCAAGCTCCTATAAGTCCACAGAATTTTACTCCTTTTCCACAGTTATTTCCTTGAATGAACTTGAGCAATCATAAAACTTGCATTTTTCTCATTTTGTGGGATCCTTTTGTTGGTGTTGTTATTTGATTGTTTTGTTGGTGTTGTTATTTGCATACATTTTGTTGGACATTAAGGGTAAAAACCCATTCATCACAAACCAGAATGACTGGTAGAAACAGGAGTAAGCTCTACTTGTGCAGAGCACAATACCACAAGGCAACCTGAGTCAAACACTACCTGGATCACTGTTAACTGACAGGTGTCTTAACACCACACACAGTGCCAAGAATGAACAGCATCAAGAATGTATGCAAATTCTTGCTTCCTCACTGTTCAGGGCATGGAGAAATATCACTGTGTAACTTTTATTGGGGGTGCAGGGGTTGCGTTTCAAACACAGTTTTTCACTAAGCAGTGTTACTCATAATAGCGTTAAACAGAAAATGCACATTTCAGAGCATCTTCAAAGAAAACCAGAAATTATTAAGTTTTAATAATAAGCTAGTTGAAGCCACTCATGTTGGTACATGTCTATAATCCTAAATGCTCAGGAGAATCTCAAGTTTGAAACCAGTCTAGGCAACTTAGTGAGACCTTGTTTCAAAAAATAAAAAAAAGGTTGGGGATATAGCTTGATAATAAAAGCATTTGCTTAGCATATGAGGCCTGGGTTAAATCCCCAGTATAGGAGGAGAAAGACAACTTGAATTATAGAAAATATCACTTCCTTGCACATATTATAATGTTGACTATAATCTAGGCTCATTTCTACATAAACATGGCAGATCTGGAAGAAGCCAAAGTCATGTTTGTATGGCTGAACTATCTTTTTAGCCTTATGGGTGAGGTTGTGGAAACATTTTTTATATAGACTGAGGATTTGCCTAGGAAAATTGACTTGACCAAAATTGATGTCACATCCACTAGATCTGCCAGCCATGGTTCCTGGCACATCCTAGGTGTTGAATAATATTTGTAGAATAAATCATTGAATAGACATTTCTAGTACCAAAAAAGATGTAGATGACTATGTTTGAATAAATAAGAAAAAATAGCTATTTTTTTCTACCTATCTGTGTAGCACTATAATCTTTGAAATAAGAACTGAGGGCGGGGCGAGGGGTGAGAATCATCAACTGCTATGAAAATACTTAAAATACCCTGGTAGTGTATCCTAGAAAGTTATATGGTCAAGGTTTGTCCAAACACATTCCCTTTCTCTCATATCTGTTCTTATTAACCAGGTTGGGGGAAGGGGTAGGGGTGTGAAAATTCAAAATGGGCTTCAGGGAAAGGCAATAAAAATGATGAGCAGGCCCAATATATGATTATCAGGAAAGACTAAGGGAACCAAAACTTTAGATAGGTGAAAAGGAGAGTAAGAAAAATTTAATATTTGTCTTGAAGATATGAGAGGTTATAATGAGGAAGGTGCTGACAACCATTCTTTACTGTCACAGAGGACAGAACTAATAAGAGGGTTACTTTCTAGAGACGTAACAGGACTTCACAGTGAGACCTATTAAATGAATTATTCTGGAAGGTATGAAGTTCACATACTTGCTGACGAGCTTACTTCCTGCATCACCTCCCTACAAGAAGTGGCAAATGAGGGGGAAGGAGGGCCCACTGGCTCCCAGGTGTGGCTAATGGACCAGCATCATTAGAGTTACCTGGAAACCTGCTAGAGAGGCAAATGGGCTAACCCTGCCCCAGACCTGCAGAATGAGAAACTCCGAAGGTGGGACTAAGAGAGAGCTTTTTGTGTTAGCTCTCCGTGGCTGTGACAAAATACTTAACATGAGCAACTTAAAGGAGGAAAGTTGTTTCACAGTTTTGGTCCTTGGTTGCTTGTGCACATTGCTCTGGACCTTTGAGAGCACAACGCTTCATGGCAGGAGTGAGGCGGAGGACGATGCTCACCTCCGCAGCCAGAAAGCATACAAAGAGCAGAGGATACCAGAATGTCCCCATCAAAGGCATGCCCAGACCCCATGAGCTACTTCCTCCCCCTGATCCCCACCTCCTAGTTACAACAGGGGCTATATTAAGCACACAGGTCTAGGGGACACTTAAAATTTAAACTATAGCAGTCAGGAGCCCTCGGGAGAGGTTTGAGGATCCCAGGTACAGATAAATTGGATGGGCATTTTGTTTTTAGATAGTCTTTCTTTTTCTTTTTTCTTTCTTCCTTTTTTTCTTCTTTCTTTCTTTCTCTCTCTCTCTCTCTCTCTCTCTCTCTCTCTCTCTCTCTTTCTTTCTTTCTATACAAGGGATTGAACTCAGGGGCACTCAACCACTGAGCCATACTCCCGGCCTTATTTTGTATTTTATTCAGAGATAGGGTCTCACTGAGTTGCTTAGCGCCTCGCTTTTGCTGAGGCTCTCTTTGAACTAGCCATCCTCCAGTCTCAGCCTCCCAAGATGGCAGGTGTGCGCCATCACACCAGGCTTCATATAGTCTTGAAAAGCAGGGATCAAGAAGAAATGACCCCCAGCTTCCCATTGTCTTTTGTGAAGAAGACCACCCCAGCCTCCACCCCCACATACCCCAACAATGCAGTTTCTATCCATCTGTGGTATGAGCTTCCAAGCCCTCTACTTTGGAAGAAGATAAGGTTAGTGGCCACAGTGAGGTACAGTCCATTGTTAAGGTCCGTAAACAAGTCCGATTGGCACCTGTTATTTTGCCAGAGAAATGTTAGAGTCTGTAAACAAGTCTGGATGGCGCCTGGCCAAATGCCAGAGGGAGTGGTTTGTGAAGTAACAAAAGCGAGCCATTAAGTGTGGAGATTCCTTATTGGTTGACTGCTGTATCTATTTTATGCTAATTAGATAAGCTGTGTAAAATGTATAAATATCACTCAGATCCTACAATAAAGGGCTCCTATTCCTGCTGCATCAACGTACACAAGTTATTCGTCACCCCCCGGTTATTTTGCCCAGCCAGCCGGGCTGCGGCAGTCCATGACCTGCAATGATGAAAACTCAAAGGAAAAGAAAATTCCTTTGCTCCAGAAGGTATTGAACAAAAACTGTCATCTTAGAGGGGGAAAAAAGTAAACCACTAGCCCAATGTCAGGATTTTCAAGATTTAGCGAGATACATGGGCGGTATTATGGAAGGATTATGACTAGAGATGTTCTCATGCAGTAAAGTTAATGAAGAAGTACTGGAGAAGAAGCTGGTAAAGCAACATGCTCATACTCTTACTAGATGGATTTAAAAGGTCATGACCACAATCTATCTGAAGAAGAACTTGGCAATGTCCATTAAGAATCTTAAAAATGTTCCACCTCATTAGCTTACTAATTTAATTTTTAGGAATTTGGCTTAAGGAAACAATTGGAGGTGTAGTCTACAATGCATGTTGCAGTTTTATTTGAAGTAGTGAACATTTTTAAAGCAAAAGAAGGAACCCAGAAGCTACAAAGGAAAAGGCATATATAACTTTATATAACTTAAATACCTAAGTGATTATTATTAAAAAATTAAAACAAATGATTTATTGGAAAAAATAAGTGCAACACATAATATATAATAAAATTATAATATTTAATACAAAGAGCGAAATAGAAAAGTAACCATATAAAAAGAACAAGAGATATAAGCAGGCATTTTACAAATGGAAAATAAACATATAAAAATTTAAAACTTTAGCAGTAATCCTAAAAGAATCACTAAAGTAGCAATGACAAAAATTTCGCCAATTAGGCTGACAAAAATTCAAGAGTGATCATACCTACTCTTGGTGAAGATCTGAGTGAAAGAATACCCTTCCTGTTGGCTGGCAGAAATGAGAATTAGGAAAGTGGGTTTTGGCACATAATTTAGCAAAATTCATTAGAATAGAAAATACACAAGATCTTCTCCACAGTAATCCTGCTCCTGGAAATAGAGCCAAAGGCATGAAAGTGCCCAGCATATAAAAGATATAAAAGATAAGAAAGCATGCCTTGGCACCTGGAAATAATGTGAATGCCCATCATCAGGGAATATTAGGCTGACATTAAAATAATAGATAAAATGTAAACCATCGGCTGCAAGGGATTTCTACCATGCATTGTTAAGTGATAAAAGCAAGATGAAGGAAAAATGCATAACATGTTTTGGTTTAAAACAATGGCAACAATCTCATATATGTGTATAAATGTGAGTGTGGAAGTAAGCCAAAAAACATGGGTTTAAAAAACAAATATGGCTATGATAAAAGCAACATGTAGTATAGTCCCATTTATGTAAAATTATACAAATATATGCATATTTCTTTGTAGTAAAATACTTAGTTTGCTAGTAATGTTTCTTCAGGTTGTAGGATTTAGGTGATTTTTGCTTTAGTTTCTATTCTTTTTACATCACTTGATTTCTTTTTCTGTGTAGAATGCAAATCAGTTTTTTTTTTTTTTAAATAAAGGTACTGAATGTGGTGCTGCAGTGCCGGGTTTCTGTTCTCCATTAAAAGGCTCAGGGGTCACTCCAGTTGAACTGGGCTGACTGGGCTGTGCAAAATAATCACACAAGAGACACAAATACCTTTTTCTTTGGGGTTGCTGTGATGGCTCCTCTGACCTTAAGGATCCACAGAAAGAGAGAGGAGAGAGAGAGCACGTGTTGACCCCTTTTATTGAGGAGAAGCCATCCAAATGAGGTAAGGGGTCAGGTTTCAGGGGCTGAGTCTATCTTCATGACGTCCACTGTCAGCAAGTTGACTGACACCTGGGTAGGCCACACCCAAGGGCACAGTAAGAGAAGTGGACACACACAAGGCACTTCCATGGAACATTCTATCCTAAACAGGACAAGAAGAGCGTAACTAGACCCATGGTGCCGTAGGAAGACAGGGCTCCAAGACAGTCATGGAACCCTAGAAGAGCGGGGCGGTCTAGCAGCCTGGGTGCCTGACGCCCCACCGCCCAGCAGGGGAGTTAACTCAGTCACATGGGAGGTTGGTCTCCCACACTGCGGCTACTTGAGAGGCTTAGGCAGAAGCCTCATAAGTTACAGGCCAGCCTGGCAACTCAGAGAGATGCTGTCTCATAATAAATATTTTAAAAAGAAAGCTGGGGATGTAAATCAGTGGTAGAGTACTTCCTAGCATCTGTGAGGCTCTGGGTTCAATTCCTAGTATGCAAATAAATAAATAAGAAAATAAAAAGCCCTAGCAGCAGCATAAAAATAAACAGATCATTAAAGAAATAGGAAGCAAAAGAAAGGCTGTGTTGGAAAGGACAAATGACCAAGTATTACTTTTCTAGAGAAGTATTTTCTGTTATGTTTTCTAGAGAGTGACCAGATATGGCTTTTCTAGAGATCTAATACTGTGTAAAGAAATATTATTAGATCAGGATGAATAGAAAGGGAGGAGTTGTTAAGGAAAAGTGGTGGGGACAACAGTTTCAGCACAGTGCAGAGTTGGTGGATGGGAAAGAGGGAAAGTGTGAATTCATGTACTTTGTGGAGAACAAATCTATGAGTCTAAAGGCTGCTGAGATGATGACAGTAGCTTTGCTGGTGATTGGGGAATTTTTGAGTTGTGGTGTTTATAGGAAAGTTTCATGTTGACCCCTGGCACTAATGCCATCTGTCTCTTCTGATTAACTTTCAAGATTGCCCCCATGAAATGTTGAAATTTATTTCCCAGGGTGATAGTATAAAGGGAGACCTTTAGGAGTTGATAAGCCACAAAGGCTCCATCTTCATATATGGGACCTAGTGCCTTATACAAGAGGTTGAAGTGAGTTGTCTTCCTCCTTGGCCATACAAGGACAATCAGCTCAGCCCCATCTTCACCAAACCACTGCTTGTGCCCTGATCTTGGACTCCTCAGCCTCTGGAACTGTAAGAAAGAAAGTTTTTTGTTTATAAATTACCCAGTCTTAGGTATTTTGTTATAGCAGCCCCAATGTACAGGCAATTCTTATTCCTGCCTGATCAACATGTCCCTGACCATTCTCCACTCTGCCCTATTTTTCTCTCCATAACTGAGGTAGGAGACTGATGGAGAAGGAAAAGTAGATGCTGTGGTTTCAATGTCCCCTCCCAAACTCAGAGTGAAATTTCATTGCCATCATAAAAGTGTTGACAGGTGGAATTAGGCCACGAGGTCTCCACAATCATGAATACATTAATGCTGAGTGTGTTCCTGATAAAAAAGGACCAGGTCAGCTCGACTTTCTCTTTGTTTCATGTGCTTGCTTGTCTTTCTGTTGTGATGCCCTAGCATGAAGGCCCTCATCAGATGCAGCCCCTTGATCTTGGGCTTCCAAAATCATGAGCCAAACAAACTTTTGTTTGCTTAAAAATAGGGGTCAGATAACATTTAACAGAAAGGACCACCCTCCAGAGGCAACTAGGGAAGATTCTCCTGTCAGCCACCTCTCCATCAACAACAGATGCTTTCTAATTACCACACTAGATGTCAGAAATAAGTTTATGTTGTATAAAATGTAGTCTATTTTCTAATTTGAGGAGTATTAAAAATATGCTGTCAATTGTGAAATCCAGATATTTAATATACATTATTTTAAAAATAGTATGAATGAGATATAAGAATGCAGCAAGGCCTGTGACTATACCTTTGGGAACTGCATTAAATGTCTGGTTTCTGTCCATACACTTTAGATTATTTCAGGTCATCAGGGTGACAGTGTCTTGGCTGTGGGATCTTGGCATTGCCCAAGAATTAGCCTTTCATGCAAAGTAAAGTATCTGGAAAGAAAAGAGCTATAGGTAAAGTATCTGGAAAGAAAGAGAGAGGAGGCTTTCTCCACAGAAGACAAATAATTTTTTAAAAATTTGATTTGTTAATAAATTAATAAGCATTTGATAAATAAACAAATCTGAGACTTGCTTCTCATAAAACCCATGGTAAGGGAATGACTGATTCTCTCTGCTTCAAACTTCTTTAGTCAATACCAGAGTTCATAAAATACCCTAAGAATTGTGAACATGGTCAGTAGTTCAGTTTGCAATTGTTGGCCTTATTGTTTACTGTCTTCCTCCTTTTTGGTACTGGAGATTGAACCCCTGAGCCACATCCCCAGCCCTATTTTGTATTTTATTTAGAGACAGGGTCTCACTGAGTTGCTTAGGGTTTCTCGATTGCTGAGGCTGGCTTTGAACTAGCTATCCTCCTGCCTTAGCCTCACAAGCTGGGATTACAAGCATGAGCCACTGCACCTGGATTCTCTTCCTCCTTTTTAAAACTGTAAATTCCTTATTATATTTAAACATTGGAGCCTAGCACTGGGCTGTGGTAGAAATGTGTGGAAATAATTAGGTATGTGCTGTGAATCTGTTGCCAGAGCTCTCCAAAGCTCCTTCCCACTCATTTCCAAGCTTCCTGCTGAAAGTAACGTAGTGGCTGGACTCTTTGAAGTTGCCCAAAGCACAACCCACAGCTTTAATGGGTTCTAACAGGAAAGAGGTGCTGTTTCCAGACTGAGAAGGCTGAGAAATTTATTCTTGAGCCTTTGGGAAAAGGTGCATAGGGCCACATATGTAACCAGAATTCTTTTCAGGAGCATCTGTGGCAGACTGGAGTGGAGGTGGAATAGTGGAGTGACACAAATAATAATCATGGACTCAAAACAACCTCCAGGAGCCTAGGTCCTTTCCTTACCATAGGATTGTGGGCCGCTGGTGCCTCAGTCTCCTTATAAAAACAGTATCTACTCATAGACAACTTGGCTTAAAGAAGCTAATATGTGTAAAATACTTAGACAAGTGCCTGCCTGGCCTGAGGTAAGCTCTAGGTGATAATTAGCATTTCTTATTGCTATCATCATTCATCCCAGGAAACAGAGTTGTGAATACAGAATTTTGGTAGATGGTGAAGTGCTTTCAAACTGGAAGAACATTAGAATCATCTGGAGAGCAAATGCGGTATTCAGATTTTTAGCCCCTGCCCTTGGAGACTGATGCAGGATGTCTGTGATCTGTAACCAGTGATTCCCCTCAGGTGATTTGTATGATAAGGCAAGTTGGGAAAGTACTGCTCTAAATGAGTAAGGAAATGAATTTCTAAGCCTGCAATCAACTAGTTTAAAGTTGGCTTCTGATTAAGAAGCCTGCCTAAGGCAGTCTTTGGTGCCTCAGGGCACCTTTTGGTAGTGAGAGCTAATTTTCTAACTTAAAGGAGTAGGTTAAAAGATGGACTTTGGAGTCTGTAATGCTTGGGTTTGAATCTGTCACTTGGAGTGTGAACTGGGGCCATTCTCAACTTTTATTTCCATAGCTGTAAAATGTAAACAATAACAGTTCCTTCCCTCTGGGATCCCTGTAGGACGAAATGAGCTCATCTATGGAAAAGCACAGTTCCTGTGCAGAGCAAACCTCAGTAAGTGATTATAAATCACAATCAGGAATATTGAATTTTCCCTTCCAGTATGATGGACTAGCTCCCACTGAACCTTACCCTCTTGCTGGTAAAAACTATAATTCTGGACCAAAACAAAACAAATTAAAGCAAAAAATAATAATAATAATAATAATACAATGACCTGAACTCCCTGGAGAGTGGATGTAAAAGCAGGCAGGTTCTGGAGGAGCCAGTACATAGAAAAGGGTTAGTGACCAGTTTCTTAATAGTCTTTAGTCTAAGGTAGGTCACAGTTGGCATGAAGATGTCATTAAGACTCTGAAAGGAAACTGTTTTCCAGCCTGAAGAACCAGAAGATAGAGTTGGGGACAACCACAGCTGCTGAGAAGTGAAGGTGAAGTTGCAGAGAATTAGAAAGGAAGATGGCTCAAATTCCATTATAGGCTCGGCCTCCATCTTTAGCTAAATACTGAGCTGTAAATGTACAGGACAGAAGCCCTCTGAAGAGGAAAGATCTGAACTGGGCTTCAAGGTCTTCCCCAAGAGTTAGTGTTTGCAACTTTGAGTCCAACCCAAGCATCACTTGCTAAAACAGGAAATCTGCCTTTTCAGAGAAATACAAAAGAATCTGATGCCTAAAACACAATACTCAGTAAGTCTAGGATTTAATCCCAAATTAGTTCACAAAGAGCTAGATAAATATAACCCATTCTTAAGAGAAAACAAACAAATAAACAAACCCCAAGGTGAATGAAATATTAGAGGACAAAGATTTTAAAGCAACTATTTGTTTAAGAACATAAGGGAAAATATGTTTTAAAAGGCTGGAAATACGTAAAATCTTAGCAATGAAAAAGAATAAAGAAGCACTTAGACATTATAGAACTGAGAAATATAGCACCTGGAAAAATTTTTAAAAAGTCACAGAATGGGCTTAAAAGCAGAATGTAGATGACAGTGGAAAGTCAGTAACTCTCAGGATAGATTAGCAAAACTCCAATCTGATCAAAAGAAAACAGATTATTATTATTTTTTTAAGTTCTTCAAAAAATCTTCAATTTCTTTTCTGAGACAACCCAATTATTTGCTTAAATTATGTTCAAAAGTGTTCATGGAAATATTCTTTTCATGGCTACTTTACAATCTTTGTCAGATAAGTCCATTATGCTGTGTGTGTGTGTGTGTGTGTGTGTGTGTGTGTGTGTGTGTGTTAGGGTATGTTGACTGTCTAAATTGATTCAAGTTAAGATTTTTCCTGGCTCTTGTTATAATGAATGATTTAAACTTTTTTTTTTTTTTTTACTATATTCTGAATATTTTGAGCATTATGTTCTGAGGCTCTGAATTTCATTTAAATTTTTTTGTTTTGTTTTAGCAGATTTCTTCGGACACCATGCTAATATGGAAGGGTGGGTGCCAGCCATTTCGTGTCAGCTGACACAGATGTCCAAGTTTCATTAGTACCCTGGGGGAAGTAGTATCATTACCATGGAGCAAGGCTAGGAGTTTAGGTCAGTGACCTCCACTGACAAGGTGGGGGTGGAGGGAGTTCTTGTTACCACTGGGTGATGGTGAAAGTCCTGGCCCCTGACTTGGTGTCCTCTGGTACCATCCTTGGAGTACGGAGGCACAGCTAGTTAGAATCTGATGAGTTGGAAGCCTAAGCTTCCTACCCACTTGGCTTTTACTGGTGGGAACGTGGCCTCAGTTTTTTCCCTGGTGTGTAACTGGAGTAGAACAGTTATTGCCTAAAAGTTTTGCTATCTTGCTAGGCAGCCCTTCCCTGAACTTTTAGCTACGGAGAACAGGCTGTGTGGGGGATGTTTTCTTGTATGTATTTGTGTTTCTGAATTGTTAGCTTATCTAACATTCAGTCCAGAAGTAAGACTGCTGGTGAGAAACACTTGTAGGCAAACACAAGGGCCAGGAAACTCACGTTAGGTGGTTTCTGAGGTTCCGTGGTCTCTCCCTGATCTGCTGCCTTCTTGCCATCTTTTTGAACCTTCTTTCTTATTTCTATATAATGTCCAGAGTTCTTGACTACATTGATCAGGAAGAATATAGGAAAATATATCCAGTATTATTCTAGAACTGGTATGCTTTTTGAAGTTTTAAAACTTAAATCAAGTTGGCAATAAATGTGGTTTGGGGTATATGGTAGAAACTCTGCAGATAGAAATCATAGAATGCCTTTTATAAAATGATTATATCAAGATTAAATGCTTTAAAATAAAGCATAATTTATCCCTTTTATACTCAAATATAAAAATAAGATAATTCAATATTAATTTCTCATCCCTAATTTGTAACAATGTGATGAACTATGTACGTAAAACTTTAAATTCCCCCCAAATTAGGGATTATGATAACAGTCATGGCATTCCTTAGGTAAATGTGGGTACATATACAGATGTGTATCTGGCATGTGAGCCTCATATTTGGCATTTGGCTTTTAGGTATAATTAAATAATATTCATGAGTAAACCATTTTTTTTTAAAATTTCAGCACTTTAATCTAGGTTCCCACATATGAAACAAAATAGAAAGGTATATAAACTACTAAAACTGAATCAGTTTGACAGCTACTGTAATTTTACATTTTATTAACAAGGGACAGAAATACCAATCTTTTCATAAAATAAAGTTTAGAATAAATATTTCAGGATATAATAAGATAAAATAGCTTAACTACATTATTTAATAACATACACCAAATCTTAAAAGAAATCTTATGGAAGTTTGTGGACTTTATTTTGAAAAACATGGAGTCCCAAAAATCATTCCACTTACATTGAAAAGATCTGCGTCATGACCCATACAGTTTTGGCTGATGGGAGTTGCTTTTCTTTGGCTGATGGAAGCTACTTTTTTGCAGAGCTAATAACATGTTTTAGGGATAAGCATTGAGAATGGCTGAAAAGAAGTGCTTACATTTAAATATATAAAAGGGCCATTTTTAGGGTTCAGTATTTCCTCACAGGTGCTCTTTTTACCCTGTTCTCAACAGATTCTCCCTCATGAATAATGAATGCTTGGATAATAGGGGAATAGAAGAGGTGAAGTCTTTAAACTAAAGTCATCATTATTCCCACTTTCCTTCTTTTTAATTTTTATTACCATGAGCCCCATTTTATTCAGTATCTGAATTTAGAACTTTCAAACAGGAAACCAGATTTCTTCTTTCTAGTGCCCAGCTTCATCCTTGACCTTCATTCTGCATGTGCAGGACAATGAAGCACTGGACACCCTGAGAACTTATTCTCTCCTGAATAGCCATGAAAGAAAGTACCTCCACTTTTAAAAATTTTTATAATTTGGTGCCAATTTTTACCTTGGGGGTGGAGGCTAAAGCAATGGTTCATGTTTGTTCAATTTGTAAAAGGGCTATTAGTGAACAGAGGTGTATACTTGGGGCACATTCTTTTTAGGAAAGGGTATGGATGACGTTTGGGAATCTGGAAATTGATGCTTGGAATGCTATAGGATTTTCTTTACACCTTGGAAAGTCTTTGTAGATTCCCAGTGCTGTGAGTTCTCACTGCTCTAACATTTGGACCTTGAGGGCATAAAAGAGCTTGAAAAGAACACTTAAGGACAAGGTGGTAACAGGTGCTCAGTGATAACACTAACACAGGTGGCTTGTGATAGCAGAATACCTTAAGAGCTGCCTTTTCAATGTTGGTTAGAGAACCGCATGTGCCCTTTCTGTGCTTGTTTGCTGGTATAGTGATTCTTCATTAAAGTTACCTGGGATCAATGGGTCCTTAGCTACAGTTAGATAGGGGAAAGTTCTGGCATGTTGTTGGCATGGTAGAGTGACTATAGATAACACTAATAAACTTTACATTTCCAAAAGCTAAAAGAAAGGATTTTGAAAGTTTTCACCATAGAGAAATGTTAAATGTTTAGGAGACATTTGTTTGATATGATTTAAGCATCACACAATATATACATATATTGAAACATAATATTACTCGATTAATATGTACATTTTTTATATTTTTATGTAACCATTAAAATACATTTAGTGTAAATGAAAAAAAAAAGTTACAGGGGATAAACGCCCATTGATAGAGGTTTTAAAATTAGATGTAATGCTACATGGATCACTAACTGGATTAATTAAATCAAACAATGCAGCTTTCTCAAGGCTAAAAATACTGCAAACAGCTCTCTTTCTCATGTGACCACTTCGACTTTTGTTGCTCACATTGGCATTTGTGAAGAAAAGATACAAAAGAACTTGCAGGAGGCTTGTCCAGCAGTTAGAGAAAACCCTATAGGATTTTTTTTTTTTTGCAGCAGGAATTAAGATCCATTGGTTAGGGATCATTGAAATTGTAAAAATCTGAGGCTGGAAGCTGATGGTGCATAACATTCTTCAATAGGAAAGATTGAATTGATATCCTCATTGTTTCTGAAAAGCCAGAGGAGAAATAATTTCACACGTTGGAACTCACAGGCATTTGATCAACTTTGTAGACCTCCAAATCCCCACTCATTAGCTTGGGGCAGACCCAGTGTGATTGATTTGTAGTTTGTCATTTCCCTTCTTTGCAAAGCCTCATGGGGAGGTTAACAAAACTTTTGAAGGAGAAATAGGTCAGAAGTTATTTGGAGTACAAATGTAGCAACTAAGAGCTACTGTGGCTGGCCATCACTAAAGATGGGGACTTTCGCAGGAAGAATTCTTGTGTCCTGAAGAGAAATTAGACATTGGGTGTGCATGATCCATATGCCTGGAAACCATCCATCCACCTGCTTTGTTCTGTAGCCTATCAAAAAAGGATCACTTGGGGAGCAGTATTTTTGACCACCCGGGGTGAGCTCCTCTAAAGCAGGAAGTAGATGAAGTATTTGATGATTTTGTTCAAAACATGCTTGGGCCTACCTTTATAATTTTATTAGGTTCTTCATTTAAAATCCCTTGAATAAACTAAATTTATGCCAGAGGAGTAAGACAACAGAAAGTGTGCTTCTTTTCACACGTTGTGGCCAAGTGAATTGATTCTAATCAGTCAATTTGTACATTTGAATTTTATGTTTGTTCTTTTCTCGGTAAGTCCCGAGTAGTGATGAGCCTGGGATGAAGGGTTTATAGAGATCTCTTTTAATGGACTTAATGTAAAGCACCAAGAAAGTGTATAATAATTTTAATTGATAATGAGGAAGCAGAGGAGCAGAACAGAAGAGAGTTTCTTAGTGTGTAGAGACCTTGAATTTATTGTTTCCTTTGCAAAGTCTATTAGTCACCCTTGACAGGAAGCCTGCAATTTCAGGTGTTTGCAGTTGCCTGACCCTTCAAAGCTACTCTCTGTGGGCTCTTTATGCAGCCTGGCTGCTGGAGGCTGTGGCTGTTTTATATTCATTATTTGATTAAAGACTCAACAACCTTATTAAGGAGATACTTCCCTTATTTTGCAGCTGGGAAATTCCAAGATGCAAGTGCTTTGCCCATGGGGCATAGCTGTAGTCACAGTCAAAGTTGGGATTGAACTCAGGTCTGCTAGCTCTGCAGGACATCCTTTCCACTACAGTATTATAACAGCAACAATGGAAACCAAAGGCAGAGTCAGCGCAGATAAAGTTTCTCAGGAGACAGCTGATGGTTTGTGTTGGTTAAGGCACCAGAGTGCGCCTATCTCCCAGGAGCAACTGCCATTCCCTATGGAGCAAGGAGTCCCAGTTTGTTTCTCTAGTCTGATCTTGTAGAAGATGACTGAACCCTAAGTTCAGTCCTAGCTCTAAGCCTCCTACCCATCCCTTAGAACTCAGCCTAAACTTGATTCCCTGAGAAAACCTTCTCTGACATTCCTCAGAAATGGGTTTCCAGATCATAATACTTATCAAAAGATGTTTAATGATCTACGGTCCCCAAGAGACTGTAGTCTGAAGTGCCTTGTTTACTGTTTTCTCAGTACCTAGCAAAAAAATTCTAGAGCTCAAATATTTATTGAATTAATTAAATCTATCACAGCTTCCTGAGTGACTTGGAGAAGCTCTAAGACTCTAGTACTAGTTTCCCCTAATGAAGAATGAGGAGGTTTTCCTAAATTAGTTGTATAATCATTTCTGATATAGGGTTCAATAACACTCTATAAGCTATACATTCTTCTAGAAGATTTTTGACTTCCCTGACCTAAATACCAGGAACTTTTCCATCTTATTAGTGTAGAGGACGGAATGAACTCTTTCTTATTCCCATTGTTACTCTGGCCCCAAAGTGCATGTTCAATATAAATCCATTAGGTGAATGGATATCTGGTCATCAATATCCAATGTACAAAGATGACAAAAACTAATTTAGTAGCATGAGCATGTGGCCTTGTAAAGACAGGGTTCTTGACTCTGGTTCTGAGATGAAGTCAAAAGTCTTATTGGTGTCTTTTTTTGAAGTTAGAGGTGGTGAAGAAAGACTCGCTTTCACATTGAACCATAGGAATGCAGGCCTTTAGTGAGGTTCAATATTCCATTGATGTTTCTCAGTTGAAAATATCTGAGATCCTTGGAAGTAGAATGATTTTCTTAGGGTCCCATAGGCAGAGAGTGGCAGAACTGAAACTAGGTCCCAGGCCTCTGCCACAAAGTCCAATGAATTTTCAATTCCCCATGTTGCTTCCAGTAAATCAATTATCTTTGCTTACAGAGACCACTGCCCTGAAATTCCATGTCACTGATCATACATAGAAATGATTTACTGCAAGCCCAGGAGCAATGTTCGAAACCACAATGATAGACACACATCCTGCCCCTTAATAGGACATGGTCACAATGATGATATTGAGAGGGGGGCATACTCATTGGGATTTATAGTACCTATAATATCTTTGTTTAATAACACTGAAATTCCCCTGGGAACTTGTAATTTTCAATTTCTCCTTAACTCCTGCACAAAGATCGTTAAATTATGTTGTATCAATTAGTATATCTGTGTATTTTCTCTCTACCCTGACAGGTTCCTCAGGGTGGTGACCATGAACATCCTCTTGAAAATCTCTGCTCATCATAACTATCACACTGGGGCACCTACCCTAGATGCCAAATGAATGGAAGGACCTAGAAACTGAAGCAATTCGTCTAGA
Source organism: Callospermophilus lateralis (assembly GCF_048772815.1). Lineage (NCBI taxonomy): Eukaryota > Metazoa > Chordata > Mammalia > Rodentia > Sciuridae > Callospermophilus > Callospermophilus lateralis. The sequence continues at coordinate 59,753,855 of NC_135316.1, forward strand.
TTGAATTAGTGGTGATGGAAGTTCAATAAACATTATATTACTGAAACAAAATAAAACTTAATTCTGAGAGTGACAGGCCACCCAGATATGTCAGTTTTCCTCACCATTAGGGACCTCCTCCAGGCTTGCTGAATTGGACTTGTGAGACTGCAGTTTCACCGGCTGCAATTCTGTGCATCCAATCTCTCCTGCTCCATCAATTGTCAAGCTGCTTCTCTTTCAATGCACCATAACAAACTATTTTAATAATGCATTTGTTTTACAATAAGGTCCTCTTAAATCTAGTTCTGATGGTCGTTTGGAAGCACAATGTGCTTATAGTCTTCAAATTTTACTGTTGAAGAAAACCTAAATCTGAATATTTCCCTATCATCCTGATAAATTTTCATCATGGACCCTCATGTGAATAGTTCAATTTAGCCAATGGCCTCTTATAGATAATAGACTAATACATCAGAATTAAACAGAGCTGAGTCCATGCATCTTTTAAAATCATCAAATACAAAGTCCTCCTGGTCACATAAATATAAATGAAAGCTTGATTGTATCACAGTCTGCAGGCGTACAGTGCCTGCAATGAGTGGGCATGCCAGCATAAGCTATTGATTATTACAGGCAGATTCAAATTTTTACAGCAGTGTTTCCAGAGTTTGGATTTTTTAGTTTTCTCTTGTTGGTCACATTTTTACATTATCTATATTCTCCACCTTACTCCCATGCAAGCAGGGAGGGATCTTTCTTAAAGAGGCCAGGATGGTGTCTTAGATATCCACCCAAGGTCAAGTTCAAGGGACAAGTATTCTTCCCCCCACTGCCATGTGATGGTGCTGTATCCTCAGCACAAAAGGGCCACATGGCCGTTGATGTTGTGGTTCTGGGAAGTCCTGATACAAGCTGGATTAAAGATGGCTTTTATTTTATATTTGCCAAAAAAAGCCACTAAGTTTTTCTGAATTCCTTGTCATTTCTCCTCTAACCCAACATAGACTTTAATGGAAGGACAACTCTCAGGTACAGTAGGAAGAACTGGGGATTCTCAGAGGTGAACAGCAGGTGGCGCTGGCAGGAAACGTGGCTTAACCTGTTTTCCTTCCTGACCATTTTAGGGGAACATTCCTGGTTCCAGAATTTCTACATATTAAGTTGAATCATGTGAATCTGATGACAGTCAGTTGTTCTTGACAAAGAACATAATAGAAGGGTTTGACAGAATAGGAGGGCCTTAGGAACAGCAAGCTAGTTAGAAGAGGGGACCTGTAAGACTTTGTCATTTAGGTTTAGCAACAAACATGGTCTTACTTCCTTCTCTTTATTTTTAGACTGCTGAAAGGAAGCACCAGTGGAGATTCGTGTGTGTGTGTGTGTGTGTGTGTGTGTGTGTGTGTAATTTACTCTTTTCAGCCCCTAGTTGAGTCCACCACCTCAATGGAGAGGAGGCAAGTGAACCAAAGGCCCTGATATAACTAACCCTATGATTAATACCATTTCAGATTCCACTCAGACACAGAGTCTTTTTCCCTTCTTTTCCTTTTTGGTTCTACCTATCTTTCATTCGTCAGTGATCTGAAGTAGACAAGAAGAGAGAATTCATCAGAAATTAGAAAAGACCCCCAAAATATCTCAGTTATAAACAGAGTCAAAATTCAGTGAAGCAGAATCAGGCATATGAATCACAATGTGATTTTACTAGAGTAAGTGCTTAGAGGAGAAATTCTTCAATATAAAAGGGTATATATTGAAAATCAAAGAAAACATACTTTAGGCACTTGATGATAAGGTATGTGTATTCTACTCTGGCGAGAATCCTGGATACACAGAACATGTATGTTTGGCACTGGCAGGATTTTCTGACCCTTGCCAGACTCTTCTTCAGCCACTCTCTCAATCTCTGGGGCTTAACCTGTGTATGTGCTCACATGTGCACACACATGTAAGTTGCTTAGACTATGAAGAAATTTAGTTGAATGATTTCTTTATCTCACTTCCAACATTTTTGCTTCCAAACTTTAGCCATGGCTGTCAGGTCAAGCTAGTGGAAAGGAGAGTGTTGTCTCCTTTCACCACTATATTCACAGCATGACAAGGCTACCCAGGGCCCTACTGGGATGGTCCTGAGATGTTAAAGCTGTTACTTCTGGATTTAAATCCTCTATAAAGTATAAGTACCCTAAGTAAGGGAGACATGTTGCCATTTTCATTTCTATAATCTCCATGCTCCATCCCTTCATCAGGTCCCTGTGTCCCTTGGGTTTTTCTCTTCTTGCTGTGTCCACTCTCATTGTCTAGTTCAGTGTCTGATAACTCTTCTCCTGGACTTCTGCAACCACCTGTCATGTTGTCTCTGACGCTAGGCGATTTGATGTCTGACATTCGAAGCTGACCAATTGCTCTACTTTTCCAAACCCTCTATCCACAGAATCAAGTTGTCATGACATACATAAGAAGATGAGATCCTGTTCAGCAGGGACCATCTTGCACTACCACTTCATATGTATAATTTGCCACAGACAGAGGGATGCTTCACAGATCCTATTTTGGCTCAGGCTGCCTCTTCTTGCAAGAATGATATTCTCCAAACCACGCCCCATAAATGTTCTTACATAGTCACACCAACACTGCTGTGTTGTAATCGATAAAAACCACAGATGATACCTGTTTTTTTTTTTTTCCTATTTCAGGATGAAGACTGAGATTCAACAAGTGGGACTTTGATTGTGGGCACAGGGGAGCTAGAGGGTATTTTAACTTGGATTAATTGCCTAATAATATTTCTTAGAGATGGGAGCTTATTTTGGGGTCCACAGACTGGGTGTTCCATGGACCTGTGGGTTTCCAATATGGGGGAAAAGTCTATGGCTTTACCTAGATTATTATTAAACACTCCCAGAAGACTAAGAGCTACTATTTGAGAGAAAATTGTGTGTGTGTGTGTGTGTGTGTGTGTGTGTGTGTATGTGTGTGTTTTCTAATCACTTCTTTTATTCTCAGAAAAATTTCTTCCATTCTAGACCATTTCTAATCATATGCTTTTTTGCAATAAATTTCCTTTTCTTTTGTGCCTTCCCATTTATGACTCAAAATATCTTCACTGAAATTTTAGGCCATTCTTGATCTTTTCAAAGGAACCATGTTATTAGTAAAAACAGATGTTTGATAGTCCATTGAGAATATTTAAACCTAAGCTTCAAAGTTTTTGAATGATATCAGATTATAGAAATGATTATTTTATCATAGATCTATTACTAAAGATCAAAGTCACACAATTTGTCAACATGGATTTTAAAAGAGTAAAACAACAATAACCACTACAACAGATATTAGAAAATACCCAAAGGGGATACAATGTAGACTTCAATCTGTTCTTAAAAATATACATTTAAATTTAACACTATAAAGCAAATACAGAGGTGTATAGATAGATAGTCTTTTAAATGATAAGTTAACAATACTAAGATTCTGGATGTGAAAGAAGATCTTCAGTTAAAAAAAATAACCTTAAATAGAGGTTGAAACTGAGAAAATCTGTGAAGACTGGGTGGAAGAATTTGTAGACACTTTTGCTGATACCTAAATTCACCAATTTTGCAGTTAAATAATCAAAGCTTGATCTTTTAAAGTCCTATGAGAAAGGACTGATATTCTTAATGCTAGAAAGAATGATTAAATGTAATATTTCCAAGGTTTGTTGAATTTTTCCTTTCTACATGTGCTAAACTTTTCTATGAGAATGTGCCTGGGGATTGAGTGGAGAAAAGATTGCTCTGGGCAATTTAGGTAGGAACGAGGCATCTTTCTACCTAGGTAAGGGAAAAAAAAATGGTTGAATATAAAAATGGTGAAGTTGGAGGGCTAGAATTCCTTTTTTATGATTACTGTGTGATTCTGAGGAATCTGGAAAATCATGTCCTCTGGCCCTCTGAACTGTCTAGAAGAGGGTAAAGGAGAATTGCATGGAGGCAGGATCCCAAAGGCCACCTTATTAAGTCATGGGAGATGATTGCCTTTTCATAAGTTCTGAGCTGGAGAATAAAATTCTTTGAACAAAGAATTTATTTTAAAAGAAAAAAATACATAAACCAATGTGCTATTCCATGAGATTTCACTGGACTACTGTGTACCCCACTATCCAGAAGCATCTGGCCTAAAAACTCAATGGAAGGGTCCATTGAAGGCTCAGTTTTAACACTGGTTGGGTAATAGCTCCTTGTGTAGCCCAAGTGTTTTTTTTTCAGAAATGTAAGTTTGATTTGACCAATTTGTGGCCTTTCTTCCTTCACAGCCAAAGCACAGGGATCCCAAAACCAAAGGGTAGAAGTATGGGTGGTATATCTCAATATTACAACTCTTAGGTCAGGCTGAAACAACCAAATACCATGAACTGTGGCTTTTCAGCAGTGGGAACTGATTTCTCACAGTTCTGGAGGCTGGAAGTCAGAGGTTAGGCTGCCAGTATGGTTGAGATCTGGTAAAATTCTTCTTTCAAGGTGTAGACAGCTGATTTCTCTATTTTTGCATGGAGGAAAAATTTAGTCTAGCTCTATAACCAAAGTGCCCCAAACAGCCTTGGTTTCCTCTCCTTATGTCTTTAGAATTTTCTGGCTTAAGTGTGTTGGTAACCATGAGAGAAAGGTTTCCATCAAGAGATGCAATCATGTTGGAAGCTGAGATCATAACCTGACCACCTAGCATTCTTCTTGCTTCTGAAAAACAGGCAGAAATAAGAGTTCCATGTTTATTGAGGTGATTGATCCTTATTATTGATGGGAAATGGTGTTGCTGTACAATGAAGACAAGATATTCTACATGGATCCCTGGGAATCCTCTGTGAAGTCTTCTAGTTTTCCCTTACCCAGTGATAAAGAAAAGTATAACAACTCTCTGTAGACAAGACTACCAAGGGCTTACATGTTTGGAGAATAAAATTTGGATTAAGCCACCAGGTAAAGGACCCTGACTAGCTGAGATACATATCGATGAACATGGGAACATGGAAAAAGTAGTAGAGAAAGAAAATAAAAAGTATTACAAACTTGTGTCTAGTTCAGAGATAAAGCCTGTTGTGCTGACATTTTTTTCCCTATTTCATGCCTGTATTCCTATGTTCTAACTTTTCCTGCTCTCCTCTTGCCTTTCCTATTTGTTTACATTGAGTAGTTTATCATGTAGTTCATAAGACTGTCCAGACAGAATTGTGAAATTTATAGAGGAAGAGCACACCTTACACATAGATTTTGGAGTTGGAGTGGGAGGCAGTCGCAAGCGATTCTTTCTCTCCTTTGTGACAGATGACTCCTATGAGGGATATATGAGGTTGCAGAATTTTGTATTCCACAGTTGCTAAACCTGTTGCTAGTTAATTTTAAGATGGAAAACATATGTGTGTGTTAGGGTTTGGCAGCCAAATCCTCGAGTGGACTCTTGTCATGTTATGAAGCTGCCAAGCATCTCCGGCAACCTTCTCACACTGGGGAATTGCTCCTCCTCCTGAGTCCTGCCTCCCAATGCAGAAGTCACAACACCCACTTTCCCAGATTACTTTGCAGTTAGGACACAGCCAGAGATTTGATCCTGCTAGTGATAAACGTGAGACGTTGGTTTGGAACAGAATAGCTCTGAGTAGAATTTATTTGACAGAAGATAACCACCTGGGTGTTTGTTTATTATGACCGGCAGTGCTGCAGGGTCAAATGAGGTCCCCAAAGTGTTGAGAGTGATAATGAAAGCTATGGTTGTAGTCAAGTTGAGTTTTCAGCAGGTATATGAATATTGCATCTCAAGGTGGAGACTTTCTTGTGGATGGCCATAATGACCATCTCCATGAGGGACCATTGGTTTTAGTGGTGAGGTTTGAGTAATGCTGATAGATGTTTAGCCTAAGGCATTTCTCTGTGCAGTATCCTTTCTTCAAAGTCCTTTCCTGCTTCATCACTGGAGTTGGATTTTCTTGGATTTTCTTGTTGATAATCAAGAACTCTCTCTGGTGTACCATCCATTCTCTATCTCTTACCCAGCTTATAAAACTCCAACTTATTTAGGGAACCAGTAAAATTCCTAGACCTTAGAAATTATAAGCAAATGCCAGTTTTCAGATGTTATTATAATACCCATTTTATCGTGGAAAACTGAGCTTCACAAAATTTAAGTAACTTAGATATGTTCGAGCTAAGACTTGTTAACAATGCTGTGCTCTGTGTTATAACAAGAAATATCTATTGGTTTTCATTTATGGCTTCTGGTGCAGTTCTAAGACCTTGGATTTTCCTGAGTGAAAATTAGCCCCTATTTAAAATAAACAGACTAACAAATAAATAATAAAACATTTAAACATAAAAACTCCATATTCTGGAGTTTAAAAAAGTAACCCTCTTTTAATCATACCTGACTTTATGTTCATGATGTGATTCTTCATGGGCCCCTAGATAACTTCATGGTAGAAGCTAATTTCTAGAGGAATCAATGCTGTAAAAAGAGAGTCAGATCAGGTGCAGCGGCACATGTCTGTAATCCCAGTGGCATGTGAGGCTTAGATAGGAGGATCTCAAGTTTAAGGCCAACCTCATCAACATCATGAGGCCCAAAGCAACTTAGTGAGACATGTCTTAAAACAAAAAGCCAAAGGACTGGAGATGTATCTCAGTGGTAAAGTGCCTCTGGGATCAATCCCCAGTATTCTGCTCACCACAAAAATGGAGTTAGAACTTTCAGCCCCTTCCTCCAAACTCCTGGGAGATTGCATTAATTACCAATTACAATGACTCAATCCATCATGGCTACATGATGAATCTTCCATAAAGACTCTAACCAAAAGGGTTGTGAGAGATTTTAGATTCATGAATGCAGTGCTCACCCCAAATTCCAAAGGGACGGAAGCTCATGCACTCAAAGTTCTTCTGGATCTTATCCTGTGCACCTCTCCAACTGGCTATTAATTTCTATGCTTTTAATATCCATTGAAACTGGTATGTGCAAGTAAAGTGTTTTCCTGAGTTCTGTGAGCCATTGTAGACAATAATTAAACTGAAGAGGGAATTGCAGGAACCCTCAGTTTGCAGCCAAGTCTGACAGAAGTGTGAGTAACCGAGTAACCTGTGGACTAACTACTTGTGATTGACATATTAAGGTAGGAAACAGTCTTGTGGGACTAAGCTCTTAATCTGTGGGATCTGCATTAACCCTGGGTAATTAATATCAGAAATGAGGTAAATCGTAGGACATCATTTTGTTTCCACAGAGAATTGGAGAATTTTTGGTGTGGAAAACCCACACATTTGGTGTCAGAAGGATTGTGTGCAACAAGTTCTTTCATCTAGCAGTTCTATCATGTACTCCTCCAAACTACCCAGAAGAGATGGGAGGAGAACTTGTCAGGCATGAGAGTAAGTTACAGCTGTACTGTAAGCTCATTGTCAGAAAGAATCAATATTCATAGAAGACATTCATTTATTACCCATGCCACTGTGATGGATAAGCTTCATGCCATCACAGAATTAATTCTTACAGGATATCAGGAATACGGATCAGAGTTCTCTTCTCAGTATTTTCTATAATGTACGACTAGAGACTTTTCTGCTTCTCCTTCCCAAGACTAGAAGGAGCCGTTCTGGAACTGTGGTCTCTCTTCTTGCTTTTAACACATTTTGCTGGCTTGTGAGCCTGGGTCCAGAGCCCTCATCTCAAGGTCCCCAGGGACTATTGGTAGTGATAAGTTCCAGGTCTCTGTTTTCCCTGCCTCTCTGCTCACTGGTGGGATAATGCTTTTTGTTAACTATCTTATAGCCCTTTTCAATGTTTCTCTTCTGACCCACAGAAAGAAAGGTTCTGGAAGGATGTTCTTTGTTTCCACTGTTTAATAGCTTTTGTGTCTGAACAAAAAGTTTTCTGATCTTGCTGAAATAAAGCTATATTTAACTTCATTATTTCTAGTCATAAACCTTTCCTTGGTTAAATAATTGCTCTTCATTGTAGTGTTCATATCTTTCAAATAACTGCAGATTTCTCTTTAGTCTGGAAATTATAAATATTTATCCTTAGTAACTTTTCTGTTTGCATTACCCTCAGTGATTCTCAGTGTAGCTTTGTTCTCTACTCCAGACTTTACTAAGTTGAATACAGGGTTCCCAACTGGATGTGCTGTTCCAAGTTAATCCTATCAGAGTTAGAAGGAAGGGACGACTTCTCTCCATGCAGCAGCATCTTTATATTTGCCCTCCTCTTTGGGGAGGATGTTAGCTTTCATATAACATCACAAAATGTACATGTTCCATATCCCTTTCAGATGTTTCATGTATTTCCCTTTTCTTCCTTTCCTATATTTTTATGTATCACGAGTTTATTTATTGCTATAGTCTTTACTGGTATTAGCAACAGCTCTTAATTTAGCATCATCTGCAAACTTAAGTTGAGTACCATTTGCTGTCTCTGCAAGATCATTAATAAAGACATCAATCATAGCATCTTGGAAAGTTGCTACAACACTTCATCTTCAGGAAAAAGTAAAGACGGAGAGAAAGTTTTCCCTGAAACAGAAGCACCAAGGTACTTTCCCTGTCCCCTTGATGTGAGAGCCCTCCTTGGTGTCTATGAGAGGCAGCTCCTTTGGAGCAGAGATTTGGTTGCATGCTGCTTCTTTCCATGTTTTCACCATGTTAAAGTGAATTTTCTTAAATAAAAATGTATACTACCAGCTTGTGTTAAATCAACAGGAAAAATGTCAAATATTTCTAAAAATTTGAAATGTTGATGTTTGGGAAGTCAGCTAGGCAAAGAACTGAAGAATAAAATGTTTTATTCTCAAACAGATGATTTTGAGGGAGAGTTTTATATTTCAAATTGTGATTGTGGGTAGGAAGCCGCCAAAAGAATGGGAGAAAAGAAGGAAGAAGCCCGCTCACCTATCCTAGGTATGATTTGGGTGAAATTTAATTTCTCCCTCCTTCTCTCTTATTTGTTCCCTCAGGTGCCCTACAAGGTTGAGTACCTGTATTCCACACCCATCAGATGCAGCAGGTTTGGTAATTAACAAATACTTTCCAAGCTTTAGGATAATGTCCAGATTCTTTATTTTAAGCCATAGGCAAACTTTGTAGCTACAACAGTTAAATATGCAATCTTTTACTCATTTGTTTTCCTCTGGCTGCAATTTTCTTTTATCTGGGAAAAATTCATACAGGGAGACAACACTTAGGTGGAAGTTATCTGACCTTTTTGACTCTCCAAAATCTGACCAGTAAACTACAAACCAAGAGGAAGAAAATCTTCGAGAAAATAGGTAGTTCACGGGGTGAAGCACATCAGTTCTAATTTTCATATAATTCTAGCACGTTGATGACAGTGACACAGGTCCCAAGCTGCCAAGACAAACAGCCAGGTTATTGCTCCCTTCTGAGAAGCAACAGCCAGCCAGCAGAGCGGTGGAATGCTGGCTTGGGTGCATTGGAACGTGGGCTAAGCATGGCCTGCAGAGGTGTGGAGCCCACCATGCAGGTGTGGTGGGCCTGAGGCTATGCAAGCCAAGGTAGCCAACCTGTCACCCTTCAGGGGCCAGGCCTGGGCACTTACTGACACCTGCTGCAAAAGCCCACTCCACACAGCACAGCATCGCAGAACCTGAAAGCATAGACCATCTGATGACCTCAATGGAAAATTCCAACTCAGGAGTTGACAAATAGTGTTAGTACTTTTCCAAACCCTAATTAGCATAATCTTGGACCAGTAGCAATGACCCAAGTGCTGTATAAACCTCTAGACTAGCACATTCAGATGGCAAAAACCTGCTATCAGGTTCTGTTCTTGTTTCTATTCTTTGGTAAATCCTACTCTTAGACTCCTCACTCATCTGGTATATGGATTTCATTCTTTGAATTCATGAGACAAGAGCCCAGAAAGAATGTTGATGGTGAGCTGCTGGGTCTGTTGCAATACTGGAGGGCATGCATGGCCCACCATTAAGAGCTGCAAGGCCTGGGTTGCAGCTGGGTTGCAACCTTACACAGACCCCACCTGCCAGGAGAAGCAGAGAAACTCCTATCTCAATTGCCAGCAGAAATGGAGAATTGAGTTTCATCTCAGGATGAAACAGCATGATTTTTAGAGGTGATTGGGTGTGGTTTTATTTGCTGTTTACACCCCTGTCTTCCATTCCAAGTAGGGAACATTTTGCAGAGGGGAAACAGACCTTGTTTGAGGTTGAAAGCATTTTCTGTCATTCTTTTTTATTGACACTGGGGATTGGACCCAGAGGCACTTAACCACTGTCACATCCCCAGTCCTTTTCATTTATTCTTTTGAGACTGGGTCTCACCTCACTAAATTGTTGAGGCTGTTCTCCAATTTGCAGTCCTCCTGACTCAGCCTTCCAAGTTGTTGGAATTACATGCATGCACTACTGCACCTGGCCATTTTCTGACATTCTTAATGTTCCTTTGGACTTTAGCCTTGTAGTGTTTCTGTGAACATTCCTGGGGGAGAGAAGAAAAGTTTACCTAAAACAGGGAAAATTAAAAAAAAAAAAATAGATGCAGAGGCCCTGCCTGCTATACTAGGATGGGGGGTGAGGCTTGTGTTAGGCACCTGTGTACCTTCAAGAGGGTTGCTCTGCTCTGTGCACAGCATGAAAAGAGCACAGATTGGCACTTAAAGGCACTAAGAACCTAAGGCACACTGACAAGTGAAGCCGCAGGGCCGAGTAGAGGTCATGACAGTCTTGAAGAAGAGTCCAGTTATGCCCAGGACTGAATTTCTCTCTAGCCAGATGGTGGGCAGCTTTAAGTCCTATTTAAAAGATTCAAAGATAATAAAGGAATATGATTACTCTTTTCTGTCTTGGTTTGTTGTCTGAGATTTACCCTTGTTCTTTTTGATTATTTAGTTGCACAATTAAATCCATTGACCACCACAGCAAGTTTCCACTACTGATAAAAGGACAAAACAACAACAACAGTTTAGATTATTTTGGAACCATTAGTAAAGGATCCCTGAGGACCCATTATGTTCTAGCAGATGTGGAAGAGACTATGATCCATGAGTATCCTTTCTCTCCTTCTGTCTTTAAATCATAGAGCACACCTATCCCACTGTATCCTGGCCTCCCTTTCAGTGAGATATGACCATGTGACCACATTTTGGTTAATGGGATATGAACAGAAGTGATGTGAACAACTTTTACTATACATCCTTAGTTGAGTTTGCTCTGTTTCCCCCTTCCTGTAGGCTATAACAGGGACTCATTTCAGACAGCACCAACTCAGCTTTGATCATGCAGGAAAGTGGAAGGTGGAGTGCTAAGATAAAAGAATCCTGGTTCCTTGAATGACTTTATGGAGGGAAATTACTCAAGCAAAAACCAGCCAGATGATTACTTGGGAGAGGAATAAACCTCTTTCTCATTTAAGTCATTGTATTTTATGTGCCTCTTTGTTATAGAAGCTTAGCATTTGCTTTATATTCAGAACATATGTGATAGATATCAATCTTTGCTTGTTATAATAAATCTTTAGAAAAATATAAACAATAATGCTAATATCCTATGTTTAAAAAGTGCAAATTGATTCTAAAAAATTTCAAAACAAAGATTTAATGTTTTAATTGTAGCAAACATCCAGCTTTATGCTTGAATATTACGTTTAATATATAAATGAGCAACTCTATTTCCCCTCCCTCTTATGTCTAAATGTGCTCTGGAAACATTCTTCTGAATGGTACAACATCTGGACATACATAATTTATTAATGAATCTCATGTTAGGTATTTAAATCACTTTCAGTTTTTGTTTTGTTTGTAGCACTGACACAGATATTTTGTACATAAATCTTGGTTCTTGGTTTTATGTGTTCCTAAGGATGGCATCTTACCAGTAGAATATATTATATCATCTTACCTTTTTTAAAAATCCTGGACCACTCAAGACCCCTTTTCAAATAGCCCTGAGATTAAAATCTTGTCTTCATGTACTTCAAAAAGGAAAGAGCTTAACACTAAGTTTTATCTAAAGTTGCCTCTAGAATCAGATCAGTTCCCTCTAATATGGACACCAAGGCACTCTTCAGTTAACCCACAGTTGACCTTTTACAACAGTACATTTTATTATGCCTGTATGTGGACACAGCTTCTGTTCCTCTGGAGAATGCTGACTAATATACGTGTATAAAGGGTATGTTTGCACATCTTCCACAGACCCATGAGCTCTAGACTATATGTGCTCACAAATCACCTGCCAAACTCACAACAGGTGAACTTTTGCACCAAGGGCAAGCAGTGCAGGCTGACTGTAATGGCCAGGAGGATGCTACCTCACAGAAATGGGAGACGTGTGCTGGTAGCTAGAAGTGATGGAGTTAAGAGTCAGGCCATGGTGGGCCACATTCAGAAATGCAGGCAGAGGAAGCCAGGTGAGGCAGACAGGAATTCAGAGCAAGGCATCCAAGAAAGCTAAAGACTGGAGAACTTGCCACGTGAGGAATAGATTTAAGGGCCTGCCTCAGCTAACACCATTTCACCTTCCAATTCTAGTTTACGGAAGAACACATGCTTGTTTTTCCTTCTTTGAGATGCCTCTATAACAAATCACTGTTTCATTTTAAATATCTTGAATGGGTTTCTGCTTCATGTGACTTAAACAACCTTGAATGAGACAGTGTCTAGCTGGGTCCAAGTTCTTTCATGGTAGGAAGAATATCCCATATATTTTTTTCCCCTCTTGAAGAGTCATCCTATAAATTAGGTTGAATAATCTCATTTTTTTCATTATCTCATTAAAGTCTGTCATTCTATTTTAAAGAATGTGCTCTTCAAAGATACACAAAATTATTCTATACATTCTTACAGTTTCAACATTTATAGGGGTCTGATTGGATTTGAGAGCTGGTTCTATCATTTGCTAACTGTGACATCTCACTGTAAAGGGAGAGGATTATACCAGCAAACTGCTGGAACCATTTATGCTGTTGGGATTAGAAACCATGATTAACCACCAGGGGAAGAAATTTGAGTTAGTGACCTACCAATTACCTTCATAATTTTCCCACTGAGCAAGCGCCATGCATAGAATAAAAATATAGAATTTTTAATAAAACTAAGTTCATCAATGGAGCTTATGAAAATGTTTATTATATTTGGAGTTGGAAGAAGTAGACTTCTATTCAGGGTATAGTGTGTGTTTATGTAAAATATCATTTAAAGGGAAGCAAAATAGATGCAAAATTGGAAAGTAATTGAGACATCATTACTAAATAAAATGAAAATCTAAGGTAATAAGATATTTAAGGTAATGCATTACCCAGACTTGTTATAAATATTCATATTTAACAGATACCTATTCGGAAAGTGTACTAATAAGAGCTCACATTTATGAGTTCATACTACATGTTCAGTATTATGTTTACTCATGGAATGTATTATATAAATTAACCCTCAAGCAGACCTGTAATGTGAGTTCTGAATTATTTTCTCTTTTGCAGAAGAGAAAACTGCGGTTGAGGGAATAAAATGATCTTTTTATGGACTTGAACACAGATGATGTCTCTGATTTATATTCATGTTAAACTCTATTATTTAATTTAAAACTCTCTCCTAACATGTATGAGTGAACAAGAACAACAAAAATCTTATAAAAAAATAATGGTGTTTCATGCTCACCCCTGCTAGTTCAGGACCTCAGAGCTTTGTCAAGTTCAGTCTAGTTATTTCTAGCAGTGTCCAGGGGATGCTTCATCTGTGTTAATGACCAAATCTGATTGGCCACCATGGGGTGTAGCAATTACTTGGGGTCAGATAATTGAAAGGACTCACAGGACTCTAATAAGATATACTCATGAAAGATTTATGACAGGCAAAGAGTACACAGCACCAGGAGCAAGAAGGCAGAAAGCAACATCATGAAGGCCTGAAACATGTGAACACTGTTTCCAGAATTTTCTCTCAGTGGCACAGAATATGTTCTATCTCAGGATCATGATCTGCAGACATGGTTATGAGATGTCTGTCTCAGGAAGATGAGGCACAAGCTTACTGGGAAGTCTTTTATATAATGGATCAAATAGCCAGCATCAGGCTGAGTGACCAGGTAAAACCATGTGTGGACAATCAATCTAGACATTTTCACTAAACAATGTAGACAAGCTGGCATTGGGTATCTCCAGGGGGACTTTCAAGCTTTAAACAGCACATTATAAATCATTAGCTAGTATATTTCATTCCTATCTTGGCCAGAGGTCTCCCCAGACATGCTTGCAGATGAGCTTTAACTTAATTCTACTCCTACATATGTAGATTTATCATTTTAAAAGTTCTTCCCTTTGCCTTAGCCCAGCACTGTCCAATGAATTTTCTGTAAAGGTGGAAAAGTTCTTGATCTATGATGTCTGGGAGGGTAGCCACTGGCCACAAGTGATTATTACATACTTGAAATATGTCTAGTGTGACTGAGGATCTGAATTTTGAATTTCACTTGATTTTAGTTTGAAGAGCCACATATGGATTAGAGCTATCATCTAAGACAGTACAGCTGTGATCTCCTTCTGTGCTGACCCTGCTGTATCTATTGGGTGCCACTGTGTCCACCTGGAACCATATATATTTCCATTTTGGTACTGTCTTTCCGGCTGTCTCTAGGAGGCATTGCTGCCTCTTCTGCTGGGCATGGCTGTGTTCACTGGACATTGCTGTGCACTTTTTTGGGTGTTGTAGATCATACTTTGAGGCATGCAGGTGAGTGGTAGGCACTGTTGACTGTCTATTCGATGCCATTGCACAGCTCCACTTTCTTATTAGCAGAACTTACCTCTCACTCTGGAGATTAAAAATCTCACTTTCTCATTTCTCCATCCCCATTTGCCCTTACAGCATGTGATCCAACCCTGGTACATGTAGCCGGGAGGGCATCTGCTTTATTTGCATACATTCAGTCTACTGAATGTTGTGCCCTCACCCCCACTTCTTATATTGAAATTCTAGCCAGGCATGGTGGCACATACCTATAATTCCCAGGTACTCAAGAAGCTGAGGCAGGAGGATTGCAAGTTGGAGGTTAGCCTGAGCAATTCTGAGACCCTGTCTCACAATAAAAAGTTTTAACAAGGGTTGAAGAGATAGCTAAGTATTAGAGCATTTGCACAGTACATGCGAGACCTTGGGTTCAATCTCCAGTACTACAAAAAAGAAAAGAAAAAAATAAATGCTCACCTCCAATGTGATGGTATCAGGACGTAGGGTCTTTGGGAGGCTATAGGGTCATGAGCCATAACCCTCCTGAGTAGGATTAATGCCCTTACGAAAGTGAGAGTCTCAGTTCTTTGCAATGTGAGGACCAACTACCTGTAAGAGGTTTCTCCTGTAATAAAACAGATGTATCATAGGAAACAACTGTTTTATTTGGGTCAACTTTGGGGTTGCAGCAACCCCTGCTGGACTGAACAGGGGCAAATCTGAGGACTGAGTCCACACCCTCAGGATGCCAGTGTAGAAGAGACCTGGTTCTTATGTCATCCTTGCATGACTGATCCAATCCTGAAAATACCTACTTCATGCTATGTTCAACAGGAAAATTGCTTCAAGTCCCACAGTGCTTTTCACTGTAGCTCCCCCTCTCCAAAGATATCATTGTGTGGTGGGCTGAAGTAGGAAACAATTACAATTGATAACACCATATTTTACTCAAACTTCTCCTACCGAGCCTTTGATACTTAAAAGAAAAAAGAAGTAACTTTAGAAGAAAAAGTAGAGGGAAAACCCATGTATAACCAACTTTTATAGGAAGCTTGGCTGAGCTGAACTCTAACTTGTGGTACAGCTGGTTACTGCAAGAGCATATTGGTAAGCTAGTATAACAAATGAACAAACAAAACAAACAGACAAGAGAAGGCAAGAACCTATATGCATGGATGAAGTGTTGTCAGAAATAGGAAAATATCTTTGATTTTAATATTATTATTGTTCCTCATATTTATCTTTCTCTTTCTTGCATCTTGAACTTTTCTTCCTGCTTTGTCTAACTATATTACTTCATCTCATTTGCTTAGGAAAAAATATTTTTAGAGAAACAAAACAGAATAGAGTGGAAGCGCTTCAAGACTACTCATTGTTCTCCCTCCAGGAGGCAACTATATTCTAAGTTGTTTCTTTATTTTTCCCATGAAAGTTTTTATTCTCAAGTATGTATGTATGTATTAGTAAAATATAGTATTTCTTTTTCATGTTTTTAAACTTTTTAAAGTTCTACCATACTCTACATCTCTTCCTTCAATTTGCTTTGTGTTTTTTGCTCAGTGTTGTCATCTGAGTTTTATCCACCTTGAAATATACAAGCTACATTTGACTACTTTAAGAGCTACCACACAAAATCCATTGGTTAAATATGCCATTGGTTATTTTCCCTTGATGCAAAAGTATTCATTGTTCTTAACAATTAAAGATTTAAAAAAAAAAAAAATCAAAGTTTTATATATGCACATAGTTTAAGAGGCAAATTGTTATACAATGCTTGTTAAAAGTACTTTTAGTCCAGAATACCCAGAGACAACCATATTCAATTTTTGTAATTGCCTTGTCTGGTATTTGTCTCTAAAATTCTAAATTATACATTTATGGCACTAAGTACTTTTACAGTTTAGGCATTATCTATTATCACAGGGAAAACAAAGCTGCATCACATACCACATACGGCCATTCTTCCCACCGTCTTTTTTATGTACCTTTATTATGGTTTGAATGTGAAGTGTCCCCCAAAGACTCATGTGTTGAATGGTTGGGATCCAATGCAGCAGTGTTCAGAGATAGGGCTGTGGGGAAGTGATTGGATCATGAGGACCCTGACCTCATCAGTGAATTAACAATGTGAAGGCGGTATTGGAAATTGTAGGAAGTAGGAGCTGGTTAAAGGAAGCAGGTCACTGGGGTGTGCCCTTGAGGACTACATCTTGTCCCTGGTCTCTTCTCTTTCTGCTTCCCACCTGTCATGAGCTGAGCAGCTGTCCTGTCACACCCTTCCAACATGATGTTCTAACTCACCTCATATTCAAAGTCAAGGAGCCACCCAACTATGAACTGAAAACTTCTGAAACTATAAACCAAAATAAGTATTTCCTCCTCTAAGTTGTTTTTCTTTGGTATTTGTCACAGTGATGAAAATCTGACAACTCTATCATAAATTTGATTGGATCCAAGTATAGTTTAATTAAGACTCTGAGACCACTAGATGAGTCATATAGTGAGTGATTCATAGTTAATTTGTTTTTCTTATACAACTTTTTTTGTCCTCTGAAGTTAATAGTATTTATTTAATTTATATGGAGATTTTTAAGTGGCTTGTACTAAATAAATGCATACCCAGAACCTGCAAAACTAGTCATTAATGTATCCATTGAATTGATATTCTCTCAACAGCATTTTCTTGCATCAGTTTCTACTAAAGCCTTCTGATCTGCTCCAATCTCTATGCTGAGTGACTTGGTATTTTGCTTGAACATAATCAAAAGATCCAAAAATTGGAAACGAATTCCTGGTTTCAGGATCCTATGTCTTCTCCTTTATTGATTTTCTTTCTCATTTTGATGAAGCACCTTGTTGATTATATTTTTTTTTTTTAAAAAAAAAGGCCTATGGGAGATTAAGTTTTCAAAACTTTCATTCACTCCTCACATTTCTTTAATAATTTGTCTGGGAATAGAAGTATAGATTTAAAATAAATTTCCTTGAGAGTTTTAACAATATTGAACAATATTCATCCAGTCTTCAGTTTATGGAAAGTTTGGTGCTATTCTGATTCCAGATTCTTTTTATAAGTCAAAAGTTAGAAAACTACTGCTCTTAGGCCAAATCCAGCACACTGCCTGTTTTTGTTAATAAATTTTTATTGGAATACAGTCATGCTCATTCATTTACATGTTGTCTTTGGTTATTTTCATATTATAACAGAGTTGGGTAGTTTTGGCAGAGATTAACTGGCCCACAAAGTCTAAAATATTTACAATATGGTTTTTCACAGAAAGTTTCTCAAACCCTGACATAAGTCCTCATTTTTTTAAATCTTCTTTAAAAATTAGTAATATTGTCTTTTTCCTCTGTGTTTTCATGTGTCTTACTGTAGGCCCATGCTTATTCATTGTGTTAAACACATGCCCTCCATTTCTGGTATATTATCTTAAATTTTCCCATTATAATTTCTTCTTCTCATAATTCAGTTCTCTGTTTTCATGGCACCTATAATTCAAAACATCCTTTGTCTTTTCTTTCTTTTTCAGTTTTTTTCTCTATCTGCATTAACTTTTTCCATCACTTTGACAAAATATCAGGATTATCAGTTTATAAGGAGAAGATTTGTTTTGCTGCATAGTTTTGGAGGTTTTAGTCCATGGTTGGTTGGCCCATGGCTTTTGGGCATCTGGCATCATGGTTCATCATAGTAGAAGACCAAGGCAGAAGAGAAAGTTGTTCATCTCAGGGTAACCAAGAAGCAAAGAGAAAGACAATAAGAGGCTGGGGTCACATTATCCCCTTCAAGGGCAAGCCTCCAATGACCAAACTTCTTTTCATTAGGCTGTACCCTCTAAAGTTCCACTGTCTCCTGAATGTAATATAGACAGGAACCCAAGCCTTCAACATATGGGTCTTTGCGGGATACTTCCCCAGACCAAATACTATAATTTCTGAGATATTTTTGTAACTGTTTTTGAAATTTCCATTAAGGTTTTTGGTTCTGCTGTCAAAATTCAATTCACACACACACACACACACACACACACACACACACACACAGAAACACACACACACAGCGTTCTGTTCCCATTTCAATATATTTTTTTTCCTTCTGAGGACAGATAATGTTAGTTTTCTTTCCCAATAGTTTACTATTTTCTCTTTAACTTCTGTCTTCCTTGGGTTATTAATTTTTTGTTTATTTTAGGTTCTGGTTTTCATACATGTTGCCTTCTCGAAAGGCTACTGATCCTTGGCTCATATTTAGTGCAGAGCATTAAATAGTTGTTTAAAACTTCATATCTATGAGTGAACTTGCCACTCTGGGCTTTTTTAAGAAAGTGACTTAACAGGATCTTTTTCTGGGGAAACTTAGCTATCAGTTTCTTTAAAGATCTTTTCTTTTGGGCTAGTGAGGTTCTCTAGAGAAGACTCTTTTTCAAGATATCTTGAGGGATAATAAACCTGCCTATCAACCTTATGAGATATGAATGGGAGAAGAGTGTTAGGAGTCTTAAGATTTGCTGTGCTAGTTAATTTTCTCTTCATTACCCTGTTTTAAGAACTGTGTCCCAGACATCAACTGAATAAAGAGTTCCAGTCCAGAGACCATAGGCTCTAGGCCTAATCTTCTGCCTAAGGGAAGGGCAATGACCAGTTGCACAAATGGGGAGTGAGAGCTGGGAGGTGCTCTCTGCTGGATTGATGGATCTTCCTCCCCGCCTTCTATCATGTTTCTCCTGTGCTTTCTCCCACTGCAGAAACTACATTCCCAGAATCACTTGCTGATCAAATTTTGGATTAATTCTGCAATGACAGGCATCCCTATAAGTTTTGGAAGTTAAAAAAGGGCAGAAATGATGGTATTGCTCTCTGGCAGCAATAGGCTATTTTGTGGACTTCAGCAAGTACAAAATTTTATAGAAGCTTTAGAATGTTTCTTGTCAATCACCACCTATGATGCTGCAGATAACTGTCGTCAACCCTGACAATTTCCCGAAGTTCTTACATGCCCTGACTCTGAATGCTGACAACAAAACAAATCTTAGGAGTAGTCATGGCTTTCCCCAGCCTTTGTTTCTCCTGTCCTTCCAACAGTTTTATAAGCAGTTACATCTCCATATTGAATCCCTTCAAGTCAAAGTGCTCCTTGAATGGATTTTCAACTGACATACACATATATATTTGGTACCAGGGATTGAACTCAGGGACACTCAACCACTGAGCCACATCCCCAGCCCTATTTTGTATTTTATTTAGAGACAGGGTCTCCCTGAGTTGCTTAACACCTTGCCTGTTGCTGATGCTGGCTTTGAACTTGTGATCTTCCTCCCTCAACTTCCCGAGCTGCTGGGATTACAGGTGTGAGCCACTGTGCCTTGCCTAACTGTAATTTTTGCTTTTAGCTTCTTCTTTTCCCCACATCCATAGATAACTTACACAGATAATTTGGTAAATTAGGGTAACTTCTCAGTTTCACTGCAGGCCTTCTCAGGTTTGATAAATCAGTTACCACTTTTACATGCTTTTCAGATTCAAATAACACCATTGTTTCCTCAGCATCTCTCTTTGCTTCTAGGGATTTATGCC
Organism: Callospermophilus lateralis; assembly: GCF_048772815.1. Taxonomy (NCBI): domain Eukaryota; kingdom Metazoa; phylum Chordata; class Mammalia; order Rodentia; family Sciuridae; genus Callospermophilus; species Callospermophilus lateralis. Next base: position 59,774,132 of record NC_135316.1, read on the forward strand.
TTTAAAAAAAATTACTTTTTGCCTGTCATTTTATAATGGGCTTTTAGGAGCAAGTTGAGGTATCCTATCTTATATTCACTCCATCACCATTCCATGTTCAATTCCCCACTCACTCTTCAACACTTTCCCATATGGATCCTGGCCACTCCTCCAGCTTTATCTCCTGCTATTTTCTATGTACTCCAACTAATATTGACCTTGTTGATAGTCCTTGAACCCCCCATGGTCTTTCCTGCTTCAGGATCTTTTGTGTATCCTCTCTCCCCTCCCACCTAGCTGTCTAATTTGCATCTGCTCTTAATCTCTCAAGAGAGGACTTTCTGACCGCACTCACATACAAATTGCATATCCCTTTTTCTCTTACAAAACCAGCGATTTCCCTGGATTGCACTTATATTTTATAGTCACATTTATTCGTTTACTTATTTAGTGTCTGTCTCTCCTACTGGAGTATAAACTTTATACTTAGTTTACATACTTAGTATACATAATCAGACCTTCATTAATAATTTAAACAGAGAAAAATCATTTGAGAGAAAACTTACCGAAAAGGGGTATTATTATGTACAACTATAATGCACCAATAAAAACATGGAAAAAAATAAAAAAGAAAAGAGACATTATGTATGGCCTGTTCTGATGGCTGGAATAGCAGCAATATCTTTCAGATAAGAGGGACATTTCAAAAGATCAATATCTTATAATACTCAGACTCAAATATAAATTTCATCATCCCATTTTAATTCTACAAACTATTACTAACAAAAAAAAAAAAGAGAGAGAGAGAGAGAACAGGACCAATTTATAGGCTATGAGACTTGTAGGCTTATCCCCATAAGCTATTCCTTTCTTCCTTTTTTCCCTCTAATAGAAAAAATCCATTTGCCTGAGCGTGTTGAAAAAGCATCCTTAATAGTGTTCGAATTAAAAAAAAAGAAAAAAGAAAAGTGATGAGAAAATTAATATAATGAAATAATCAATGCAAATGACATTCCATTGTCCAGAAAACCCTCAATCAACTCTCTTAGAATTACTGAATCTGATGAGTAATTGTGGCTTAATCTCTAATTGTAAGATCAAGGCATGCTGTCAGAAGTACTGCCAACATTAAATAGATATTTTGTGGTATTCGTTTTAAGGTAGAACTTTAAAGAAATTGAAAACCATTAATCAAAAATACAAATCATCCACACTCAGTTTTCACTGAGAATCCCTAAATTTGGTAAAATTGAAATTTATATTCATCTTCAAATAATACTCATCAGTGCTTTATTTTTCTAGCATCTTCAAAGACAGGAAAAGTTTGGGAAAAAATTTTATAACAGTTTCAAAGTATGTACTTAACAGATAATTGAATTTAAAGTGTGTCCATAGAGCTAAACAAATCAGGCTTTTTTTTTTTTTTATTTAAGAGATAGGAAAGGAAGAAATTTACTTATAGCAATGATTCTATGGAAACATAACAATCTATCCACTCTCTAAATTCTCCTATATTGTTTAGGAAAACAACATAAGAGTATTTTATAAATACATAGAGTAGCAGTTTGAAGTGGATAAAATGTTTTTCATATATTGCTCACTTTACAATACATTTCATGTTTATGATTTCTTAATCTCATTAGAGCTTATAAAATGATGTGATTGAGGTAAGCAATCATTATGGCTCTTTCCAGCTTTCTTGCTGTTATGTTCTCAAACTGTGACTCCGCCTAATCATAAGCACAACTCCGTAAATCCCTCTCCTCTGTGTGTTTCTGTTTGCCTCTGCCACTTTGGTGTTCTCCCGGTAGACACATCTAAGGACATGCTGATTAAATTAGTCAAATTAACTCTTTGCCTGACTCCATCCTCATTAGGCTAATGAGCAGACTAGGAGTGCATCTGTGTGTCTCAGTTGTCTTAGGTCAGAAGCTCTGTCACTAGGAGTGCCAGTGAAAAGTTGTAACTGTGACATCCTGTAGGAGTTTTTAGCTGGCAGCTCGTTTTCCATCCTTTCTCAAGAGGGAGCGTGTGGCTTTGCTGAAAGAAGATGTTATGTGTTGGGCGAGCTCATTTTTTTTCTCTGCTGGGTCATTGTAAAAAGGAGGTGAGACTTTGTTTCCTCCCCCAGAAAAGAGTTTTTTTGGGGAGGGCAATTGTGAGAGCTGCCAAACAGGTATTCATCAAGTGTGTGTGTGAGGGGCGGGGGGTGGGGATGCTGTGTAGTGATAGATCTTAATGATGGAGTAGCCCTGATTGGCTGCTCTACAGATCTGTTTATGATTAAGTCTGTATTTGTGTGTAGGGGATGAGAGGTGACTTGGAGACAGATTCGGGGAAAGGACAGAAGAGGAAGGAAGAGGTAACAACCAGTTTCAAAGGTTGAGTGCTCTCTAGTTCTAATGGCATGCTTCCCTTATCCAAATTACACACCAGAGTATTCGTTTGACTAAGTGACATTTCATATCCATATTAAGCATGGGTCTACAATTTTCACACTGATTTTTAAAAAATTGATTTTCAAATGATTTTTAGTGTTTGGGTGTAATTATAAGGCTTAAGGATTGATAGCAAAGTGGCCAATCCATGGTAGGTGCCAAATACATGTTTTCAAGTGGACAGAAGGACACTGTGTGCTATAGTTGTGTTTAGAATGGAGCCAGCACAGTTCCAATGGGAACTGGCAATGGGATACACAATAACTTCCTCAGGCTGAGCAAATGGTGTAAATGAAGATATGGTCATACCTCCAGGGACTATCAGCCATTTATGATGGCAGCCTTTTATTTGTTTTTCAGTAGGGGAAAAAAAATTGCTATTTCTAACCCAACGAGTTTTGGGTAAGGCAAAACTTTCTCTATTTGGGCCTCTCATGGGTGCAATTAAGTATTGCTGCATGGCTCCAAAAGTAGAACATGTGACTATTTACAACCAGCAAATGTCTCATATTCTGGAAATTATAAGAAAAAAAATGAGTCTTTGAAAAAACATCAACTTTTTTCCCCCCTTGAATTATGGTTCTGTAGGCAACACCTTTTATTTTATTTTATTTTGTTCAAATCTTAATACTTCTCTGTTGTGTGACATTCTGCTTACACGGTTCAGAGCGCTGATGAGTAGATCCCAGAGCTATGTTTATGGCTCTGTGGCAGCTGAGAAAGTGGTCTGTTGGGAACCCCAGCAGATCCAGGGAATGCCTGGCATACTTCCTGTGTTGATAAAATACAAGATTCTACACTTCCTGATTTTTTTTTATTTGTCCAGATCTTGCCCAAATGCTTAGCAAGTGTGGAACACCTAAGATACTTCTTTGCAATAGGGATCAGGCCTACCATAGAGACCAGAACCATGGGAAAAACAAGAATACTCCTTTGTCACCATTCAGCTTCAGATTTCCCCAGCCGGTTTGTGTCCTGGCCCTACCTCCTACCATCTGTCTGTTCTTATCATGAGGCTCCTCAACTGTAAAATTGGGATAATTAAAACCACCTACATCATAACACTATTGTGAGGATTAAGTGAAATAATTAATGCAAAATGCTAAATCCACTGCCTAGCACATAGTAAGCACTTGATTAATTTTAGCTGCTATTACAAATGTAGCCCGTTGAGGCTATGGGCCGAAGCTGAAGCAGTTCTTTGAATCTCAAAATATTGCAATGATTAGTGATACTGGACATGGAACTTGAGTGGTTCAATGAAGGTTGATATCAATGTCATCACTCTTGCAAAATGAGGAGGACACTGTACTCTATTTTTCTGCATTGGAAAGGCTATCCCAACAAAGTAAATTAAACTCTACAGAGTAACTGAGTTTGGGTAGTTCCTTTCATATAAACAATAGCCCATGCCTACCCACAGGCACAGAGAAATAAATTTTTAAAGTGCTACTGAAGTATTATAGGAGTTTATTGGGTATGGTGAGTGTTCCAACCCAAGCTGTGCTCAAATGCCTGGAAGTTCAAGAGTATAGAGCAAGCCTGGGGAGATGTGAAGAGTAATCGTTGGTGATGCTGCCTTAGGCACCAGTGAGGTATAAGCCCAAGAATTTGGAAATAGAAATAAGATTGCCCCACAAGTGTTTCCATGAAACAAATATTTAATATATCAGAGCAAATATGTGATTACTTTTAAAAAGGTAGAATATCTCCCAGGCCAAATTTGAAGGAAAAATTATTCACATGGCAAGGAAAGAAAAATTATCTTAATCTGAAAGCTGATTGATGAATAATATGGCATGTCATGAGGGCAAAAATTGATTTTGCATTTCTAGTCCTGTCTGGAAAACTGTTTTTCCTAAACCATGAGCCCAGGGAGTTGGCCTGTACAGCACAGGTACCTCACAGCACTTCGGTGACCTGACCACAGCAGTCATCCAGGTTGGACAGTGGGCCTGCTTCCACCATCATCAAGAGACATGCTGGGGAGTGCTGGCCTGCACAGGTCTACCATCAGAACATTATATTTTTAATGTCTGGTGAATAAATTGGAATCCTGTATTTGGGGTTAATGTTTGAATTGATGTGAGTTATTTCCCTGAGCCTGCTTCCCTCTGATTGTACTGACCAATAGGGTTTCCAGCGTCCATGTCTAATACCAGACTTGGTGATCACCCCAAGCTTCTCCCTGTGTGTGGGAGCCTGTGGGGCCAGCTGGCTTCTCCCAGAAAGCATTTCTCTGTCTTCCTCAATCAATCATATGCTTATGGAAAGACTTGTAAGTGGATATCAAGGCCTTTATTAATGTAGGTTGTGCTGATATTGTTATCATCACCATTGAAGTAACTGTGAAGTGTTTTAAAACTTGCCTCTGAATCTGAACTTCTTCCAAATATTAAAAATGGGAGTATCTACAATAAGACTTTTCTACTTTTAGCAAAACAGGAATGAAAGAAAAGTCTCCTTTGTACAAATTATCTCAATTTGCTTTATTTTTCTTGGGCAGGGTGGGGGAGGTGGATACCACTGAGGTCCATCCCTAGCCCTTTTTATTTTTCATTTTAAGAAATATGGATTTTGATAAACTGTGGCCTTCTGCCTCAGCCAGCCAAGTCACTGGGATTATAGGCATGCACTACTGTGTCTGGCTCAATTTACTCTTTTTTTAAAGAATGTCTTAAGGTGAAGTTTGGAAAGTGATTAATTTTTTTTTTCATATTTGATATCCATAACAACATAGCAAGGTAGTTAATATGGAATTATTATTATTCCTACTTGAAAGGTTGAGGAAACTAAGAGACAGTGAGTTTATTGGGTGTCCTTGATGCATGGCTGGTTAGTGGATGGGAAGAGAACCAGTTGAAGCTCACCTGTTTCCTGTGTTTATTTCCAGTCCAATGCACCATACTGTGTGCCCATGTGCACTATGGCTGTTGACAATGATTGTGGCTGCAGAATTGATGGAACAGTCTCCACGGATAGGAACAGTGAGATTTCTCTGTGATATGTTCATGTCATATCTACAGTCATATGAATTTCTGTCCACAAATTGTGATCAAATCAAGTCTACATGATCAATTCCATGTTTCCATATCTTTTCAAGATGTTTAGCCAGGGACAGAAGTCTAGTTTGTTGTCAAGAAAAAGTTTGATTCCCACAGAGGCATCATTCTGGTCTTTTCATTATAGCCTAAGATAAAAAATATCACCTTATCCTTTCCAGCACAACTCTCAGAATGGCTATGTATCCTTTTATAAACCCTTTTTACTTTGTTGTAGTTTCCTTCTGAGACTTCCTGTTTTTCACTGATTCTGCTCGGGTCCGTTGAAAATGCTAAAACATTTTTCTTTTTCATCAGATCTGTTCTCTTCAAATCCCTCTGCTGCCTTTCCAAACCACATTTAAACTTTGTGGGATTTTTTTTTTCCTTTAAGATGTTTATCAAACTGAATTTTTAAACCAATCAAAAGAAATAATAGCTATAATACAATTTCTCAATTTTCAACAATAAATAATTCTGGCAATGAGAAGAAAAAGAAAATTAAACTACTGGAATGCATTTCCATACCATGCTGGGAAGAACAGCTATAGAAAATTATTAGATTTTCTTTTGTAAATGTCTTAGTACAGAACCAGGCATTTTGCTAAGTATTTTTTCCCTCCCCAAAGGGTGTGAATTATCTAGCAAAAAAAAAAAAAGAAAAAAAGAAAAAAAGAAAAAAGAAAAAATCATGAACATAAATGTGAATCAGATAGTTATAAATAGAGGAAGCAAGGAAATAAGGGGGGTGGTGGTGCAGAAAGGAGAGAGGAGGGAGGGAGGAGGACAAAAAAAACTAGAGAGGGGAAGATACTGGAGAACATTAGGGTGGTATACAGTACTCTGTGTAAGAGAAAGAACAGGCAGGATTGTTCCACATCCACAAGCAAGAAGCTCTGTAACTTTCCAGTTTCTTTAGAATAACATGGGATGGATCTGACTCTTGCCATTCCTGTTTGTCCCCAGGATTAAGAACTGATGTGTAAGGAACCACAGTACCATCCACTAGACCCATAATCAAATAAAAATCGAATTTTAATTCTGCTCCCATTTTGAAAATGTACCATTTATTGAACAAAATGATCAAAGCACTCCACAATGCATTCTAAATATTTCTGTAGGCAGTCGTAAGGGACACTGCCTCTGGAGACACAGGCTCATGGTGTTTTCTGTAAATATGGTTGAGGTCACGACCTGTTGATCTTGACTCAACTGGTGTTTTGAACTATTACTTGAAGTCTGGGCTGGGTAGGGGATAGCTTGGTAAACATCAGTCCATTCTGAATCAACAGGAATATTGAACCTGATACCTGACTCGGAAGGATAGGATGATATTTGAATCACGTCAGTCTCCCTATTAGCAGGAACAGAATGCAATAAGCCCTAGGTTTTCAGAATTACTTTATGTCAGAATGTACGACAGAATGACATAAATCAGAAATTAACTTTAAGACAAAGTGCAGTTTTGACAAAAGTACATTACAATTAGCATTAACTGTATTGATTGGTCTATAACACAGCATTGTTTACCAATGCAATCTAGACACAGCTGCTCTTCTGTAACTGCTTATTTAGGTGGAAGTTTATGAGTTTTCTATGCTAAGTGTATCGCCTTAAATCTCTTTTTCTTTCGCATCAGTAAATAGAAATAAGAAGCCTTCTCATTTATAGAAACCAGAAAAGAGATCAATAGAACACCACTAATATGCTTTTCAAGATTAATAGGTGTTAATAAAGTAAAGTGATAAAATTGCTAATTGGATTCAGCAGGTAGAACTGTGGATAGGAAAATTTCTTAGAGGGTTTTAAAGCATTATTCTCTTTATTTGAAGGAGGTATATTAGAAGACGCCCCTTATGTTGAGATCTGGAACTGCCTAATTTTCTTAGGAAAGTTTCCAGTTATTTTATTTAATCCTGTATCCATAACTTCCTTAGAGCAGGGTGCTCAGTTTTCTTAGATTTTCTTCTCTGTTGCAAAATGATAGGGTTCAAAATTAGTTGATTTAAATTGATACAATTTTCTCTGGAAAGCTGCAAAAAGGCAGCAGGTAGCAACTATTTTTGCATTTACTGTTTTATTGCTAGTGCCCATGTAATGTACTTACCAACTAAAATTGCTATGAATAAACATTTCAAAATTTTCAACCTTTGTAATGATGCATTGGTAATAATAACTACTGCACCTTTTGCACTTGTAGTCATATCCACACATACCTGTCTTCTGAGAAAAGAATATTCTATATACAGTTAAAGGAATTTTTTTAATATTTATTTTTTAGTTGTAGTTGGACACAATAACCCCATTTTATTTATTTATATGTGGTGCTGAGGATTGAACCCAGGGTCCTGCATGGGCTAGGCAAGTACTCTACCACTGAGCCACAACCCCAGCCCTGAAAGAATTTTTGTTAAGAAAAGGTTATAACTTTTAGAATGCAAGAAAATACATTTTTAGTTTTAGACCTATGGTAGAGACAGTTTGGGCCTAAAAAACAATAAGCCCCTCTTTAACAGACTTATTGTAGAAAAATTATCTGTAAATATTTAGTAAATTGAAAATTCTGGATGGTGAGTGAGTCTTATATACCTTTGTATTTGCCACAGCATCTTGTGCGAGGTGATTTACCAGGTAATCTGCAATCTTCTTTCTTCAAAGAGTACTTAAGGTAGATTGCCACAGATGCCACATACAGAGTAGGAATGCTAAAGATACACATACGGAATTAAATGTGATAGGTAGGAAAGGAAATTATACCTTAAAGCTGGGCTAATATTGAATTCTGCAATTTTAGCTCTAAGTTTCCTAGAAAATAAGAAGTAAACCATGATGGATAAATGTTTCTCATTATCAAATGCAAGAACGTAAATCATACTGACAAGAGCAACAAGCTTTTACTGATACAAGAATCTGAAATGGATCCATCATATTGATCTGTGTAGGGAGAATATGGAGCTACTTGGAGTTTTATCTTTAAGAAAAATTTTTAAAGAAGCAGAAATGTTCTTGGTACGACTATTTTTTATACTGATACTTAAAAAACTCTGACTTGCCTACTATTAAAATGGAAATCAATAGTCATCATGAATAAAAATGTTGTGTGGAAAAATTGTCATAGCCTAGAAATTAGATGGCTGCCTAGAGACTTACAGAAAGAATAGCTGGGTGGAATTCAGCATGGCAATAGCAACCCCTAAAATAAACTCAGGCAAATCCTGTGTGGAACAAAAGCATCACCTGGCCAGCCATCAAGAGTTCATTGGACTGGACTGGACAGAGCCTTTCCTGAGAAACCTCTGTCTCCTGGTTTGAAAGGTTTCCCTCAAATCCTAACCTTTTCTGACCATCTAAGAATTCGGTCCAGACATTTGTCTGCCTGCGTGTACTCACCTCAACCTGACCTGGGCATCAGGTGAAGCAGGTTCTCTGATCTAAGTACATTGGCACATGTAACTCCTTCTGTTACAATCCTTTCTCCTCCCTCCCCTGTCCCAGCTGGGCCAATTTATCAGTCTAGGCATAGTCTCTGCTTAAAAGGAACTTCCTCCAGGAAGTCTTCCCTAACTGCCCAGATACCAGGAATTTCCCCAGACTGCTGATCCTTATCCCTGGCTACACATTAGAACCACCTGGTAGGCACTGAAAATATGCCAAGGCCCAACTCCTTTGAAGTTTTAAACTAGGAGGCTCTGCTTTAATTGGTGTGGATGAAGCATAATCATATGGTTTCTAAAGTTTCCCAGGTGATTTTAATGGGCAGGTAATACACTAAGAGCCCTTGTTCCATATGATCTATTAACTTTTTAAACTTGCCATCATGATACTTACCAATTTTACTTTATTCAATATTAATTTATTGAGTATCTACTAAGTATAAAGGAAAAATTAAAAATTTAGCAAGTAAAACAGACAGAATCTCTTCCTTTATGGAGTTTACTGAAGAGTAGGGTGACAAATACTGAAGAAGTTTTTATAAGTGCTGTATTTAAAGAGGAGCCTTACAGAGTACAATGGGAAGCTGTAACCAATAATGATAAATAATAATTATAATAACTATGTCATGTAGTCAATTGAATCACATTTTAGACTTCTTTTTTTTTTGGGGGGGGCGGTACCAGGGATTGATCTTGGGGGAACTATACCACTGAGCCACATCCCCAGCCCTATTTTATATTTTATTTAGAGACAGTGTCTCACTGAGTTGCTTAGCGCCTCCCCTTTGCTGAGGCTGGCTTTGAACTTGCGATCTTCCTGCTTCAGCCTCCGGAGCCACTGGGATTACAGGTGTGCACCACCATGCCTGGCTCACATTTTGCAGTTCTTGACATCAACCCTGTATTAGAATTATACATCCATACATTTTGGTGTGTAACTTAGCAGTGCTTTCCCAAAATGGGTACTTCTCTGTTCCATTGACCTAGAGGTCATGTAGTTACTTTCTATTGTTTTATCCAATAGAAAGTGGACATCCTAGAGCAGAAGTTTCTAATGTTTTTGACCTTTTGTGTCTGAACAATTCACCATGCAGAGTTCATACTCTGAGAAGCCTGTGGCCCATGAATTTTTTTCTTCTTCTTTTTAATTTGTTTTTTTAGATATACATGACAGTATATTTTGACATATTATACATACATGGAGTATAACTTATTCTTAGGATCCCATTCTTGTGGTTGTACATGATGTGAAGTTTCACTGGTGGTAGATTCATATTTAGACATAGGAAAGTTGTGTCTGATTCATTCTATTATCTTTTCTATTCCCATCCACCCCCTTCCCCTCATTCCCCTTTGTTTAATCCAGTGAACTTCTATTCTTACCCTCCATGTCTCTTGTTGTGTGTTAGCATCCACATATCAGAGAGAATATTTGACTTTTAGTTTTTTTGGGATTGTGTGCCCTAGGAATTAATATAAGTAATTAGGAACTGAACTCAACTTACAAGGAGGAGACATGCCCAACAAGACTTCTGTCTAAAGTGGAACCTCCCATTGGAGCCCAGCCTAAGTTGAACAAACTATAGGGATCCTGTAGACCCAGAGGCGTGGAAGTGAATGCTTGCTGGAAGCTACTGAGTTTGGGGATGGTTTGTCAACAGCTACCTAATATACCAGTTTGGGTTTCAGACCACACTGTATTTGCCTAAATAAACTATGTTATCTTGTTTATCACTGTATTTCCTGTTTCTATCACACTATGTGATATGTAGCAAGTATTCAAAAAATGTGTTGAAGGAATGAAGATATAGTTCCTGGTGTGTGAGACAGTTCTGGGAACAAATATTTACAACATAAAGTGATAAATAAAGTTCTAGAAGAGCTACATTAGAATGGATGGAGAAAACCTTCAATGAGGGGGTGTTAGCTATACCAAGGAAAAGCATCAAAACCTAAACACCCAGACATATTAAGAACCACTCATGTCATCATCAGAGGCTTTTATTCAGCTTAATATAAACTGGGTGACTCTGACAGTCAAATAAAGAAACTTATAGCTCTTGCCATGACTCAATAAGTTATGTGTTAAAAATTTAAATATGTGTATATATATATATATATATATATATATATATATATATATATAGTGCATACAATTCTTACTACACACACACACACACACACACACACACACACGATCTACACCGCATCCAAGACAAATGGCAATGAGCTTACAGGTAGGATAAAGTGAATGAAATTGCAAAGAGTTGTAGACTGGATATGTGTTCAGATACCCTGAAAAGGCAAATAAGAAACTGCATAACAAAAGAAGGAGGTGGAGGGAAAATCACAGCAAAGGTTACATTTTCTATGTGTTTTCTATTGTGCATGAAAAGAAAAGGTCTTCCTCAAATAACCAGAGGCCCACTGGTGCATGCTCTCTGATGACCAGTAGTTCTACTTGATCTTGTCCTCTTTGCAGGAGGCCATCTGAGAGCCTATTGATTTTTACCTGGGTCAAGGTGAGAAATGTATTCTCACTCCTGATTAGGGGTTCAAAGAGAGAAGTGTAAGGTTTACTTATAGGGAAGAAATAACAAATTATTTCTAAGGACTGAGTCTCTCTGTGTTCTTTAGGGCCAGTGGGTTGGCTTCTCACTGGAACCTCTTAGCAGTCTTCCATTACTGTCATTTACTCTCTATTCTCTATCATAAAAAAAAAAAGTATTGAAGTCTCTAATTTGCTGTGATCTGCTCAAAATGTCTCATTTTCCTTGTGGATAGATGCCCTTTGTCTGATATGGTAGAGGTAGAGTTCAGAAAAGTGGAAGGCTAAGGAGTGGCAATTCTGATTTTTTTTTAAACTGAAAATCCACGACTTTATTCATTATAATAAAAAACTGGAAGCAACCTACATTTATAAAAACAAGAAAGTTAAATAAATCAGGTGTATGCACATGCTGAAATTACAAGTGAGCACTAAAAATCATGGCTTTGAAGACTAATGATGAGGAGAGATGCAGAGAATAAAAACTAATGACAAAAGTCAGAATATAGAATTCTCTTTACTGTCAAACCCCAAATCTCTCATTCATATATCAAAATGATAATAGTTGTTAGTACCTTTGGATAGTGGGATTATAGTAAATTTATTTCATTCTTTAAATTTTTTTCTGTTTCATTCTTGCAATTTGAGATGTCAGCTTTTTGTGTATCCATGTTACTTTTATAATCAGAAAAAAAAGATTAAAAAATCCAATCCTAACCTTTCTTCTATGCCTAATTTTTAGAAAAGCAAATTCTTTAAATCTTGATTATAGGTACTTTTATCTGTGGGTAAATAAAGCAATCACAATTTGATCATTTTACTGTCCAATTCCCATATTGGTTGATTACATTTTTTTTAAGACCCCAAGTTCCCAAAATGTAGATGATTAACAGTCTCCAAGATACCACTTCTTCTGGGATATTGTGCCACATCCTGCCACTTTCCATTTAAGCAGGAGAAGGTGGTGGTGTTGGGGAAAGTTCTTTGTAATTAAATATGACTAACACAAATACATTTTTTTCAGCCACTGTCCCTTATGCATTCAGCTCTACACAACTGGTTATGAAAAGCATTCACTTTTCATCTATATTAAATGTTGCAAATTATATTCTCAAAAGTCCCTGAGGTGTACCTACCAGTCACACTAATACTTTGAAACAGCATGACCAAGGCAGGAAGTAGCATCCCTAAATAAGACAGGAGGTTCTGCTTAAAGCCTCACCATGGGACATTTCATTTATTTTGAATCCGTGTGCAATGACTTGTTCGTTTTTGTTTTTTTCAGATTGCAAGCAAGTTTTCTAGATTATAGAGATGAGAATACTAACATTTTTGTCTAGGTTGTTAAGTTTCTTAGCTCAAGTGAGAGGGCACTTCTATAGTCAATTACCTTAAATGTCATGATGATTCTTCTTGTTTTGTTTCAAAGTCTATTGCCCCTGAACAAAAATTCAAGCCTCTTGTCATATTCTTCAACGTTCTGTATTGAAGACTGTAAAACTAATGCTAAAGGAACACGGATCTTGGTGGGATGGTCAGAGATGGTCTCTTTCATCTGAAAGATGAGAAATGTGTAAACAAGAACACAGAGATCTGCAGTGGAATGGAGCTTGGCTTTTTCCAGGAATGGAAGGAAATCCACAGTGACTGAGGCTCATGGAACAAGATGGAGAATCACGCAGCATGGAACTGGAGAAGTTGTGGCTTTCAACAATAATATCCTTCAATAACCCAACTCTCTTACTCTTCCTTAAAGTTTTGATCCATGGTTGCCAGAGATTCAGAGGGACTTGAAGAGGGTGCACAAGAAGAATGGGGAGTTTTTAGGGCAAACTCAATTCTGTATAATCCTATAATGGTGGATACTCAACATTGTGCTTTTGACACTACGTACAGAACTGTAAAACAACAGAAAGAATGAACGTTAATGAAAACTATAAAGTTTAGTTAATAAAAATAAGTCAATACTGGGACCTTTATGTTGACCTAGTAATTATAAAACATGTACTACACTTGATGTAAGATGCAAATGGCAGCTTTCCGCCCTACCCAGGGAGGGATCCATATGGCGTAGTTCTTGATTCCCGTCATAACTTTAAAGGGAAACTATCACAATGTCCGGAGCCCTTGATGTCCTGCAAATGAAGGAGGAGGATGTCCTCAAATTCCTTGCAGCAGGAACCCACTTAGGTGGCACCAACCTTGATTTCCAGATGGAACAGTATATCTGCAAAAGGAAAACAGTATATCTGCAAAAGATCTGATGGCATCTACATCATAAATCTGAAGAGGACCTGTGAGAAGCTTGTGCTGGCAGCTTGGGCCATTGTTGCCATTGAAAACCCTGCTGATGTCCTCTAGGAATACTGGCCAGTGGGCTGTGCTGAAGTTTGCTGCTGCCACTGGAGCCACCCCTATTGCTGGCCACTTCACTCCTGGAACCTTCACTAGCTAGATCCAGGCAGCTTTCCGGGAGCCACGTCTTCTGGTGGTTACTGATTCCAGGGCTGACCACCAGCCTCTAACAGAAGCGTCCTATGTCAATCTGTCTACCATTGCTTTGTGTAACACAGACTCTCCTCTGCCCTATGTGGACATTGCCATTCCATGCAACAACAAGGTAGCTCACTCTGTGGGTCTGATGTGGTGGATGCTGGCCCGAGAAGTTCTGCACATGCGTGGCACCATTTCCCGTGAGCACTATGGGAGGTTATGCCTGATCTGTACTTCTACAGAGATCCTGAAGAGATTGAAAAGGAAGAGCAGGCTGCTGCTGAAAAGGCTGTGACCAAGGAGGAATTTCAGGATGAATGGACTGCTCCAGCTCCTGAGTTCACTGCTACTCAACCTGAGGTTGCAGATTGGTCTGAAGGTGTGCAGGTGCCCTCTGTGCCTATCCAATAATTCCCGACTGAAGACTGGAGTGCCCAGCCAGCCACTGAAGACTGGTCTGCAGCTCCCACTGCTCAGGCCACTGGTAGGTAGGAACAACCACCGAGTGGTCTTGAGCTGTTCTGCAGACACGTATTAATAAGCAAGATGGAAATAAGGAGAATAAGCACCAATTTACAGAGAATAAACACCAATTTCTAAAAAACAAAAAACAAAACAAAACAAAACAAAAAGATGCAAATGGCAGGGAACGTTATGGGGAGGTGGGGTAGAAATATGGGAATTCTGTGTGGTATGTTCAATTCTCTATAAATCTAAAACTGTTCTAAAAATCAAGTCTATAAAATAAACAATAGAAAAAATTTGATCCAATGTCCTGTGTTCCTCAGTGCCAACACTGTCCCTTGTCTTATACAGCATTGTGCGTATCAGGTCCACCCAAGTCAGCATGCAGGGGATGCTGAGGTACACTCCTATCCTAGGACAGGGCCTCTCCAAAGCCATCTTCTTTGTGGGCTGAAGACAGCCTTGTACTCACAGTTATTTCTTATAGGTTCACAGGATCACCTTGCTCTAGATTCATTAGACAAGAGAGAATTTTGGAGATCATCAGAAAGTAACTTAAGACTCAGTAAGCATTCAATCCAATTTGGAATAGATTCCCGTACTTCACCACACATGGGTGAAAGCATGAGATGTGAGCAAAGAAAAAGCATAATGTCAGTCTCATATACTCAAATTTCATTAGGAAAAACATGATGTCTAGTTTGCTTAGAATCATATCTTTGGAGCCTAGCAGGATGACTGGTATATGGCAGGTATTAAAATCACATTTGCAATATGAATGAATAAATGGCCGATTTCAGGGCTGGGGGAGGAAAGGAACAAGATAAGCCTGGACTACCCTGTGATAACAGAGAGTAAGGTAATGATCAAAGAATCCACGGATATATCAGAAGGATACAGAACTCGGCCTCAAAGTTTTGCCCTGGCTAAATGTTGGAAAGTTTTAAGCACCAAAATAAATAAGGACATAAAGCATTGAATAAAAGAGGAATCTATTGAGTCCACACTGATAATAATTAGATAACAAATAAAATGGGTAATGGGAGGGCTCTTCTTTACAGGATAATTCAGATAGATAAATGTAGACGGAGTAATGGAGTTAGAAATTTGCCATTTTTGCAAGTATTATAGTGAAGATTGATTCAGGCAAGGATCAGCAGTGGATGCTAAATCTAGGGAGAAGACTGTGAGGAAAAGCAGAATATTTATATGTTCTTAATATGACTACTTAGATTGCTTATCAGTTGTTATGATAAATGCCAACTAATGACATAATTTAGAATAAATGTAACATAAATGCAATATGTAATTTTAGACTGGATTCTGCACTGGAAGAAAAAGCAAAATGTTATAAAGGATTTTATTAGAACAATTAATCACACTGGAATATGGATTTCTTTGATAAATGGTATGAAATCAATGATAAATCTCTTGAACTTGATAATTATACTATGGTTACATAAAAGAAGGACCTTCTTCTTAGGTAATACACACTTAAATGGTAAAGGATAAAAGAGCATAATATATGCAACCTATTCTAAAGACATCCAGAAGGGAAATATGATGCATAACACACATCCAGAGAAAGAAAAAAGATTAAACAATACTGCAAAGGTTAACATCTAGGTATCTGTGCAAAGAGTATTAGGTTCTATATTATTTCTGTAACTTTTCTGTGAGTTTGAAATTATTTCAAAATAAAAAGCAACATAAAACAAAACAAAAATACAGTCCAAGAGGGTACTAAGGAAGTCCTACAGCAGGTCAAATCATGGGAGGACTTTTGACCAGGGAAGAAGGAGAGGGCAAGAAAGACTTTAAGTCAAAAAAAAAAAAAAAAGTGGCAAAACAAATAATTAAGAGACTACTGTCTGAGCAGAAATACTGAAAAGGGTAAGCATAGGTGTAAGAAGAGTCTCATGTAGCTAAAGTATAGGAATTTTTAGAGATAAATCAATAGTGTTAATTTAGAGAGCATTGTGGGAATCTCTCCAAAATGTCTAAGTACAGGTTATCGAGTACAAATTCAAACAACATTATAAACAATATACAAAGTTTGAATAAATGATAAAATACAGTGAGGGCCCTTAGGGAAGATTTTTTTTTAAGTATGATTTTAGAGAAGAAAAGATTATTTCTAAGCCTTTCTCAATCAAAATAAAAACCAATGAAATGGAAAATTTAAATATGCTGCTTGAATATTTAATTATAAAAACTGAAACTCTAATGTGTGGCTGAGAAAAAGCCAGGGCAGGAGGTTGTTCAGGGGCAAGTCATTACAGTGAGCTTTGGACCCAATTCATATTCCTTCAACATTTCTATTTTAAACTGCTAGTTTTTAGATTGTTGAAAAATTATTTGAGAAGGTCTGCATTTTCTAATCATGGGCTGTTCTTTCTTTCCTCAAGGTACTTCAGCCTGCTCGATCAAACCTTTATTCAGCTTTCAAATGAAAAACTGATTCTCATCTCAAGGCTCACCTCTTTTAAGCTGGGAGCTATTTGGTTGCATGCAAAATACCCTGGGCAGCAGTTGCACAGCGCTCCTCAATGTTCTAGGCGAGGTACTCAGTCAGGCTGGCCCTTGTGGGAGTCATCAATTGACCCAGGGGGAGACTGTTGAGCCAACTCAAAGGCAGCTGTAGGGTTGAGGGGGCGAAGGCTGGCACAGAGGCCAGGAGGCTTAGCCCCCCAGGAGGAGGTAATTGGCAGTACTGTGTTTCACTGGAGTGAAGTGGGTATAAGCCGGATTAGAAAAGGTCAAAGAGAGAACTGAAGGAAAGAAATTTAGGGTTACAGGTGTGAACTCTGGGCCAAGGAGAATTACTTAACCAAAAGAACAAGGTTCAGAGGAGAAGTCATCAAAGTCCAAGGAGGCACCAGGGGATATAGCACTCTCCTGAGATGCAGTTCAGAGCTGGGGCAGGATGAGAGTAAGGGGCTTGGCAGTGCAGCCAGACAAGGGGGTTGAAAACGAAGGTATAAAAAAAGCTACCGATTATGAGACAGAGTTGGGAAAATCGGACCTGGAGAACTTGGATCCAACAGAGTGTAATAAGAAGGGCATTTAAATCCATATGTCAGAGTGGTTAATGGATTAGAAGCTGTGAAAAGTACAAGGGGGACAAGGATAAAAGAGGCAAGACTGTTACTAAAGAAAAAGGAACAGAGAGAGGCTTCCAGGAAGAAATATTTTATGTTAAAAACAGTCACTAAGCCAACAAAAGGAGCTCAGCACAATGTTCTTTTATAGGTGCCTATAAGATTTGTTATTAAAAAAGTTTTAATCATAAAATATTTGCTTCATAAAAAGGCTATGTTTAATATACATGTAAAATATAAAGCATAATAATAAAATGAATACCCATAAAGCTACCACCCTACCTAAGAAGCAGAATGTTTTAGTGAGCTTTTTCTTTCCTGTGACTAAGGGACTTGACCAGAACAACTGTAGAGGAGGAAAAGTTTATTTAGGGGCTCATGGTTTCAGAGGTCTCAGTCCATAGACAGCAGACTCATTCCTTGGGGCTCAAGGTAAGGCAGGAACAACATGGTGGAAGAGGGTAGCAGAAGGAACCAGCTCACAGGATGACCAGGAAGCAGAGTGAGAGTCTCCACTTGCCAGATACAAATATATATGACAAAGCCATGCCCAGTTCCCACCTCCTCCAGCCACATCCTACCACTTCAGTTACCAATTAATCCCTACAGGGATTAATTCACTGATTGGGTCAAGACTCACAACCCAATCATTTCCCCTCTGAATCTTCTTGCATTGTCTCACATGTGAGCTTTTGGGGGACATCTCACACCCAAACCATAACACAGAACATTACCAACACCTCCTAAAAGAGGCCCAACCTCCTTCCCTGAGCCACACACAAAGGCAATATGTAGCTACACACTTCAGACTTAGCCTCTCCAACTTAGTTATTTTGCCAGATAGATGCGCATCCATGAACATTATGGTATTTGGTTTTACCTCCTTTGAATCTTATAATTATGGTCTCATAGTACCATGGTACTTAGTTCATTTACTTTGTTCAGTCATGGTTGTTCTTTGTAGCAACCAATGCTCTCTGCAGGGACAGAAAGCAAAGGACAGTTCATACACATACGGACATAGACCTCACACTTGTTGAAAAGGCTTTTATCAAAGAGATGAAAGATAACCAGTGTTGATGAGGATTTTCAGAAAAAGGAATTCGTCTAACTATTGGTGGGAATGCAAGTTAGTGCAGCCATTATGTAAATAGATGGGAGGATCTTCAACCTATTGAAAATTACCGGGAGAGTGGATTTGAGTTTTCTCAGGACAAATAAGTAATAGGTATATGAGGTGATACATATTTTAATTAGCTTAATTTAGCCATTCACAGTGTACACATATTTAAGAACATCATCTTGTACACCATAAATAAATACAATTTTAACTTATCAATTAAAATAATAAGGCCAGACACCACAGTGCATGCCTGTGATCCCAGTGGCTTGGGAGGCTAAGGCAGGGGATCATTAGTTCAAAGCCAGCCTCAGCAAAAGCAAGGTGCTAAGCAACTCACTGAGACCCTTTTTCTAAGTAAAATACAAAATAGGGCTGGAGATGTGGCTCAGTGGTCCAGTACCCCTGAGTTCATTCCCCAATACCCTCCCCCCCAAAAAAAAAGATAGGAAGAAAAACAAATAAATCCTGCCTGAATCTTGTATGTGTGTGTATGTGTGTGTGTGTGTGTGTGTGTGTGTGTGTGTTATTGTTGTTTTAAGGCTGAATTGTATTCCACTAGGTATATATCAGATTTTCTTTATCCATTCCTCCATTGATGGACACTTAGATTAATTTCTTATCTTGGCAACTGTGAATAATGAATCTGAGAGTACAGATAACTTGAACATACCAATTTTAATTTGCTTTGGACACACAGCCAGTAGTGGGTTTGCTGGACTCTATGGTAGTTACATGTTGAATGTGTTGAAGAACTTCCAATCTAATTCCATAATGACTGTACTAATTTACATTCCCACCAACAGTTAGGATTCCCTTTTCTGCACATTCTCGTCAACACTAGCTATCTTGCACCTCTGATAATAGCCATTACAACAAGTGTGAGATGACATCATTTCCTTGTGGTTTTGATTTGCATTTCCTTGATAATTAGAGCTATTGAACATTTTAAAATACACCTGTTAGACATTTGTACATCATCTTTGAAATATGTCTACTCAGGTTCTTTTGCCCACTTTTTAATTGGATTTGGTTTCTTGTTATTGAGTACTTGGAGATCTTTTTATGTTTCAGATATAAACCCCTATCAGATATGTGGTGGGAAAATCTTTCTCCCATTCCATAGATTGTTTCTTTACTCTGTTGATGGTTTCCTTTTTTTGTGCAGAAGTTTTTAAGTTTTATGTCAACCCCTTTGGCTCCTTTTGTTTTTGTTGTCTGTGTTTTTTTGGGGGTAGGGGTCACAGTCAGGTGGGCTTTCTGGGTTGCATTCCTGATGCAGAATTCCTTCTTTCTATGAAATTCTCGGTGTTTGCCTTTAAGACCTTTGAATCATTAGACAGGGCCCATCCACATTATGCAGAAAGGGATAATCTGTTTAACTCCTTTTAAAGTCTACTAATTGTACATATTAACCCACATGTACAAAGGGATACTAGGGATTGAACCTAGGGGTGCTCTACCATTGAACTATCTCCCCAGCCCTTTTTATTTTTTATTTTGAAATAGGGTCTCATTACATTGCCTAGACTGGCCTCACCTGGGATCCTCCTGCCTCAGGATTCCAAATCACTGGAATTGTAGGCATGTGCCACCACTCCTAAGCTAAGCACAGCTTCATGGAAACATTCTAGTTTGGGACCAAAAATCTAGACACTGTAGCTCAGCCAAAAAGACATGTAAAGTTGACCATCACGTGTTTCTAAGAGCCACAGTTATTTTTGTGTGCAGCTCTAGTTTATGCCAGTTCATTTAGTAATCCATTACTTTGGCACTCTTGGTCAAATGGCACTCAGATGCTTCCATTTCTTGGAGTTTTGGCTAAAGTTGCAATAAACGATCTCATGCATGTCCACTGTGCACAGAGAAAACATTTCTCAAGAACATAGGAATGGTATTGCTGATTTTTAGGCTATATTATTTAAACATTAGAAGATAGCGATAAAAATGTTTACTAAGGTGACTGTTTCAACCTACTCTGCTTTTGGAAACTTTAATAGTAAAATTCTGGTTTGCAATATTTCAGTTCCAAAAACAGGTGTGGATATATGAAGAGTCAATTTCTTTTGACATCCCAAAACATGTCCTCTCTCCCTCTTCCCTTTTACTTCCATATTTACTCCCAGACTATTTACAAGCTAGAATCAGAAGAGAAATGAGGCAAGCTTTATGAGTGGCTTTTACTAAAGACATTGCAAATCATTATTCAAGCAGTATTTATTGAACATGTATTATGTTCCCAGCACTGTGTTAGGCATTGTGAAGGGTATATAATTGTGCATGGCACCCCATAATGCTGTCATAAGTAACAATCTGAAAGGGACATAGATGTTTAAATAGGCAATTACAAGTCATGCAAAGATAGAGCAAGTACAGGAGACCACGTTAGCACATTGGAGGGGTACCTATTTATAGCATCAAATGTTGGAGGATAATTTATCCAGGTATGTTAATTATAATATATAGACATGATTAGAAATGGGTTGATATATGCATAGGTATATTTGGGCATTGTATTAATAAATATTTGAATTTAGTGTCCAGAGAGTCTATATTTAGCCTACCTTTCTGGATTCAGACATTATGAACTTCATATATAGAGTCTTGATGGTTAATTTTATGTGTCAACATGATTTGGCTAAGGATACCCATATAGTTTGTAAACATTTCTGGGTATGTCTGTGATGGTGTTTGCAGGACAGATTAGCATTAGAATCAACAGACTGAGTGAAAATCACCCTTAGTAATTAATGTGGGCGGGTCTCATCCAATTTGTTAAAAAACCTGAGGAAATAGAATAAAAAGGAAGGGGAAGGGTAAATTTGTTCTCTCTGTGTGAGAGCTGGTCAGATTGATAATTAACATCATCAATCCCAGACTCAGACTAAATTACATCACCAGATTTTTTGGTTCTCCAACTTATAGATGGCAACCTGTGGGACTCTCGGCCTCCATAATTATGTGAGATAATTCCCAAAATAAATCTCTGTGTGTGTGTGTGTGTGTGTGTGTGTGTGTGTGTGAGAGTGTGTGATTACAATAGTTTCTGTTTTTCTGGATAGAACAAGAGAAGTTCAGTGAAACAGTATGACAGTTATCCACAGCCATCAATCATTACCCTAAAACTGGGAGTTGGGATCCCAAATCTTCTAGCCCATCTCTTAACGTGCCCTGTGGATCCTTCTCCTTGTGTCTTTCAGCAAGGAGTCTGTGGATGTCAGCCTCTTGCTGATCCTGACATGGGAGTCACTTGAACTGAGAGTCTAGAAAGAGGACAGAGACATTTTTCTTCATTTGCTTCCAATGGTGGAACAAGGTAAAGACCTCATGGCCTAAACCAGTTTCACTGGCTTGAAGTTGTAGGATGTTATGTATGTAAGTTTGCCAAATAATACAAGCTACTTTTAAATAAGACTCTTTTTAGAATAATAAACATATACTTCGGGGTAGTGACTGTTCCTTAGTCTATTGTTTCTCTGCTGCATATTTGTTAACAAGTATATTTATTAAGAATGCAAGATTTTTCCTTTATGTAATTCATTTTTTGTAGCTACTCTTCTTAATCAGTTTCTTTGCAGTCTGTAATAAGTGTCTTTATAAGAATGCATGACTATAAAACTGGGCTAAATTCAATACACAGAAACAGTGAGCTTCAGATCAGCTACCAGAAAGATTTATTTTAGCAATATAGCTCTATGTGAGGCTGCTGCCTGGTACTTTTTATCCAGCTTACAACATTTTATCTCCGTATGCTGTCCAGAGTTAGTCCTAAGAGTAGGATTCGTCTTAGGAAAAGCTTAAGTGTCAATAAACTACATTGGTCTTGCAGCCCCATGCGTTCTGGGGTGTATGGCACACGGCACCAGTGAGCTAACCCTTCTTTTAGTTGCTACGCTTTACCTGTCCCTTCTGTCAATTTGTGTGTCTTCCATCTCCAAGGCACACAGGTATGCAGTACTTGCAATGGTACCACAGAAAGCAGGAAGAAGGAAAACACAGAAATGAAATCAGGGATAACAAAACTCTATGTTCAAATCCTCAGTGGTCTCCACCTGTCCTATTGTTAGAATTATAATTGTCAACCATAGGATGCCTTTTCACCCAGTTCCCTTATGTCCAACAGGAAATCAGAGAATTTTTGAAGAAATACAACACTTCAGAGTAGAGATCTCCAAACACCAACAATTTAGTCTCTCACCAAGCCTTCTTTACTTCAGATTTAAACGTCTTCTGGTTTAGCTCATTGGTGAATGAATCATACTCCTGTGCACTACCCTTTCATGGCAGATGAGTCTTAATCTTAATCACTGAGCCTCCAATCAACAATTTGGGAATTGCTAGTCTTATATATGAATGTTCAGCCAAGGGTCACTATATTTGAAGAACTCATTCAACATTAAAGAGACGCAAACAAAAGAAAAAAAAAGGACCCATAAAAAAATAGAGGCGATGCAGAAGAAAACAAAAATCTATATTTAATATCTTCAGAGCAATAAAAGATACTACATCTATAAAACAAACACAAGATGCTATAAAAAGAAATAATCAAGGGATTAGAAAGAACCCTTAAAAATTAGAAATATGGTAGCAGAATAAACAATTCAATAAAAGGATTGGAGGATGAAGTTGAGAAACTCTCAGAAAATGGAACAAGAAGAGAGAGAAAATAGAGAAAAAGGAAGGAAATTAGAAGATCAATCCAGAAAGTCCAACACCAAACTAATAAGAGAAATAAAAAATGAAGATGAAAAAGTAATAAAACAAATAATAAAGGTTTCCCCAGACATGCAAATACTAAAAGAGGGGGCGGTTCTTCCTTAGACTCTTTTTTGAAAAGTTGCTACAAGAGATACTTAAGTAAATGAGGCAATGAAAAACAGAGGAAGATCAAGAAAAAATGCTTTTCATCTGATAGAGGGTTAGAAAGAAAAGGAAGTCCCAGAAAGTTCTCGGACAGGGAAGAGGGCATTATACATCTGGAAGCCCTGGGAAAATATTAGAGAATCATATAGAAAAGAAGAAGTAATTATTAACTTTAGGCAAACTATTGTAAAAAAGGAATGTCATTAGTAGTATAGTTCTTGGCCTAATAAAATATTTGTGTAGCAATGATCCTATAAGATGAAGACTGATATAACAGTATTGGGAGGAAGAGGTGGCATGGGGATGGTGTTAGGGGAGAGGTGGAGTCTCAACCACAATAATAAGACCAACAAGCTATATCTAAGTTGGGGAATTGAGAAATAGCAGGAATGGGCCTGCTGGGGCACGCCTATAATCCCAGAGGCTAGGCTCGGGAGGCTCAGGCAGGAGAATTGAGAGTTCAAAGCCAGCCTCAGCAATTTATCAAGGCCCTAAGCAACTCAGTGAGACCCTGTTTCAATATAAAACATAAAAAAGGGCTGAGATGTGGCTCAGTGGTTAAGCTCCTTTGGGATCATCCCCATACCAAAAAAAAAAAAAAAAAAAAAAAAGAAGAAAAGAAAAGAAAGAAAGAAAAAGTAGAGGGATAAGGATAAGTCCAGTATTTCAGTATTTAGAAATATGGAGTTACATATCAGAGGAAACTTCAGGGAGTGGAGAGAGGTGTAATCTGAGGGCTCATGGGGATGGAAAATCCTGGAGTGGGGCTGCTGAGCTCTTCATAAGCCTTATAACTTGCTTCCTGTTAAATTATGTGCACGTGTGGCATTGACAGGAGTGAAAACTCACTTTAAAAATAAGGTAATGGGAGCTCTCTTGTATGCATTACTGTGCATAGCTTTAATTTTTATGATTGGATTGATTACTAGAAATGAAATTACTGGGTTAAAGTATTTGATTGCTTTTTTGGCTATTTATATGTATTTCTCAGTCCTTGCCACAGCTCACTGGCCATGCCCAGTGCCTAATTTCTCACTTCCCTGTCGATGTAGGGTGTCTCCATTAAACAAAGCAAAACAAAACAACTTTGTCAGGTGAGTTAAATACTATTTTTAATTAGTTTAAAACTAATCTAGGCTCAATTTTTTTTGTAAGATGTTGGACAAATAATAAGAATACACTTAGGGTCAATGATTTAAGCCTTACATATGTACAAAAATTAAAATGTGGAAGTAAACTTTTAACTCTTTCCTATTCTCTACTCCCTCACCCAGGAGTGGCCAAGGTTAACAGGTTTCAGATTGATCTATCTCTGTGTCATCTATCTATAACAAATGCTTATTTTTCTATAAATAAAATCTTACAACCCATGCTGCAAATTGCTTTCTAGGCTAATGAGTATGTCTTGGAAATCTTCCCTGGTTCTTTTTAAAACATTATTGCTCTTGTGCATTGCAAACAATGTGTTGTGTTAAACCCACGGAGGTAGGGTTGGACCCACAACCCAAGTTTGTTTGTGATGACATCATACCTACACAGAGATGATGGGCCAAGATTTATTACTCACATAATGAGATTTCTGAGGAGAGTAAGCGAGGCTCCCAAGTTGGTCTGAAAACAGCTTGAGAAAGCAGAGAAAGGAAATTTTATAGGTGTTTAGGGAGCGGCCAGGGTGAGGGTTCTCACATGTGGCTTGAATCCCGTGGCTTGAACTTGCTGCAAGCATGGAAGGAGGGAACCCCCGGGCTTTCTTAACAGCTTGCTCAGATGGTTCATGGGGTTTCGAAGCTGTCAGCAGTCAAACACCAAAAATGAAGTCAGACTCTTTATTACACTGTGTCTGCTAGTCCTTGAGCTTAGTCACACAGATCCTCTTTACTCTTGGAAAATAATCCTTATGAGTCAAAAAACTAGACAGAGCAGAAAGACACACTAAGGTAATGAGTTTGTGTTTCTCGTAGGGTTTAGTAACCTCCCATGCATGATGGCCATGCTCCTGATGGCAAATGAATGACAGTGACAAGCCACTCTCAAGCTGGCATACAGCATTTGCCAGCACCATCCAGAGTCTCCATCTGGAGAGGCCAGTGCCCTCTTGCTCTTCTGTCTCCGGTCTCATTTTATTGCTTTGTGCAAACCAACCCACCTTATTCTTGAGAGTCCACATTGCCAACCTGGTTGTGCCCCAGTTTTCTGACATGACCCTGTGTTGCTTCAGGCCTGTTTCCCATATACCTCTGAGGGTCTTTCTCTGTCTCTTATAAAAGTGAGTTACATCCTGCTTTGGTCCCAGGAGGAGGATTCATCTTTGCTCTTCCCCCCTCGGTGCTCTGTGGGCACAGAGATTAAAGGTGGAAGGAGGTCTAATATTTTTCCAATTTCAGAACTGCAGGATTGACTATAGTCTACCCAGCAAGTGGGAAGGCTAAGCGAGAGTAACCAGAAGGCAAGCCGACTGCAGCCTAATCACTGAACTTTGGGTAAAAGCTTGGAAATGGCTTGTTGATAGTTCATAATAGCCAGAACAATTATTCTCTCCCTTGCAAAGAATTCTAATTAATGTGGGAATGTAAAAGAAAAGCCTGCATGGAGAGCAGAAGGTCTAAGGCAGCAAGATCTTGGCTCTCCCAGGAGCTCTTAGAGCACCAGGAAGTATTTAGGCCCAATTTGACATTTCAGATCAAGCAGATTAAAACCCATGGTTTTTTCCACCTGGCGTAATCCTAGCCTGTGGAAGCCACAGTTAATAATTATTGCCCTGAGCCTAGAGAGAGCTCCACAATAGAATCTCTTCTGTTCTGGCAAACTGAGGGCAAATTGTGGCCAGCATTTTCAAAGCTGGCAGACAAGGGTTTGGCCTGCTCTGGGTGAAAATGTCTTTAGCGTGACAAGTGCTGTTGTTCCCTTGCCCACAACTACTTTCTGATCCCTCTTGTCTTTGTATCACTAATCTCACAGTTCTACCTGTGCTCTTTGTACTTCAGGGTGACTCTGCCCTGGGAAGAGCTGGAGGACATTTGGAGGAAAAGGAGGGAGAACTCTCAAGGCTGTACGTGTCGAGGATCCATCAGCCAAAGGTTCACAGTGGGTCAAATCTGGCTATGTGCAGTCAAGAGTTTCAGAAACTTGAATTGCTGACAAACTAAAGGCTAAGGATTTGATCACTCACTAATGACAACAGTGTGGAGTCAATCGGGGTACAAGAAGTTCTGATTCAAGACCAACCAATGAGTGAATATTGGGTGTCTGCTCTATCCAGGGTGCTGTGCCAGGTGTGAGAGGGCACTCAGAGCAAAGATGATAGAATGACAGATATTGTTCCTAGAGGATGGCACTGTCAGGCAATTTCTGCCATTGACTTCTTGTTATCAAACCCGGGCACCAACTTTGCTTTGTCATCCATATATGATGTGCTTTTGCCTAGTTTCTTCTTCTGGAGGTAAATTTTTGGAGACAAGTACTAATCCACTAATTACTACAGCTTCTTCCTGGAGATCTGAAGTCATAAATACCATCAAATAAGATAGTGCATATAAATCAAGGCTGTACTGGGAATGCCAGGCTCACAAAACTGTTGTTGTCATCTACTAAAGAGATGCATTTACTAATCTTTCTCCTTTGTCCATTGACGTCTTCTTTTCTCATCTATTTCTTTTCCTTCCCTTCCTTTGGTCTTGACACTATTGTTGGCTCTTTCTCTAAATAAATGTCCATTGTTCTCCACTGAGCGATAACTCTTGAAGACAGGGCCAGTGGTTTTGTTCATCTCTCTAATCTTATTGTCCACGTGGTGCCTATGGGTGGGTTGACTCTGATACCCCAGATGTGACTTGTAAATCAGAACACAGGGTGTCACCTCTTAAGGCGAATTGCCCATATCTATTATATTTTCCCCCAGTGTAAAGCAGGGCAACACACTGAGCAGAGGCTCCAGTGTCACTGCCATCACTTTGTTTAGCCCTGCATGTACGAGGTACGAAGGTGGCAAAAAGGCGAGGGAGACAGAGGTGTTGCCAGACTAGGGCTGTAGCTCATCTCCTGCATTTTGGGAACTCAAAACTGACAAAAACCTTGAGGAATATTTGTAGTAAAGGACGGGATGATGATGAATTTGGGGGAGAGTTTTGTGTCTGTTACCTGAACTCAGGAGATCTAAAATCATGCAGTTTCTGGCTTAAGGACTGAACACCTTTGGCAATCCATATCCTGTGAAAACCATGGGCAAGAATGCTTATGATAGACACAGAAAATTTCTTGCCTTTGTCTAAGTACAAGTGGGATAGAAAAGGAAAATGCCTCGTGAAGATATACTTCTTCTCCAGAGAATGGAAATTCTGTTTCTTGGATTCATGTGTATGTGTGTGTATGTGTCTGTGCGTACACGCGCCACCCACTCCGATGCTCCTTATCATAATCTTTTTTTCCTACCTTTTTCCAGCTTATTATAAGCTCTCACTTCTGTCCTTCTTGTTAAGTCTCCAGGCCTTTAGATTATGGGTAGTCACCCTTCTCACCATTGTTCCCCACCACGTCCAATGTCTCCTTCCTTTATCTCATGCTATCAGTTACCTCCATCAAATATTATCTGTTCTTGTCTCATTCAGGCAGACCCTGATTTCTGACTTAAAATCTATGCTAATGGACTGCTTGGAGCATTTCAGGGGCTATCCTGTGCTGCATTATACATTATATCCATTTTAACAATATTTACACCAAGCAATGGGATATAAATCCAGAGAAGGACCTCTCATGGTGAGGTCTTCAGACATGAAACCAAACCAGTGGGAGTGACCTTTTTTTGGTAGAGAAGGAGACCTTTCTTGGAAGCAAAATTTCAGGCTTTGGTTGTGACTCTCAAGTGCCATTACTGTGAAGTGCCCCAACCCATCTCCCGGCTGGGATGTCAGGAAACCTGAGTTCCAGTTCCAGTTCCAGTCAGCTGCTGTATAGCTGGGATCTTAGGAAAAGCTGGTTCTGAGTTTCTCATCTGCAAAATGAACATAGGGATGAAGTAATCTATAAAACTCTTTCAGCTGCGATTCTATGACTTTCTGATATGAGGTTTGGTAGGATTTGATTTAAACATGGCAGTAGGAGATAATCAAACGGTCCTTAAAGAAGAAGGTTGAGTGAATCTGAAATGCCACCATAAATTTGGTGATTTTGCCTGCTCTGTGCAAAAGGCAACTATGGAGGCAATCTTTCCCTAAGCAGTTCTAATTTGTATGGAACTTCTATCCCTGAAGTAGAAAAACTCAGTGCTAACACTTTCAATTAAGTTAAATGACTTCATGTTCTGTTAAGTTCAGGCTGGCTAGGAATTTTGTGACTTTTCACTGACTTCATTACAATAATGCTTAGCACTAGGTTCACAAGGGTGATGTCTACTGGATAATATTTTCATAATGGTACAGCTATCATCAAATTATGTTGATTTATGGCTGGATTAAAAAATGACAGGGAATAGTATAATTGTGAAATTTCACAAGGCACTGACATTTGTGTTTAAAGCACAGAAAAATTCAGAAAGTATGACTATTGCAATGGAGGTGCAATTGTGAAGACTTCATGGAAAAGTTTGCACGTTGAAATGTAATTAAGCATGAATTAAACATGATGAGCTACAGGGCTAATTCTAGCACCGCCGAAGCTCCATTATGGAAATCCGCTTCAGAAATATGACCAGTTCTTTCTTAACATATGTCAGATGCCTAACATATGGTCTCCTAAGGCCTCCAGCATACCTTGGGTGATTCAGGGCAGTCAACGTATGCTTGGCACTGCTGAAGGTCTAGCTTATTGAGCCAAGAAGCTGGGGAACATAATGGGAAATCAACCCATGCTTGTCAGAATCTCACTTCTCCTTTAGAACAAGTATTATAAATTCAAAGAAACATTTGAGACTTTGTACTATATATTGCTGTGTGCAGACTTTTCATGCTGGGGCAATAAACAACAAATCATGAATGAAGACTAATGACTATTGACAATTTATCAGGGATGATAACAAAGCAAAAAGACAAATGTTCTAAGCCACAGCCACCAACGAAATCAATTGCTTGACAACTATATACCTTACATACATTGTGGGACACTAATAACCAGAAAAAATAGCTTCCTATAATATTAGCTCTTACTCTGACCTCCTTTGCACCCTTGTCCCCCAACCTCTTTTGTATCTTTCCCCCAATCTTGAAGAGGGAGAACAAGAGGCTGGGAGATTGAAAGGCAGAACCCCACTGAGTGCTGCAAGGGGGTTGATCTGCTATTTTTATAGTTTCCCTACGAGTAAAATTAGGATAATTTTTGTAATTAAATTTATACAGTCTTTTCCTACTTCAGAGAGATCCTTGTGAATGTGATATTGTGATAAATATAAAAGTCCTTTGTGTGTGTATGTGCACGTGGGTGTATTTAAACAGAAGACACTCTAGGGCAGCCTGGTTCTCTGGTCATAGCCCACTGAACTATGGGAGATGGTGATCATAATAATGATAATTATAGTATCAATGGTGACCATTTTTGGTTCTTACTCTGTGCCAGGCAGTGTACCAAACATCCTATATTTGCTTTATATGTTTACAAGGAGAATTGAACTATACATCATGATTTTTTTCTGAATCCTGGAAGAGTAAAGAGTAAAAGAATAAAAACTCTGAAATGTAACAGCTAGTCTCTCTTTTCAAAATAATATACGTTTGGGGCCATAATTATTGAAGTAAAGTATTTTTCTTTGTTATTGGAAGTAGTATATGGTCTTTGGGTTGAAAGTTGTGGTTGTATCCTGCTCCAGTGAAAGCTTTTATTTTGCCATTAAATCTCATAGTTCCACAAAAGTTTCCTCCTTTCAATCTTTTATTGTTTTCCTTCAGATCTAGATACACCTGACGTACCCTTTTCAAGTTGAATGGGTGAATTTGGAACTTTGAGAAACTCAATGTCCCCTAAATAGTAGAGGAGACTAATGACATAAACAGCTTGTTGGTCTGGTTTGTATAAATAAAAATGACAGATCACTAATGGAATTTCAGGCATTTCTCAGAGGTTGTGAAAGAGCAC
The DNA here is from genome assembly GCF_048772815.1 of Callospermophilus lateralis. Taxonomy (NCBI): domain Eukaryota; kingdom Metazoa; phylum Chordata; class Mammalia; order Rodentia; family Sciuridae; genus Callospermophilus; species Callospermophilus lateralis. The sequence goes on from NC_135316.1 coordinate 59,804,673, forward strand.
AGAGATGTCCTTTTGCAGAATAAATTTCAGTGTGTGTGCTAGAGATAGGGTCAGCTACCTGTGACCCTGCAAGAAGACTATATTTTAATGTAAAACCCTCCGTACGGTTATAAGGGTTGGAACTTTGTTTTGGAAAACTCAGGTAAATACAGGTGGGTAAGAGAAAAGATTCTGTCCATCAAAATCGACACCGTCATCATTTGACCATCTTCTCATCAATTACTCAGAGAACATTGGTTATAACCTGACTTTCCATGGAGTACAATGCTATTCTTAACTTACATGCATCTATACTAGAAGATTTCAAACAAGCAAAAAATCAAAGAAGAAAATGTATACAAATCATTCCAAAAGGGATAAAAATAAGAAACAAGAAAGTCTTATGGTTAATGTGCTTTTCTCCTAAATTGCTCTGCTTACCCCGATGTGGATTGTAAAACCTAGAGATATGTCTTTGAATCACTGAGGGCTCTTATTGGTATCAAGTCAGCAGTTCCTTCTGCAGTAGACTGGAACCTGAAGTCCCCTGGACCCATACTTGGTTTTCTAGGTACCTGCATAGCACTGGGTCGAAAATTGTTTGCCACTGGATAAGTGAGATAGGTACTTTTAGGGGTAGATTCCTGCATTCATGTACTTTTACATTGTTTTTGTTTTTTCTTTTGTTTTGAATAATTTTTTTGAGGAGCTTAGAAAGAACCATCCATGATCTTCAAGTTCACTGATTGAGTCAGTCAGTAAAATAAAAATAAGTTTTTATTTTATGTTGGTAGAGAAAAAACTTGGCTTATTATAATATTGAACTGACTATGCCCCAAAGCACTTGTGTTGGTTAACCTTAAGGATTGGTGTCTGCCATTTTAACGGTTTACAGTGTGCTGCATGACTTTGAGTTGCACATGCCCAGAATGCATCCTCCACCTATTCTTTTTAAAATATGACACAGAACTGAGCACATTCATAAGTGCATATTCTAATTTGAGCATGCTCAGGAATTCACCCATCCCTAGAATGAATATGTATAAGCTTCCAGAATAAAATCCCTATGCTTCTGTTTTTGGAGAGAGCATCACTTTGCAGGTAACTCTGGTGTTCTCCTTTTCTACCATAGTGATAAATCTTTCTCCATTCTTTTAACTTTTGGTAGTCCTCATTGGCTTTGCACTCATCAAGAAGTGATACGTTTGAGTTCTGTTACAAAATCATCACATCTGCTTAGTACCTCAGTTTTTGCTTAGTAATTGAACATTTATAGAGTTCTTACTAGGATATTATGTTATTTTCCTGAACACCGTCTTTGTGACCTCTTCTAACTAATTCATGCCTCAGAAAACATTATACACAAGGTTATTACAAATATACTCATTGTTAGGGAAATCAATTGTGTTTTTTAGATTGTAAATCATCTATATGACAGATTGGGAAGTTGTTACTTTCCCCAAAGTATATCTTTAACACAATAGAAACAGAGAAAAACTCTAGGAGATAAACTTCAGGGAGGGCAGAGTGGAGCCAATGAGATAAATTAGGAGTCCATTGCTATAGTTCAGGAAAGTAATGATGAGAGTCTAACTGTAGCAGCTAAAGTGGAGATAAACATTAGCTGTTGAGAAGTATTTAAGAGGCAGAATCAATAGCATTTGGTGACCAAGAGTGTGTGAAGGGTAAAGGACAGGTAAGAATCTAGACTGACTCTCAGGCTCCTTAGTTGGGTGATTAGCAGTGAACCACAGAGTCATCAGAGACCAGCTATATAAAAGAAGAAATTTTTGCCTGTTCAATTTGGGATGAGTTAGAGATAGTTGGGGGATGTCCAAATAGAAATGTTTAGTAGACTCTTTGGATAAAGTCATGTGGAACTAAGGAGAGCAGGGTTGGCTTTTGGCCAGTTCTCTGTATTTATGTGGTTGGTGCTAGCTGGTATGGATGAGATTTATGTGAGTGCTGTGAAACCAGAAAGGGAGCAGAAGATATATCAGCAAAAGAGACTGTGAAGCAATGGAGAGAGAAAGAGAACAAAGAGAACATGATTAGGAGAGACTGGTGTCACAGGAACGAAGAAGAGAAAGTGGCACGCTGTGTTAAATGCAGTGAATAAAATAAAGACAGAAAAGTGTTCATTGGTTTTCATCATGAGCTGGTTGCTGTTGACTTGGTGAGAGCTGTTTTGTTGTTCCCAGTGAATAGTAGGTGACAAAGTAGATGTTTTGAGTATAGAGGAGCCTTTCAAATCACCTGGGAAAGAGGAGAAGCAAAGAGGCAAAGGGATAACTTTCTGTTTTTTTTTTTTTTTTTTTGAATGGAAAGAGGTTTATTTGCTAAGAATAAGTTGAAGACAGCTGAACGGAAAGGAGAATGTCGTCAAAGGAGCAGGTTCTCTGAGGACTTGAATAGAAAGCAATGTGCTACATGACTTTGAGTTGCACATGATCAGAATGCATCCTCCATCTTTTCTGCAGTAGAACCTGAGGTCCCCTGGGCCCATGTGTGCAAGCCATAAGTGTGCATGGAGGGCTTAGTGTTAAGGGGCAGAAGATGACCTCCTTTTCTGAGGTAGAAGGGAAGAAAATAAGGCCTCCAGACACCTTTTCAGGTCAGAGGTGGGGGGGTGGGGGGTAGGGGATGGCATTTCTTGCCCTAAAGCTTCATAAAATAGAAGGTGCAGTTGTCAGAGAATCATGGTGGAAATGAGACATGGTGGGTATGGAACTTGATGGGAATGGAGAGTTTAAGGAGCCACTGAGAGGTTAACATTTTCAAATAGTATTTAAAAAGATGCCCGGGTGCACTGAGAACTCAGATGGGGGTGGGAGGGTGGCCATGCCATCCTGCACAGTTAGGGCAATGGTCTCCTGAGGTACATGACTGCAGACGAGGTATCTGAGTGGAAATGTCCGGGGTTGAATTGATCCAGGGTTGGAGGTTTTCCTGGCAGATTTTCATCAGAGGAACAAAGATCAGAAAATGAAACTATTAAAAGACTACAGGCTATGGAATCTCAATAAGAATCAAAGATAAATGAGTGTGATAAAAGAGAGCCAGAGTCTGCCTGGTGAGATTTCCTTCCTGTTTCTCTATTTCCCCCTTCCCCCACTCACACACTGGGTTTACTTGGCTAGGGACCTTGTCATCCTTACCTATTTCCCACTATCCCCTTTCTTAGCATTGGATTCTGCTTCAATCATGTTTCATAGCCCATGCCTCAGGCACCACCTGATGCCCAGGATTTCTGCCACCTGGAAGTCCCTTGTGGTGCTCAGCCAGCACACTGGGACCGCCTCCAGGCATATTGACTCCTTTCTAGAGTAGGCAAGCACTCACTGCTCCCCCTGGACCAGTGTTTGGCCTCTTGGCTCTTTTTCCTTAGACGTAGCCATCTCTCCTCTCCAGGTTGGTCACTTTCCTGCCATCCATGTCTCACATGGTCAGAATGTGATATTTTTCTGGAGCTGGAAAAGAGAGGGTCAGAAAGCATTACCCTTATTTTTATCTCACTAAGATGTGTCACTTAGAAATGCCAGAAAAAAAGAAAAATCACCTCTGAAGCATTTAGTGTCCTGCTCTTTGAGGTTGAAAAGATGATAGGACATTATCAGGTAATACAGAATAGCTGATAAATGGTCACACATTCAAATATTGGTCATATATTCAAATTGTCTGGAATAATTCCAAGAAAGCAGCCTATCCCTTCTTTAGATCTTTACCATGTTTTACTGGACCTGAGAGGGTCAAAGTCAGAGCTGGCCTTGTATTTTATGGTTGCCAACAGGCTGCAGGCTCTGTCCTCTGGAGCACTCTCCTGTTCTCTGCTTCGTATGCGGGTCATATCTGAGAGCCATTTTGAAAGGCTGCTGCAGGGTTTCCATCTGTCTTGAGCTCAGCAGAACTTCAGGGATCACAATAGGAGATTCACATGCACTGACAGGATTTTTATTCCACCTGCTGTTGATGGCTGATAAAGAAGGCATAAATGAAAATTCCATATATTCAGGCTATTCCTTTTCTATCCAGTATTCAACCAATAAATACTTATTGATCATTTTCTAAGTGCTAAGTACTGACTCTGCTGGGGATTATGGATACTATGGAGAATTCAAATATAGTCCCATAAGAGTGGAAAAATAGCAATTCCGTAATTTTCCAGATAACTGTAAAATTTCAATTATAACCAATGTAGTGAAGAAAGTCCTTCCCGTTTTGGGAATATATGAGAGGTACTCTCCTTACTATGTGGGGGCTAGGGAGGATTTCTTATAGGAGATGACATTTGAGTTGAGTTATGAATGATAGGTAGGAATTAACCAGCTGTAACAGAGAAGGAGGGATGGGCAAAGATCTTGAAGAGAATATAAATGTTTTAGGAACTGAAGGATGGTTCCATCTGGGGCTTGATTCAGAGGGCAAGATGAAGTGTGGGGCAAGGCCAGTTTCCCAAAGGGGCCAGACCAACTTGGACTCTCATCCACATGAAGATGAGAAGTGTTAACAGTCTTTAAACAAAGGAGTAATGTGATCATATTTTATATTTGTAAAAAAAAAAAAAGCACTGATGTGGGTTGCAGTCCAGAGAATGGATTCAAGATGGGAAACGTGGCTATTGAGAAGAGTTAGAAACAACTGCAATAGCCCCTACTTGGTGATAGTAGGCTGGATTAGCACTATGGCTATAGAGACGGAAAGATGCAGATGAATTTATGCTGCACTTGGAATAGAACTAATAGGACTTATTGATGAATGAAACTGCTTCAGGGTGGAGAGAAACAGGAATGATGAATTATTTCTAGGCTCTGGCTTGGGGGACTGTATGAGTTGTGGTGACCTTTAGTGCTCACTCAAAAGTCTAGGGGAGAAACAACTTTGGTTAATTGGGTCCTAAAATTAGCATAACATAATTATGTTGTTTACCCCAGTTTCATATAAAATTCAGAACTCCTGAGTTATTGTTTATTTTTTAAAATTTAGAGATAGGTTATTATGAAAATTTTATTTGCCCACCAGTTGACATCATCATTAAAAATGGTAGTCTCCATTGGCACCAAGAGTCATGATATTTGTAAGGGAATTTGTAGAACAAAAACAGTCAAGTGGAAGTGGAAATTTAAGACTCTCAATAATGAAGGGGTGTGTGTGTGTGTGTGTGTGTGTGTGAGAGAGAGAGACTGTGTAGGGCAATAAGTGGGCAGGTTATAGTCAATAGATGAGCTTATATCTATGGCTACCACATCCATAAATAATCCATAAATATGTGGTAGTGTTCCCCCACCTTAGTGTATTGTGAGTATAGCAGACCTCATCCTCCTGTGAAATGATAAGTTGAGACATATTTTCTCCTTATTGGGTTTATGAATATTTCTTTTCCCTAAACTCTATAAAAATGTTTTTTTTTCTTTAAGTTACTGTAAATAACCATTCAACTTAAATGAGTGAGAATTCCAGTTATTCTTTCCCCATCAAGTTCATTGCTATTGCTGTTTTGTGTTAGTTGGGGCACTGGGTCCAATTATAGCTTTGCATTTAATTATAAACTTTGCATATGTGTGCATTAATTAGAAGATTTTATTGCTTTGTATTTTATGGCTAGAGGTTGTGAACTATAGCAATCCAATATACCACTTAAGGGGATAATACAAATTTATAATAATAAAAAGAAATTTATAATGATCATCTCAGGCATCCAAAGTATTGTATAGAAAAATAATAAAGCATAAATACAATATACACAAGAGTCAAGCTCATTTTCTTTAATGAAGAATTTTAATCTTATAAAGAAGGCATTCAAAGACCAGGCATGAGATATATTTAGCAGTTATTTAGACTAAGTATCTAAAAGCAGGACCTGAAAGCAAGATCCTAAAACCTGTTCAGATATGCCTGCCCTAAAAACAAACTACTTAAGTAACTTGGGCCAATGGTTTTTTAATGAAAATATCTGTGTACAGATAGTATAATTTACTTAGTTAATGTGTTTCTCAGTGGGTCATGGGTCAGAAATTCTGAAAGACTTTATTTGTATACCAGACGTGAATAAATAAGTAACCATATTTATATATATGATAAATAATGAAGTAGACAATAAGGTAGTTTTCGCCTTGGTGCAGAAAGGTGTTAGAGATAAGAAAAGTGGGGAATCCTAAAGAAAAAGTTGGGTTATTGGACCAGAATCAGAGGATCAAAGTATGATCTTGTGGACTTACACACATGGATTTCTTACACACGTGGATTTCTTAGCTCTGTCTGCTCAAAAGGCCCAGAAGCAATGACATTACAATAGCAATGAACTTACCTAATTACCCAGATCTTGATTTTTAAATTCGATTTCTTCAATAAAAAGAAACAAATAATTGAAAATGAAAAAACAAAAATCTTGGCTTCATAAAGAAGTGACTGATTCCCAGGCTGGAGCTAGATAATTACAACATTAGCCTGCATCTTGTGTTGCAAGGAAGTGTGCAGTAAAGATCGGGTGCTTGCTGTAAGAACCCAGGAGTCAACCTGAAGTTGCTCTTCTTGGCCCAAATTCGAACAATTTAAGCAATAAAATAATGAAAATACTGGATTGTAACAAGGGTTTCTTTGGAGAGTCCTAAGAAGATCAGGCCTCTTCAAGAGGAGTTGGCTCTAGAGATCATAAGGCAAGCCAAGAAGGGGTTTGGGAGTCCAGGTAAGGAAACTGGGCAGAGGTCAGTCAGGCCATCATCTGTGGTTATCTGAGGGAGGCAAGAGAGAGCAGACCCCTGAAGGGGCAAGACCTGTGAGCGACCCTATGGCAATGATCAAGGGGTAGATGTGGAGGGAAGCAGGCATGACTCAGGCAGAGTGGGCTCCCATGGAAGGGCGCTCTGGAGCCCAGGTTACGTTTGGGTCATAGCTGTTAGAGCAAGACGTGTCACACACCCTATGATTTGGCTCCAACAGACCAAATGTTCCTCTTGTTTTCTTCCAAAGATAAAGAAGGATCTTTGGAAGGAAAGTGGGGAGAGGGATGTTTCCAGGACTGACATAAACAAGATACCTGATCTGCACATCTGTGCAGTAAATAAATGGACTCTCGCCTGGGCCTTCCGGAAGGAGGTGGGAGAGACCCGATGGTTCCTTTTCTTGGTTTCTCAAAAACTCAGACAATAGAACATGAGAGGGAATATTATGAATTTTGTTACACAGGTAGGGCATTGATTATGAGGAATAGGGTCACCTGCTGCCTTTCTCTAAATTCTGCTTAGTTTCCCCCAGGTAGGGTCCTTAGAATAGCTGCACATTGATATAATGGCTTTGCTGCCTTTATTGCTTCAGTGAATTGCTTTAGCTTGTCTTGGTTATTGTCAGAACAACCCCCCCTTCTTATTTGTATGTAAACTTTAGGAAAATTGTTTCCTCAGAATTATAAGGGTGATTATCTAAGGCGTTCTAATTATTAGACTAGCATAGATTAATGAAGCCACTGGGCTTGGCAGTGTTGGCAATCATTCTTTCTACCCTAAATGATGATAGATGATAGGGTGAATGGCTCTGTGAGAAGTTTCCATGAGTCTAGCTTGGACCAAGACTGCTTGGAATAAAAGATTACCTGACACTAGTAAGCCACTCTAAGATTTTTTTTTTCCTGGTGGTGCTGGAGATTGAACCCAGGGCCTTGTACAGGTGAGGCAAGCACTCTACCAACTGAGCTATATGCTCAGCCCCCTTACTCTAACATTCAACACAACTAAGTCTCTGTCTTTTTAAAGTTGTTTCAGGCCAATATTAGTGATGGTGATGGGCGCTGGTGAGTGAGGCTGGGGATTAGGTCTAGATTGCTTATCTAACATTTACTTCCCTTTCTACTCTTCAGTCACATAAACTCAAATGTGTTCAGTAACCCATTTTTCCCTGTCCCAGCCCAGTGGCTTAGGGAAAGTGGATCTTACCTCTAGCTCTAAGGGCCTGATTGGTTCTAGGGCCTAAACTTGTTCATTGAGTTAACAAATACTGAGAAAACCCTGTTATACACCAGGCACTATTTGAGGTGATACAAGAGCCTCAAATCACTAATACAATAAAACCGACATCCTGATGTGTGTAGGAAGAAAATGTACAAATAACAAAGCAAACCATAGTGTGATAAAAGCTAAGAAGAAAAACACGGCTTTGGAGAGGGCAGGTGGAGTGCTGGGAGACAGTGTCAGGGAGTAGTTGCTATTTTAAAAGAGTGACCAAGGAAGGCCTTGACAAAGTGACATGTTCTCATTCCCTTGCCTTGTTTTAAAATTAGGTCAGTTCTGCCAATGAAAACAGGGGAAGTGTACTGTGAAACTTGTAGGAAAACGTTTCTCACAACAAAGATAGAGGCACAGAAAGAGACAATTGCTCTTCTTCCTCTGGATGTTGCTTTAATTGGATGTGAAACTAGGAAGAGCTGCAGACACCTTGCGACCAGCTTGATGACACTAAGAATGTCAGGGTGGAGAGAGAGAACGAAACTGGGACCTTGATTATTTTTCTGAGCCACAGAATTAACTAACCCTGAAGTCGGATCTGTGCCTGTGCTTCTTGTAATGTGAAATAGTTATTTTTCATATTGTATATGTCAGTTTAAATCAGAGTCTCTTTTACTTGCGGCTGAAGGCATCCTAACTGATATAGAATGGGCCCTGGTAGCTTTAATGGACTGCAATAAGCCAGTTTGCAAAATCCTAAGTATATAGGGATGGAAACTTATGACATTTTCCTACAATACTGGCACTTTCCTGGTTCACAATCTTACGTGTAAGTTTAGCAACTTCCTAAGGTTTGGTAGAAAAATGACTGCCTACTAGAGTTTGTTAGCCCAAGACGTCAAGAATTCCAGACGCCACTCTTGAAAACTCATATTTGGGCAATCAGGGTTCTAGTTTACAATGATGTACGCAGAAGAGCTGGGGAGGTGGAGAGGTGCAGAGATGAGGACAAAGTTCCCTCTTTAATAGGCAAGAGGAGTGAACTGGTGAATCACTGTGGTGCTGGTTGTGGAGGGAAATTGGTTTCACTGAGTTTGCAGTCTCTAGAAAATTTCCCTTGTCACTGAGAGCTAATAAGAACTGCAGTCTTCGATTTCACTGTCACAAGTTGCCACCTGTGGTAGGTAGAATAATGGGCTTCCTCTTTCCCCAGGATATCTACAACCTGGTCTCTGCATCCCATGGATTTGCTATTCTTGTGGCAAAGGGGATATCAGAGTTATGATAAAGCTCGTGGATATTCAGATGGAGGGTTTATCCTGGATTATTATTATTAGGATGGGCGCAGTTGAATCACAGGAACTCTTAAAAGCAGAGAATTCTTTCCTGACTGGAGTCAGAGAAAGCAATGAGTGGAGACAACTGACGCAGGCAGGAGTGGGACTTGATCTACCCTGCTGCCTTGCAAGGCAAAACTGAGACATGGGTGCCTCTGGATGCTGGAACAGCCCTTAGCTATCAGCCAACAACAAAACAGAGATTTTCATCCTATGACAGCAAGGAGGTGAGTGCTGCCAACAATCTGAATACACAAGGAAAGAGATTCTCTCCTCCAGCCTCCAGGGAGATAATAAAGATAATCTTTAAGATAATAAATGTGAGTTGTTTTAAGTTGCCAAGTTTGTAGTCACTTATTATCAGAGCAATAGGAAATGAATCTACCCAACCCAGTGAAGAGTGCTGTCCCAAGTTGATGAGGTACTAGACTGAACTATTGGATGGTTGGTGGAAGTAGGGAAAGGTTGAAAATGGAGTGCAACTTTGAAATAGCCCAGGTAAGCAGAGAAGAGAAGGATGCTCTGAGCCTTGGGTAGAGTAGACGTGGAAAGCAGCTGGATGGTGTAGTAGTTATGTATTTTATGTAATAAACTCCTCCAGACTTAGTGTTAACAATAGCAGCATATTGTGTGGGTCAGCTCTCAGCTGTGTGGTTCTTCTGCTGAGCTCAGCTGGGCTCTCTCATGTATTTGTCGACAGCTGCCAGTCAGTCAGGCGGCTGCTTCTGGGGTTTGACTTATCAGCTGGGGTGATGAGATGACTGGCCATGAATTTCTTACCATCCAGCACAATAGCCCAGACCTGTTCACAGAGTTGCTGGTGGGGATCTCAAAAGCAGCAAGAAACATTTTTTTCCAAGTTTTTTGCTTATATCATGATTGCTACTTCCTACTAGCCAAATAGTCACATGTTTGTTCCAAGGTCAGTATATTAGAGTACTAGGGTTTGCACGGCAAAATAGTGACAGAGTAGGTAGATTAAACAATACAATTTTATTTTCATACAGTTCTGGAGCCTGGAAGTCTGAGATCAAGGTGTTGGCAGATTTGGGAGGCTCCTCTCCTTGGCTTGTGGAGGGCCACCCTCTTGTTGCCCCCTCACATGGTCTTTTCTCTGTGTGCATCCCTGGTGTCTCTCCTCTTTTTATACAGACACCAAGTCAGATTGGATGAGGGCCTTCCATAATGGCCTAATTGTAATAATCCCCTCTTTCAAGTTCTTGTCTCTAAATATGGTTTCATTGGGAGGTACTAGGGATTAGGGCTTCAATGTACAATGGGAGAATACTATACCATTCAGTATGGAAGGGGATTACTCAAGGGCACTGTTATGGTTTGAATATGAGATATGCCCCCGAACCTCCTGTGTTAATGCAAGAATATTCAGAGGTAAAATCATTAGATTATAAGAGTTCATCCTAGTTCAAATGGACTAATTGGGTGGTAGCTATAGGCAGGTGGGATATAGATGGAGGAGGTGGGCCACTAGGGGCATACTCTGGAAGGGTTCATCTTCCCTGTAACCCTGGGTCCCCTCCCACTTTCTGGTTAGCACAAATGGCGCAGTGCTCCCCTACCATGCCCTTCCGCTTTGATGTGCTACCTTACCTTGAACCTAGAGCAATGGAATTGGCTGGCAATGGACTGAACCTATGGAACCATGAGTCAAACAAACATTCCCTCCACTAAGTTGTTCTTGTGAGGTATTTGGTCATAGTGATAAAAATCTTACTAAAAGAGGTACATACAATGTGTGGTCAAGTGAGGGAGTCATTCTCTAGCAATCTACTTACAGGTTATTAAAATGTAGGAAAGGAAAAAAAAATTCTCAGGAGTTCCTCTTGCTGTCTCTGCTCCAGGTGTAGTGTCCACAAACTATGGCTGTGGGCTAAATGTGACCTCCAATCCATTTTTTGTAAATAAAATTTACTGGAACTGACTCTGCTCCTTCATGCTAAAATGGCAGAGTTAAGTAGTTATGCTATAAGCTATAGGGTCTGCAGAGTTTTAGCCTATGTATTATAGGACTTTTACAGAAAAAGTATGTTGTCCCCCAGTGTTAGAGAATTATAGGAAAGCCACAAATCAGATGGTAGAAGGGTAAACTATCCCAGATAACTGCCAGCAGGAAACATATGGTCTAGGGGTGGGAAGGAAGGTGGCAGGCACAATTTCCCTTGCTCGGTTCATGTAAACAAATTGTCAGATAAGCAACAGTTCTGGAATGGTTACAGGATTGGTCCTCATGGTGCGGCTTACGAAGTTTGCTGAAACTCTTTCATAGAAGGTGGTAGTGTTACACCACATTGGCCACTCGCTCATCGGCTGCCCACATGTCAAGTATTACCTTGAAAGAGCCAATTGGCATACACAGGGAACAAAGCAGGAGTCCCAGCTTTAATGGGGATTTCCCCTCCTGTGTACTAAGCCTCATTCACACCCAATAGGAAGGCCATGCTGCTTTTAAAGCCCATTTCACATTTTTAAACCAATTCTGTTAAGCATGACTTCAGCTGTCACTTCTTGTTATTTTGGGAGAAGCTTGATGCTCTTAGGTTTGAAACATCCCATCCATTCGTTCAATGGGCTTCTGATAACTATCCCTGCCCATAGGGTATGAAGTCGACACCAATTATGCAGCTGACTGCCTGAACGATAGAGTATTTTAGCATGGGCCACAATGCCATCTAGTTACAATTGTTCTTGTTCTTACTGTGTTTGGCTACCTGGCGTCTGCTATTCCACCAACCCAGGACTTCAAAACTGGTGAAATTTTTACTACTGCTGCAAATGATGAGCACAGGTAGAATATGGGAATGAACAAAAGTTGATAGTAGGCTCAGTGCTGTCCATACTGCAGATGTGGTCTCTAACCCCACTGGAATCAAGAGAAGCAGGCTTTCAAACCCTTGCTGCATAAGCCTTGTTATCGCCAAAATAGACCACTTGAGACGGAAGTACAGACAGATTTGCTGCTGATGACAGCACACCAGGACCCGCTCTCCATCCAGGTACATTGATATGCATATTCACTCTACTGGAAAAAAAATCATCTCCTCTTCTACCCTGGGACACAGCTTCTGTAGGCTCTGGAATCTGCTATTTTATACCCACCTGCTGGTACAATATAAGCAGCTGCAATAGGCATCAAGCTATGAAAAGCTCGGAGGAGCACTATTGCAGTGTGAATTGCTTCCTTGCTCTGTACTGTTTGGTGATTGTAAGATGGATTGGCAGATTAGCACAGGCACACACAGTGTTTGTGGACGTAACAGGGAGGGTGATTTTCCCCTGCTTCTCCTACCAGCTATTTCATACCAGTCCCTTTGCCACCTATAAAAAATGAGGGATTTGTTAATGTTTCTTAGTGGAAATCCAAAGGCCAGAATCACAGACTTGATCTCCTTTGCTTTTTTTTCCCCCTTCAAACCACCAGATAAGAGCCTCCGATACTACTGGCAGAAGAGGCTACCGGCTCCTGCTGTTGGTGGCTCATAGAAACTTCCAGCATAGCAGTTTGCTGACCCTTAAAGTTTTATACCATGAGCCAACTAAATAAACAGAGCCGTCTTCCCTTAATGCAGAAAGTTGTTTCCAAAATGCAAAAACAAGTTGACAAAAGGAGCACAGGGAACTTGGAGGCGTGGAGGCTGCCCCGCTCTTTAGGAGTCTTGTGCAGCCGTGTGGGTAATCTATGGTAACATCTTGTCTTCAACACGTTGACCTCACTTTGATTCAGACATTCTAGAAAGGGATTCATTTCTTCTCCATTTCAAAGCTGTTTATCTGGCTTAAAAAATAGCTGCTTTAAACAGAAGCCTTTACACTTGTCTGGGTAAATTCTGTTCCAATTTTTGTTTTGGCCACAAGTCAAAGATAACAGCTGTGCGCTTGCGGGTTCACTGAACTCTACGTGCTTGCTGGCTGCATCACAGGCCAGAGGGAATAACCAATAATTAGAACATTTCGGGTCATCTTGGGAAGAACAGAGTTTTCTCATGTTTGGAAAGGTGATGTGACCTCCCTCTGATTTTTCCAAATGTGGATTTGTTGCTGACTCAATGTGGAGTTGAATACATGAGCCTGGACTCATTGTCGTTGTGTCCTCCCTTTCCCCAAATAGCACCTGATAAATGGAGACTGAGAACTATATTTAATGTTTTTCAGCTTAACCGTAGCTCCACCACAGACCTGAGCCACAATAACGAGGGAAAATACTCAGGCATTTCTAGCACATCAGCATTTCTGATCATAATGATTTGTGACTCAGGCCTTGAAAGCTGTGGGGTTTCTTCCTAGTTGAATCAATACAAGTTTACATAAATATATGTTTCTGTTTTCCTTTTGTTCTTGCTTCAGCATTCATGTTTACTTGCTGGCAACTACAGACAATGGGAAGGGTGTGTATGTGAGGTGGGGGAGAAATGGAGCAGATAGAGAGATGATTCAGAAGAAATTATTTGGGTGGGTTTTAATTTCTTTCCTGATTATGACTTCTTAGTTAGAGAGTTTATTTTGCTTGCGAAATGTAATGCATCGGCATTTTCATTTGAAAAGATTAAATTTACCCTGTGCATCTAAAGAATGTAACTATTTATCTATTACATTGATTATAAACTCGAGTCATCCCTGTAGAGTGAGGGTATTTGGTGGGCTAGACCTTTTCTTATCAGAGACAAGTATCCAAGAGCATTAATCAACAGGGATGTCAAGGCTGGCAAGGTGCCAAGAGAGCACACATTCTACATTTAAATACCCAGTCTAGGAGACTTGGCTGGCAAGACAGAGGGTGATTATATGTTGCATGTTTTGTGCCATGTATAGGAAAACCTCTCACTTCCACTTGGATACCCACAAGGACGAGATTCACCTGTGGGACAGCCTCTGCTGCTTAGTCATACCCACTCCCTGCTTTCACTCTGTTCTCTCTGGGCACACGAACATTGTGTCTTTCTGTGACTACCGTAGAAAATGCACCTGATGAGGCCACAAGTGAGATCTGAAATTCAGATGCCTATCAGCTTGACAAACTCTGGGCCCTCACAGCCACACAGGGTTAGGTTGGGAAGTGGTGGTCTTTCACTAACTTGACCACATTTTCCATATTGGTTAGAGGAAGCTCTGAGCATGTTAGGGCTTCTTGGAGTGCGCCTGATCCTGATGTCCTTTACTTTGGATACTTCTGACTTACATACCCTTCAGTTCTGTTTTAATAAGAAAGTAAATGCATGATCATTAGTTAATATAGATATACTTTCTCTGAGTTTAATTAAGTAAAGCCCAGCTAGATACAGATATTTATATGGAATATCCACATATTTCCCATTAATTTCTTTAATAATGTGTGTATATGTAATATTATATATTCAAGTATATAATATATATCATATATATATATGTATAAATATATATTTTTTTGTGGGGGAAGAGGGTTCTAGGGGTTCTAGGGGCTGAACCCAGGTCTCCTCTCAAGCCAGGCAAACACTCTACCACTGAGCTACATCTCTAGCCCTTTTTAGTTTTTAATTGTTTGAAACACAGTTACACTAAGTTGCCAAGGCTGGCCTCAAACTTGTGATCCTCCTGCCTCAGACTCTCAAGTAGCTGGGATTACAGAAGTTCTACACAATGCCCAGTATCTTTGCAAATATTTTTATCGACATTTTATATTCAAAGGGAAAAACCAGAACACACTTGAAGTTTATGTGATTTTATTCTACTCACTCTATCAGCCAGCATAGGGTCATCTAAATAGATTCTTGAAGAATGGACTAGATCAGAACTGATATTATTGGCTGGTAACAAGGGATTCTGCCCACAAAACCATGATAGGAAAATATTCCTAGCATCTCTTCACCCCAGAAGGTGTGTATTCAGAGCAGTGCATACCACTAAGTAATTTACAGTCATTGTGTCCCTGTAGGCTGTTTCCTAAGTGGTTCTGAGCACAAAGGATTCTGAATAAGCCAGGACTGTGTAAAGCTTTCTTCAGAGATGGTGTGTGGGTTCAGCTGCAAGAGACTGAGCAGCTTTTTCCTAAAACAAGACCCAAATATGCCATCACACTTCTGGGGCACATTTCCTGTCTGCTCAGAGCATCCCTCTAGGATTGAAGCAACAAAGGGAGGTGGGAGGGAAAATTTGTTGAATCCCAGAGATGCATGTGCTTGCAAATTATTTTCCGGTGTCAAGATTTAGAATCTGGTGAGAGACAGGAAGGTGTACAGCAGGGGTTTTGTTTTTCTTTCTCAGCAATTCTAGCAATGGCATGAGAAATTAGCTGTCCTGCCTGCTGAGAGTTAGGTATAGCATCATCAATGGTACTTCACGTAAGCCTATGTTTCTAGTGTGCTGGTCTTTAAATTGTGGGCCTTCTTTATTAGTTACCCTCATTACCTTCATAATGTTGACACATAGGAGATGTAGGTTTCTATTACTAATATGCTTAATCTGATCATTTTACACTGCTGACTTTTCTATTCCTCCAAGTATCTTTACTCCTTCACTTTTGGCAACACTGCATATAGGTGCTCATTTAACAATGAAAAAGTACCTCTGGAACATCTCTTGTTGTGGGAATGTAAATCAATCTCAAGACCATCGAAGAGAAGCACTCCTGACACACAGAAATAAATTACCATTTAGTTCCTAGGGCCTGACAGAGAAAACCATAGACATATTTAAGGAAGCAGAAGTCAGTTTTCTTATATATCTGAAGCTAAATATGATTAATGATCATTGCTATTATTACCCTCATTTTATTCCTGTATTGAAGTTATTCTGACCTTTGTACATTATGAAAAACAAGCATGCAGTACAAGAGTAGATCAGGAGATTTGAGAGAGGCACCAATGGCTTAGTGAGAGAATGAACTGTCCATTTTCCAATATGGAGTTTTTTTTTTTTTTTTTTTTTGTGTGTGTGTGTGCTACAGGGGAATGAACCCAGGGCTTTGCACATACTAGGCAAATGCTCTACCATTGAGATATGCTCCATTTTACTCTAAAGGAATTTATTGGTACATTACAGTTATATATAATAGTGGGATTTGTTGTTATTTATCCATACATGCACACAATAGAAAAATATAATCTAGTCAATTTTGTTCCTCTGGACATACCCTTTCCCTCCTTTACTTCTTCCCCTTAGTTCCCTTCCTTTATTCTACTTGTCCTTTTTTTTTTTTTTTTTGGCAGGGGGTTACTAAGAATTGAAGTCAGGAACACTTGACCACTGAGCCACATACCCACTCTTATTTTGTATTTTATTTAGAGAAAGGGCCTCACTGAGTTGCTTAGCACCTTGCTGTTGCTGACGCTGATATTGAACTTGAGATCCTCCTGCCTCAGCCTCCTGAGCTGTGGGATTACAGGCATGCGCCACTGTGCCCAGCTGCTTGTCCTTTTTAAAAATTTTGACTTTGAGACGTGGTCTCACTAAGTTGTCCAGGTTGGCCTTGAACTTGCTATCCTCCTGCCTCAGCCTCCGGAATTGCTGAGATTCCAGGCATGTACCACTGTGTCTGACTCCCATTGGACTTTTCACCTTAAGTCATTAGTTAATTCCTTAACAGTGTTTAATAAGGGCTGTGTTTAGCTTAAGGAAAGAAGGAAGGGAATGAATATTTTTAAATTCCCTACTATGACAACAACTGTGCTAGTTGTTTTCTTTCTTATCTCATTTAATCCTCATAATGATTCTGTGGAGTGGTGGTGGTTTTATTTTATAGATGAAGGAATCGAGTAAAACAGACTTAGGGGTTAGGAGAAAAGGGATCTGTGGATTAGGTTGTTAAACATTTGGATTCAGAGTTTACTAGGGTTTCCATCCTTGAGATTACAGTGAAGGTTTTGAAAGGGGAGGATCCGAGTTTTGTAGTATGGTCAGGAGTTGTTCCAGTGGAGAGACAGCAGGTGCACTTATGGGACCTTAGGGAACTAGGCAGTTCTGAATCCCAACAGGAGGGTGCATGCAGGTGTGCACGCAGGTCATGGAGTAGTTTTGTGCTTTGGAAACAGGATGACACAGTTCCACTCAATTCCAGAACTCTCAATTATCGTTTGGATAATAAGGACCAATACCTACTAAACACAGTTCTGGACCAAGCAGTTTTCTAATAATTAAACAGATACCAGTCCTGTCAACCCTCAGAACCCTGGAGGGGACAAGCTAACATCCCTATTTTACAGAAGAGAAACTGAAGTAGCAGTTGAGAGGCACAGAGGATGCGTTGTCACAGGTCAGAAGGTCTGAAGTAATGGAATCCGGCTTGATCCTGGGCAGGCTGGCCTCAGGGTTGTTGCTCTACCCCTTGAACCTGCTGCCTTTCACCCATACTCCTCAGAATTGCCTTTGCTAAGTTGACATTTTGGGGATGAGGCTCCTGTTCCTTTGTTTCATTTCTCATTCACCTCCATCTTCCCACTCACTTTTTTTTTTTTTTTTTTTCAGACTTGCTTTCATATTGGGGCAATCCCTTCTTGTCTCTTAGAGGGACTTCAGCTCTCTTATGATGGTGTTCCTTTGTTCTTGCACAGCAAAGGGCCCATTATATTCAGAGCACTTAAAACCTAAATTGTTAGCAACTAATAAGCTACTGTCCCTTTCTTGAAGGGAAGCAAAGTCCCGATTCTCAAATTTTCTAGGAAGTGAGGAGAAATGTTTGCCCTCCATTCTTTTAATGCATCAAAGAAAAAGAGCAACAAAACAGCTGAACTTAGACAAGTTACAGAGACAATCAAAGAGTAGTGCACAAAATATAGTAATAGGTTAGCCCCTGAGCTCAGCCTGCATTTATTCTATTTAAATAGCTAGCTGAATATACAACCAATTCAAATCCTTAATTTGTCTATTGTAAAATAGATCTGATAGCTAGCTCATTCTGTGAGTGTGAAAATCAATGGAGATGATGTGTATAAAGTATTCACCATAGTGCTGGGCACTAGTAAGCTTTTGATAAAAGATATTTTCATTAAATTTGATTATGATGATGATTAAAGCCCTGGATGACTAAATGACTGGTTAAGTCTATTGCATTTTAACTCTATGAATTCACTGAAGAGCCCTGCAGAGGCTGGGAATATCTTAAATCAGCTTGGGACTGGCCATGCTTTGATAGCCCCTCAAAACACATCATTTCAGACTTACTCAAGACCTGTTTACAAGAGGCTGGGAGGACACTTTTAAACCACCGTGTTTAAAAGCAATTGTATTATTTTTGATGTACTTTTAAAAGTTTTGGAGAGAACGAATTATTTTCCAGAAGCGAGATAAAGCAAAATCTGTTGGAAGTGTATTAGAGACCAAATACATAAAAAGATAAAGGTGTAGAAAGGGAAATGAAGGGAAGAGAGGTTGATAACTAAGTAAATGGTTCAACCATTTAGATTGAAAACAGCAAGTTCTGCAGGTAGGATCACAGCTTGGTGCCAGGTGAACAGACCTCACATTTTTTAGTTGTGCATCTTTTCAAACCAGATGGTAATAGAAAGAAATGGAAGGGAGAGTAGGCTGGGTTCATTGTTACTGGTAGAAAAGAAGCCATGCTCTATATACTTTTTTTTTTTTTTTTATAAAAACAAGCTCACACACAAACACAGCAGAAGCACAGGCATATAAATGTGGGCCAAAGGGCCTTAAAACAATACAACACAAATCCCAATCTGACCAAGCACCTTGGGAGGAGTGGCAGATTTCTATTTCACAGCTGATAATAGCTTCAAAGACATGAACAATAACTAAGTGTGTAGGGTAGAAAGGCTTGAATTTCTGAGTCAGAGAAAACCTATAAGCTGGGAAAAGATGGAGCAGGAACTGATAAAAAGCATTGTAAGCTGAGCACCAGTCCCTAATATGCAGACATAGGTGATTAATTTTTAGTTAAAATTCATTATTATTTAATTAAGGCCCATATTTGTACCAGGGAAATGTGTGGTGATTAGATCACATATGAAAATTTTTTTGAAATCTTAGAGGAACATACTTAACTAAAATTTCTAAAGAATGGGTCACCAACTACCTGATGATAGCTATTCTAATTCTAGGCATAAAATATATGAGGAATTAACCATTATCTAGAAAGTATGAAAGCCTGACTTAGTGCCCTCAGTTCTTCATCCTGCCCGGAATTGTATTGCTTGCTGTGACTTTGTGGTTCTTCCTGTTACTGGGAGTGAAGTAGCCCCCAAAAGATCCTTACCATAATTAAGCATCTCCAGGGACCCCCACCATAATTAAGCTTCTCATTAACAAGATTTTACAAAGAATTTCAGCAGGATTTTTGTAAAGAGCTCTCATTGTGGTTTGTAGCTTCCTCTTTCTTGTAAAAGCTAGGTACCACAATCAAGCTTGTTGCTGTGCTGAACATATTGTCTCTCGTTTTCTTGGTAACAACTTGTGAAACCTCTGTTTGACCTAAAACATGGAACAAAGAATAACTATTTTGTACCCACCCATGGTCATGTAACCACCCCAGTGAGTATAAATCTAAAAGAATTTCCAGATGTGGGGGGCCAGAGAATTTTAGGCATAAGCCCCTCTGGAACCTGCTTCTTGAAAATCCCTCCAGTGTCCAGCCTCATTAGTCCTACATCAGGAGAAAGCTATTTGATTACTTGATTTTGGTCTCAAGCAGGTGGTTTGCTTTGTCCAATGAGACGCTGGCATGGAGGCTTGAAATATCCTTGCATGATTACCTTATCCTCTCACACATCTAACCTTTTCCAAAAGAAGACCAAATTCCAACTACTTTCTCATCCAAGGAGGATAAAAGACACAGGGACCAGCCCTAAACCAATCTGAAGATGGGGGCTAAATCCAACTTTACTCACCCAGAGCAACTGACTCCAAGTTGGCTAGGCATCTCACATGTACTGAAACATTTTTGGAGTTGCTTATTACACAGCAGTAGTTGGCTGATACAATGTATCTTCTTGAGTCACTTCTATTTTAGTGGGAAGAGATATCATTGTGGGTTATGCTTGGAGCCACTAATAATTAAAAATCCTAAATTTTACAGTTCTTGCCTAATAATATTTCCACATAGAAAATGGTCAAAAAATACTTAATGAATTTGGCCTCAAATATATCCTGTTTTCTTTACTGCACGACATCAATCAAGTGAAAATGACTAAGGAATCATTTGGAACAAAATCTGTGGTGTTTCAAAATACAGGTATTATGTAGACAGGTCCTCAGTGGCTGCTAGAGGTACAGATTGGGGGATGGGGCTTATTTAACTAATGAGTTCCTCTGAATTTTGTGTTTAAGTAAAAATCCCAAAGCTGTTTCAGCTTGCCTCTAGAATAATAGTAAGAAGAAAAATTTAACATTTTTCTCAATGGAAGGTCTTTTTTTTCCATTGCTATACTGAAACATTAAAATGATTTGAGTATTTTTCTACTATTACTATTATAAAGACAAATGTCCCCCTGCTTTTTTAGTATCAATTGCTTAGAATGGTAGTATTTTAAACCTCCTCCTACAGTAACTCCCTAATTTTAAAGGTTGTCCATCTTTCTCTGACTCCCTGCTGGATTCTAGCAGAACTTTCCACACATGAAGGCAAACTGAATGAGACTATATCCCCAAAGGAAGATATTAAATATTAAAACCCAAGATAGTTGGAAGTTTCCTTGGAAATATAATAAAATGATGTAATAGCAGCAACCAACATTTATTGGCATCCTAATCTTTACAAACGGCATCTACTTTCTAATCTAATGGCAAATGTCTTATGAGACTCATACATCTCTAGCCTCCTCTCACTTAGTGGCTTCACACTTTTACCAAATTGCTGCACTGGGAAGGAGCAGAGATGGAGTTTGAATGCATGATTCAGATCTACTATGGTGTGGATATGTTTTGAACCTCTCAAATTCATGTATTGGAGGTTTTGTCTCACCATAAAATAATTAAGGTATTAAAAGGACCTGGTTAAGAGTAGGAAAAGTGGTTAGTAAAGTGGTTAGATCATGGTAGCCAAAGCCCTTGGAAAGGATTATTGCTGGTCTTATGAATGAGGTTTTTCTTGTGAGAATAAGTTGTTTAAAAATGGTTAAGACCAGTCCTTCCTCACTCACTGGCATGATGTCTTGTAGTGTGATCTTTCCTTTTTTTGCATTCCACCTGCTGTGCTGGAATATGTAGCTAAGAATGCCCTTACCAGAAGAAGAAACAAAGGGGCTGCCTGATCTTGTATATTCAGCTGCCAAAACTGTGAGCTAAATAATGTTTTTTTATTTCTAAGGTACCCAGCTTCTGATATTTTGTTACAGTGACAAAAGACCAGAATGAGTGATCTTACCATATTTTGTACTTGTGACCAGAAACAGAAGCAGGAAGACTCGGTGACTTCAATCCAACTTTTAGATACAAACTAGATTCAAATTCCTGATAGCTAAATAAGCTTATCTCCTCTGTACCTCTCTGAATTTCAGTTTCTTCAGCTAGAAAATGGTGATTACAACGGCCAATACTGCAGGGTTTATTTTCAAGGAACAAACAAAATAATGATCGGGCTGATATTGTTCTTATACGAATCTGGTACTCATCAGGAACCTCATGTTCCTCAGGGTAAAGCAATTGAGGCCAGAATGGGATGGGGTGTTGGTTGTCATTCTAAATCAGGGAAACCAAACAATGGTTTTACTCAATATAATGAAGCCACTTTAGGAAACAATGTTCTGCTTATAAAATAGTAGGGCAGGTAGTCTATTTCTACAAAATCTATTTTTCAAATGTATAGACATGACTATGAGAAAGAACAGTCTAAATATAAAAGATATAGGCAACAATGGTCAACTATTTTAGTTCTTTCAAGAACTAAACCTGATTCTTTCATGATAAGAAACTGTAACTACTTCTAGTTCAGCAGTTATGATAATGCCATCAGAAAACCAAAGGTGAGCCCAGCTTTCTGAAGGCACATGTTTCATGTTAAGAAGTCAAGCAGGCTGTGTCTGGTGTTGCATGCCTTAATCCCATCTACTTAGGAGTCTGAGATGGCAGCAGTACAAGTTCGAGGCCAGCCTGGACAATTTAGTGAGAACTTGTTTGCCTAGCATGTGAGAAGCCCTGGATTCAATCCCCAGTACTGGGGGGTCAGGTGGGGAGGATTCAGTCAAAGCAAAGGAAAACCTGGATGAATTTGCCAAATATTGTCTAGAGAGTCCAAATTTTCTACTTAGTTGGCTTTTGATGCCACTAATATGCATCATTTTTACAATAGGCATAAAAGGATGATTTGAATAGGTGAAAATTTTGCTTCCCTGCTAGGAATTTTTCTAGTCTGATTTCAAATATGTAGGGAAGGTTTACTAGTGTAATATTTGAAATAAAAATTTTAAATGTGACTAAGTGGTAAGTGAAAAAAAATCACAGTTCTCTAAATGTCACTTCATTCAGCAATATACGTTGTCTGTGTTTCTCCTCAGCAAGTGGTGAAATGAAAAATGTCATGTACACACAAGGTTGACAAATTGATTTTTCTTTGTGAGTACACATCTTTGCATTAAGAATCAGAAAAAAAAAGAAACATTTATACTTTGCAGGTTTAAATGTGGAATTTATACCACTTGGCCCATTGAAAATTTGCTAAGAAGAGCATAGAGGAAAACCATCAATATTTCTGTGATGTTTTGATTTTTACTAGGGATGCTTTCTTAAGTACCACCTGTTTCCCTGAAGCTGAATTCAGAAGGTAAATCGCAATCTTCAGGTATTATTGTTTGTTTTCAGCCTTTCTAGCTAGAAAACATAAAATGTTAAAATAATCTTCAAAAATGATACATAATTCTTGTTCTTTCAAAAATAACTAGATATGTAATTTTTGTTCCTTCTTCATGCACGATTCTTGGATTCACATATGATTATTCTCTAAACTTTGCTCTGAGAACCCACAGCCTTCAGAAGAAATATAAAATATATATATATAATTTCCCACTGAGGTCACCTGGAAGATGATTTCCCAAAAGAACAACAAAAAATTGTTTTTAAACAATGGATAAATGTGGAGTTGTGGAAACTCTGATTAAACTTCTTTGTAAGTTTTAAGCCAAGGCAAAAGGGGACAAGCCAGACGTAATGGAATTCATCTTGCCGGCAGCATTATATAGCATTTGCTCTCCTGAACACTAACTTCAGCTGTGATTTATTAGGGGACCAAGTTCGTGTCATTGCGTCTGATCTTCAGAGACCTGGCTTCAAATCCTGATTTTACTCACAATTGAAAATGAGGCTGGTGGTCAGGTCCCAGCCCCATTTGACATGATTGTCAGCCCACACTTGGGAGAATGGCCATCTGGAAAAACAGGGAGTGTTAACTTGCAGGTCAGGGACTCAAGTGCATATGGGTGGAGTTCTTATCTGCAGTGAGACTGGGAGGGACTGTGACTCCTAACCCTCGCAGTGGGACATGCATTAAACTGCCTGACAAAGCAGGGTAAAATAATCCTAATATCCTCCGAAGGAAGATTTTGTCCTTTCCTCTAATTTATTTTTGTCACAGCTTAAGAAAATGACTAATTAATAAAATTTTGGAAAAGAAATAGCTCTTGGACTTAGAAAGTCTGTTTAAAATCTTAAAGACTGCCAGTTTAGCTTCCTGGCATTTACTCACCCTGTGCAGCTTATAAACAGTTTCCATGTGGCTGCTGCTTCAGTATGGACCTCAGAGAAGAGGAT
Organism: Callospermophilus lateralis; assembly: GCF_048772815.1. NCBI lineage: Eukaryota > Metazoa > Chordata > Mammalia > Rodentia > Sciuridae > Callospermophilus > Callospermophilus lateralis. The sequence goes on from NC_135316.1 coordinate 59,828,605, forward strand.
AGGGAAATTAGTTTTGAGGAAGTCTGTCGCTCTGGGGTAATGTGTATGCCTAAGTGTAATTCTTTTTTTTTTTTTTTTTTTTTAATGCCTTAGAGAAGGAATGTTGTTTGCTAACTTCTATAAAGAATAGGGAAAGCAGAGATTTGTGAAAATTCATCTTGTAATCTGAGATAAGACAAAAAAATTCAATCAGCATAAGTAAATTCAATGTCCGATTGAAGAGACATATAAAAGGAGATGGTCAGAATATGATGCTAATTTGTCATCAGATTTTAGGAACTCTTTCCACGGGGCTGCCTCTTGCATTCGCTTGACTATTTGTTGTTAATTCAGGAGGAGAGACGACTGCCCCACCATGGCAAATATACCCCACTTGTGACCACCTACATGGAGGGAAGGAGACTGTACAACTGTTTTTATTTGAACATAGTTTCAGTGGATCTTTGTTGGCTGAGAGGGAGGCTGCTACAGACAGATGCTTTCTTCTTTCCTAGAGAGCTCATCTCATCCATAGAAAAAGCAGGGAATACCTGAGATAAATTATGCTTCAGCCACCTGTCTTGATAGACATTGAACTGGAGTCCTCTTGACCCTGGCTTCTATGTAACATTACCCTTCTAATGCTCCTACAAAGGGCTGCACACTGTTCTAAAGATGACAGGATGTGAACTCAAGCATGACAACCCTGTGAGCTGGGTGTTATTATCATCCCCATTTCCCATATGTGGAGACTGTCATGGAGAGGTTGAACTGAAGGTCAATGTCAGGTAAACGGGAGACCCAGCATTCCAATCCAAGCTGAATTCCAGCTCTGGAGATGGTTCTAAGCTGTTTGATGGGGATGCTCACCTGACTAGCAAAGCTTCCATATGAAACCAACTGCAATGTAATAAGTATACAGGGTCTTTCTAAAGGGGCCATGTAGCTCATCCTGACTACAGCATTTAGAGCTCTTCAAATTTGGCATGTGTTGCTGGGGTAGTGTGTCTTATGTACGGCCGTGATTATTCTACTTTTAAATTCTTTAGTCAATCTCTAGACTCTCAGAGATGGTTAACCCTGTTGGAGCATATCCACGTCTCTCAAATACTTTCATCAAATTTAACTTCAAAACAACTAACTCATGAATGGATGTTTTCCCTCTATTATATTGATGAACCTATATTAAAGTTACCCTTTCTTTGATTGTCTCCCTCATAAACACCTAAGCTTTGTGTAGCAGAGTTTTGCTCTAAGAGTTTGCCTGGCTGCAACATCTGCTTCACAAGGTACCTGATAGGTAGTAGGTATTCAAAGGTACTCAGAGAGGTTTGTTGGCTGCATGGGGCCAACTGACCTTTGCTTCCTAGTTTCTGTGGACTTCTAGGCTGTGCCAATGAACAAAGACCCTGCGTCCTTTCTGTTCCTCAGGGAATAGAGTTTTGTGACTGACTTTATGAAGTTATGAAGTAGCTTTATTTTGTATGTGCCACACAGAATTTAATGATTATTAGAGATTCTGAAATAGAAATGGGGGAAAATGAAATTTTTTACTGGGAGAAACTTCCCATGTAACTATCAAACACCAATTTCACAAAAGAAACTAGAGGGATTTTAATTGCCTCTGAATCCATTTTACCAACTCTAAGGCGCCTTAAAAAAAAAAAAATAGTACCAAATAAGAGCTTATTAGGAAAGCAGAAGCAGACATTTATGAGTAGAAAAGCTTCCTTCATGTTTGTTCTGCTTGTGATTTATGATATTTCAATGATGGGACATGGCATAGTAACAGACCTCCCGTAACCTAATACCCAACGTTTCTCAGATAATCTGAATAGCATGGCCTCTTAGCCCTCACATGACACTCCCCCTAACTCTGTGCATCTCGGCTGCCTAAAACTGTCCAAGTCTGGTCTACTCACTGTCACCCGAGGTAATTTGCCATTTTTATGTGCTTGTCTCTGTCTGTCTCCCACAGAGCCACACACACACACACACACACACACACACAGAGAAAGAGAGAGAGAGAGAGAGAGAGATTTTAATCTTCTTTGAGCACTCACTTTGCTTGCCTCTCCATAGTTTTGTAGTAAAGATTGGAAGATACCAAAGCTGTTTGGTAGATGTGGAGAGAGGAGATAATTGAGGATTAAATTTCACTCCTCTTCCCCTTCTAGAAGCACTGCCCTTTCTTATCTGCTTGTGGGAGAGGGTTAAATTTACTAAGCTAGGAAGGAGTTATTTTCAGGAATCCAGAGGATTTTCCAAAAGGAATAGGTTGGACTGTTTGCCCAAGAAGAGAAGATTACAAGCGACCCGGGGAGGGTATTCGTAGCCCTGACCTCCAACTGGGGATGCGCCTGTTAGAGTCGGCTTCCCTTTGAGGCTTCTCAGGCATGGACTCTATATCGGTGGGTACCTCACCACTGAAAAAAGAAACTCAAAATTTGAAATAACCCTATCCTTGACAAGATGTATCGTTTTCTAAGGAGGATTGCAGCAGCTGTCTAGCAATGAATTACAACATTCCACAGCTGTCTGGGCAGGAAATGAAGAAAATTATCCTGGCTATCTCAAAAATGGGTGTTTGGGGAGTGGGGGAGGTTTTAAGAGTTGCAAGAGACTGTTCCGGAATGAGGTGCTGAGCCTGCCTGATTAATCTTATCTCTGATTATAGGGTCCTGGGCTACCAGATTTTAGATAGTTTTAGAAAATTTGAACTACCTAAAAATCAAACAACATGGTTACATAGATCTCAGGATAGTGAATTACAGAAAAAAAAATACATTATTTTTGCCAGCAACCTGATTTTACTTTCTCATTCTCCCATTTCATAAATAAATCGCACTAACAATTTTAGTATCCTAATTACCTCGAAGTCAAATACAATGGAGCTATGACCATAAGGGTATCATTTAATAATCAACATTCCAAAAAAAAAAGACTATTCATACTTTTATAAAAGATTTTGGTCATTGAGTAACTGCCCATCAAATGGCCATCTTGTGTGTCCTTTGTATCACTTCACAAATTTGTATTTCTCAAGGGCAGCTCAGAGCAGATTATCTGCAGGGGACATGTTCCAAGACCTCCAGTCCATGCCTGAAACTATAGACAGTACTGAATGCTATGTATCCTATGTTTTTACCTATACATATATATTTAATAAAGTTTAATTTTTAAACTAGAAGTTATAAGAGATTACCCCAATAACTAATGATAAAATAGAAGAAGTATAACAATATACAGTAATAAAAATTATGTGAATGTGGTCATTCTCTCTTCAAAATATCTTACTCTAATCCTTCCTTTTCACTTATAATATGCCACTTCTCTTGGGTATATCTGAATTGCCAGAATAACCATTCTTGTGCTTTGGGGTCATTAATTATTAAGGATTTTATAATTTAAAAAATTAAGTTTTTTTTATATATATATATATAAGCACCATAATACTGGGACCGCCCACTGAGGTGGGCAACAAGTAACTAATGGGATGGTAGCTTTTGCTATGTGGATACACTGGACAGATTGCTGATTCATGTTTCAGGCAGGACACAGTGGGATGGCATGAGATTTTGTCATGCTACTCAAAACGATATCAAATTTAATTTAACTCATGAATTGCTTATTTCTAAAATTTTCCATTTAACATTCTCAGACCCCAGTTGATCTGAGGTAACTGAAACTGGAGAAGGCGAAACTGTGGATAAAGGTGTTGACTGTCTAAAACTGTACTCTTCTGCCATAGAAACTGTCAATGGCTCCCTTTGGAACAGTGTTTCCCAAACTTTAATGAACACATGAATTACCCGAGGACCTTGTAAAAATCACATTCCAACAAAGTCAGTCTAGTCTGGGGCCTGAGCTTCTGCATGTCTGAAATGTTTCCAGGTGTTTCTGAGGCTGCTCTTTCTTTGACCACTCTCTGAGTGGCAGGGGTCTAGAGGATAGGTTTGATGATGATGTGTCTGCTCACTTTACTTTCACCCACTTTCCCAGGCTTATTACTGTTATATTCTTGACTCTTACTGTCACTACTTACTGACCTTTCTAGGTCATTACTTTTTCTGGACTTACACACTTCTCCTGCGTCTGTTTTTGGAAGGCCAGTGCCCATCAACATCTTACTTTATTTATCCAGAGAGCCTACACCCTCCACAAGCCTGTCTCAGACTCATTTCTACCCTCCACAACCATTAGAATCATTGTGTCTCTCTCCTGTTTTCTTCTTGCACTTTGGTTGGAAACCAGTTTTTTCAATGGCTATGTGTTTAGTCTGCCAGACTGTCTCTACCTGTCTCCACCAATGAACTGTGACCCTCTAGTGGACAGCCGTCTCCTTCTATACCTCTCTGCCCCTTCTGTAGCATTTTATTCCATTCTTACATGGAGCAGGTGTCAGTAAAAGTTTGCTGGAATTGAATAAAATTCACAAATTGTATAAAATCACTTTTCTAGATGGCTTTCCCTCGAATAGTTGAAACTCACTGCAGAGAAACCTCTTCTATGCTCTTTCCTGAAAGGATATGTCTTACTCCTTGGTAGTTAGGAATCACTCCTGGGTGTTCTTTAAAAAAAGGTTTTGATTTAGAGGATCTATGAATGTGACTATGTGGGCTAAGCTTCTTAAAGGGGCAACCCAGCTGAGAATCACAAAAGAAAGCGGAGGCTGCTGCCATTGCCGACCACACAAGCTGGTTTTCATTGTTGCTAATGAGAGCCACTTGTGTTGACTGTCTACCAGGAAGTACCTTAATCCTTTCTCATTAGACTTCTAAAATTAGCTCTGCTTTGCCCTGCTGGAAGAGTCATGAGATGTGCCATCTTTTCAGTTTTAGGCAGGATGATAGGAGAATTGATGGTTCATTCCTAGAATCTGGAAACATATTCCCAGCTGGGCAATATTAATGAACAAGCTTTCTGATTCAGAGTGACCTGGGATCTAATTTTGGTACTGTAATATATTAGCTTTGTTTTCTAGAACAATTAGCAAATTAGCAAATTTGAGCCTCAGTTTTCTGGCCTCAAAATGGGATAAGTCAAACCCACCTTTGAGAATTATTAGGTTAAATGGAACAGTCTGCCAGTAGATTGATACATAGGTGTCCAACTAGTTTGAGTAGGTGTGATGACATTCACAGCCCTGGCATCCTAGGAAGGGAAAACTGCTTTATTCTCTACACCAACCAGAGGAAAATATCTTTTGCTCTACTGTCAGTCTCAATACCTTACTTCTGACACCACACATATGGGTTTTCCATATCCAACAATTTTCTAATTCTATATAGACACTGACTCCTGTCCTAGAATTTAATTCAATTCTGACACTATCTGAAGATAGCATCAGATCCCACAGGTTAAGGGCTGACTCCCACAAGAATGCTCTTAGTTCAGATGCCACTTTCAAACCCAGGTTGTCACTTATCATCCTGACCAAATAGCTATAAACCAGAAATTCCCATGACTCCCTCCTTGCATGTCAAAATTTGCTAAAACTCGGGGAAATGTTTATTTACTTTAATCAGTTTGTTATAAAGGATATAGCTCAGGAACATCTCAATGGAAGCGATGCACAGGCATGGAGGAAGGGCCAGGGAGCTTCGATGACTTCTCCTTATCATGCCACCCTCCCAGCACCTCACTGTGTTCACCATCTCAGAAGCTCTTTGATTTTTTTTTAAAGGGGGGAGGTTTTCTGGAGGTTTCAGTGAGTAGCTATTGGTAATCAAGTAGGTCTTCAGCCCGTGCCCCCATGAAGCAAGAAGAGGGAGCCCAAAGTTCCAACCCTCTATTCACACAGTTGTTTTATACAGCAATGTGGGGGTTTTCTGAAAACCACCTAATTAACACAAACACAGGTGTGACTGAAAGGAGCCAGGTATAAATGATAAAAGATATTACTTTCACCATGGCTCTGGGGGAGTATCAGTAACCCAAGACAACCAAAGATGCTCCCAAGGCTGTATCACTTAGGAAATTACAGGGGTTTTAAGAGGTATGTGTTAAGAATGGGTATGAAGACCATATATCTATTTTATTATAAATCACAATATCATAGGGCTTAAAGTCCATCATCAATGTTTATGGATCACATCCCAACTATTATAAGCCCGGATGAGAGGAGGTCTTGACTTAAACATTCACCCTCTGTTTCTTGTTTACAGAGCTGTGGCTACTAAGCTGTGCTCACTCATGGCCCCCACTAGTGACAGAAGCAGTAACTTCATTAGTGACTTGATTGCATTCCAAATCCATTTGACTCTGGACTTCTTAGTCTCCTCTAGACCATGGACTCATTTCAAAACCATATGAAACACGTACTTACACAATTTTGCTTTTTATCTTCTGGAGGTTGGTGAGTTGCAGGAGAAAACCCTTGGGTTCCTGAACATGCTCACAAGTTTCTGGGTTCTTATGAGTCAGGAAGCCAAGATGACACATAAAAGTTGAGTTGGCAGTATTTGAAGATGAGGAAGATTAGCGAAAAGATGGAGAGACTCACCACCCCTTGCCCGATTCATTTTCACTGCTTAGAAACACATAAAGCCAAGATGAGCACTTGAAGGTTATCTTGTATTGGGAATTATTGTCATGCACACATATCCAAGTATTTTTACATGGTTGCTGACATAACATGATAATTCCAATAAAGCTTGTGATAAAAGTGAATCATATCCCAAGTCGGGAAACTTATTCTGTTTTAGAATAAGCGGAGGGGAAGTTGCCCAAGCAGCAAAGTATACTGTTCACCATCTATCTTGGTCCAGGTGGTAGTCTGTGTGCAGGCTGACTTGCATTAATAAACATTAACACAGTGGATGTGGAAACATGTCCAGGCCTCGCTCATCAGTTCCCATTTTCATACTTCCTGAGTAGGCTGGGAAACGTGGAAGGACAGCATGAATTCAATTTAACAGTCCAGTAAGTGCCAAAGAAATGATCACATCTCTGAAAATAAGTGTTTTAAACAAGATTTTTTCAGATGGGAAAGAAAAGACAAATCCTTTGTTTAGTAAACAGCGAACACTTTATACATTAATCATCTAACAGACATTAAGTGTAATCAAAGGTTCCGTTTTAGTTCAAATACGACTTATGCTCTCCAATTAATTACTTACAGGACCATGCAGTTTGCATTTTTAAATAAATGTTCTGCTTCCCAGATGTCTTCTTATAGGCATGCTGTGACCCTTCTTAGGGAGGCTGGTTCTCTCATCACAGTGTTTTAGAGACCTGCTGGTGTATGAAGAAACCGATCTGGTTTAAGTACCACCTGCCATATTGGACCCAATAAGGAATTTGTGGAGTTGGAAAGCAGTTCCTACACTTAAGTAGGTTATATTCTTGGCAAAGAGGCTGTGAGCTAGGATGATGTAATTCAAATTTAATTTTTTTTTATTCAGAGAAACATTATAATGGAGTTATCTTCCTGACCAAGGGTTGAGTCTTGGTAGATTCACAGAAATGAGGCTCAAACTAGGAAAGAACCTCAATGTCAATCTGGGTCATTTCTCTTTCTTGAGTCAGAAAGTGTCAATATCACTTTTCAGATGAGACAAGTAAGATGTACTGAGAGCCAAGTGTACTGCTGGCATGCTAATATGGGGTGGGAATTTGGAAGGGTAAGGGGAGAACCTAGAACATTTGGCTTCCCAAAGATCTTTCTGCAATGATAAAATTGTTCTGTGTCTGCACCATCCAGCACAGTAGCCCCGAGACACATGTAGCTATTGAGCACTAGGAATATGGCTAGTGTGATGAGGCTGCTGAAATTTCAATTTTATATAATTTTAATTTATATATATATTTTCATAGGTGGATAGCACAGGCACATTGAACCTAATTTCAGGCATTTTGAAAGTCAAGTGCTAGGTAACAAAGGATAAGGGATAGCTAGGAAAATAAAATCTGATGAGATAACTACCTTGTTGACTGAACTGGTTGTTTCATTAAGAAGTTTAAGGATCATCAATCAGCTGGACAATACCAAGGGATTTTAGTAGTTTATAGCATGATAGTCTCAGAGCCACTTTAAAGATTTTATGGTACAAGAAGAAAAGGCATACAAAAAAATCCTAGGGGCATGGACAAAGTACCAAATAAAACATTTAGACTTAGGACAAGAAACAAATGCCATATTTCATGATAGAGTTAGGAAACTTCTCTTTAAAGAGAGAGGAATAAAGAAACCATGAAAAATTGTGGAATATCCTTTAAAAAACAAAAACCAAAAGTAGTTTTGAACTATGGCTGGCCATTGGTCTAGAAATAAAAATTGTTCTACTTAGAAATCCTTCTACTAATTTGGTTATTAGTTTTCATTTTAACATGCAGTATCTACTTTCTTCTTTTTGTGCACAAAATATGAGATTTTACTGTCTTAACAAAATTTGAAGTGTACATGGAGTATTGTTAATTGTAAGCACAGTGCTGTTAAGCAGATCTCTTGAACTTTTGATCTTGCACAACTGAAATCTTACACTTATTGAAAAGCAATTTCCCATTTCCCACTCATCAAGGCCCAGGCAACTGCCATCCAACTTTCTGCTTCTGTGCATTTGACTACCATACACATCTCATATATGTGGGATCATGTTTTTTTGTTTGTTTGTTTTTTGTCCTCTGTGTTTGGTCTGTATCACTTAGCACAATGTCTTCAAGGTTTATCCATGTTGTGGAATATGACAAGATCTCCTTCCTTTTTGAGGGTGAATAATATTGCATTATATATTAGTATATTATATATTAGTATATATTAGTATATATATATACACTAAAAAATGGAGAGTTATATATATATAAACTCTCCATTTTCCCTTCCTCCATTGGTAAGAATTTAGATTGATTTAGATTGTTTCTACCTCTTAGCTATTGTAAATAAAACTACTATAATGAACATGGGACCACATGTATTTCTTCTAGATTCTAATTTCAGTTCTTTTAGATAACATTCAAAAGTAGGATTTGGGGATCATATGGCAACTCTTTTTTCAAACTTGGGGGAACCAACCTCTGTACTGTTTTCCATAGAGGCCACACTATTTTGCATTCCTTCCAAGAGTGCTTCAGTGTTCCAACTTCTTCAAATCTCCACCAACATTTATCTTCCTTTAAAAAAATATTTTGATTTTTATAGGTGTGAAGTAATATTTCATTGTGACACAATGTATTTTCTATATGATTAGTGACACTGAACATCTTTTCATAGAACTCTTGGCCATTTGCATGTCCTCTTTGGAGAAATGTCTACTCAGGTCTTGCCTATGTTTTTGGTCTTTTTTTTTTTTTTTTTTTTTTTTTTTTGCTATTGTTTTGTACAGGTTCCTTGTGTACTAAGCCCTTGTCAGATATATGTTTTGTAAATATCTTCTCACATCCGATATCTTATCTTTTCACTGATGATTGTTTCCTTTGCTGTACTTTAGATATTTGATGCAGTCTCCCTTCTCTGTTTTTGCTTTTATCACCTGCATCATCCAAAAAAATCATTTCCAAGAGCAGTGTCTCAAAGCCTTCCCATTTTCTTTCAGGAGTTTTTCAGCTTGGGGACTTATATTTACATCTTTAATCTGTTTTGAATTGATTTTGTATTAGGTGTAAGTTAAAGTCCAATTTTATTCTTTTGTGTGTGGCTATCCTGTTTTCTCAGCATCTTTTATCCAAGAGACATTCCTCTATCCATTGTATACTCTTAGCCCCCTTGTTGAAGATCAGTTGACCAAATCTGCATTGGCTTATTTCTGGGTTCCCTATTCTGCTCCATTGGTCTACATATCTGTCTTTCTGGTAGTATCATTCTATTTTAATTGCTGTACTTTGTAACATGTTTTGAAATTAGAAAGCATGAGGCCTTAAGCAATTTCTTTCTTTCTGAAGATTGTCTTGGCTCTTCAGGCTCCTTTGTGGTTTCACATAAATTTTAAGATTGTTGTTTCTATTTCTGTAAATAATGCTGTTGGGATTTTGATAGAGATTGCTTTGAAGCTATATATTGCTTTGAATCGTATGACTGTTTTAACAGTATTAAATTTTTCAATCCATGAACATAAATGTTTATCCATTTACTTATTCTTCTTTACTTTCTTGCAACAATGTTTGATAGTTTTCAGTGTTTAGGTCTTTTCCTTCCTTGATTATTTTATTCTTTTTAATGCTCTTAAAACAAGCAATGGTTTTGTTTTCTTAACTTCCTTTTCTATTGATCGTTATTAGTGTATTGAAACAATAATTGATTTGAATAAGTTGATTTTGTATCTTGCAACTTTATTTAATTCATTTATTAGTTCTTTTTTTTGGGTGAAATCTTTAGGGTCTTCTTCATATGAGATCATGTCATCTGAGAACAGAGATCATTTTACATCTTCTTTTCGGAGTTGGATGACTTTTGCTTCTTTTTCTCACCTCTCTCACCTGGCTAGGCTTTTAGTACTATAGTGAAAAGAAGTTGCAAGTACAGGCATCTTTGCCTTGTTGCTGATCTTAGAGAAGTATTCAGATTTTACCACTGAGTTTGGCATTGGCTGTGGCCTGGTCATGTATGGCCCCTTTTACATTAAGATGATTTCCTTCTATTCCTAGTTTGTTGAAAATTTTTATTGTAAAAGGATGTTGAATTTTGTCATATGTTGTTTCTTCATCTATTGAGATAATGATGTGATTTTTAAATCATGAACTGTTTATATAACATTTGTTGATTTGGGTATGTGGAAATGTCCTTACCTTCCAGGGATAGATCCTAGTTAGTCATGGTGTATAATGCTTGAATCTGTGTTGAATTCCATTTCCTAATATTTTGTTGAGGAGTTTTGTATCACTATTGTTATGGTTTGGATGTGAGGTGTCCCCAAAAAACTCATATGTGAGACAATTAAAGAAGGTTCAGAGAGGAAATAATTGGGTTATGAGAGTCTTAACCCAATCAATAAATTAATTCCCTGATAGGGATTAACTGAGTGGTAACTGTAGTGATAGGGTGTCGCTGGAGGAGGTGGGACATTGGGGTGTGGCTTTGGAGTATATATTTTGTATCTGGCAAGTGGAGTCTCTCTCTCTCTCTCTCTCTCTCTCTCTCTCTCTCTCTCTGCTTCCTGATCATTATGTGAGCTGCTTCCCTCTGCCACACTCTTCCACCATGATGTTCTACCTCACCTCGAGCCCCAAGGAATGGTGCCAGCCTTCTCAGGACTAAGACCTCTGAAACTGTGAGCCCTCAAATAAACTTTTCCTTTTGTACAATTTTTCTGGGCAGATCTTTAGTTATAGCAGTGAAAAAGTTGACTAAAACAACTATTTATTAGAAACATTGACCTGTAGTTTTCTTTCCTAGTAGTGTCTTTTTTTTTTTTTTTTTTTTGCCACTAATATCATGGTAATCCTGGTCTCATCAAGTGAGTCTGGGGTGTGCCATTCTTCAGTTTTTTCGGAAGAGTTTAGGAAAAATTGGCATTACTTTTTCTTTAAATACTTGGTAAAACTCACCAGTGAAGTTATCTGTCACTGGGCTTTTCTTTGGACAGATGTTTTTAATTCCCTAAGTCACTTCCTTTGTTGGGAGCCAGTCTGATGATTTCACATTCTCCTTCCCTGAGCTGGAGAGGCTCTGACCGTCACTGTAGTGACCTGGACATTGCCCTGGTCCCAAAAGTTTGAGAAAGCGTCTTCAGATGTAGATGTGTAGCCCCATGGATTGAGCTACGGTCACCTGTTCCTTTGTGATATTACCCCTTTGCCCTGTTCGGAATAGAATGTTCCATGGAAACGCCCTTTGTGTGTCCCCTTCTCTTGCTCTGCCTTTGGGTGTGCCCTTCCTAGATGTCAGTCAACCTGCTGACAGCAGACATCAGGAAGCCAGACTCACCCCCCTGAAACCTGACCCCTTGCCTCATTTGAATGGCTTCTCCTCAATAAAAGGGTTCAGCACACACACGTGCTCTCTCTTTCTGGGGACCCTTAAGGTCAGAGGAGCCATCACAGGATCCCAAAGAAAAATGTATCTCTGTCTCTTGGGTGGTTATTTCTTGCAGCCCAGTTCACCTGGAGTGACTCTGAGTGTTCTTGTCATGAGGAATGTGACAATCTTTATTTATTATAGATCTGTTCGTATTTTCTATTCGTAGTTCAGTCTTGGTAGGTTGGTGTGTCTAGGGATTTATCCGTGTTTTTCTAAGTTATCTGAATTGTTGGCATCTAATTGTTCCTTATAGTTTCTTATAATCTTTATTTCTATGGCCTCAGTTCTATGGTTTCCTCTTTCATTTCTGATGGTTTGAGTTATTTTTCTCCATTTTTTGTTGATTTAGCTAAATGCTTGTCAATTTTGCTAATATTTTCAAAATATCAACTTATTATTCTCTATTCTCTTTTGTATTTATTTCGGATCTAATCTTTATTATTTCCTTCCTCTGGTAGCTTTGTGTTTAGTTTGTTGTTCTTCCTTCTATTTCCTTGAGGTGTGGTGTTAGGCTGTTCATTTGAGATATTTCATTATTTTGGTGTAGATGTTTATCATTATAAACTTCTGTTTTGAACTACTTCTGTTTTTCATTGCATTCCACAAATTTTGGTATATTTTTATTTGTCTTGAAATATTTTATAATTCCCCCTTTTGATTTTTTTTCTTCAAACTGTGGCTTATTTGAGTGTCTTATTTAATTTTCACATATTTGTAAAATTTCCACTTGTAATAACTATTGACTCCTAGTTTTATTTCATTGTGGAAAAATGTTTGTACCTGTTAATATTTTAAGATTTGCTAAGACATATTCTGTGACCCAACATGATTTCTTGAGGAGAATGTTCTATGTGTGCTTGAGAAGAGTGTGTATTGTACTGCTGTTGGGTGGAATGTTGTGTGTCTGTCTTTTAAGTTAATTTGGACTATGGTACTCTTTAAGTCTTATGTTTCCCTACTCATCTTCTGTCTGGATGTTCTATCCATTATTGAATATGGAATATTGAAATATCCTACTATTATTGGGTTGCTCTCTATGTCTCCATTTAGTTTTTATCCCTGTTCATTTTATATATTTAGATGCTTTGATGCTGGGCACATATATAATCATAATTGTTATATCTTGCTGGTAGAGTAGTGACTCTTTTACCATTATAAAATGTCCATCTTGTCTATTGTGACAGATTTTAAAGTGTATTTAAACTTAAAGTGTATTTTGTCTGATATAAGTATCATCACTCTTGCTTTCTTTTGATAATCATTCGCACAAAATATTTTTCCATCTGTAATCTTTCACCCTGTTTATGTCCTTATATCTGGAGTGAGTCTATTGTAGACAGTTTATCATTAGATTTATAAAAATTCATTTAGTGACTCCAGCTTTTTTCATAGAGGAGTTTAATCCATTTATATTTAAAGAATTGTCAATAGGGAAGGACTTACTACTACCAGTTTTTGCTTTGATGTGTTTTGATTATTTCTCATTTTTCTTGTGTGCATTTTTCATAAGTATTTTCTGTGTGGTTATCACAGGGTTTATCTAAAATGTCTTACAGTTACAGCAATCTATATTAAACTGATAACAAATTAAGTTCAAACACACACAAAAACTCTAAATGTTACTGCTCCCTCCCTTCCACTTTATTATTGATGTCACAAATTACTTCTTTTTAAATTATATCTCCATTAACATATTTTTATAGTTATAGTTATTTTATACTTTTTGTCTTTTAGCTTTCATACCAGAATTAAAAGTGATTTATGCACTACTGTTACAGTATTATAGCTGTCTGAGCCCAGTGAGCATCTTTATGAGCTATTTTGAATTTCCAACAGAAAATTTATATAGCTCCTTGTTTTTTTAAATATTTTTATTTTTATTTATTTTTTTTTTTAGGATTGGTGTCTATAGATTTATTTTGTTCCTTTAAGTGGACCATTTCAATCTGTTTCTTCATTGTCCTGGAAACTTTATTTTGGTATCCCACATTTGAAAAATAGCAACTGTTCCCAGTTTTGTGGACTGTTTTCATATATGGAAAGAACTTCACCAACAACTCTGGCTAAAGATTTTGGGGTCTTCTCAAATCTTTTCTGTAGATGTAACTTCTCTGTTTGTACATGTAGATTCTCAATTAGAGGAATTAACTAGTTTCTTTTTATTTTTGTTTAGGAACCCATATATTTTGCTCCCTCTGATGTCTGACTGCTATAGCATGGGTCCTCTGACCAAAACCAGACACCTAGATCTTATTTGTTCGTAGTTGCCCTCAGGCATCTAGAGTATGCTGGTCCCATCAGCATCCTGAGTCAGGCTAGACAGAAACCAGTGCTGGTTACAATCCCCTGAAAAGCTGGAACTTTAGACTAGACATACACTCTGCACTTCTCTGTCTTCCTAAGTGAGAGGATGCTGAACTGTATGGGCATAATTCTGTTATTCCATGGGCCTCTGGAGTAGCAGCTTATCACCTGCCTCTTTTGTTCTTAGTGGGTCCCAAGCAATTAGAATATCATGGGTTTCATCAGTGTTCCTAGACAGAAGAGGCAGAAGCCAGCCAGTTCTTCCTCTAGCACCTCATCAAAAACCAGAAAAAGGGATGTATTCCTCAGTCTTCTCTTTCCCTGCCCAGGAACCAGCCAGGATGTGGGTGTTTCCCATTGACCATGTGGAGCACTGTGCAACAGGGAGGGACTATAGTAAACGTGTGCCACAGATTTCTTACTTGCTTCCGTATTCCTGGTTTATCACTCACCTGGGTGGGACGCAGGAGATTCTTAGCCCATATCTGGACTTTTCATAGAAGGAGTTCATCATATATTGTTGCATTGGTGTTTCTGGCTGGTATCACTTCAATATATCCACCTTTGCTTGCATTCAGTGTTCTGGTATAAGCCAAATGGTTTCAAAATGCTGTATCCAAAATCTATAAATAATCTTCCTCCATGCTGTACCTGTCTGTTTCTCCAGAGAATTAGAACTAATCATGTGTATGTATGTGTGTATGTGTGTGAGTGTATGTGTGTGGGTGTATGTATGTGTGTAGGGGGGATGTTTGTGTGTTGTATGTATGCGTGTGGGGAGTATGTATGTGTGGGGGGGCTATGTGTGTATGGATGTGTGTGGGGTTGTATGTGTATTGTGTGTGTATGTATGTAGGCATGTGTATGTGTATTTAAAGGGATTGTCAGCGACAGCTCATGCCAGCATACTGGAAACTCAGCCAAGAGCTTAGGAAAAATTACTTTCTCTCCATTTTCTCTCAGTTTTTGCTCTTAAAGCTGTTTACTGCCTGACTGAGGCCCATCCACATTATCAAGGTAATCTCCTTTTCTTGAAGTCAACTAATTGTAAATATGAATCACATCGGAAACATATCTTTACCACACCACCTCACCTAGTATCTGACTAAACAACTTGGCAGCATAGCTTAGCCAAGTTGACACATAAAATTAATCATTCCATTATTCTACATGACACAAATGGGACTATCTAAGATTACAGGGAATGAAAGACTTTTAGGGCAAGGAAAGGCATGGGAGACCAGCTAGCTCAGGTTTTGTTTTTCAGATGGGGAAGCTGAGGTGCAGTAAGGCAGGGTGACTTGGCAGAGGTAGTATTCACTAATAAGTGGCTAGGACTTTGGACTCAGAAAGATATAAATGTGACAACCAAGTTTACCTTCTATTAGCTGTGTATCTTTGGCAAGATACTTAACCTCTCAGTGCCTGAGTGTCATCATCTATAAGATGGGAATTTAACTACTATTCTTAGGGTATCATTTAGTTAAGAAGGGTGTCTGGCAGAAGGAAACTGTTCAATAAATGGAAATTAATTATTGTCACTATTGATGACATTGTAGACATTCAAAATGTAGTTTTTAAGTTACAGGAGAACCAACTGGGAAATCATTAAGATTGTCATCATTCTAATATTTTATTCTTTGTCACAATGTGGCTAGCACTAAGAATCTAAATTTATGTTTAATGTGATAAACTATTCACCAACTCATGTACTTTTAGTTCATCAATCGCTCACTTATTTATACCAAAATAAAATCAGGAGATGTTCTGTCAGGGTTAGGGATTCAGGAGGGTATTTCCAGGCAGATTTTGAAAAGTCTTTTGAGGACTGAGGTGGGTAGACCTGCATCGATGTTGAATGAACTTCTGAGGTGTTGATCTGGGGCTGTTTGTTTTATAGTTTCCATTTTCTCATCACAAATGTTCATTCTCACGCATGGGCCTTAGGGATCACCTGCTGCCTTCTCTGTGCTTGGAATGTCTGTTTTGCTACTGTCTGCTCACCAGCTTAGTAGTTTCCCTGTTCTCGCCAGTGTTGTGCAGAGACTACCTGTGTTGGCAGAAGCCAAATGAACCCTTACTTGCAGAGAATTCTCCATCCTTTGATCTTTTACTATGTTCCTGCTTCATGATGTCAAGAGCCTAAAAGCTTTGATTTAAATAGTGGACAAATGCAAAGACATTCAGGACTGAGTTTGATCCTTAATCCACAAAATCAAAGGTTTTTTTTTAATTTTTTCCCCTCGGTCACAAGTCCTGATTGTTGTCATATAAAATTGGATTAGTACTGTCACAAGAGCATTGCATTTTTCTTTTCTACATCACTTTAAAAGCTCGACTGCAAGTGTGCCAATAAAATAATGGGATGTTCCAGCCCCCCACAAACATGATGGAAAAACTGCCGATTGCATTTGTCTTCGGAAGTCATTTTTCTTCAAACAGTTATGAAACTCACCTTTTAGAACTATCTTTAAGTGACAGTTTTACCAAAAGAAAAACAATTTGGTGTTGCAGTATTATAGTCTCAGGGCATTCTTCTGGTCTCTGCTATAGTTTTCCCCTCCATGTTGTCTCTTACCTTCTTGAAGGATGAGAAGTGGGGAGATAAAGGGTGGGGTGAAAGCTAAGAAGTCAGAGAGAAGCTAGAGGGACTCAGATGGGGAGCATTCCAGGAGGATTGCATAGGGTAATGCCTCTCAAACTTGAATGAGGAAAGAAATCTTTGGAGATCATGTAAAAATGCAGATTCTGATTTGTAGGTCTGGGATGGTGCCCGTGAGTCTACATTTAGAATATGTTTTCAGGTGATGCTGCTACTGGTCCATGTACCAACCACACTTAGAGTAACGAGAACTTAGGGAGTGGAGGAACCTCATACCTTGGTATGAGGAGACTCTGAATGAGGCATTCTACAAATATGCTCTGTCACTCCTCAAAATGTCCCACTCTATTACTCCTCTATGTTACAGATAAGTTCACAGATTCAAAGAGGCTAGGAAACTCGATTGAGCTATTGTACGTAGTTCTGAGTGCCATCCAGGACTATAGGTGGCTTCGTCTGTACCACCTCTTGTTCTGCCCTCCTTCCTACTCAGGATCCTTGCCTTCTGCTCCACAGAGGTTTTCCTTGTCAACTTTTCCTTTCCACCCTCACCTGTCACAGGGCTTTGTTTGTCTGTAGCCCTCTTATTGGTACCCAGTCTCTTCATTTCTCTTCCAAGTACCCTCTATGGCAGGGTGATTTAAGAAGTGAAGTTATAATCAAATGCTCTCTTATTCTAAACTTTTGCTTTTTTAATATTTATTTTTTAGTTTTTGGTGGACACAATATCTTTTTATTTTATTTTATTTTTATGTGGTGCTGAGGATCAAACCCAGTGCCCTGCGCATGCCAGGCGAGTGTGTTACTGCTTGAGCCACATCCCCAGCCCTAAACTTTTGCTTTTTAAGTAATTATTTTGTCTATCTATCTATTTATTTTTAAGGGATGTTAAGGATTGAACCCAGTGCCCCACACATGCTCTGCCACTGAGTACAGTTCCAGCCCTTATTCCAAACCTTTGGAATATATGGCATGTTCCTTGGCTTGACACTCAAGGCTTTCCATAATATCAGCCTCCTTCCCAGGGTTGTCCTGTGTCCCCACCTCTGCTTCTCTGCTTTCTCATCTCTGCTTATTTGATCTTTATCCTGCAGTGCTGGACCTTCTGTCTCAGCACAGTAAGATGCCTCCCACACCTCGTCCATCTCCTTTAGTCAAATACCTGTGTTTCCTTCTTGAAAACTCCCAGAGTCTTTTCCTGATGGCATAGTTCTTATTCTGCCTCACATGATAGCAACACATTTATCTGCTCCAATGTCATTCGAGAGAAGAATGTGGGACAGTCTTCATAGGTGTCATTGTCATGTAGTTCTTGTGTAACTCTCCCTCACCCTGTGTGTCAGGGTCCCCAAGATTAGAGCAAGGACGAAATAATATTTCATGAATTAAATGGCATGATCCTGTAAGGTTGAAAATCCACAGATGGAATTAGATAGTAAGAGTATTATTTCTTAGGTTGTGTGTGTATGTGTTTTGAGACTCTAGTGAGCTAATTGAACCTTGGAATAAAACTTACTCACTAAACAGTAAGTCATGTGCCCAGTTCTCATTTTCATCATAAAGTATAAAATACAACAAAAATTCACCTTTGCCTCCTAGAATTCTAGTGGAGATTTTATGAATCTGTAGCTGCAGAATAACTAGAATTCTGCCTGGCATAGAAGAGAAACTCACCAAATGTTGATTTCCATCATTTTCCTACCTGATTTAATTTTACAGGACTGCTGATGGGATTTCTTTGATCTAGAAGTTTGCACAGCAATAAGAAGGAAGCATTTGGTTTTCAACATTTTATTTAACTGCCAGGTGTAGAAACATCTTGTGACTTAGAAAGTGGGAAGACATATCTCCTTGGAAACGTTTTGGGTATTCTTAGACAAACCAGAAGAGCAGTGATAGCAACAATAATCCATTAGGCACCATACTTCTTTGTCTCTGCAGAATGGTTTAGAATGATTGCCAGTTTTGGTCGTTTTTCCATAAAGCAATTTTCCTGCTATGATTCAATTTCAGGAAAGACTACCATTTGCTCATCAATGATGGAGACTAAAGAAAAAAGACAAAGCACAGTACAAATGTCAATTACTAAGAAATTATTCAAATCACTCCTCCTCTTCTTTGTATAGAGTGTCACTAGCACTGATGTCAAGATAGAAAAGATTGTTCTCTATATTTATTGACGGTGGTGACTCTTAAATAAAAAATGCGCCTAAAAATCACTTGGGAAGTTTGTTAAAAATGTAAACCTCTGAGAACTCTGATTCAGTCATTGTATGGTAGGACTTAAGAATTAGATGCAAGTAATTCTTGGATCACTTTACAGTTTTCATGTGCAGGGGAGGAAATTGATGATCAGAGATGCAAAGTGATTTTTCCAAGGTCATAAGGATAGAAATATAGCAGAACCAGAACTCCTGCCTAGGTCTTCTGAGTCCAACTCTTGAGTAATTCCTCTAACTCAAAACTGTTTCTAATCACTTAGGGCTATGCATCTTGAAAATTAATGCCCATATGAATCAACTGGAAAGCTTGTCAAAATGTGAATTTTAAGACCATAGGTCAGAGGAGGGGCTGGAGATTCTGCATTTCTAACAGAATCCTGGGTGATGCTCCTGTTGTTGCTGGTCTGTGGACCATACTTTGAAGTTGAGATCCAGGACATAGTGGCCATGGATTAAAGAAATAGGAGACAAGGGCTGGCCACAGAACTAAAATAAATTGGCCTTTTGTGAATGTGTAACCCCTACTGTGCATAATATAGGATTCAAGCGCACAGAAGGCTACTAGACAAATAAGAATAAATTTAGTTGCTTAACAGCTGATAGGCATCAGTGAACCTAAAGACAGGCAATGACCCCAATAACTCTTGATTTGCATTTGTTTTCCCCTCTTTGGTGTAGTTTTTGTGGGATTGGTTTCCTTGGGGAGTTGAAGTTACCGAGATAGTTTGTGTTCCTATTACATTCTGGACTCTGGGTTGTGTACTGGGGGATACTGCACTGATAAGATATGGTTCTTGCATGTAAGACAGGAAACAGATGCACAAATAAATAGCATAGTCCCTGGGAATGAGTACAATGGTAGAAATGTCATCAAAATATGGGAGGTCAGAGGAGGAACTAATTTTGTCCAGGAGAGTTAGAGGCGTTTTCAGAGAGGAGGTAATATTTAGTATGAGCTTTAAAAGACAATTAAGAAGTCCTGGGGCTGGGGTTGTAGCTCAGTGGTAGAGTGTTTGCCTGACACGTGTGAGGCACTGGGCTTGACTCTCAGCACCACATTAAATAAATAAATTAAATAAAGTTATTGTGTCCATCTATAACTAAAAATATTTTTAAAAAAGTTCTGAAGAGGTTTGTGAACATTTACTTTAGCAACTATTATGTATTATTTCATAATACAGGTAAGAAAAGAAGATGCCTTCTGGAATCTGAGTCTTGAATTCAAATCCTAGCTTCCCTTCTGATTGTACAGCTTGGTCACATTATTTAATCTCTCTGAGCTGAGACTATCTCTTTTGAATAGCAATATACAATACAGGAATTGTAGGCATTCCTGTATTCTAATACCAACAGATTAAGGCTCCAATTGGTATCATAACTATACTTCAAACACATAATTCTTTGGAAGGAAACTGCTCCTTTTGTAAGGGTGTACAGTCTTTGCTTGAATCCTCTGTTCTCAGATTATCATTATTTCTTGTTCTATTTTTTCCCTGTGGCATTTGTATTAGTTTGAATAGTGTCTCTCACAAACTTTAAGTCCTTGCAGAACATTAGAATATGATTTGATTTAGTGTATTAGTCAATTTTGTGTTACTATAGTGAATTACCAGATGCAAATAATTTTATAAAGAGAACAGGTGTATTTATCTCACAGTTTTGGAGGTTCAACGTTATGGCGCTACCACTGGCTCAGCTCTTGACTGCATGGCTTCATGGCAGATGGCAATGAGGGGAGCATGTGAAGGAACAAAAACATGATGATATCTCAAGCCAGGAGCACAGAGAGCTGGGTAGGGCCAAACTCGGGCTCTTATAGCAACCCTCTTGTCAGAGTTACAAGGGAGTCCATTGAGAATTGCTTTCTAAGGACACTCCCTCAAAGACCTAAGGGCTTCCTAGTAGGCCTCACCTTCCAAAAGTTCTACCACCCCCAAGTAGTACCATGCTTTAGAACAGACTTCAGTCTCACAATGGATTCTTGGGGTGCACAAACCACATCAAATCCATAGCATTTCAAAATAATGTTGTTGCACAACTTCCTCAATAGTGCTTGTGAAATTCAGAAAATAATACCACAATTCATTAATAGGATGGCATCAAAATAAAAAGCTTCTGTATAGCAAAGGAAACAATTAAGAGTGGAGACAGAACCTATAGAATGGCAGAAAATCTTTGTTATCTACTCTCTGGTAAATGATTAATATCCAGAATATATAAAGAACTCAAAAACTTATCACCAAAAACAAAACAAAAAAAACCAAAACAAAAAACCCAAATAAAACAATCAATAGATGATAAAATGGACTAAAACACATACTTCTCAAGAAAAGTAATATAATGACCAATAGATATATGAAAAAAATGTTCAACATATTCAACAACTAAGGAAATGACAAAACTAAACTGAAATTTCATCTCACACCACTCAGAATGGCCGCCATCAAGAATACCAACAGAAATAAATACTGGAGAGGATATGGGAAAATGAAAACTTTTATACTTTTGGTGGGTTTGTAAATTAATACAGCCACTATGGAAATCAGCATGAAGTTTCCTCAAAAGATTACACGTGCAACCACCATATGCGTCAGCTATACCACTCCTTGGTATTTATTCTGAAGAATTAAAGTCAGTATATAGTGATACATGCATACCCATATTTATAGCAGCAGAATTCACAATAGCCAAGTTATGAAATCAGTCTAGATGTATATCAATGGAAGAAAATGTGGTATATATACACAATGGAGTTTTATTCAGTCATAAAGAAGAATGAAATAATGTTATTTGCAGGAATATGGATGGAACTTGAGGGTGTTATGTTAAGTGAAATAAGCTAAATCAGAAAGTCATGGATCACATTCTTGCTCTCATATGTGTAAACTAGAGAAAAAAAACAGAAAGAAAATTGTGTGTGTGTGTGTGTGTATGTGTGTGTTGGGGGGGTATGAGTGGGATCTCATGAAAATAGAAGGAAGACCAGTAGAATAGAGGAAGGGAACTAGGGGGAAAGAATAGGAGAGGGAAAGGGGGAGGTACTGGGAATGAAATGGACCATTATATTGTTACATTGTGTGCATGTACAGACTTTTAAGAACTATATTCCACTATTAGTTTATAATTACAATGCATCAATTAAAAATAAGAAATAAGAAACAGAGTCATTGCAGAGGTGATTACATTAAGTTGTGGTCATACTGAATTACTGTGGGCCCTTTACCTAGTACGGCTCGTGTCTTTATAAGAGGAGAAGACCCAGAGAGCGGGCAGGGTTTGCAGCTATGCTGCCAAAGCCAAGGAACAACCACTAGAAACTAGAAGAGGCAAGGAAGGATTCTTCTTTAGGCTGAGAAGAGCCTTTGGGGGAAGCATGGCTCTGCTGACACTTTGATTTTGGACTTCTAACCTCTAGTATTGTGAAAGAATAAACTTCTGCTATTATAAGTTGCACAGTTCATGGTCTTGTGCTATAACAGTCCTAGGAAACCAATACAACATCTACACACCTTCCATTTAAAGCCATTAAGTTGATTCTGAAGGCACATGTTGGCTTTGCAATGTGTTGGTTTGGCCACGCTCTATTGCATTTCCTGGATTTCCCTTCCCCTGTGTTTCTGATTAAGGTGAGCCTCAGAGACATTTTTGTGCAAGCTTTGGGGGCGCAACTGTAATGGTGGCTATGCTACTTTTATGTTCAGAAGGTGATGGCGAGGTCCCCAGTGCTTTTGTGGCTCATACACATTGTAACTCCTCTGTCCACTCCCCCAGTTGGTGTAGGGCAACAGTTGGCCCTGCAATGTTCCACCTTCCCCTGGATATTCATTTTGTCTCTCTGAACTCCCAACACAGACGTGTTTGTCTCTTCGAAGAAGGAAACATCTTCTGAAGGAAGCAGTGTGAGGATGACTGGGATTGTGGCTTGTTCTGGCTCTTCCCAATTTCTATCCACGTCCCTTCCTGCCAGCCCGCCCCTGGATATCAAGCTCCAGCAGTGGATGCGAAGATGATGGCCTTGCAGAGACCAGCTCCCACCATTTTGTAAAATTAAATTCCTGTAATAAGTTACTTTTCTGGGGAACCTTCACAGGTACAGGCACCCAGGGCCCCATAGCTTCATTCCAAGTTTACTGACAAGACCAACATTCACTGCCTACAGATGAGAAAGCTATAATTAAAACAGCCTCGCACCCAAGGTTCTTAAACAGAATAGGTGAAATGCCAAGCGGTGTTTTATGTGAACTTACTTTTTTTGTGTGGTTTTCAGCCTCCAGTGATTCCAGTGGCTTGGCATAAAGATCTCTCATTGCCTCTCCCTCATGTTTGTGACACTTCTTTCCCTTGCTCTGCTACCACAGACAAAGAAAATTACAGCCAGCTCCTACTGTTCCCTTCTTCGGCTCCTGCCAGGAGCAGTAGGCTCCAGGGTTCATATTCTGTTTTATAAAGTCTTTTCAGCCGTCGTTTGGGAAGACCTTGGCTCGACTGTCAGCATGGAGCATGGCTGTCTGCAGCTGGAGCCTCAAAGGAGAGCCCCTGACTTCACAGCAGCAACCTCTTCCCTTCAACCTTGTCCTAGTTCTCTTTCCCCAGAGCCAGACAATGTAATCTGAGACATCCTGGTGCTGATGGAAAGATGAATCACAATGACAATGGGTGTTGGATTTTATTTTATTTTTTTAAAGCCCTCACTTCCTCTGTATGTAAAAGTTGGACATGACATTTGCAGCTGGCTCTACCAGGCAGTTCTCCTTGTGCCAGCACTGAGTGTACTCTCATAATATGGTCCGCAGTGAAAGCTTCATGCAATTGTAATGAAGATCCTGGAGCCAGGATGAATGACTCCATTTACTGCCAACACAGGACTTGCTATGGAGGTTCAATTACAGTTGATGCCTCCTGGATTGTGTGGAAGGGGAGGTGAATGGTGATGTCAGCTTGGGCAAAGGCAGGTTAGAATAAGCAAAGAGGAGCCTGGCTGTTTTCACTTCTAGTCAGCATGCCAGCAGAATGATGTCGGCAACCTAGCACTCTGCTCTTAATAAGTTACCTATAACACTCTGACTCACCTTCCATAGCTAACAGGGTTCAGTCCCTATTGGCTCACCTAACACATAGGCCCCTTCATTCAACTCTCCAAACTATTGGCCATCCCTTTAGAATCCCATTTGCCTGCCTATTTCTATGCCTTTATTTACTCCGTTCTATTTTTGCAAGGATACTGCTTGCCATTTCTCTGCTTCAAGAAATACTGCTCATGAAATGTAATTACCTTTGATATCTTCATACAAAATCAAGTTCTTTGTATTGTATTCCCATTGCATCTTTTAAGAACTTCCATTATACAAAGTTAGTCAAGTCCACCATACAAATCATGTCATGTCTGACTTACCTGTCCAACATTTAAGGTTTTTTGTGGACTTGGCTGATTCATCTGAACCTAGGATGGTTCCTGGAACTATTATGGAATTAATGGTTTTTATTTCTGAAGAGAATTGGATGGTATTGGAAGAGAGTGAATGGCCTAGTCAAATGGTATTAAATTAGAAGTTTGAGCACCAGGGTTTGAATTCTATTTTCTCAATCTCCTTTTGA
The DNA here is from genome assembly GCF_048772815.1 of Callospermophilus lateralis. NCBI lineage: Eukaryota > Metazoa > Chordata > Mammalia > Rodentia > Sciuridae > Callospermophilus > Callospermophilus lateralis. The sequence continues at coordinate 59,853,260 of NC_135316.1, forward strand.
CCTTAAAGATTTTTTAATGGCCGGTTAAAGTTGAGTGACACTGATAGGTTGGGGAAATTTCAATTTCTTTTTGCCTCAATATTTTTCATTTGCTAATTGGTGAATATGATCATCACTGTTGCTAACTCACAGGTGTATCTCAAGAGGCCCATGAAACCAAAAGTATGAAAATACACCCCCTTTCCCTTGCCAATAGAGTCAGGGAGCAATGCTAGTCATTGTCATGAACTTGTTCATAATAACTTCAGAGGAGCATGGAGGGACAAGGGCTTGGTAGCCTGGATCTCGTCTCTGTGATGCTGGGCTAGAATAGGCCAGCTTGGATTGAGGGCCGGCTTCTCTGACATCGAATGATGATGGGGAGGAGTATCAGTGAAGGACTATGGGTTCTGAAAGTTAGGAGAATGAGCTTTGTCATAAGGTCTATTTGTTGAAGGCTTTCTTGCTTCTTCCCCAGGCTTCTAACATGCTCCAGGTCTCTGGTAAAAATAGTGGTGATCAAGAGGCAGATATGAAATCTCAAGTCAGTTCCTGGGCTAAACTCCCTGGGAACAGTCATTCAACAAGTAAATAAATGGGAGGCTTTGAAAAGAGTTATTAAGGGAGGGTGTGGGCTTTTCAGAAGTTATTACAATTAAAGAGATTTTTACCAGTCCAGGATCGATTATTTCTGTCTCCTCCTCAGATATAATATGGGGTAACTTTTTTTTTTTTTTGGCAATTGGATTAACTATAACCCAGATAAAAGCCCAAAACCAGGTAAAAATGACCCTTGGTGTTTTTACCTTTCTCTGAAATACTCTCTCTGACTCCATTATAAATGCTTTCTCTTTCTTTTAAGTGCACAGGGATCTCATTTTGCCCCTAAGTTGGCAAAAGAAATCGCTGCTTCCTTTTGCCTTTCCTTAAACAGTAGAAGAAGTAGTTTATTGTCCTAATTATGAAAAATGATCAGTCTCTTGTGGATTGACATCTCTTTCTTCCCTGTGTCTCCAGGCTTTTATCAGGGGCAACATAGTACAATTTTCAAGCAGGCTACAATGATACAAACTACAGAGGGACATTTTTCTCTGATAGACTCAAATACCTATGCTAATTAGTAACCGTGGACATCTGCACATCTGATTATGATGTTTATTGTCAGAGTTTTAGTGATTTTTCCTTGTGTCTATAGAGAAAAGGTGAACTTCAAATGCTCTCAAAATAAAAATTCTCAAAATCAGAAAACAGTTCATGCCTCTTGGGCAAGTCAAAATAAGATGATCATTGGATTTTGAAGGGGAGGTAGCGGAAGTAAGATAAAAGGAGCAGGTTTTGTTTTGCTTTTGTATTAATAACACAGATGGTCACATTACTGAAGACAATCACATCTTAATAAATTACAGTTACACTAGCAGCAATAAAGAAACCAGGAATGAATGCAAATACAAAGACATCACATTTGTGCATGAAATTTAGTAATAAGGATTGCCATTAATGTGATGTGCGTTCAACTGGTCAGGTAAAAATAAAATTTGCTAATGAGATATGATAGCTTTAAGTAAGGCACATGGAAAGAATTCACATATTCAGTTAAAAAGAAGAGTTTTCTTGCTATCAACACAAGATATTTGTATCTCATTAGCGAAAAATAAAACTCACTAATAGGTGATAGCCTTGATGTATTAGTCACATCAAGAATGCCTTAATAGTTGTAATTCTGTACAAATGCCTTCTATGCATGTTAGCAACATATACTAAAAATATCACCCTGTGAAAATGAGTGATTTACTGCTATTCCTGAGTCAGGGGTGGTTTCATTTAAAGCAGTAATAAACACCTGGCATTTGCTTATTTCTCTCTTCTCTTTGGTGTTTTTCTCCGTTGCATAGATTCTGAGTTGGGAAGGGACAATCCAGGTCACCTTGTTCAGCCACTCATCTGGTGCTTGGATCTTTTCCAAAGAAGAACAAACAGAAGGCCTTGAACTGCTCTGGTCAGTGACCTCCTGAGGTCACTCATTCTGCCTTTGGATGTCCCTAACTGCTCAGAAGTCCCTCCCTGTGCGTCTCCCTTGCACCGGCCTTGGCTCTGCTCTTGGGGACTACACAGAACACTGCCAACTGCTCCTGAAAATGACAGCCCTTCAGGTAGTCACCGGGTCACTCGGGGCCTTTTTTGTTGTTGTTCTCAGACTAAACATTTCACATCCTATCATTCCTCACATGACAAGGTCCAGAATCTCTTCATGGCTATTTTCTTCTGAACACATTTCCCGTTGTTCACTTGCCTCTCATGAGTAGCATCAAAACTGAACACGACACTCCAAGTGTGGTCCAACCAAGCAGGAGAGGGTGATGATTTTCTTAAATATATATTAAAATGAACATACATCAGCATTGCTGGGCCTCGAATTAACCCTTTCAAAGTTATAGAAGCCTTTTTGAATTTAAAAAAAAAAAGTCTTACAGCTGCTAAGTTGTGTCTTCACCCCACTGTTCTTGTACACTTCATATACATGTTGGACCTTTTATTTGTTCCTCATAAACATTTTTTTTTAAGATTTCATTCATTATTTTCACCTGTCACATTTTTCAAACAACTTTCAGAATAGGAGGAAAACTAGAGATCATGTAGTCCAATCTGGGAGAAATGCATAAAGTCACTGTCACTCGATAGTGATAGGGTCGGGGCTCCTGAGGTCTTATTGCATTCCTTACATTGCATTTCCTGGTCATTCTTCCTTGGTAATAATCTCTGTGATCTCAGCAATATTGTCTTTCCCTGTTGGGTTCTTAAACAGTTGATTTTTGTTTAAGAGTCCACTAACTTTAGCCTGGATAACCACTGTAAAGCACTATTGTGAGAGCTACTTTCTCTTTTCCTTTACAGAAGAAACCCTGAAGTGACATCCATCCTTTGTCTGTCTGAGGTCTGGCCTGTCCTTCACCTTTTGGAAGACGAAGTTCATCATCATGCTGATAGATCAGCACTTCGTCAAACTGCAGTAACCTTTATAACAATAACAATAAAAAGATGGACCTCCTTACAGTGTTGAGATTAAGGAAATATTATTTCTAATTTTAGCAGCATCTTTTTGGGCAAGAAAGTTAATCTTCCAGGGCCTCAGTTGCTGCAGTGAAGAGAGGGATTGTGTCGTGTGTTCTCTTGAGTAGGGATTCAGCTATTTATAGAAATGCCACAGCTTTCTTTGTAGGAAAACAAGTTTAAAACTTCATCATTAGAGACTCAGAACTCTGTGGTAAGGACAGTTTTCCATTCAAATCCAAAATCTCCATGGGAAGGATAATGCATTTAGAGTAGCTGCTAATACTTCGGGGCACATCTCTTTGGAAGCTTGCCAATGGGACAGCTAGCTGAAGGAGGCTCCGAATCAGATGAGATTCACAGTAGGGAAATGCGGGTAGGAGACAGTGGAGAAGTCCCTAGTCGGGATCCCTCCAGAGTCAGAAGACTCCATAGGCTGTAGGGAGATACCAGTCAGCTGGATCTAGACTTAGAATCTGTAAGCCCCCTTGTGGAAGCTTGATAACAAATGACTGCTGGAACTGAAAGGGAATTAGAAAACCATCGGATTCAATCCTTTCATTTTAGAGACAAGGAGACTGAGGCCTAAGTGCCTTGCCCAAGGTCACACAGCTGTTTAATAGTGGGATCTGGTCCCTGATTCCTGTGTGGTGCCTTTTGTCTACATCATGAAGACAAACTACACAATTTTGCCTAAAATGGCACTGTGCTCAGGTTCCAGCACCATGTGAAAGTGAGTGAGATTGATGAGGTGGTTGAAACAGTCTATTTGGGAGTAGAAAATGCCTGTCCCTGAGGCTACACAGTCATCCTCTCAGTAATCTTTGGGCAAATGGATCAGTGTGGTCTGTCCCCGCAGAGCCCACAAGAAAGAACCTTCTTACACTGTAATTCTGTCGAGGCAGGTTGGATTGATTAATGGGGCTCAAAGTCCTGGTTGAGGATATTCACAGAGTGATTTTGTGGCTGAACGTGTAGTCATAGATGAAGACAAATATCAAGTGGACCCTAAGTGGGTAAGAATGTGAAAGATAGACCTGTAGAATCTTCTAGGAGGTTGCTGGCTACATTGTCTCTGCCTTCTCCTTAGGCACATCTGAAGTAGTTTCAGTATTAGTATTTTAGGATTTGTTCCTGAAAGGCTATTTGGGATTCCTCTTGATGGATCCAGCTTGCTCATTGTAGCTGAGTAACTGCTGAGCATCTCCCTTCCACCCAGACTTAGCACTGTATGAGTTGGTACCAAGAGAGCCTTGTTTCCTGAGTAGTCATTTCGGGAAGTGCTCCTCAAACACAAAGGTACTCATGAAAGGTATCTTGTCATAATGCAGATTCGACTTCAGTGGGTCTGGAGTAGGATTTAAGATTCTGCCTTTCAGACAGGCTTCCAGAGAAAACTGATGCTGCTGGTCCATGGACTACATTTTGAGTAACAAGGTAAAGTTCCAGATGAGCCTTCAGTCTGGCATGAGAAGAGGCTGGTGAAGTTCACTTAAGCAGGTTTTTTTCTCTAACCCAATCAAAAGAGTGTTTAACCAGGACCTTTCTGAGCCCAGGGGGAATATTATTGAGCCTATTAAAGCACTAGCAGTGAGCATGAATCTTTGCACCTAAGCCTTCTTTAATCAAATCTGCAATATTTGTGGGTGGGACTGTTTGCTTGCACAAACACCCTGCACTTGCCCACAGTAATTAGGTAATTGAATTGCAAACAGTAATTAGCTGCCTAACTGCTTGCTTGTTCATGCAGGTATCCAATTTGTTTTTGAAATGTGGGCTTCTACTGGTGAAAATGGAAGCTGCCATTAAAGACTGTAAACAATTAAGAAGGCCCATTGACAACCTGGCTGAGTGAGGGGCTGGTACATACATATATTATATATATATTAATATATATATATATATATATATATATATATATATATATATATATATATATATATATATCAGCTACTGTGATTATATTTTCTTTGTGGCTCAGAGAATCTCAGTTCAATCATGCCACTTGAGAAAAATAAAAGCTGCTATTGGACTCCTGTTTTCATGTCTTTGGAATAAAATTAAAAATTATGTGCTGTGCTGTGGAGTGACAGCTGGTCTGCTGCTTCCGCTGTGAACTGACAAGCTTGCTCTAATTCCTGAGAGCTTCTTGAGAGCGTGTCTCTGAGTAACCCATCATGAAAACAGGTGAGGGCTTCCGATGCTGCCTCGCCCATGCTAGTGGAATGTGTGGGCTCCAAACATGGCTGAACAAGTGCAGTTCTCTTTTATTCTATGATGATTTTCATAACAAAGAGAAAAACAACTAGAAATCAGAGACATTAGCTTTTCTGATAGGTAAATTGTTGTCCAAACTTCCCAAGAACCTTCAGAAAGGATGTTAGATAGTTTCTTCCTATTCTTTAGGAGCTGTTAATTCTCTTAAAATATGTCTTAAAGTCTCTTCTTCCTGCCTCCTTCAAATGTGGAAGCTTCTAATTCTCCTGTATCCCTGGCTGTGGGTCCCTGAGCACCAGTAGCAAGCTCTGTGGAGGTCAGTACATCTATCTCATTCACATCACGCCCTGAGGCTCTTCTGAAGCTGCTTCTAAGGGGTGACCTTGAACCTGTTGACCTACAAAACTGTTCAGCTGAGTTGTCCCATCCTTTCTAACAGTTGGAAATCTTTAGAACACACAAGCATCTTGAGTGAGAATCAATGGTGAGTTCTTATTAGCATAAAACGACCTTTAGAAATTATATGATAGTGTTTATTTGTTAATCCTACCTGCTGAGTCCTGAGTCTTTCAAGTTCTTTCACAAGACAATAGTTTTGACTGGATTTTAACCTAAGGGTTAATTTTTTAGGAGAAAAAAGCATTTTGCTAAATCTCCCTTCTCTCTGGCTCTTTCTTCTCTTTCCCCCTCCCTCCCTTTTAAATAATTGGTGCAAAACCTTTGTATGAGCTCAAGCTTGAAAAGATGTCTATACAAGAGGACTTAAAAAACATTCAAACTTGATCATTGAAATTCATCTGGCTTTAGTTTCATTATGAAGTGTATTATAAGGTTGGTGGTCAAGGCTGTTACTAGAGCTTTCAGAAGTGGGAAATGGGAGGTGTCATTAGAAAAGGATACAAAGGGGACAAAAATCAAGGACTTTTTTATATTCAGCATGAAAGAATAAATTGGGATGCAGAAAACTGTTTTTTTTAAAAAAAAAAAAATAACAACAAGGGAGCAACACACATGTTAGATGAGAAATTGCAATATCTCTGTGACAGAGAAGTCAGGGTATAGTTTTAAGACACCCCCCCATTTTATATATATATATATATATACTTAGTTGTCAATTAATCTTTTGCTTTATTTATTTATATATGTTGCTGAGGATAAAACCCAGGGCCTCACACATGCCAGGCAAGTGCTCTTCCACTGAGCCACAACTCTAGCCTCCCTGCCCCCATTTTTTAATAGCAGCCTTTAATAAGTACGCTGAAAGTTTCTTTAGTATTATCCCTTCTACAGAAGGGACTGCAAAAATCTAGAGAAGGATTTCTCGGGGAGTTTTTTGCTGTGTCTCTATGTAAAGAAGTGTAAAACTGTGACCACAGCACCAATCCTGGTTCTTCCTCTCCATGCCATCTGTAGTTGCCTAGTTTGGCCATAATCATCTTTCGGCTGGGACAGTAGAGATGGTTTCCCATGCATCTTTTTTCTCCTCTTATGCACACTGTCTATGCTGTCACCCGAATTACTTCTTTAAAACAAAAATCCTCACAATACCCTAAACATTTCCTGATCCCCCGAAGATAATCTCCATGCTATAGCCCAGAAGGCTATTCACAGTCTGGCTCCTGATTCTGAAGGCAGATGTCTCTGCAGCCCCTCATCCATGCCTCCAACCCCTGTGTCACACTAAACCTCTCAACATCCCTGAGGTGTGTCACATCTTCTCCCTATACTATGTCACCTGGTCCAGGTGATGGGGAATCAGACTGGGGTAAAAACAGGAACCAGATGCAGGGGATAGTCAAAAACTTCAGACAGGAAAGGAAGAACTTGTGAACAGATAATTGGGAGTGATTGTACTTTAATCCCTTCAAAGGTTTATTGAGTAGAAAGAACACTTGTCTAAATAAGCTCAGTGCATGGTAGTTATCCATATCACATTGCTTTATAACCAACATTCAAGGAATTATATTAGCCTCTGGGCTATGGAGCATATGGAAGTCCAGATGGGTGTAGGATTTTTTTCCCCTTTTCATTTTGTTCCATTTGCGCTGACGGTATCAGATTTCCCATCTCCAGAGTCGCTGCTTGTACTTGTAAACAGTTGAGTTTGGTGGAAGAGTGAGGGGGAAAGGCAGAGATACGTTTCATGAAGAGAGGCCAGAGTTCACCTTCCTTCCTACTGTTGAGCAATAGACAGGTATGGTGAAATCGGCTCCTCTGTTGCAGGAAAAATTCAAGGTTTGGTGCTCTTCAGGAGAGACTCAGTTTATAACATCTTTAGCTTCATGGAGCTGAACACATTATTTGGTTGAGTTAACTTTTCCCTTTAGATAAGCTATAATCCAAGGATGAGAGTGCAGTTTTAGAAAGCAAGGATCTGGCTGCTTATTTCCCCTTCTCTGCCCTGATGTTCCATGGGGTGGGGCAGGGACCCTTGGTCTTCAAATAAAGAGGAATGACCTTTACTTCCTGGAAGCAGTGGGAGGTACTTCTTAAGTTCTGTGGTGTGTCTAATTTCTGCTACATGCTTCGTTCTCAATATTCTTGGCAAATGGGTTGGGGGGAGAGGGGCAGGAATCTTTACACAGAAAGTAAGGCCTTGCAGATACAAACTTTACATTTGCAAAGTTCACAAAGGAGACACACATTTTTCCTTTCAGCCACACAATGTAAGTGAGCACATGTTCACTCACCAATAAGGAGGACACCAATAAGGAGATCACCTCACCAAGAAATTTAATGAAATGGATCATGTCAGATACTTAATTAGTAAAAACAAAAATTACTCTGTACTATGTAAAATATAAAAGGCACCATTACTTCAGGACATGTGTCCTTTTCGCCAGCTGCTATCTGGGGAAGGCTCTTTCCTGATTGGGATTCAGACAAATCAAACCAAAGGCAAATTCAATCAATGGAAAGTCAATCATTTTCAGAATTATCTCCTTTAGCTAGATAAGAAAGCATTATAACTAGACTGTATAGGGCAATGGGAAAAAATGAAAGACTCATGATTTACGATAAGATCAAACTGCCTTTCTCCTAGCTAGAATAGGAAGAAAATCTGAAACAGATTACTCAGAAAAGCCAGAGGCAGTGATTTTGGAATTATACCCCAGGTCTCACTCTGACCATGTCTGCTCTAGAACTCCACTTGGGGAGAAGGCACATTTGCTCACTTCAAACTGAACAATTGCTGGGTATCCACTACCAAGATGGGAACTGGCAAAGCCCAGTGAGTATGCAAATTCCTGATTTTACAGGGGCCACCATCTGGTAATAGATGCAAACAAGGATGGGCAAGATGGCAGCCAACACATAGATGGATATGCTATTCAAACTTGAAAATCTGTGAGCAGATCTTCTGTTCTGCTGTGAGGTTTCTAAAGCTTTGATTCTTACATCTACACCCTGTCAATTTGCATAGCCATCTTCCCTCTACCCCCACAGTAGAAGGAAGGGGATGACACTCTTCCTGTGCTGAAGGGGTTAATGCTGTCTTGCAATCCATATGTTGCTCATTCTTCTTCCATTCAGGCAGATGACAGAGTTGGAACTTTTACCATTGAGCAAGACAAAGCCTCCCTTCATCCTTTAAGCCAAAAGAACATGAAGAATTCCTATGAGCAGGAGAGTCGTGACTATTAGAGCTATCAGATCACTCTCACCTTGTTTGCTGTTAAGGGCTAAATTTTGTCCTTTTCCCAAATTCCTGTGTGGAAACTCTAATCTCCAGCCTCTCAGGATGTGACTGTTTTGGAGACAGGGACATTAAAGAAGTAATTATGTCAAATGTGGCTGTTGGAGTGGGCCCTATCCTGTTTGACCAGTGTCCTGTTGTGATGATTAGCCCAGAGAGAGCTACTGGGGATGTCCACATTGAGAAAAGACCATGTGAGGACACAACCAGAAACTGGTCACCTGCAAGTTAAGGGGAGATGTCCATAACAGATGGTTCCCTATGGCCCTTTGAGGAAATTAACTGCAGGCTCCGTGATCTTGGACCTTTGGCCTCCAAATCCATGACAAAATAAATTTCTGTCATTTCAGCCACTCAGTCTGTGGTCTTTTGTTATGGCAGCCCAAGCAAACAAATATACATGCCTTTGCATCTGTGGAATAGTCTGTGATCCAATAACCCAATGGATTACCATCTGAACAGAGAGAAACCTTACATCTTCCTACTTCACATTTAGACAAGAAAAGGTATTTGGTTGATTATTCTACCATTCCCCACAGCCATCAAACTGAACACCTTATGAACATTATATTTACTCTTTGGTGATTTTCTGAATCCATGGAGGTACTACTAACTTTGTTTCACATGCATTGAGTTCTTTAAAAGTAGCGCCCAGAAAAATCTTCCAATATTTAATATTTTAATATTGAAATGCTTGAAGAGAGGGCTCAGAAATAAATGACCACTTCAGATCTGTTCTGGCTCAGTGATCCACAAGCATACCTTGAAAGGACTTTGATCTTCCCCAAGGCTTATATGAATTCAAAGTAGTTAGCATTTCTAAAATATCATCTGCGATTTAAATTTTTTTTCTATTGGATGAGGTTGAAAATCACATAGATAATATTTAATAATCAGGAGATTGACATGTAAATCACCATTGTTTGAAAAAGCTCACTGATGCAAAGATGTAATTTTCTTTCTCCTCCCCAAACCAGTAAGAAAGCAAATAACAACCTTCTTGTAGTCCTGTGGTTAATAGATTGAAGATTTGTGTTGGGAGACATTAGAAATGCTATTTTTTCTGGAGCTTTCTGGTTGATAAAGTGCTAGATAAAGCAGGCTTTTTACTGAAATTCATTTCCTCTGCTTAATGACTAATTGCAGTGAAATAGGCAAGGCTTCAAAATCATGTCTTTTCTATTTGCATTTTTTCCTTCTGATTCTTCGATTTAAAATTCCAGTTGTGCTAGAAATCATGATATGTCTAACACTTTTTGAAAATTATATAGATCAAAAGAGAAAGCATGTTCATAAAAAGCTTTGATAGTCTCCTTCTAATAAACCCCCTTTTAGACATTTTTAATTTATACAGAAAAGTAATGTTCAGTTGGGAAATGCTCAGATATTGTGCTTTAAAGCCTCAATTTATGTGATCAGCTTGATCCACATGGTGCACATTATCCCTAACTTGTTGGCAGAGGGAAAAATTTAGCTTGATAATATTTTCTATCCTTCATGAAAAAAAATATGCTTATTAAGAAGCCGGGAGGTGATTCTGCGCTGCTCCAAGCAGAGGTACGGAGCTCAGTGGATGCAGAATTACTCTGGGTGCGCTAAGCAGACCTTTGCCTGTCTAATTTTCTGTTGCCTTGTTTCCTGAGAGATTACTAATCCCTTTCTTATTTTATAGCCAAATCCAATAGCAACAGAAGACAACATCTGTGTTCAATAGGTATATTTTTGCCAGCTCGCATTAAATAATTCATTATGGATGTTTGTAGGGCTGAAATTAGCCTTTATTAAATATAGAAGCAGGCATCATCACATTCCCTGATGAGAGCAATCAACCCCTTTAATGATTCCTCCCTTTAAGTGGTATTTGTCAGGACTTTTAATTTTTTAAAAACACTTCTTATCCACCAACTGTTATGGGCTGAATTGTGACCCTTTAAGAGAAGTTTAAGTCCTAATCTCTGGTGCCTGTGAATGTGATCATCTTTGGAAACAGGGTCTGTATAAGGATGAGTGAGGTGCTTGGGGGAGACCCTAATCTAATTTGACTCATGTCCTTACAAAAAGAGGAAATTTGGACACAGATATAGACATGAACAAGGGGAAGTTAAGGAGAATGCTACCTACAAGTCGGAGGCCACCAGAGGCTGGGGGTGTGTAGGACAAAAAGGGAGGGAACGAGAGAGGAGAGGGCAGGGAAGGGAAGGGGAGGATCTTGCATGTCAATCTCCAGGCAAAGAACGAGAGGAGAGAAAGGGCAATGAGTAGATGCTCTCATAGCCTTTGGGAGCTATGAAGACTTCCAGCCTCCACAACTTTAAGACTATGACTTTCTGTTGTTTAAGACACTCAGTTTGTGGTACTTTGTTATAGTAAGCCCAGGATATGAACAGCAACTCCTTTTGAAGTCTTTCTACGGATTACATGTACTTCCATGTTAAATAACCTTCTCACTTAAAATTGTATCCCAGATACTTCCTGACCCCTTTGATTTTACTTTCCTTCTTACCCGCTTATTATTGTTCAAAACCCCAAATTTACTTATTTATTTAATTTATTTATATTTTTGGTTACCTTTTCCCCTCAGTAGAACTTGAACTCCATAAGGTCAGGGATTGGTTACTGCTTAATGATATCCTCCACAGTGCACAAAATAGATACTTTGATATTTACAAAATGAATGAATAAATCACTTCCTTTTCTTTGTTACCAAATTCCATTCCACAAAAACATCAATACCCATCTTACTCTGAAAACAGCAGGTCCACAAAGACCATGCAAAGAAAGAAAGGAAGAAGAAGGAGGAGGAGCAACATATAAGAGACTGAGAAATTTGCTAATCTATTGTATTTGAAGCTACAAGTAGCACAGAGTAAGATTATCATTCTTGCTCTCTCACTCTCTCTGTTTCTGGCTGCCATGAGGTAAGTAGCTTTCCTCCATGAGTCCTCTCCACCATAATTTTCTGTTTTACCACAAGCCCCAAAACAACAGAATCAAATGACTATAAGCTGAAACCTTATCCAAAGAGAAGAAGAAGTAAAAGATGCTGTTAAGAAGGCCCAAAAGGGTCTGTATGGTTCTGGACAAGGAGACGATCAGATCAAAGAAGGCTGTGAGTTAGCTCTGTGTATTCAAAGCACATGTGAAAGTTGTGCTCTTGGGGATGCAGAACCAGCTTGTGGTTCTGCCAGTTCTCTGCAGAAGAGCACGGAAATAATGAAGGCCATGCAGAGTGAAAATTCCAGGAATCCAGTATGCGAACTGTTCTAAGAAATGATGAAGACTGGGATCGTTAGGGAGCACTTTGAAAGCAAGGATGATCAGGAAGAAATGAAAAAGTTGAAATGGAAATTGGCCAGATTTTACTTGAAATTAGAGCAGGGGCCTTGGACAAAGAACCGAATAAAGTAACCAATGACCTTCCTGAGCTCCATCCTCTAGGAGCAAAGGCTGCCTCAGAAGAAGAAGAGGAGGAAGTGGCCCTGGAAGCCATGTAGTCCCAGCTACCACACTCCACAGTTAGCATTGCCCAGCGGGGCCCTAAGACTCTCCCCATGGTCCACCACATGTATGTCTTGTACTACCTCTTTGTTGTGTGGTGTTACATTTTGCAGAAGGTTCTGTGTTAGTATCTCTTCACTTTTTCCAAGATTTGGGGATCTTAAAGAGATTGTTCTTATGAAAAGATATATCATTCGGGAATATAAGCAGCAGAAGTATCCTATCAGGGAGATGGTGAAGAAATCTCTTTTCTTGTCAAGCAATCCTGAGAATAAGAGTTAATTGCCTGAATGTTGAGGACTCTGTGCGTGCGTGCGTGTGTGTGTGTGTGTGTGTGTAAAACACTACATAAATGAATTTTAATAAAATTCTGCTTTACCAAAAAGCTTATTATACCTTAGGAAAGATCTTTACATCTTTTATTTCTATTCAGCCCTACACTTTGGTGTCATTCCATTCCAAGTCCATGAGATTTCTATAAGTATTGAGTAACATTTGTTTCCTAAAGGATAGCACAGCAATTTTGAATATCCATATTTTAGCTGAAATCTCTGATTTTTGACTAACTGCTCACAGAGAAAAGTCATGGATGTATAATATGCTTGTGTTCAGATTTTCATTCAGTACACTTCAGTAGGCATCATGCATGAGTGGGTGAGTCATCAAGACTCACAGGAAGGTTTTGAGAGGTTTTGCATGACTTTGAAATTACTATCTCAAGGGAAAACAAGTAATGCTCCATGGAACTGACCATACTGGGCAAGAGGATTCTAGTATTTGCATGAGGTTTGAGTGCCCAGAGAGAGTCCCTTTCTTAACCTCTTCTAACCTAGAACAGTATGACTTCCCAGGAGTTATGTTTGTTTTGTGTTTTTTTTTTTTTTATCAATTTCTCTCAGGATTAACTCAGTAGAATTACTGCCTTTGATCACCATGTTTTTATGTTGCTTAAATTGAAATTTATAATTCACTTGTGGGTTATATTTCCAATCCCAGAGCAGAGAAGAACAATGGTTTCAAATTGGAAAGTCATAACTTGTACTGTACGTATGGCCTTGGGCAGATTATTTAGCCTTTCGTAGCCTATGGGGGGAAAATAGCCATAGCTATTCCTACAGAATTATTGTTTAGAGAAAAAAAAAAAAAGTAAGGCCCTTGAACATGATAGGCATTCTGCAAATGGCATAGATTGCTATTGCCCCTGTAGACTGGCGATTCTGATATAGCATTTACTTAACCTATAGATCTGGGCTGCTCTGTCGTCAGCAGAATTATTAACACTGGAGCCTTTCCCCATAGGCGTGGGCAGTGAGTGCAGCCTTTGATGCAATTTGACTCTTCCACATTACAGATAGGATGTGATTCTCTGCAGGAAATTCAGGTTGCAGGTACTAAGAGAAAGGAGGATGTATGTGAGCGCTCAGAAAGAGCCTTGAGGACTCTTTGACAGAGTCCTCCATAAAATCCCACTTGGAAAACTCCCCAGTGACCCAGATCTTTTTGCTTTGATGGTTGCTGCGATTGTCCCCAACCCGCCAGGAGGGTTGTGAGTTCACAGCCAGTTCACGGTGGCAGAAATGCTGAGTATGTCCTTGAGTAACAACCTCACCTGTTTTTCACAAATCACACTAACTCCCAATTCCACTGAGGTGATATGGATGCTTGTTAGAGCATCTCAGCAGCATACAGAAAAAAAAAATGAAATCAACTTGAAAGATAATTTATGAGCAACCTCTTTCAGTTTGAAAATCTGCCAGCAAGCTTAGCAGAAGCCACTCAGGTTTTTTATGGATTTTTTGTTATTGTTGTTTGTCATTTTGGTACGATAACCACCTGTAGTCATTAACACTCCTATTTCTAGCAGAAGATCTCAAACATCTGCTGCTGCAGCCAAAATGTCCCTCAACAGAATTAAACTTTATGTCCCTGAAATGGGAATTTCATATCCCATTGTTGGAATTACTCACATGCATATAGTCTGCATTCTGCTGATTCTCGATTGTAGCTCTGCTTTCCTGAAGCAATTGGTACCACTCTGCTCATTCTTACAACTGTGCTGTTAGTTTTTAAGTATTCTCATATGTGTCTTATCTTTCCTGCTGGATTTCAGGCTCACTGAGGGCAAATAGGAAGCTCTTACAATTTTATGACTCATCCTGAATCTAGCAGGGTGGGGCTCAGGAAATGCTTACTGACTGCATTTTGCATGCAGTTCTACAGACATAATAATACCATAAAGCCAACAGATTTGAAGGTATAGAAGGATGGGGGAGAGGAAACTAAAATAAATCACTTTGACTATTTCTTTCACTGAAATCATTTTATGTAATCATAAAGGTGAAGATTCCCAAATTATCCTGACAACTTGAAATAGCCATATTTACCATAAAAGGTGAAAATTCTGTGTTTGTATACGTTGGGTAATTTTATTCTTTCACCCTACACGTAGTTTCTGAAACTAAATTTGTTAGATTGAATTTTCCCTGAAAATGGTTTATCCTGGAAATCCTTTTCTCCTAAGCACAACTCTGGGTATTAAATAGCCACTGCAGCTCATCAGTCTCGTCCTCGGTAAATTATCCTGAGATCACCATATTGAGGCTCAAAGGTTTTCAAGATATTAACATTCTAGTATGATGCTATTCTTTTTTTTTTTTTTACTGGAAAGAAGCTGATGTAATTTGACCTTAAAATATGAAAATGTGATCTTCCATTTAGACCACACAGAGGCTCTGAATCTCATGGACCACATTTCCTGTAAATACCCTGTGTGTGTTCTACAGGATGTAGTTTTCACGTTCCCTAAGTGAAACTCGAACCATGCATGCTTAGAAATGTTGTTTTGCTTTCAAGAATTTTGTGATGTCTTTAAAATAATTTACAAGTATAAACCACCGTTTGAATATAATTTACCATTCAAGTGGCAGGCATTTTGTTCTTTTGGTGGCAGGTGGAATGAGAGGTATTTTGACTAAAGAATAAACATTTTCATCTTGTTTAGCTACATATTATTATTTTAAAAGGTGAATAGTATACTTGTGCATTTATTAGACAAAGAGATGTATAAAATTACACTTGCAGTCTATGTAAAGTCCACATATAGCTCTGTGGGTTCTTTGACAGGCTGGAGTCACTATCCTGGTCTGGACATAGACTTTGTCCAGGCTCATCACAGGCAATTTCTAAATGGAAGACAGATGAAAGAGGGGAAACCAAAATGTACTGTCTTTCGTAATATAAGACATATAAGTGACCAAGATATCAAGTTGAGGACAATACTACCCAAAGTCTCTTCTTAGATCTTCCAAAATATCTCCCCTTGCATCTTGTTGAGCTCAGGAAAAGTCCAAATTAATACAGAGAATATCAGGTCATTAGAAATGGAAGACAGAGATATACAACATTCCTTTCCTGCAGGCTCAAGATTCTGGACAATGTTTTTCTGTGTTCAGGGAAGCAGAAAATAAACGAGAAAAAGAAATTTTAGTGAACATGGCTTTTTTTGAACTTATTTACCTCGTGCTCAGGGTCAGGAAATAAATGTGTGTGTGTGTGTGTGTGCTCCCATGTGTATGTGTGAGGTACATATGTGATGTTATGTGTGTGATTATGGGCAGTATGCATGTGTGTATGTGTGTGGAGAGGCCTAGGTGTGTGGCATCTAGTTATGTGGCATGTGTGAACATACATGTATGTGTGTGAGTGATATATGTGGAATATGTATAAGAGTGGATATTGGTATGTGTGTGTGCTTGATGTTTATGTGTTTATGTGTGGGGTATATGAGCAGATGTGGTGTACGTGTGATGCACATATGTATTTTAAATAGTTACATGTATTTATTTGGGGGTGTGTTGTATGCAATTTTATGCATAGTCTTTTTTGTGTGTGATTTTTGTGTCATATGTATGTGTGTGGAGACTTATTGGTAAATATGTTTTCAATGACAGAACGGTGTCTTCAACATTTATCCCCTTCAATCCATACTCTTTCCTCCGGAGTTATCTTTCTAAAAGCTCTTTTTGAGCTCAGTTTATCCTTTCTAAAAAAAAAAAAAAAAAAAAAAAAAACAGAAAGAAAAGACCCCAAAGCCTGCAGAAGACAACTCATGGCTCTTCTCCACCTGCACTTCACTTTTATCCTGTGGGAATTAGTTGTCTGGCCCTTGCTACTGCTCCTGACTTTCATATGCAGTCTCCGGGGAGATGAGTTGGGTGGGAGTTAGGAGAATGCAGAAACACAGGCCTAGAAGCCAGGTCACTTGGGTCATCTCTGCTATTTATTAGATGCTTAACTTTGGACCAGGTACTTAATTTCTCTGAGCCTGACTTTCCCCATTGATGCAGTGGGGATGATAACTATGCCTCTCCTCATTAGGGAATTAGGATGTCATTGTAAGGGTGTAACAAGTTCATGTACAGAAAGCAGTTACAATAGTGCCAGGCACCCTGTGACTGGGACTTACCTATTACTTTCATCACCTCTGGGAACCATGCCCTGGTCCCTCTGTATACGTCTGTTCCCCTGGAATGCTATTCTTCCCCTTACATACACTAAAATCCTTCCTGGTCCAGCTTAACTGTCAGTTAATTGAACTCAGAAAGCTTTATAGGTTAGAGGTTTAGGACTTGGACAAGGAATCAGGTAGGTAGGGTCCAATGCAAAGCTCTGCCCTTTCAAGGTCTTTTTCAAGTGTAGCTTTGTTACCAGTGAACTGGAGACTGTGAGCTGATGTATGGGAATTATGCTGTGGAGTGCCTCCTCTCTCTTCCTCTGTGGATTCCTATGTTTTCTTTCTTTGCCTGCATTTTTCTGAGTTGTGTCACCTTTACCTTGGTGCCATCTAGACTGCATCAATTCCTCTCCCTCCATCGCCTAGCACAGTGTTATGTTCAGAATATGCCCTCAAAACACATTTGTGGAGTAAACAAACAGTGAAAGAGAAATCAGAAAGAAATTGTGGGCTTCCAGGGTCGGTCTAAAAGCCATTACTGTAAAAATATACAATGATATTGATAAACATTCAAAGAGCTGCCTTTAAAAGTTTTCATAGTTCAAAGATACCCTGAAATCTTTGGAAGGCAAAAAAAGACTTTTAAGAACCTACTTTAATTTGTTTTCATCCCCTATTTCTTTTGTTGTCATGTGGTGAGGAAGGCTGATTCTCAGGGTCATTGCAAATTGATTTTGTGCTGTGCACTTAAAAGAACTGAAGTAGGTTCTTAGAGTTTTGTTCACTATTATTGCTCCTAAGGATTCTCATTCTGATCATTGATTTAATTTTTTTTCTTTTGGTAATAGCTTTTTGAACTACTGAAAAAAAACCCCTATTTTAGCAAAAATATTAGACTTGTGTATAATTGGTGTAGGATTTTACTTTGGTTTTGTAAAATATATGTGTAGAAATACCATAATTCTGGTAGTTATGTTTTCAAATGCCATAAGGTCTTTAGATAATTCATTGTATAAATTTTTATAATTGGTTGGGGGCAGTCAAAATGTAGAAGGTGAGAAGGAATATGTGTGAAATATATTTTCTCATTTTCTTATTTGTATACCTTAAAGAAGGTTTTTATAAATTGATACTCCTTTCTTAATTTTTCTCATTGTACTGAGAAGCGATTTCATATTGCCTAACAGTTTATAGCAGAATCCAACAATCGCTTTTGTAAATATCACAACTGGCACATAAATTCCAAAGGAACCCAATCTTCAGCAGCCTGAATTGGTCACTGGGAGATTGATTTTATGAATTGGTATTCAAAGTGTTTCTTGTCTTGATAAAACGAAGTCTTTCCCACTACCTGAATAGGGTTCTACAGTCCACCATTTTCTCAGATTCTTCAGCTGTTTTCTCAGATAATATTCTGCTGGGATGCTGTGTCTAATCATCCTACAAAAGAGTAATAAATAGACTGCTTGCCCTTTGCTGTGGTTTTAGTCAGTACCTTGGAGAGTGGAGGTTAAACCATAAAAAAAGGAAGTGATGGAAAATAAAAAAAGGGAAATTTCACAAGGTGATCAAAAAAATTATTCCAATTATAAGTGGGAGATGTATACAACCACTCCATTGATGGAATGGCTTTCTTTACTGTGTGAAAATTAAAGAATCTCTGGACCCAAACCCCTTTAATACCCCTAAACAAGACTTCTGCCACAGCAGGAAGTCAATTATCTCCATGGCAACCCAAACAAATAGTGAATATTGCCTTAGCAGACAAGATGGATGAAAGGTGCATCTAAAATTAATTTATGTCTTGGGATCAGACACTTGAGATGAGAGAATCGGTCCATAAAGTACTCAGGAGAAGCCATTAAAGGAGAAACAAAATAAGTCCCTTGTTGAATTCCCCAGAGAGCAGTGGTTGAAACCTATAAATCCTGTTTGCCTCTTCCTTTAAG
The DNA here is from genome assembly GCF_048772815.1 of Callospermophilus lateralis. Lineage (NCBI taxonomy): Eukaryota > Metazoa > Chordata > Mammalia > Rodentia > Sciuridae > Callospermophilus > Callospermophilus lateralis. The sequence goes on from NC_135316.1 coordinate 59,872,101, forward strand.
GGTGAAAGTTGTCAATATGTCCCCATTTACATGGCCACTTTGATGATGGCCCCCTGTAAATCTCAAGCCTGCCAAAGAATGTTTATTAAGAAGTGCCTTTAAGAGTGATCTCTTAATCCATCCTCTTGTACAATCGGAGACTTTCTTTTTATTATTATGTACATCAATTTTAAGATACAGAGATGCCCCCAAAGACTAAAGTTCAGAAGATTTCCAGTCTATAAAAATCTTGCATTGAAAAGAAGAAAAAAAAAAAAAAAAGGAAGAAAGGAAAAAAACGATAACTCACTCACACGCAGAATAACACACAGAACCCTCAGAAGCAACTGTGGAGCTGTAAATTTTTCATTAAGTATAGAAATTAAAAACACTAATTAAACCAGTGTTTGGAAAATAACTCCAAATATTAAAAGGAACTTTTCAGTGGGAATAAAAACGGCTTTGCTTTTTTTTTTTTTTTTTTGTGCCTGGAGATGTGGCTTTTGAAGTTGGGAGATTCTGATAGGGAGTCTGCTATGTGGAAGAGCTTGTTTCCTACCCTAAATAGGAGGACAGTGGGATCTGAAAGCTGAGCAGGGTTCAGACCCCAGCTGTTCCTTGTTAGGGCAGACTGGAATCTCAATTAATGCTTTCCCTGACTCAAGCTTCCTGCCAGCAGCAGGTTCTACCTCATCCTTCCCTGGCCCTGTTTTCAAGATTACAGTGATTTCTTTCTTCCTGGGATCTCTCACTCATTTCCCTTTCTTCTTATTAACCTTGCTCTTGCACAACTGGATGGTTATAATAGCCCCCTAATTTAGTTGGCTGTCTTCTGACCCTCCTCACTCCCATCTTTCCTGTACATTAGTTGGATCCATTTTCCCAGAAGATCATTTTAATTTTTTCACCCTTTCATTCAAAAAACATAATGATTTCCCGTTGCTTGTAGAAGAAAACCCAAATTACTCTGTGTGGTATTTATGGTTCTCCACTAGTTGACCTTATCTGCACTCTAATATATCTTTCCACCAATGGTTCCCATGAATCCATTATTCTAATTGTTATCACTTACCACAAATGCCTCTACTTTCCTGTGTGTCCTTTACTCCTCAAATTCTTATTGCTTATCTGGAAGAACTTCCTCATGGCTTTTAACTGTTCCTCCCCAACACAGAGAGTTCCTAGTGATATTTTTTACATTTTTTTAAAATTCAACTCAAATTTACCTCCATGAATAGTTACTAACCATCCCGCCCTCAAAATATCCCTTGCCTCTGAATTCCAATAGCACTTAATATCTGTAGTAGGCAGAGTAACCTACAAAGATATCTATGCCCTAAATCCTGGAAACTGATTGCTATGTTATAGAGTAATGGGGAATTCGCAGGAATAATTAAGGCTATAAGTTTTAAAATAAAGAGGTTATCCTGGATTATTCTACCCATTATATACTCCATCACTTGAGCGCTTAAGCCAGAGAACTTTTTCAGGCTGGTAGAAGAGGAGGCAGGAGGGATACAGCAAAAGGAAAAGTTAGATTCTAAGTGTGAGAAGGAGCTATGCAATGTTGGTGGTTTGCAAGGCAGTGATCCACAGGTAAGCCTCTAAGAGTTAAGGTTGGCCCCCTGCCAACTGCCAGCAAAAGAATGAGTCCTCATTCCTTCAACTGCAAGGAATTTAATTTTATCAACAAAGTGGATGAACTTGGAAGTGAATTCTTCCCAGACCCTCTGCTAACAGCTTAACCTTGATTTTGCTTTTGTGAATCCTGAAACACAAAACCAGCCAAGTCCAACTCAACTTCTGACCTATAGTACTGTGAGACATTACATTTGTATTGCTTTAAATCACTAGAAAGCTGATACAATACCCCTACTGTACATTTTACCAAGTTTGATATTCAAGAGACTTGCATTTAGAATGTGACTCTTTGAGCCTGCATTCTACTTCAATATCTACAAACTGCATGACCTTGGGAAATAACTTAAACATTTTATGTTACAGTTTCCTTATCTTGAATAATAAAACCACTACTCATGATAACTCATGATTCTAATGAACGTTAAGTTAGATGTTACATATAAAGGTATTATATGTAACAGCTGACATGTACTAGCTTTCAATAATGCTTTGCCTTATGGTTGTTTATATTTATAATGTATCTATACAACTAGTTTCTATGATCCTAAGATATGAAGTGGTGGTTAAACATGGCTCTGAATTCTTCACAGCTCTTCCCATGTAGAAATGAAGCTTTTCCCCCTATTACTTGCATCTGGGTTTGCCTTTGAGTTTCATTGATCAATAGAACATGATATGTTGCATGCTGTGGAAGTTTCAAAGGGACTTGTAGATTTGCTTGTGCATCTTTTAAATGCTTCTGCCATCATGTGAAGAAGCCCAGGATGAAAGACAAAGTGGTGACAGGTCTAGTCATCTTTGTCATTTTAGATATCCCACCATAGGCCCTGGAAGTGTGATGGTCTCAGACCATTAAAATATCCATCACCAGTCAAGTTACAAAATCCAGGTGAGATAAGCAGAACTGCCTAGTCAGTCCACAAAATCTTGAGATACAATAAATTGTTGACTTTTAACTTGCTTTGTTCCATTTATATTTTACTTTATTTTTATAGCAATGCATTGCTGATATCTGAGACTATCTTACATTTTTTTTGTCCTTATCCATTGTATCATACTCAGAACATAGTCCGGGACCTTCTGCATTATAAACATGCAAATATTTTTAATATAATTATTACTCTTTGGTTTTTTATACCTTAATATGATTATAAAGAAGCCCAAACACATATTTACAGACTAATTTCATAATATGGGTAAGCATATGTATTCTTCTAAAATTGTGTAGTTGGGATGGATAAGACATAATTGGAAAGATGTTGCTGACTAAAATAACTGGAAAAATGCTTGTGTAATATATCTTTGACTCATTAACTGATTTTGTGCAAGTCACCTAGTTTCTTGGTTAGCTCATTTGTAATGCAAGAGGTTTGTATCAAAGGAGCTCTCTCTGGTCTCTTCCAAATTTCCCCGTATTCTACCATGAAGTTCTCCCTAAAGGCCTGACATAAATAGCTGTGGCCAAGGGGCAAGAGCTACTTAGTTCATCCCAAGTTTAAAACTGTTGTTAGGAAGGAAAAGGCTGTTGTTTTGTGGGTAGAAGACATGACCCAATGGTCACTGTCTTAAGAGATTCTGTTTCATGATATGTTTTGTCACTTGTTGGGAAGGATATTAATTGGTGATCTTTGTCTAGCTCCCTGTGTCCATATCATAAAATACATCACAATTGGCAGATGGCTGGCAGCTTTGGCAGGGACAAGAGAATGCGAAATCATTTTAAGAAAGAGCAGGCCTCTTTGACCTTGCCTAATGGCAGTTTCTTTCACAGTTATGTTACAACAACCACAAGTTGCAGCAATGTTAGAAGATGCTGAAGATATTTCCAATAATGGGAGGTAAAAAGATAATTTTCTTAACCTAATCTAAATAATGTCTAGTGCATCTTAGGAAACAGTTCATGAGTACAAATTATTTTTTGTTAAATCTTTATTGTTCTCTCCTAGTAATGCATGCTGCTGATCACAACAGAAAGAAACTGATCTCTCCCTTTAGAAAAAGTATCCCGGTATCCACTAATGAAGTGTCAATAGTTGTTGGATTACACTGATGTCAATATCAGTGTTCCATTTGCTTTCAGGTCTGAGGACATAGGAAACTGCTGCCTCTGTCTTTCTGTTCTCTACTCCATTCCTGTTTACTGTGGTTGATCTCTCTGGTCTCCATTCCATCACCATGCATGTGAACCTGTATCCTTCCTCCTTCCATTCCTACCCTCCTTGCTGATGGAAGCCTACTCGCCTGCAGTCTGAGAGCAACTGACTTCTCATCTCTGAGCTTAGTTCAAGCTTTTAGAATTTACACCTTATCCAGAGACTGAAAGGTAAAGACAAAACTTCTTTCAACTTCTTTCAAGGTATCTGTAGCCTTAGAAAAAAGTAATTTGTATCTCAAAATTCTCTAGCTTCCCTCATGTACAGGAAAGATACTTCCATAGATCAGTGGGATAGAAATATTTTCATTATCATTCAAGGAGTCTGGAAGCTTCTTGTATCTTTAATAATAAATGATGTTACAGACAGTCATGGGCCTTGCACATTGCATATAACTTTTGTCGAGTGTACTTTATATAGCAATCTTATAAATCATTGACAAATATTTTAGAAGTTTTTTAAAAAGCAGAATGATAAAAAAATGGTCACCAAGCCACCTGCAAAATGTATAAAAAGTATAATACCTTTAGAAAAATCTTGGCAGTCAAAAAATAAAAAAGAAAGAAAGAAAAAATTGGGCGCCCCTTTCCTACAAATTAGTATATGTTGAGAGACATGGAAAAGCTTACCAGATTCACCTAACTTTAAAGATACAAATGCTAGAAAATACATTTCAATATTTTTCAATACTTTATTCACTTATTTATTTCTTATTAGAGCTTTATAGTTATACAGAGTAGTTCATCCAACATTCTCACGCATGTTTGGAATTTGATTTGAGTTCACAATTTCCCGCTTTTCCCACTGGTTCTCTCTTCCCTCCCTTGTCCTCCTTCTTTTAGTAGATTTCTTTTTGCTTGTCTGTTTATTTACATTTGATTGTCTATTTATTTTTATTTATATATAAAGGTGAAATTCCCTGTGATATATTTATATATGCACATGATATGATTTTTAAAGAATTTATTCCACATCTCTTCCCCTTACTCATCCCTCCACTCTGCCTCTTGATTATTTACTTCTACATTACTTGCCTTTATCTTTATGGTATTCTATTCTTTCCTCCCCCTGTCCTTTATTTTACTCTATCTTCCGCATATGAGAGAAAACATTTGAGCTTTCTAAGTTTGGCTTATTCTCCTTAGGATGATATTATCCATTTCTATCCATTTACCAGCAAATGCCATAATTCCATTCTTCTTTGTGACCGAGTGGAGCTTCATTGTGTATATATACCACAATTTTTTAATCCACTCATCTATCGATGGGCCCCTGGGTTGATTCCATAATTTAACTGTTTTGCAAATACTTCTAACTACAGTGGAGTTCAGAAGCCAGAATTACCTTCCTTCATTAAATGACTGGAAAACTAGACAAAGCACATGAACAGTGCTGTGTAGCCATGGGAAAATGGTAGAACATGTTATTCTTGAGAGTAGAAGCTCAAATGAGGGGAGCTCCTTATTGCACAGTTAATGCCTAAAGATGGTTTTCAGCCTTCAGAGAAAAGATCCTGGAATCTCACTAACCTAACGAAATTTAGGAAGGGTAGGATCAGGGCTAGGACTAGTGAGGGGACGGAACCACTTTCCTTTCTCTAGCACAAAATTTAAGGGGATGTCAACAAATTCAGATATGAAGATAAATAATATTTGATGTAGTCTTTCAAAAAAATCAGAATAAATGTAATGTAATCTAATTCTGCCCTTGTACAAACATGTCTTTTTTACCTTACCCTAATCATGGTCCTGTATGAAATTTTTAGTTTTGATGAAGTCCAATTTATCTATTTTTTTCTGTTTTTTGACTCCTGTTCAAGGAATCTTTGCCTATATCAAGTTTTCTATATTTTCTTCCAGGAATTTTATTATTTTTGCTTTTCAACTTGGGAATGATTGATAGCAAATGAACTTTTTGTATGGCATGAAGGAATGTCAAGATTCATCTTTGTTTCCATATTGAATCTAGTGGTTTCAGAACCATTCAATGAAATCAATGTGTTTCTTCATTAGATTATGTTGTAACTAGGTTAAAAATTCACTTGATTGTATGTCTTTAAAGGTACTTTGAACTCTATTTTGTGTATCAGGATTTATTTTTCTATCACTAACCATTATCACATTGTCTCGATTACTATTACTTTGGGGTGAGTCTTGAAATAAGATGGTATAATTATTCTAATTTCTTTTTCTAGGTAAAAATTATTTTGGCTACTCTAGGTTATTTAATTTGCTTCTTTGTTTAAGTTCTTTAATTTGAATCTCAAATTTAGAAGGAACTTATTAATTTCTACAGTCTGTGAATTTGACAAGCATCGCTTGAATCTATAGGACAAATTTGGACAGAATGGAAATATTAAAATGTCAAACCATCTAATTTATGAACATTGTGTACTTCCAATTACTTAAACCTTCTTTAATTTCTTTCAGCAATCCTTTGTAATTTTAGTATAGATACCTTACACTTGTGAAGGTCTAAATTAAATTAAATTTAGTCCTAATTTATCATTTGATACTCTTATAAATTATATTTATTATTTTAAAATTTCACTTTCCAATTTGTTGCTATTATATAGAAATAATAATAATAATTGTTTTTTACATGTTGAGCTTTTATCCATAAGCTAACTAAATTCACTTATTAATTCTAATTTTTTTGTAGATTTCTAAAGATTTTAGTGTACAGAAATCATATTGACTAAAAACAGAGATAATTCTACTTCATTTCTCTTTTCAAATATTTATTCCCTCTATTGCTCTATCATCCATACTCTATCCATTTAATCTATACCTATCTTTCTAATTCTATCTCTCAATTATAATATTTAGAACCTTCTAGTGCACTGTTAATTATTCTTTGATTATTCTCTGCTTACCAGATTAGATGACATCACTTTATATAACTTGAATTTCATTAACTTTCTTCTGCCACATCTCATATGCTCTTAACTCCAATTGTTTTGGGAGGGGGGGCAGACCAGGGATTGATCTCAGGAGCACTTGGCCACTAAGCCACATCCCCATCCTTATTTTGTATTTTATTTAGAGACAGGGTCTCACTGAGTTGCTTAGTGCCTGGCCATTGCTGAGACTGTCATTGAACTCATGATCCTCCTGAACCACTGGAATTATTGGTGTTAGCTCCATTTTACCATCTTATTTCAGCTCTCCTTTACCTTTTGGAATATATTTTTCTTAGCTCTTTGAACATGTTTATAGTAGCTTCTTACAGTCTTTGCTAAATGTGACATATGGACCATTTTGAGGATGGGTTCTTTTAATAGCTTTTTTACTGAATATGAGTCACATTTTCTTGCTTCTATATAGATTTGATTGTACACCAGTCATTTTGGATAAATACATTGTAGAGATTCTGAAGAATGTTGGTTTTCTTTTAAGCTATTCACAGTTCAATAACTGCTGGATCAACTTGACACTGTTTCACCTTAGGCTTAGAAGCATTCTTTGTTAGGATAGGTGTTTAAAGAAACCAAGATGTTTTCCAAACCCCTCTGATATAATGAGACTGAATTTTTGAATTCTGTCTTCCTGCAGATTTTGTTTTCGGCTTTCTTGAGTGGGTCTGGAATAGGATATGGTCCTTACTTCTAAGAAGTAGACTTTCATTTTCTGGAAAATATCTAAGGTGTTAACAGCACTTTAACAAGTAGTGCTTAACAATTAATATCTATTTTCCACATTGAATGTACCAACTGTCTCTAGTAAGCCTTGTACAATATCATTCTGACCATACATAGTGCAGTCTTTGCCCAGAGATCTATGAGGAACCCCCACAAACTTTTAGGGTCTCCTCTCCATGTGACTTCCTCCTTTGAAGTCTTAGCCTACAGATTTCTGCTACTTCATCTTTTCCTCCTTAGTTGAGATGGATAACCATGTGTTTGCTTGAAATCAAGCTCACTGCACTGAGGTCAGGAACTTGCCCCCAGGCAGACAGCATAATTCTTCTTATCAGAGGTCACTTTCTTGCACTGCTTGTGGTCCAATGTCTGAACACTTTTGCCACATGCATTTGACTCACTATTATGCTTAAGACAGGAGTACTAAGTGCCAGTTACTCCACCAGTGTCAGAAATCATCATCTTTACATAATATTGATAAATAGGCTCTTTTACATTTCTCAGGCATAGTATTTTTTTGAAATAAGTCTGGTAGTGTTATTTATATTTTTAAAATTGAGATATAATAAATATACATCTTTATAGGGTACAGTATGATAATTTGATACATTCATAAAATGTGTATTAATCAAATCAGGCTAATAAGCACTTTTATATCCTCAAACATTAATCATTTCTATGATTAATCATTTCTATGACTTTTGTGCTCTTCTTTTCTAGTTATTTTGAAATATATTATAGACTGTTATGACCAGTAGTTACCCTACTCTGCTATTGAAAGCAGAACTAAATCCTCCTCTCAAATTGTATTTTGTGGCTATTTATCTCACTTCTTTCAGTCCTGCTCTCCTCTGCCTTGCCCAGTCTCTAGTGATCACTGTACCACTCTATTCTTTGTTGAGATTGGCTTAGTTTTTGCACATGAATGAGAACATGTAGTGTTTGTCTTTCTGCTTCCAGTTCCATCCATTTGCATTTGCTGAAAAGGACAGAATTGTATATTGATGGTTGAATAATATTTCATGGTGCATATACATCACATTTTTCTTACCCATTCATTTGCAGATGGATGCCTAGGTTGATTCTATATCTTGGCTAATATGAATAGTATTGCAATAACCTGAGAATGCAGGTATCTCTTTAATAAACTGATTTCCTTTTCTTTGGACATATAACTAGTAGTAGAATTGCTGGATAATATGGTAGATAAATTCCTAGTTTCTTGAGGAATCTCCATACTTTTTCCCATAAATGAGTGTACTAACCACATTCACATCAGCAGTGTGTAAGAATGACCATCTTCGTCAGTATTTTCTGGTTTTTCTGTTTGATAATATTCATTCTAACTTGAATGAGATGGTATCTCGTTGTGGTTTAGATTTGCATTTGTCTGATAATTAGTGATGTTGATATTAGTGATATTGAGCATTTTTTCATATACTTGTTGGCATTTGTATGTTTTCTTTTGAGGAAACTTTAGCTTATTATTAAATTGTATTATTTTATTTTTGGTGTTCAGTTCTTTTACTTCCATATATAGTCTTGATATTAATCTTTTGTCAGATGAATAGCTTGCAAGTATTTTACTCCATTCTGTAGGTTTATCTCTGTGTTTTATCTCTGTTTTCTTTAGTTAGCAGTAGTTTCTTGGTTTGCTTTAATACCATTTGTTTATTTTTGTTGCTGCTATGCCTTTGGAGTCCTATCCCAAAAATCTTTGCCTACACTGATGTCTCCAATGTTTCTCCTATGTTTTCTTGTAGTCATTTCATAGGTTCAGGTTTCACATTTAGGTCTTTGATCCATTTTGAGTTGAGTTTTGTGCATGATGAGAGAAAGGGAACTAGTTTCATTCTTCCGTATAGGTCTAGTCAGTTTTAACAGCACCATTTATTAAAGAGACTGTCTTTGTTCCAATATATGTTTTTTATGCCTTTGTCAAAAATCATTTGACTGGTGCTCACTTCATCAGCACCTATGCTAAAGTTGGAATGACACTTTGTAGATTAGTATGGTCCCTGTGCAAGGATGACATGCATATTCATGAAGTTTTAGAAACTAAAACTTACTTTTATTCTGATTAAAGAAAAAGGAAAAAAATCTCAAAAATCAATTTGCTATATGTATGTGGATTAATTTGTAGGTTTTCTATTCTGTTTCATTGGTTTATGTGTTGATTTTTTTTTATACCAATACCATGCTATTTGATTAGTATAGCTTTATAGTATATTTTGAAGTCAAGTATTATGATGCCTCAAGCTTTGTTGTTGTATTTGTTTTGTTTTCCACTCAGTATTGGTTTAGCTATTCTTTTTAAGTCTTTTGTGGCTCCCTATGCACTTTAGGATTTTTTTCTTCCTAATTCTTTGAAGAAAGTTATTGGTATTTTGATGGGGATCGCATTCTACCTATGGATCACTTTGGGGAGTGGGTCATATTAACAAAATTAATTCTTCTAACCCATGATCTCAAGATATATTTTATTTTTTTCTTTAATTTCATAAATGTTTTGTAATTTTCATTGTAGAAATTGTATCTAGTTGGTTAAATTTACTTCTAAGTATTTTATTTTACTTTTGTAGCTATTGTAAATTTTTGGGATTACTTTCTTGATTTCTTATTCAGCAAGTTCATTATGGGTATATAAAAATGTTACTTTTTATGTTGATTTTGTATCTTGCAACTTGACTGAATTCATTTTTTAGTTCTAACAGCTTTTTGATGGAGTATTTAGTCTTTTCTATGTATAAATTCACATCATCTGAAAACATGATGTGAAAAAATTCCTTTCCAATTTGGATGCTTTTTATTTCTTTCTCTTGCCTAATTGCTGTTGCTAAGACATCCAACACTATATTAAATAAGAATAGTAAAAGTGTGTATCCTTGTCTTGTTCCAGATCTTGGAGGTGGGCACAGTACTTTTTAAATCATACATCATTTATGTGTATAACTGAAAACCAAAAATATAAGTGAAATGAATTGGAAAGGGCATTTCTAAAACTTCAGTTTCTCCTGAATTACTTCGAAGTTGTCTGTGCTTGTATTTTTTCCAAGTAATACTGTGCTCTGTGCCATTGCAGTTGTTGATGATACAGCATTCCTCAAAAGAGTGATATGCTATTGATTCTGTGATTCTCTTTCAGGTTGCTGTCACTTCTGAATTTTGATGTAGATACTTTCAAGGAGTACAAATGTGCAGACAGTATCACTGTGTTACGACTGCTGCCTGGTCCCCTTAATTCTAAGATGTCGTGAACAGTAAGAAAACATTCAGATTTCAGATATTAAAGTGTGGGAAAATGTACATCTTACTATTTGACTTTTAAACTATATGCATCTTAGTTTTCAGAAAAATAGAAACAAACTACTAAAAACATTTATCTTCCATCATGGAAACTATATTTAAGATAATTCTGTAATTGATTGTCAGTCATTACTGTTGAAACAAACACAGGGTATATGATTTATTCCACTGGTAGTTTTTAGCAATGATGTTAATAAGGAGTAAAAGTTAATTATCAAATGTCAATATAAGAAAAACCATGTGCAAAAAGAAAGACTGATATCTATCTACCTCATGAAATCAGGAGAAATGAGTTTTAAACTTGTATATTAACAGCTACATTTTTGGGGGATGCTTTTAATGTGTTGACAATGTTCTGTGAGTTTTCAGTAGAAAGTTCTTTAACCACTTGAATTGAAAAAATTACTGGCTTTTTCCATTCCATCTGTAAAGCATTCTGACATCCTTATGGCACATCGACAACTTCAGGAAGTAGCTGACACATTCTAGAAAGTTGATCACTTTTGGAAGCTGAGGTACATTCTATTAGGAGTCAGGTATTTGAACCCAATCTGATTATACCAGTTGCATGTGTTCATACAATTACATAATTTTATTAAATATAACACAATCTGAGGAAATGAGAATTTCATAGAATAAATAAAAACTAAGTTGAACAGAAGGATTAACCAATATTTTTAAAAAATAGTGTTGAAGTAGGTACAAGTATACTATGGTCAGAAGGTGTGTGCCCCTTAAAATTCGTGTGTTGAATCCTAATTATGAATGTGCTGGTGTTGAGGTTGAGAGAAGGGTGTGATTCGGTCATCATGGGAAAGTGACCATGAGTGGAATTAGTGCCCTTATTTAAAAAGCCCCAGAAAAACTGTGTAGACACAGTTAGAAGATGCCACCTGTGAACCAGAAGGTGGTTCTCACTAAATCAAAAATCTGTTGGCTCCTTGATCTTGGACTTCTCAGTCCCAAGAATTATGAGAAATAATTATCTGTTGTTTATAAGCCACCCAGTTGATGATATTTTGTTGTTAGAAGTGCCTTAAAGACTAGACAATGTGAGAAAACCAATGCAAATTTGGAAATTATAAAAATCTAAAAGAACTCTGTACTTAGACTCATAATTGTCTTCAATTTTTTTTCTCATCAATTTAAAGAAATAGACCTGTATTGGTGCGGTTTATGTGAAGATATGGCTAGAAACCCAATCAGAAGGCCCATATCCAAAGATAAGGCCTTAGCTTTACATAGAATATTTATGTTTTGAGCTAAAAATAAATAATTTGGTGTTTGTATGTGTTAATGGGTCTCTGCTTACAGTTACATTTCAATACCCTTGCCTTTATTACATTAGCCAAGGGAGCTTCCACTCCACTATTATTATATCTCTTTTAACTGAGAAGGAGTAAGAAACACTGTGGCCCCACAGCTACCAAGTGGTGGGGATGGGACACATCCAAGCAATACAATTTCAGAACCCTCTGCCCTTAATCATCATTGCCTTCCACTAACTTACTGTGTGTTTTAGAAAACATTCAACTTCCCTCAAATTTTTTATTTATCTGTAAATAAGGGAGTTGTATGGGATATCTTAGATACTTTTTAATTCTAAAAAAAAAATTAACTTCTGTGACATAATTCTCTGCCACATAAGTATGGCTCTGATACTTATGTTCTTCATAAATATTTTTTACTAGACAGATCTCTACCAAGATCAGGGGAGGAAAAAATACTTTCATCTTTAATTAAATTATCCCTACCTCTTACTGATTATAGCATAGTTAAACTGCAACTAACCTACAAGATACTGAGTTTCTTTTTGATGGATTTTATACTTATTCCAAGTTTGAAATACAAATTTTAAGAGCACAAAAATAAAGTTGGGGTAAACCAGCTGGAGTTTCATCAGTGGTTGAGTTGAGATACAACTCTGAGGCTCTGAGAACAAATGGCCCCTGCCAGGATGGCCAGTATTGATCTTTGGCCTCTCCTAAAGACCCTTCTCATACTGAAGTTTGCTTTAAAATTCCAATTATAAGATGTCCTACAACTAATACCTTTCAAGTTTTTGATACCTGGATTCAAATATCTTTTTTGAATAACAGTCACACCCTCTTGTCTGTGTGACCTCATTAATCTTGCCTGGCCTTGAATAATAAATGGCTTTTGGCAGACACTAACAACACAGTCTGACAGTACAAAGCTTTGTCCTGGAACTGTTCATCCGTCTTCCTTGTGGGTAAATACGTATTAGGCATTAACATTAAGTTTGATCTTTTCTAGAAAAAAAAAATCTGCAATTTTGTTTGGTTAACTTCACAGAACAATCGGTATTGTCATTCGCTATTGGGCAAATGTATACAAAGATTGTATGCTTGGATCCCTTGTGTCCTCATAAATTATTACACTAAAAATGTATATTAAAATAATAATGTTAATTAGTGCAGAACATTACTAAGAATATATATAACACTATACAAAAAAACAGATGTCATCAGAAAAGCTCAATCTTGCAATGTATGAAAAAAAAATCTTTCTCATAATTTATTGTTTGACTTAATTCACAGAATTTTTAAATTAATTTCTGATCAGATTTGGGCAATATGTGTTGCCTCTATTTCCCAAAGATAAAGCACACAGTATGAATAGTCTGTTTTGAATTATCCTGTGTTCTCATATTCTATTACCTTAGCTTTGAATTTATCTTCAGGTTCTCACGTACAATGATCTAAATGAAAATTTTGAGGCATTAGTTTTTCACAACATACCGACATCTGTTCCCAATCATACTAATAGAGTTATAGTCATAGGATTTAAACAAATCATAGAAACATTTATGCTGAGAAAGAATCTTCTGGGAAAATTGAAAGACGAATTCTCTGTTTTGTTGGTGAGTCTTCCATTCCAGGACTGGGGAAGCATCATGGCTGGACAACAATACAGATTAGGACTGATACAGAGATGGATCTCAGTCACAATCTAAGACCCAGCTACACACCGAGCTTTGTTTATTTTAAAAATTGATTGTTCAGATATGGCATTCCTTACAGAGGGAAAAATCAGTAAATGAAAAGACAGGAGTAGAAGGATGGCTTTTCTCAGATAAGCTTGAAAAATTTATTAAACATTGTTTGACCTTAAACATTTTACCAGGAGACCAAACAGGTAACACAGACTGCATGTCAGGGTGGAGACTGGGGAAGTAAAACAAACATATTTATCTTCAAATGAATTCATATACATATGTGAATTTGTTTTGATCCCTATGAACATTTTAGTTTTTTTCAAACAAAGGAACCCATACAGGATAAGTTATTAACAAAGGGTATGGAAGTAATTATACTTTCTTGCCTTTTCCGTGTTTATTAGCCTTGTCTAATTCAATTTTAAAGCACTTTTGTGTCAAATGGCATATTGGTAATGATTTTCAATGTAAAACCTGAACGAGGGTGAGGCAATGTGTTCCGGGATGCTGTAGTCTCAGAGATGTTATTTTCTTCCCATCCTGGGACAAACACCGCAGAGACATTTGCTGATCTCTTTCCCCATAGCCCTCCTTTCTAGCAGAGAGCACAATCTATGCCTCAGGGTCTTGTGAGTGTTTGCCCAGGTCCTGGTGAGCTTCCTGTGCCCCAGCTGCTCCAACAGAGTGATGGGTTCCATTTCCTCATTATGTGGGAGACAAAACATTTAGTCCATACTTCTTGAAGCATGCAGAGCTTCTGGAAATATTTTTTGGATAAACATTGTTTTCAGTCAGATGATTTTTCTCCCTGTAGCTCTTTATAATTTGAGAGGATCACATGCCAGAAGGCTTCCAGGTGTGCCCACAATGCCACCCAATTTAGGTGACCTTACCAGGGACAGCTACAGCTGTCTGGAGAGAGTTCCTTGGTCATGTATTTAACTCTCTCTAACCTGGCACTACCGAAAATCTCTCTCCTATGTCGAAGATATACAGTCTTGGGAAAACAAATTCTCCTTTCTTCTGTCTGTGGCCATTCTTATCTAAACATGTAGATCACATTCTGTATGAAAATATTCCACAGGTCTAAGAGGGCACTGAACCTGGGTTCCTCTCTATTCCTCTCACTGCCTCAAGCCAGGAAGCTGTTTTGGAGCTGGGATTGTCCTTCACTAGAAACCTCCAAAGTGAACTCTACAAAGAAAGTGTGTGTGTGTGTGTGTGTGTGTGCGTGTGCTCGCGTGTGTGCACTTTTCAGGATGAAAGGAGAATAATACCTTTTAAGAATTTCTTACAATAAACTGTTAATTAGAAAATTTCAGAGTTCACTTAGGTCTTAGAGGGAAGTCCATGGACAAAAAAGAGGCCCAAAATAGTTAGATTCTTCTGGAACTTAAATTATTCTTAAGGTTTTGTCAAATGGCTTTATCCTTTAATTATAAGAACAATTTTTGAACACAGGGTAAATCCTGTGAGGTGCCACTTAGTTCATTGTAGTAGTAATTTCAGAAATGGCACCCTGGTGACTTGATAGATTTCATACCACTTTCAAAAAAGCCAAGCTTGTACTGAGACAGGAAAAATCTGGAATGTTATCTGCATATACTTTAATCAGCTTCTTTCCTCACAAAGAAACGACAATTACCAATGCACGCTACAAAACCAAGTTTCTGTAGGTGTTGTCAGTGCTACCTCACCGAGCTCTCAGGAGCAGTGACCTCTCTCACCTTGAAACAATTATGCCTGAGCTCTGTGTTTTAGAAGGGTTTCACCTCCACTGTGCTATTTCACTACCAGGCTCTTATCTCAGCAGAGAGAGTCCGTGCCAGTGCCCCCACTCTCATTTCAAGAGGGCGAAGGAAGGAACTCTCAGCTCAGGTCAGAGATGTCAGGATCCGGAGACCTTAGCACCAGGCTCAAGGCTGGAAATGTGGTATGGACTGGACAAATCAAGACAACACGGTTGAGCATTGCAATTCCGTGACTTACCACTCACCGCTACTCAAACAGCCTTTAGAAAGGGCGGAATATGAAAACATCAGCTTTCTCTTTAAGGAGAAAGAAAGAATGCAGATGGTACCTATTGTGTTTTCAGAGTTCTTGGCATGAGTTTAAATAAAGATTGTGGATTCTAATTCTACCTTCAAAGCTTTATTATTTCTCATAACTTTGTTTCCCCATTTATTATAACATCCTCCTTATGGGATTATGGTGAGAAATAATAAATGATATAAATGAGTTTAAAGGATTTTTCCCCTTTGAACAAAAACTTTGTTATTTATTGAACAATAACTTTGTTATTATTATGTGGAAAATAAGATTTTTTTTGTGTGTGTACATCGGAATTTATTTGTTGCCATCGAAAGTGTGGAACAAGTCGGAGACTGAAGCCATCAACCCCTTCAAGGGCTTAATGAATTGCTTTCATTATTCAGTGTGGCCTGCAAGAAATGTGGCCAGTACTCATGCTTAAATGGATACCTAGCAGACATGTTTATGCTTCAGAGTGGTACACCCAGCTAGGGATTTTTAAAAGCAGTAACTAAAAGGGATATTGATTATAGCAGATATTTTATTCATTTACATTGGATGTTCCCAGCAGACCTTCAGATTAGTAGATTTCCAGAAAGAATGATCTTTAGAGCTATATCCTTTCTCTGTGTGTGGCGATGGCATACACACAGATTCCATGAGTTCTGCACCACATTATAAATAAAGCTTCATGTTACTCTTCATATACTACATTCCCAGCTCCCATTGCCTAACTATACAAAATAAATATTTTAGTGATTTGGCTTTCCTCTCCTGTCCCCAATTGAAAAAGAGAGTGTAAGATTTCAAAAGTTACTAGAATACTCCATGATCTTACTGCACATGCATTTATGGGATTTTTTTTTTCCTTTTTGGTACTTGGAACTGAACCCAGGAGTGCTTAACCACTGAGCTACAATCCCCAGCTCTTGTTTTATATCTTACTTAGAGACCGGGTTTCTCTGAGTTGCTTAGAGCCTTGCTATCTTGTTGAGGCTGACTTTGAAATTATAACCCTCCTACCTCAACCTCCTGAGCAGCTGGGATTACAGGAGTGTGCTACCTTATCCGGCCATTTATGGGAATTTTGTTCACAGGATTACCTCCATCCAAATTCCTACATCCAAGAGCTTGATGATGAAATTGTTCTGGGCTGGAGCTCTGTCTCTGGGGCCATAGAACTCCTTTTAGGAGTCTAAGTATTCATGGATCTAAATGTTGGTAGTCCATGTGGACTGGAGCTGTCTTCCTCCCTGGGGAAATTCATAATTTAGGATGATTGGGGGTGTATTGGTTTTGTTATTGAGCAGGATAATTCTTTGCTGTGTGCTGCTCTGCATCATGTAGAACATTTGGCAGCATCCCCAGCCACCACCATTTAGTAGATGCAGTGGTACCTCTCCCCTGCCCCACACTGTGGCAATCAACATGTTCCCAGACATTGCCAGATATCCCCTTGGGGACAAAATCTCTCCCACCCCCACAATGAAAATCAATGGATTAAAGGAATGTTCTACAGCATCCTGCTGTTAATTCTTGGAATTTCAATCTCATCTGAGTTAACACATTAGTAACAGTGTGTTGCATTTATAATTTGCAAAGTGCTTTTCACATAGAGCACTATATTTAACTCTCACAACAGCCCTAAGATACATTTGTTGATATTCTTCTTTTAAAGATCTAGAGACTGGCTCAGAGCTAGTGACACGCTCTTAAAGTGACAGATGATGAAACTCTTGATGTGGGATTTCTGGGATATTCACCTTGGCGTTCAGCCCCCACATTCCTGTGGTTCAGTTTCCTTGATATTACTGTGCATTAGACTGTCTTATTAATTCCTCTTATGTTAGCGCTGGGAGTGATCTTAGAGGTTTTCTCATCCATCTTAGAGAGGAGAAAACTGGGTGCTGGATTACAGAGGAATTAAGTGACTTGTCCAGATAACAAATGTGGCAAAGGCAGGACTTGGTAAAGAAAAATTATTCATGATACTTGTTAAAGAACAGGAAGGCAGACTTTATTCAGGACTGGACCTCTGCAAATGAGTTTTACAGTAAGGAAGAGAGATTGGGCTCAACTCTGAACACCATAAAGAAGAGAATAAATTTGCTGCCCAGGAGTAGGGTGGAGGGGCCCAGGGGTTGAAAATTGCTAAGAGAAAACCTCAGGGGTAAGGGGGGATTCTGAGGAAGCTGACCTAACTGACTTTTTGCTGAAGGCAGGCCAGGATGACCAGACATCATCTGGGGGATAGCAGAGGATGAGGAACCTGGTCAGAAATTGAAGGAGATCAGATATCAAAAATGGAGGATTCTGGATAAACTGACTAAGCAGGGTTCTTGCTAAAAGTGAACAATGTAGAGATGAACTCTGAAGCTCCAAAGTCAGGGCTTAGTTGAGCAGAAAGTTCAAAGGAGCCCTGTTTAAGTTTATTTAAGGAGAGAATCTTGGTCTGGTCAGATCCAAGTCTTTAAACTTCCTCACTGGGCTCTACTCGGCCAATATGACAAGAATGAATGACGAAATGGGTATAAATAAACATGTTTCTGTGTGTGTGCACATAAGTGTGTGTGTGTGTGTGTGTGTGTGTGTGTTTTGCAGTGAGTGAATTTAGGAAATCTGGATTGAGAGCAAAAGCTGCCTTCAGAAGAATTAATGATTAATATCCCTCAGTCAGATAACCAGAAAAAAAAACAATAAAAAAAGAAAAGAAATAAAAATCAGATTAAATTTGAGGGCCAATGTGTTCCTCGAAATGTTTTACCTGCTTAACAGCAACTTAGCTGAAGTAAGTGTTGTGGGGAAGGCTTGGAATGAAAGATGTTTGACAAGTCTGCAAAGAGTCACAACCTTGGCCAACTTAATATGGCCCTACCCAGTCCTGCTTAGCTTTTCTCCTACAGATCCTTTGGTTCTAAGCTTAGGCATCTCATCCCCTGAGAAGCTGTTCATCACTACCTGCGGGCTGCTGGCTCAGTGCTCCATCTGTATTCTCCCAAGGTGCCCTGGTGGTACAAACACTGCATTATAGTTTTCTTTCCCCCAGAGACTGACAGCTACTTGATGGTAGGGACTTTTTTTTTTTTTTTTATTGATTTTCACGGACATTCAAAAAGTGGAGAAAGTGAATAAGTTTAGAAGTGCAACTTATTCTGGTGTCCTCAACTGATGGAAAGGCCCTGCAGGGACATCAGGGTCCCCCCATTTGTTCTGATTCTGTGCTCACTGAGCAACTTGCTCTCTTCAGTTTGGACTCCCCAGATGGCCTTCTGCAGTAGGAAGCACAGCCTTCAAAATCACCAGCTCTGTGCCGCCCATGTGAGGGTCATCCTGCAGGGCCGTTACTCAAGAGGGATCAGATACATGGCTATCCAAAGAGATCATTCAGAAGGAGACTGGAAGGAGAAGAAAAACCAAAGCTAGGTTAGTTTCATAAATTTGCAGAAGGCCAGCCCTGAGGCTGGAGCCCAGAGTGCTTTTGTGGGAGAAGGTTGGGAGATCTCAGAACGGCCCCAGGAGGCTTCAGTTAGAAGGTCACACTGATGTGTGTGTGTGTGTGTGTGTGTGTGCGTGCGTGTGTGTGTGTGTGTGTGTGTACTGACAAGGGTAGACCTTCTACCTGAGTTCTACAGCATTCAGAAGTGATCCTGACTGGGTTCTTCCAGCATCATCAGGCAGAATAAATATTTCAGCATTGAAATGAATTTCAGAAGAAGAGGGGGAGGAGAGGTGATGAGAGGAGGAGCCCTTTAAGGAAATACTGATTATTTTGCTTTCTAGCACCCCTCATTCTACCCAACTCCCTAAATCTTTCCTTATTGTAAAAGAGAAACCATCAAATCCTCTAAACTCCAAGCTTGCAGAGAAGGTGCTGGATTGTTTGCCAGGCCAGGCTGTCTGAAAATCTGAACGCTCTATGCTAATAGTACTCTTGTCATGCACACTGATGCTTTGTTTCTGTGCCCCCAAAGTCTTTGCTATGCAAATCAAACCACAGGGGCACTTTAGCATGTAAATCACATAATCTCCCTCACGTGGGATGAATTGACGGATTTTAAACTCCTAGACTGTTGAGAGGTAATGAACGTACTTATTTAACCAGCATTATTGCACTGGGCACATCTCCTACTCTGGGCTTTGCTCAGTAGTGTAGCTGCACCAGGGGAGAGGTGGTGCTGTTATTAATGTTGCTGTCAAAAGAAGAAGAGGGGCTGGAACCTGGAAAATTGGGACCCCCTTTTGGGAGGAAACAAAGACCCACTTTGGAAACTGTGCTAAGTTCTGGGTCTTCTTCAATTAGTAAATGAACACCTTATCTTCTCGGGAAAGGCTGTTTTTAGCCTGTTTTACAGGTGAAAAGAGCCAAAGAGAGTCACAGACACATTTCAGGCCCTGAAGCTGGGAGGGAATCCAGGCTGGGTTGAGGAGCCAGGGCAGACCCTGGCCCTGGCCGGGGAAGCCTGAGCTTTCACCAGCTGTCTGTTGGTATAGCCTGATCCCCACTGTGGGCAAAAATCACGTAAGCACCCCATGCCAGCTCCTTTTTCAGTAAGACAGGGATAATGCAAGGGATAGAGGGAGCAGTGACTCGATCCTGTTTGTAATGACAGCTGAGCTGCCTAGGCAAGATGTGCTTGTTCCAGAAATGAAGTGTGATTCCATTAAAATGTGTGATCTCTTGAAACAGCCTACCTTGTTTTGGAGTATGTGGTACTGGATTTATTTGTTAGGAACAAAATTGATGAGAACCAATATTTTAGCCTTACAGCGTCAGTTTAAGCAAGGCACAGCTAAAAGGTAACTTCAGCTCGTAATGGGCTTTTGCTCTCCTTCCATGTGTTTGAAGGGTTTGACAATTGTAATGTGCTCATTTCAACCATTACCTGTGCGCCGCAGTCCCACCTGGGCAGCGTTCCAAAACTTCTTTTGAGCTGTTTGGAGCATACCTTTTCCCATAGAAACAATGGCCATAGGGCTTCTTGGATGGTGGACAAAAATCGATTGAACCGAAATATGGTTGAAATACTGTGCATTTGCAATTAAAGCTACTAAGAGAAATTGGAAGCAAGTATTAGAAATCTTTTTTTTAAAAAATCACATAATTCGTTTAAATGTATCAAAACCCTGCAAAACTTAAAATCACCTGGCCCTAAGCTTAAGCCACCTGCTTTAGTCTGGCACTTTTGGAAGAATGAGGCAGGAGTTGTTTGGGGCATGCCCCTAATACACCACCAGAGTTTTGGAGGAAGGGGGAATAACAGAGGGATGCTGGCCTAAATATAAAGGGAGAAAAAAGGCAGATAAATAATTCTAAACTGAGCCAGCTACACCTCTTAGTCTGTTCATTATGATACTGGGTTAAGGTGTGGTGAGTGCTCTGGAACTCCATCCACATCCTCTGCCCGGTCCAAGACATTTATTCCTCCCATGCTGTTAGTGTTGCTGCTGAGGTGACACAGCTGAGCCAGCCCCAGGAACTGTCCTCTGACTGACTTGGTCCTAAATGCATTGCCCAATAAATCTGCATGAAAACCTGTCCTTCCAGAGTCCAGTGAACTTGACCTGATGGACAAGCAGATAAGTAAAAGTAGGAATGAAGAGGTGCTTGGTTGAGACTCTATTACTGATGGTGGAGGAGCTAAAAACTGATCTTGAGGAAGAGTGGAGTCCTGTGCCAATATAGATACTAGCAGAGAGAACATTGCACTGGAGATAATAACAACTATTCTGGCAGGGTAATTGTTAAATATTATTTCTATATGAAATATATCTTATGATGACTTGACAAAAGCTACTGAAGAAGTCCAATCCTTATGCAAAGAGTAGAAAGAAATCAAGTGAGCTGATCAGTTCTAAATTGTGGGAGTTCCAAGGTTGGTATATCTGAATAGGATGTTCAAAGGTTATTGATCAGAAGAAAAGTTCTCTCCTCCAAATAGCTTCTTGCTACTGGCTTCAGTCTGCAATGAACCTGGGTTGGGGTTTGCTTCCCTCATCAGTCTCAGGGCTGGGTTATGCTATTGACGCATTCCACAGCTGCACTTCTTTTATCACTTTAGCTCTTTCCTATGCACCAACTACAATGGTAAAATGGAATCACAACATCTTTAAGTTCCTAAGAAATGGATAGAATGGGAAATTGTTTTCAAAATCTCTAAGACCTACCCAACTTCCTCCGGTGCTGAAATTAATGTATGCCCAAAAAGCAATCCGTGGACTTGAAAAAGCTTGAGTTTGTAGTGTTTTGGGATGACATGAAAAGCAGCGTGAGCATCCTGAGGCCAAAGTGTAACTGCCTCCCATGCTTGGCTGGCTGGAGGGATCCACCCAAGAAAATGGCTGTCAGGGTCCATCAACTCTGGTCTTCCAAGTCTGTCTTCCTGAAGACCAAATGTGGTGCAATGCTATTACAGATCTCACAAAACAATTTGAAGGCCAAAAAAAAAAAAGAAGAGAGAGAATTTGACCTGTCGTGTTCAGCAGACCCCTGAACAAAACATTATTTCATGCTCTGATGTTTAGCTATTGTTTTCTGGAAGGATGAAAAATATAAAATTGCAGTGGTGATATCCATCCAAGGATCAGTAGCTTATAGGTGGTGCCAGAGTACATAGAATTGTTCTGGAGGACAGAGTGGATGGTTCTAACTCAATCGTCAGAGTCCAGCTCTGTCTTGGTGTGTCTGGGGATAACAGATGCAAGGGCTGAGACTTAGGATGCAACTCAGATGGAAACCTGGGTTCTAGTTGAGGGCTGTTACTGTGATGGCGATTGCTGCAGAGGAAGACTTCCTTTTTGTGTTAATAAGAGATCACTGAAAATCCCTCTAATTTGGAACTGTGGATACATGCAATGGTAAAATAAGAATCACAACATCTTCAGAAAAGTTCTTAACCAATCATTTATTAAACAAATGTCACTGAGTGTGAACCATGTGGTGCTGAACAAATGTTTGAAAAGCTGTAAAAGTGGAAATTTCCTTCCAGATTGTTTGCAAAATATTTTACAGAGAACAAATAATTCCATTTACTAATTTTAATAACTTAGGAATACCATAGCATTTTTATTGATCTCAGAGGAAAATTCAAACTTCTTATGAACTCTGCTAAACTCTTCATAGACTCTGTCCCCCTCTTCTGTATCTTGCTGTTTCACATCTTGTCTTGTTTTTGTTCAGTATACCATCGTCACTTCACATCTTCCTGTGCCCCTCTCAACTTTGCCTTTGACTTACTAACTCCTACCCATCCTTTGGATTCAACTTTAAATTCCATTTTCTCCTGGTATGCCTTCTACAGACCTCTAAGGTAGGGTTGGATGCATGAACCACATTCTGCCATTTTCTCGTTGTATAGGTCTGGTTGGACTGCCCTAACAAAATGTCATAAAGAGAATGATGTAAAGAACAGAAATTTATTTTCTCACAATTCTGGAGGCTGTAAATACAGTGGACCCCCATATCTATGGGCTTTGTATATGTGAATTCGACCAGATGATGA
This sequence comes from Callospermophilus lateralis, assembly GCF_048772815.1. NCBI lineage: Eukaryota > Metazoa > Chordata > Mammalia > Rodentia > Sciuridae > Callospermophilus > Callospermophilus lateralis. The sequence goes on from NC_135316.1 coordinate 59,895,309, forward strand.
CAATACAGTATAACAACTATTTACAAAGCACTTACATGGTTTTAGGTATTATAAGTAACCTAAGATGATTTCAAACATAGGAAAAGATATGGACTCATGTTATAAGGCAAGCACTACCAATTTTATATAAGGAACTTGAGCATCTGTGGATTTGGGTATAGGTGGAGGTCCTGAGATCATCCCCCACAGATACCAGGGCATGGATATGCCAGGTGGTTTATGCCTTTTGATGAGGTTTCCTTTCCTGGCTGGTAGTTGGCAACCTTCTCTCTGTGTCTTTGCATGAGGGAGAGATAATTAATTGACTGATGTCTCTTCTTGTAAGAACACTAGTACTATTGGATCAGGACAGTACCCTACCTTATGATCTTGTTTGATCTTAATTCCTCCATAAAGGCCATATCTTTAAATATAATCACATTAGCCATTGGGGTCTCAACAAATGCATTTTGGAAGAAGGTAGGGCACCAATCACATTGTAGCTTGTGTGAATGTTCTTCAGGGGATGCCCGTGACATAGACTAGAATGTGTGTGGTACCCTCTAAAATAATACACTTGTCATATTGTATCATAATTGATCACTTGCTTGTCTTCAGTCCTCACTAGAACTTCAGCTTCATGAGGGCAGAACACATGCCCATCTTGTATATTACTGTCTTCTTCATACAGACCGCAGTGCTTTGAAAATATGGACACTTAATTTTAACCCTGACAATCAGAATCCAGCATGATCAAACCAGCTTGCGATATTTGTTCTGCTCCTCTGAGGGCAGTTCATTGGGTTGAACTATGGGTTTCTGGTGGTGAAACTACATTAACTGTCCCTTCCTGTCCCCTGGCTTTTCTCAAATGGATGTCTTTATCAATTGTATTCCTCTAGGACATTACTTTAACTCTCTTCCTCTGACACTCTGTTTCCTCCCTGATGCTATCTTCCTGTACCAGCCTGCCTTTTCCTTAAATACCTCACAGGTTCAGACTATATTGACTTCTCATCTTTACCCCTCCAAATATTTCTGTGCAAGTTTTTATAGCTAGAAATAGGCTTAAAGATTTCAGTTGAGTTTTCCAAGGGTATTTGATAATACAGAGAGCCTGGGAACTGAGCATCATATGACACAGTGCTCTGGGCCTTTTGGAGATTTTCAGGCTCATTTCCCCATGTCAAGTGAGGGGAAGCAGAGAATGGTGGGGGGCACAGTATTATTAACTGGAGAGAATAGTCAGTTAACCAAGGGATGATTACTATGCACAAGGTACCCAACTGTGTGTAGTGGACTACAGAAAAGAAGAAGCCATAACTCTTGCAGACTACAACCATTTGGAAGATAGAGCTTTCAATATAAACACAATGTGGGAAGCTTGGTTCTTTTTACAGATAGTAAAGGAATTGGGAGTTCAGAGGAGGAAAATTGCCTCTGGTCAAGGGTAGTGCAGAAAATTCATGAGGAGGTGGGTTAGAACTTGACCTAAAAAGATGGCTTTGGTAGGTTAACTTCTAAATGTCTTTTAAATTTATTTTTTCCATCCAAGGTCACAGAGTTAGGTCTGTTTTAGTTAAATTTTCTTTTAAAAAATTATACAACAAATATAATTCTCATTTTTAAAAAATTCAGACAAAATGTATATAGCAAAAAAGTGAAATGGCATTAGGCACACAAATGATAAAGAATTGAAAAAAAATAAAAAATGGGATTACATCATGCAAATCATTTTGTGACTTGGTTTTACTCGTTAAAAATATGTCTCAAGATCTTTTTAGAGCCAGGATATTCATCCATTCTTTTGCCCTCTCTTCTTGCTTGGACTTTGGGGATAGACTATTTTACTGACTTCTGGTCTCTTCCAGTAAGTCTTTTTTCTCAATTGCTGCCAGTAATATTTTTCTAAAATGTGCATACACATATGCCACTTCTTCGCTTAGAGTCTTTCATTGGCACCTATATCAGTTAAAAATATTTTAGTTGAAAGTTAACAGGAAATAAAACCCAAACTGGCTTAAATAACAAATACAATTTTACTGGCTCTCATTAGTTTGCCTGGGCTTCCATAACATAATATCACAGACCAGCTGGCTTAAATAGCAGAAACTTCTCTCTCCTGGAAAGCTGGAAGTCCATAATCAAGGTAGGCTTCTTCTGTGGCCTCTCCTTTAGGCTTGTAGATGGTGCCTTCTCGCCATCTCCTCACAAGATCATCAGTCAAAATGTGCTAGGACCAAGCCTCAGGGCCAAATTTTAACTTAATCAAGTCTTTAAAGCTTGTGTATCTCCAAATGGAGTCACATTCTGAAGATCTGAGGTTTAAGACTTCAACATATGCTTCTGGAAGGAAAACATATCAGCTCATAGTCCTCAATTAATTATGATTCCAGTGTAGGTGGACTTTAGGCAAGACTCGATCAAGGTCTCCAATATTGTCATCAGGCCCTGGCTTGTTTCTGTCTCCCTAGCTGCCAAGGCATCACCTTTATTTTAAGGCTATGTTTCTTTGCAGTTGCAATGCTTCCTTTGTGGTTGTCCCATTATTCCCAGTAACATTTTTGGGTTTCGTTCAGTTTGAACAATCCCTAGAAGCATCTCCATCTCCATGTGGGAGCCGGAAGCTGACAGGAGGAAGGAAGTTAGGGTGAGGCAGAACCATTTTTATACTCAAGAACTTCATTGTTTTGACAATATAGTGAACATTATTTGGCATGACTTATAAGCCCTTTTCCCATGTGGTTTCTTTTTATTTTTTCAGTTTCATTGTTCTGACATATACATTTTCCATCGCCCATGGCAAAGGTAGCCTTGTAATTCCATATTCATTTTATATATTATCATGTTCCTTTTCCCTTTTGTGGAATTGACCTAAATTAGATATCACCTACTAACCTTTCTCTGTTACCAAGAGGGCTGCTGTGTGTGGCTTCTTAGTTTGTGCATAAAACAGCTACAGAGATGTCACCACTCATACACACTGTGATGTATGTGCATGTTGTTCCTGTATTGTGTTGTGTAAAACCTTCATAACTGTATAGAGCACTGGCCTGCTTTCCTTAGTAACACACTACATTGTAAAGGTTTACGGTGGTTAGTGTTGAGGTTCATGAAAGCCAGCACTGTGTGTTACTTCTGCCTCTATAGTTGTATCTTCCTTATCTATCAACTCCTAAAAATGTTATTATATTTGTTAAGTGAGTGAATCAACAGAGCGATCATCTTTGAGTGCCGAATTATTTCTTTTAAATTCATTTAACCACTCTTAATTTTTTAGGTAGATATTATTATTATTATTATTATTTTGCAGCTAAGGAAACTGGGGATCAGAGAAATTTGATCATTAGTCCAGGGTCACACAGCTACCAAGAGAATTGAATAGTGCTTCCTCTTCCCTCCCTACTCCTCTCTCCAGGATGTTTTTTAGTTCTGACAAATGATAGATATAAAGCTTCAGCATTGAGAGTGGTTATGTCTTGATCAGTTGCTTTACCTGCCCAGTCTACCCACCAGAATTCCCAGGATTAAGTGTGACTATAAATGTGAAAGTGCTCTGAAGCACAGAGGCTCAGATACTATGTAAATATAAGGCACTATTTTATAACTATAGCTTGGTATTAATAGCTTCCTATTCCATAATTAGCCTAGGATATGTGTCTTAAAGAGAGGAATATTTTAATATTTTTATTGATGAAAAAAATCAGAATTGTGAAATATGTTTGAAAATCAATACTGTGGCCCAAAAGAAAAACAGGATAATCTAGCTCTGTGGCCTGTGTAAGGGCCAAGACAAGCAGCCTTGCGAGAAGTTTTCCTTTTGCTGTTAGTTCTCATTAGCTGAATTCAAATTCCAGGGGTGATAATACACAATTTTTCACTGCATATAGATTGCACCTTTATAAAAGGAAAAAAAAATCTATAAATGTAATCATCTCTCCCTTGTCAGCTAATGTAACACAGTGGTATCTATAAAACAGTTTTCTTTAGTTGCTTTTGTCCGATTTATTCCTCCTGGCATGGATCGAGATATGAGCAGCATTATGTTTCAATAGAGCCTTTCTGTGGCTTTTAACCAGTTACAAAGGGTGTCTGTCTATACCTGGACACAATCTTGCAATAGAAATGAAACAAGCTTTTAAGACTTGAAAGAAAGAAAAATAGAAGACCAGGGGCAGATTGCCATTTCATCACTTTGTAAGGCAAATATTATATATCTGGGAAAAAGATTTTTTTTTTTTTTTAAAAGTATGTAATTTAAGAGTGTCTAAAGGTGTTTGTTAGAGGATTGTGTAGCAGGAACTTAAAAAGAAGGGCCTGTAGATTTTTAAAGGTCCCCAGGAAGGTGAGCTTAATCTATTGTCATTTACACTTTCCACTCCCTGATCTGGGAAGAAGGGCTTTCTGTCTTGCTTTCAGTATTTAAAATCTGAAATAACATAGACCCGACCACCCAGGGATCTGCCTCTTGGCCCAGCTTCCTTACCACAATTGAGTCTGGCAGGAAGCAGCCTCTGGTCCCCCAGCATAATTCACAAGGCGGGAGGGGGGCGGGGCGGTGTGGTCCGCCTTTTTTTTTTTTCCCAGTGGCTGGCTGGAAAGGCACTTCCCTTGAGTTTCTGCCAAGGCACCTCACTAAATAAGAAGGAGGTAATGTAAGGATACAATTTAACTTCTTTTTTTTTTCTTTTTTTTTTTTTTTCCCAGGGAAGCTTAGAGGCAGTATCACTTCTTTTTTTTTTAAAGTTGGAGGCAGTTTTATTTGTTTGGGCAAATCCTGTGGGAAATGAATAAGTAAAGAATCCACTGACATGCTTCAGTAGGCTGAAAATAGATCCTAGTACATGATTTCTTTTTTATTTATCAACCATATGTATTTATCCCCAGGTTTCCTTCTCATAGGCTCCCAGCCTGGAGGAATCACAGAGAGTAATAGCTAACTGGTACTGATCTTTTTTTGGTTTGTTTGTTTCTAGGAATTACCTCCTCAACTTTTTATTTCAAAACATTTCAAACCCACAGAATAGTTCAGAGAGTACTCTGGTAAACCATTTGCCCATTTGCTTGTTCTCTCTCTCTCTCTCTCTCTCTCTCTCTCTTTTAAGTTTGAAATTAAGTTTGTGCACAATCCAAATACTTTCTCACCAGAAGACTTTAGCATGGTCTCCTACAAGCAAAGACACTATCCTATCAATGTCACAGTGAGGGATTTTCAAGTTAATACAATATATATATTAACAGAGTCCATTTCCAGATTTCCTCCTACTGTCCCAGTAATGTCCTCCACAGTCATTTCTTTGCTAAATTCAAGAACCAGGGAGGATGGCACCTTGCATTTAGTTGTCTTGGTGCTGTGATCTCTATTCATCTGGAACAGTCCCTGTTGCCTATTTTGCTCTTTGCAACATTCATAAATCAATATTCTAGGACAGATATCCTGTAGAAATTTCCACAGTTTGAATTTACCTGATGTTATGTCACCAAGAATGCTCAGTCAGAAACCATTCAAAACTTGCATAATCATTTCTTTGTGTATGTGTGTGTGTGTGTGTGTGTGTGTGTGTGTGTGTTCATGTATTCAAGTTGCTACGTAGTGAGTTTGTTTAATTACAATTTTGAGAGTATGATTTTGGAATATCCTTTTTAATACACATTTAAAATTTGAATTTGTAAAACACTTACATGGTTGGAAATGTGGAATTACATTTAAAAATTCAGAAATTATGCTCCTAATTCTTTCTCTCAATTTCCATTCACTTCTTATAGGTAACATTTTCATTAATTTCTGGTTTATTGTTCCTATATTTCATTTTTCAAAAATAAGCAAATAAAATATATAATTATTTTATACAAATTTATATTACATATGAATATATGCATATAAGTCTTTATATGTGTATAAAGAAACATTTATTTTGTCTTATATATTCTCTAACATATATCTATAAATAAATACATAAGTGTGTATAGATCTATATATCTCTATATGTACTGTATTCTCTTGCATTTACTTTTAAATTTAATGTATCCTGGAAATCTCTTCACACTAATTCATAGAAGTACTTCTCATTTCTTTTCACAACTGATAATACTCTTTTGTGACAACCAGCAGCGTATGGCTGGGCATTTAGCTTTTTCACAATATTTTGCTAAAGTAGCAAATACCAAAATATGGTATTTTGGTATAAATATTTTTATTTGTTGTTTCTCAGTATATTTTTATTGGAAACTTTTTGTTTTGATATGCCTGGAAGAAATATATATTTTCTATATAAAAAAGCATTTAATATAATTATAAATTTAAATTACAAGTAATGGCAAAGTATAAAATCACAAGGGACTGTATATTACTAATGCTGTTGACACTTTATGAGATGATGTGAATTTGTATTAACTGTTACAAGATATAATTGAATACAAAAGACCAAAACATCGGTAAATTTGGAGTCAAACCTAAGTGTTACATAACTGAAATAAAAGCATTTTGTAATTAAAAAAGAAAAAAAAAAAAGAAAGCCTTGACAAATAACCTGTGCCCATGTGGTACATGGAGGTGTGATGCTGGCTTCAAACAGAAGTGCGTGTGCAGTTTGGGTACATATTGTAAATTCCCCTCCATAGGGTCTTACCTTTCTGTGCTTCTATAAGCCATGTGTGAACATGCCTGGCATGGATCCGAACATTTCACATTATCTCACTGAATCCTCACAGCAACCTTTCCAACCTTTCCCCACACTTACTGTTTACTTCAGGGGCCAGGGCTCAGAGATACAGAGTAAGGTGTCCAGGGTTACATGGCCAACAAATGCCATAGCTAGGATTTGATCACAGACTTTGCCTCCAGACTCATGAAGCTGACCACCTCACTCACTGTACCACATGTGGCCTACAGTAAACTTCCTGAGTCATCTTTTGGTGTCCTGATAGAAGTGACAGGAAATCAATTGTTTCCAGAGATGATGTTCCTGAAAATATCGAGGAATGGTGGGAAATTCAAAGAACCTGCTATCTCAAAGAATGCCAAGGAGTAAAAGAACAGCTTTCATTTTACCTCATTTCTTAAGAAGGTCAGTGTTCAATCAAAGATTTTGACCTGGTGAGCGTCGCTGTGGCAGCAAGGATCTTTTAAAGATGACAAGTTTTGAGAAGGCCTCTCTGTGGGAATAAGGAATGAGGGTACAGAAAGTGAAGACTACTTCTGAAGCAGCAGGAGTGGTAGGAGGAACACTGGATCAGAGTGGAGACCAACAGTTCAGGATTCGGGGCAGATGCTCGTCCCAGGGGAGACCCGGGGAACAAACTAGGAACCTGGAGAAGCTCTTAGTACCAGACTGAGGTGTTCAGAGTTGAGGAGAAACCCCAGGGAGAGTGGAGCTGTTCAGGCCTTTACTGCAGAGAACAGCAAACAATAAATGTTTCAGATGCAAATAAATGCTACAGTCCAGGACTACAGAACGGGGAGGAGGAACACTGGATCAGAGCTAGGCGGCTTGGGGAAGACCTCTTTGAGGAGGTGGCTTTGGAGGTAAGGTATGGATATGGAAAGGAACTGATTATTCTAAAGACCTGAGAGATATAACTTTCCAGCCAGTGGTAGTAGCCAGAATGTTGGAGTCCTGAGGGGAAAGTGAATCTGACAAAATAAGTAGCATAAAGACTGATATAGCTGGAATATTTTAAATCAGGGACTAATAAGAGATGAGGACAGAGTCAGGGACACATCAGGAGGAGTCTTATCAGTTAGGGTAGAAGAGTTTGGATTTTATTTTTAAGTGCGTTTGAGTGTGCTGGGGGAGGCTAGTGCTGGTGGATTTCTGTGATGAGTTGCAACTTAGTCATCAGGGAATGTATTTAAATTCAGTTTTATGAAGTATGTGGGCTCCAAGGAGATAGAAATAGAAATAACTGCTATTGATTGTGTTACATTTATTGTAAAGTAATAATTGGGCTATAGACTGAATGTTTATGTGTTCCACTCTCCAGATCCACATTTTGAAAACCTAGTTCCCAACAGAATGGCATCTGGTATCTGAGAGGTAATTGGTCCTAAGGACAGTTACCATGTGATACAATTATTGCTCTTTAAAAAGAGAGCTGAGAGAGCTTGCTTCTGCTCTCTCCACAGGCTGCCGTGTGAGAGTACAAAGGGAGGATGCCATCTGCAACTCAGAGTGGAACCTTGCCAGCACTGGATCTCCTTGGCACCTTGATCTTGGATTTTCCAGCCTCCAAACTATGAGAAATAAAGTTTTGTTATTGAATCCACCCAGTGTGTGGTATTTTTGTGGTAGTAGCTTGAACTGAGACAAGTTATTTTCCTTAGGATAGCTATAAAATAAGGATGAATGTAAAGTTTGGCCAGCAGTGTGGGTTAAGGCACATTTATACAAAAATAAACACATTGCTACCTTTGGTTACCACCCCCAGATGATTCATCAAGAGAAGTACATTTTTCAAATTGAAGTATGAATACACTATTTATTTCAGTGATATATATGCATAGTAAACATATTTCGTTTCATGGAAAAAAATTGAGAACTTAAAAATAACTTGCAATGTGTCATATATAAAGCTCAGAATATATGCCACTGATGGATTTAAATAGGCAGAATTTCTCCCCACCCTGTTCATCAGATTTTCGCTTTTTTCAACCAAATCAGGTAACATAAACTTTCTTTTGATTACATCTCTCATTTCACACTCAGTATTCTTGTAGTTTCCTGACATTGAAGTAGCTTAACATTGAGTAAGAAATCAACCTAAGTTAAAGGCATAAATCCTCAAGAAAGAGGAAACGTGAAAAAAATTGTAACACACTATATCCTAATCACGAAACAGCTAAAATAGAGTAAACGACAAGGATGTGACTTAGAAATAACATTGAAACGAAGTGAATGACAGTAAGTATATTTAAAAATCATGACAGACACATCAAAAATAAGGGTAATTTAGTACTAAGTCATTTTATAAGAAAAAACTGCAAACATAATATTTAGCATCAAAGCAAAATTATAATTAGCCTAGTAAATTTTCAGTGGGAACATTAAACACAAGTAAACATGGTTTATACACGCCAACTTTCTTTCTTTTTTAGGCTGATTCATAAGGTATGTCAATGACCCATGTATTGTTAAGCTTCTAGGAGCCTGATACCATGTAGACCCCAAATACAAACTCTTGCTTGTGTTTACTGTTTTCTAGCAGGCTATTTAGGATCAAATTAAAAATAGTCTGAACCATCTCTTCAAATTCTATAACTCAGACACAGGTAATTCTCCCTGTAGGCAACAGGTAATAAAACCAGAAGAGCAACCCTGTAATTGACTCAGGGTTATAGCGGTTTAATTATGGAAAATAATCATTTATTGAAAGATGGCTACTTATTTGATAAGCATTTTTAAAGAAGTCCTTCTGGAGAAGAAAGATTATCTAGTTGATATTTGTGGCTGTCAAAATGGTGATAAAATTTGGCTGATGAAAATGCTCCCTGAGACAGGAAAGACACAATTCTTTTAATACAGGTAAAGAATGAATTCACTGTACATAAATAGCCCCCCTGTTGTAGAACTCCAGCAGCCTTCAGGGTCGAGAACCATTTCCTGGCCCTCAAGTCTCCCCGAGGATGCTGGCATCCCCAGCAGCAGGCACCTGGGGTGAGAAGCCCTTCCAGTCACTCTAAAAAGTTCACTTTATTTCTGAAGGGTTTGCCTTTGGCTTTTGCAAGTTGTATTGTGACTCTGACTTCTTGTCCTTTCCTTTAGTGTACCACATTTTTGCATGTTTGTGTGTGAAACAGGTTGAATCATAGGCCAGCTTCCCAGGCATTCCTTCCCCTAGTATGTCTATTCCTATAGGCTATTATTAGTTTCTTCTTTAAAAAAAAAAAAATGGCCTGGAAGTATTTATTTGAGTTTGATGCTAAAACCACAGCTGCTAAACAATGAAAATGTCAGTCTAAGACTTTAAAATAGAGTTTGGTAGGCTGAAAGCCTTCTGACAATATCCAGGTGTAACTCAGGAGTATAAACTTAATATCTTAATCAGATAGGCAATAGGGAGTCATTGAACATTTTTAAGGAAGAAACTACTGAGATGAAAAATGATATTTGAGAAAAATACTGATGAATCCTCCCCCTACTCTCTGTGGGCTGGCAACTGAACCCAGGGCCTCTGGCTGGCTAGATCAGTGTTCTATCACTGAGCCACATGGCCAGCCCCTGATGAACTCTTTAGGGCAGCCAGGTAATGGCAGAAATGGAAGAGAGGCAGAATGAGTGATAGGGGTGTGATAAAGGTCAACCCTTTTCTACCTTCGATAGTTTTGACAATTGCCTACATTAGTAGCTTGAGTCAAGAGCCTTTTGTAACTGATTTTGTGGAGAGAGAAAACATGAAGGCAAGTGGTTGGTAGAAGCCAGGCACAATAAATATGTCTCTTTTTAAAGAGGCCAGCAGACATGAATGGAGAAGAGCGGATGTGGTGACAAGAGTTTCCTTGACAGAGAGCTGGGGCTAGCCTGAACAATCACAGCTATCAAAGATACTTGAGAAATGCCTACATCGGATGGGATGGAGAACTGACTAAGTTGAGACAGAAGATTATCCCAGTGGGGATTCTGGGATAGAGTCTAAAGGGAACCCTAAGAAGGATGTACAACTCTTCTGTACCAGTCAGATGCTAAAGTACTTATCTATTAATAGATAGAATTTAAAACAAAGAAATATTAACTCAGAATTAAACATATGAAAAAGCAAAGATTATGCAATCCCAGGGCTGTAGGAAGAGGAAGGAAGTTGGAATTATGAACAATTTGTGGTTTGGAGGAGAGGCTCTATGGAGCTGGTGAACTTGAGAGGTGACATGACGTAGGTCTTCAAATACTGGAAAAGTTGGAAACTGGAATCCACTACCATAGTGGAACAACCAGCTGCTTCCAGGGTAAAGAAGGGCTACCAAAATGGCACAAAATGGGGAATTAAATCAGAAACAGAAAACTCAACAGGAATGAGATGCAAAAAGGAAAGAGTGTGTTTTCCTCTCTCTTTACCTCTGACATCACCTAGTGATGAGCTTATCAAGAAGCTATTGACAAAAGAGAATTTTCAGAGTCTCAGTCCCCGTATTACCAAAGGGAATAAAGAAAGATGGGTTTGATGCTGAGAGATAAAAATTTAGTAACTAGGGACAAATGCACAGTCAGTAGTTGGTGGATGGAGATCTTGAATAGAGTAAAGAGACCAGAAGATTACTCAGTCATGGACATTCTTAGCAGAACATGATTGAGACAAATGATGAGTTCAGGATCTCTTCCAGAAGGAAGATCTGCATTTTGAGACAATATGGAGGTTAGAAGTAAATAATAATTTTAACACTAGCAGTAGCACCATTTAATGAGTACTTTTTATGTTCCTGGCAACGTGATGGCTCATTTAATCTCCACAACAATACTATAAGGGTAGATAATATTTTTATCCATTTTATAGAAGGGGAGACAGGAAACAGGATTAAGAATGTTCAAGTATGATTTATAGGTCATGATTCAAATCTATCTGATTCTAAAACCTTCATACTGAACCAGAATTTGATTCATGATTTTCAAATCTATCAAATTGCTTTAAAATAACATAAGGGATTGTTTCAGTAAATTTCAACTAACAACATTGGAGAGTAGGTTCAGAAAAACATAGTGAAAATTAAAATTTGGGTTGGGAATAGAAGTGCCCATTCAAAACACATTTTCTATTGCATGCAGTGACTGTGTGGCAATCCTACACATCCCACAGACATTATATGGCAAATTAACTGGGGATCTTTATGCCTATGCATGTGTTTCCTCAGTATCATTTTGTCCTTTGTTTGTTTTGGCATCTTGAAAGTCATGCTCAAGAATTTGATGATCTTTGGCTGATCATTTATTCTTCAGTATGAGGCACTAAGAAGTTCACACAACCTGTAGTTGTTGGTTGGCATCTTCTGGGATGAACTGCCCCTTTGGGGAGAGGAAATCCCTACATATTAGTATCTGTAAGTCTTGTTTTTGGAAATGCATACACTTTAAACTTTTAAATTTAAAAATATTCAAATTTATAGAATTATTTTTTAAAACCACACACATATAAATATGTTTTCTGAAAGTGGCCGACTTGATACTTCTGTATTTCCTAAATAAGAGGACTTCCCCTATACAACCCAATTGTATCCTTCAAAATCAGTGAATTCACACATTGATATCCATTTTTTCCATCTAATCTTCAGAACTAATTTAAGTTTCCCCAAAATATCTTTCATAGAGAGCACCCAAAATCTTCAATATCTCTTTGGCTTATTAGTAAAAAAAAGATTAAAATTGAATATATAACATGAATCAAGTTTTACAAAATATTTTTGTGTGTTTGTATTTATTTTTTATATAGAGAATAGACCCCGAAATAAATTTATATTTGACCTTTAAAAAAAAAAAGAAAGGAAGCATCCAAGATAGAATCATGTGCTGCATTTGCCATTATGTTTCTTCTTCTCTTTCAGTCTAGAAAACTTCCTCAGTTCTTCCTTTACTTTTATGACATTAGGATTTTGAAGGTCAGTTATTTTGTGGAATGTCTCTCAATTTTGTGTTTTATCCACAATTCTTCATGACTATTTTCAGCTTATGCATCCTTTGTAGCAATGCTACAATAATAAAACTTTTCTTTTCAGGAGATGGTGCAAACTTTTGATTTGTTCCAATATGAGTGGCATTAATTTGATCACTTGAATAGGGTGGTGCCTTCCAGGCTTCTTCCCAAGAAAGTTATTGTATTTTATTATTGTATTTTATGAAGGCCGTATGTTATAATTTTTTTTAAAATTTTTAATTTTTTTAGAGAGAGAGAGAGAGAGAGAGAGAGAGAGAGAGAGAGAATTTTAATATTTATTTTTTAGTTTTCAGCGGACACAACATCTTTGCTTGTATGTGGTGCTGAGGATCGAACCCCAGCCGCACGCATGCCAGGCGAGCGCGCTACCGCTTGAGCCACATCCCCAGCCCATGTTATAATTTTAAAATATCTTATTTTTCATCAAATCAATTGAAATTATTAATATCAGCAGGACAACTATTTTAATTTTATTCAATGGTTATTATTTGTTTCTATTGTTATTTATGTTGATGTTTCAATTGTCCTAGATTTGAAAAACAGAAACCACTTCAATATAACTTTTGAGACCTCCCATCATTCTTTGAGCTCATTTTTCCTGGTACAAGACACTCCAGGCTCATGAAGTTTTCCAGTCCCAACATGGGAATCAACCCTGGTTTTTTTTTTTTTTTTTTAGTGACAAATGGTACTTAAAGACTATAATATGTAAACTAGGTACACTTTACTCAGGTCCCCAGAAGCCATCTAGGATGCCATCCCACCCCAGTTTGCCTAAAACCCTCTTTCCTTCTCCCTGAAAATATCCCTATCTGGATGGACCCTAGCTGGATTTTTTTAAAAAATTATTTTTTAGTTGTAGTTGAACACGATGCCTTTCTTTCATTAATTTTTATGTGCTACTGAGGATTGAACCCAGGGCCTTGCATATGCTAGGCCAGTGCTCTACTTCTGAGCCACAACCTGAGCCCCCTAGCTGGCTTTTGAAGTGAATTGTCAATAAGAGAAGCATAGAGGAAGATCTAGTTCTTATATAATTAGAGGAATGGAGAAACTTTTGGAAATTAAAATGTGAAGGAAGAACCAAGAAGATGACTCCCATCATGATTGCAACCATAGGAGATATATGTACATACTTACATATACATACATTTTGTACGTCCTCTAAGCCAAGTCAATTATTGAACTTTATAGGTCTTCAGCCAAAGAGGAATAATTAGTTTTTACACTCAGTGAATGTAAACATGGCCATATGGACTAATTGAGAGGTGGTATCTTGGTTTGGATTCCCCAGAATCTGGCTCTGAGGCCAGTATTAAGGGTAAGCCATGTATTTGGGAGGACATCTCAGGAACCACTGGGGAAATGGAGAAGTGATTCAGGAAAGTGAAGGAAGACAATGAAAGTGTATTCTGAGACAGTTACCTCTGGGAACACCTGAGCACATTCCCTCTAGAGAAAGTTTAGAAAACAGCTCATCATCCCAACTGATGGCCAAGGAAAGGGTGACATTTGGTTGTACCTTATCCTAGCATGCATGACATCCGTGCCAGCTCCTCTTTTGTCATTGGTTGAGGTTTCTGAGAGGAACTAACTCTCCAGGCTTCCCACTACCTTCCACCCTGGGCTTATGTTGCTCAAGCAACTAGGTGAGAAGCCCTGGGGCAAGTGTTGCCAAGTGTTTGTACACATAAGGGGCCTAAGGTGCACAGAAAGGATGTCCCCAGGGAACTGACCATCTTTGCCACACATACTCTGGCTTTGCAAACCTATGTAGTGGATTTTCAAGCCAGATTACACTATAATCTTTTGTGTTAAAACCAGATAAAACTTCAATAAATCAGAAAAAGCCTAATTACACTCATGCACACACATAATTATTGTATGAATATATTTGTACTATCTAATAACAAAGTCTTATAATATCCCATATTTTGACTGCATACTAACTACACTGTTGTAATATTTTACACATATTAACTTAATCCTCAGGAGTATCTCTGTCAGGCTATTATTAAAAGTATTTGCATTTAATATATAAGGAAACTGAGGCTTCGAGAGGGTCAGTGACTTGTTTAAGGTGAGTGGTGCTGTTGAGTTATAAATTGAAGCTGGGAGACTCTGGAGCCCTGTGCCCATAGCCATTTGCTCTGTTTGCAAAAGCAAAGCCATCAGAGCTTCTCCAAAAGCAACAGAAAGAAGAGCACAAAGGAAGACCCACTGAAATGCTCCCACAATCAATCATCTAGTGAAGTAGCATTGATCCAGTGACAGGGAAGTTAGGACTCAGACAGGAGGTCTATAAATGCAAGTAATCATTCTCAGGTTCTAATTGGAACCCTGGTGCAAAGTTTTACTCAAAAAAACCTATTGAGTTCTAAGCACCAGTCCCTTCCCTGCACCTTGCTCCAGCCATGGGAGCTGTGCTGAAAGGATCCCCTGTGAATGCAACCAGGAATCAGAGCCTGGGAAACAGGCTGGTCCAGGACTCTGAACTTAAACTTCGCATGCATCAGTCACATTCTTGAGATTTCTCACTCAGTTTTCAATCCCTCCCCGCCCCCCCCCCCCACAAAAAATTAGCACATTTGCCTATTTTGATCTTGATTCTGGCAATTGAAGTTTAATTCTCAATGAAAGTGATTGAAATTCATGTTTAGAAGCTATACAATAACTTATATTAAATGTCTTTAAGAAATTTATATTAAACTGCCTTTGGAACATAGGTGCCGTACAGTGAGGATGTGTTTTTTGTTGAAAGTAGGCCACTTGCTATTCTCACTAGGAAACTTTTGTTTCAGCTTTAGTGTATTTTTAAGTACTATATTGAAAAAGTACAGTCATTCAGAGATGTTATTTATATCCAAGTTGATGACCCCTTCACGATTGTGCCTAGTAAAACTGGTAGAGCCATGAATCCAATTAATGTGAATCTGAATGGAAGAGGTTTAAGTTTACTAATTGAAATCTAGAGTGATCATTCCACAGCAATTACCAGGGAATGGTGAAGAAAAAAGAAACCAGAGGAGCCAGGTTGGGTGGCTCAGGAGACTGAGGCAGGAGGATCAGAGTTCAAAGTCAGCCTAAGCAACTTAGTGAGACCCTGTCTCAAAATAAAAAAATAAGAAAGGGCTGAGGATGTGGCTCAGTGGTTAAGTGACCCTGGGTTCAATCCTTGGTACAAAACAACAATAAGATTTTTTTTTTTTCTGGCTACAAAGATACCAAGATATAATTGAATTTTTCAAGCTTCAAAGGGTCTGGGCTGGAGCAATAACGAGGTCATTTGGTTTTAGTCACAGTCAGACCTAAATGGATTAGAAAGACATACTTTTGGTTGTACCTTATCCTAGCATGCATTTTATAAGAAAAGAAAATCAAACTTATCTACTTTTTTTCCCCCCGTTTGAGAAATAGATACATTTTGAAAGAGCAGATCTTGGCTTTCCTACAAAATATACTCCAGTCCCCTAAATGATTAAGTACTAAAACTTTCCCACTTTGCTCCATAGATTTTTAGCAATTGTCTTAGCCTGGTACAAGGAAATTTCAAATAGTAACCACTCAAATCCAAATAAAGAAAAAACATAATAGTAACAAAAAAAATGTTTCCATCTGGAATCTCTTCATACTTTAGTATGAATAAATTGGCAGATACCTGGTGGAGCCCTGGGGCCAAAAACTGAGCTTATTTTGTTTCTGTTTTCATTTCCCCTCTTTCTTCCTTGTCAGTTAAATAACATCTCTGCTGATTTTTTTGGAGACTCCAGCTTTGCTGATGGCCATTTGTCACTCCCTCAGCTTCTATGGCTGCTGGCGATGGGTACTGAGAAAGCAGAAAGGTGACGAAGAACAATCAGGAAATAATATTTATCTGAACACTTCCAGAATTTCAATTCAATTTGGGAACCTCAGCCAAGTAACAAAGTAAAGAGTCTCTTTCCATGGATCTTCTAATTGCCCCCAAAAAGGCAGCCCCTGGGAACACAGTGGATTTTAAGCATTCAAGGTGTGTGACGGTGGGCTGGTAGTCATCAAGCAGATGGCAGGGAATCCGCTGGAAGGCTGAATTTCCATTGGCACCAAGTAGGGCTGAGTGCACAGTAGTTAAGTGGGGTAGCTGTCAAGGAAAGAGCTGCTTTCCCTCCCCTACAGGGACAGTTGAACCACACACTTCCCTCCTCCTCTGGTTCCCAGTTGCCCTGGGCATTTTTCTCTGTTACAGCATTTCACTCTTGAAATGAATGGCACTTAGCAGGGAAGGTGTCTTTGGTAAGTATTTTACAACAGTGCAGGAGTTAACGGTTTCTTTTTTTCATTAAAAGTGAGTTTTTGGTGGCTTTGTGACTGGCAGCCTGGAAACTTCTTACTTCCCTTTGATCCAGTGATCTCATAAAGAGTCTCCTTTTCCCAGACATCTGCCAAAGGGAAGGTTATGCTCCTTTCCTCCCTTCCTTCCGCCTTTGTTCGCTGCTTCCCTTCCCTACCAAGACCCAAAAGAGAGATTTTTTTTTGGTGTGTGCAAGATCCCTGTGAATATACACAATGTTGAATGCCAGATAACACTACAAACAACAACAAATGATTTATTAACTAAAGTGTGTGTGTGTGTGTGTGTGTGTGTTTGCCCATGCGCATGCCCGGCCAAAGGACAGTTTAAAAAGTAAAGCTTGGGTGACATGGAAGGTAGTGAAGGCTCATTTAAAAAGACAGCATAAAGGAGTGGAGTAGACAAAAACAGTCTTTAGTCACTTTACAACATCAGTGGACATACCAATTGTAATTTTTTAAAATGTAGATCTGCTGCCGTTAATATTCCACTTACAGCCAATTAAATATTGACAAGGTAATTCTATTGCAAGGGGGATAATGTAGTGTTCCAAAGTCAAAATGTGTCCTCCTTAAGGACAGGCATTATATCACACTTATTACCACTGCCCAGAGCTCACCACGGGTTGGCACAAAGAAGGCACTAGATAAAGATTTGTTAACTCGAACTGGAAAAAAAAAAAAAAAAAAAGAGTTAGGGGATCACTACATCATGGACTCCGCACAGGTATTTATGAGAATTGGGATAGTGATTATGTGTAAGTGGAAGCTGATTTATCTGTTATTCTTCTGACCTGTACTTCATTAGCACTATCACTCTTCTACAGGATGATGCACCTGAGACATTCCAAGGGCTGAAAGAATCATTGGAATCATCCAAGAAAAATTTGATTACATTCTGTAGGATTTTAGTACTTTCAGCCTTAAGGGTATTTTACTGTACTTTAATTCTTTGAAAATTAGCAATTTGTTAATGATATATAGGAGAAATTACTATCATCAGAGTCTATAATTAACCAGAACTTCTAATGTGTAGCCATAAAAAATGTTTTCAGATGGACAGGGCTGGGTTGGAATGCTGATTTGTCTCTTGCTCAATTCATGATTTTGAGCAGGTTCTTAAATTCCTCTAAGCTTTACATTGCACATCTCTGTAAAATGGGGGTGACAACACCTTCTCCCTCCAGGCCTGTTGAGAGGTTAAAGGGAGCAATGCTGTGGAGATCTCAGCACTGCGTCAGTACTTGTGGATCCTTCAGCAAGCAGTAGGAATATAGCTACTTGCGTCAATACAGAGCTTCCCATTTCTTGCATTCTGAGATTATTGTATGGAAGGAAAACAGGGAAAAGGTATGTGTCCCCAGGTGGCCTGTGTTCCTGCTCTAGGGCTTCAAAACTTATAATAAGAAGGCAAGTCATGGGTGTTGGAAAAGTCTTTCCAGTGTTTGACAGCCTGTTATTAGTATCATGGGTGGAATTACTCTAGATGTATATTTTTTCAAATATATTTTGTAACTTTCTAAGGTGGATCTATATACATACCTGTGTTTTTCCTCCAGTCCCACAGGCAATTTGAGATTAGTTCACTGAAAATGCCATCTGTTCTTTGTAGTGGGAAATAAAAGGAAACTGAGTTTTCAGCATCACTATGAAATTTGCATTTGAATAATAGGTGTCATATAACATTGGTACCCATTTCTTTTAAGTGTGAAACTAAATGCTTGTGACTTCACTAAGTGTTTGGAGGCAAGATGTTAATATCATAATTATCTCTGTCCTTAATGAAGTGATATTGAGAAACAGCTTTAGAAAAAATGTACTGAATAAGATGCTGACAATAAAAGAGAGATGAGCTGTCTGCTTTTCACTTCTTTCCTTGGTCAGATCCTGGGTGGAGAGATGAGCAGGCACCCATAGCCCTTCTTGCCTGGATGCTCAGCCTCTCCTTCCTGGATGCCACCGACCACTTTCTGTGAATTAGAAAAGGACTGGAAGCCTGAGAAGACTCTATTTTTTTGTTTGTTTGTTTTTGACAACTTATTGAGGGATGGAATTCTCAGAAGGTTTGCAGAATTTCTATAGAATTTCAGATTCTCCTTATCCGGCCATATACCTCCACTTGCAATTTCAGGAGTCCCAAAGCCTGCTCTTACTTCTAAAACCAACTGCAAATTCAGACACCTCCAAGACACTTTTAAGACCCCTATTGAGAGATCCTTTTTGTTCAGGTTCAATAATTCACTAGAAGGACTTGCAGAACTCAGGAAAGCTTTTACAGTTACTGTTTATTATAGCAAAATGATGCAAATTCAAATCTGCAAAGGAAGGAAAAACGTAGAACAAGGGTCAGGTGAAAAGGTGTGGGATTTGCAATCGTCCTCTCCATTGGATTTGTGTAGACAACATCTATTTCTGTCAAAAATGATGTATGGGAATCTCATGGAATGCTGCCAACTGTGGATGTTTACTGATTCTTAGAGTTCAGAGTTTGATTGACCTGATCAGGTATACATGGTTGACCTCTGTACAGCTCACTTTAGTCTCTAGCTCTTTCAGAGGCTGAACGGATGTCACATGATCCAAGGGTCCCCACCATAAGTCACATCATTAGCTTCCACCATCTGGCATGGACCAAGTTCCGCAGGTAAATAGGAAACTCTTATATTAATAGATATTCCAAAGGTTTAGAGACTATCTCCCAGAACTGAGGGCAAAGACCAAACCTCAAGCTGGGCAGCATTAGTACTTTCCTGCACACCACCCTCCCCTCCTCCAACACAGATACACAACTTAAGATCTGATATGGAATTTAAGTGAGGTAACCACACAGTATGTAGAGAAAGCACATCTAGTCTAGGTGTAATTATTCCTGGCCCCTTAATTTCCGGAAGGAGCTTGCAATTATTAATGATACCATCTAAGTAGGTAGGATCCTGCCAGAGTTAAGGAAATGGACAAGTTTTTGTAATTCTACTGCTCTTTTGTACACAATCATTATCTTACCATGATAAAAGAAAGCCTGCCAGTCTATACAGTCTTCCTAAAGGGATTATTTATAAGTATAATTTTCCCAAATCTTGAACCAAATTTAGCACTGGCAAAGCAACACTTTAATCTTTAGAAGAAGATGCATACTCCTGTTAATATCTATTAAAGAATTCTAAGTGTAGAGGCTTCCTCAGCCCAAACATTACAAAAGGCTTTCTTGAGAATTATTAAGCAACAGAATGGCTTTTCCCACTTAGTTTATCTTATTCAACCATCTAAATAAAGACAGTACAGGGGAGTGAGCCTTAACCAAAGTTAGCAATTTCTTGCTACCTTTCCAACAAACTACAATTCTTTCATAATCATCCATTCTTTATGGTATATACTCAAAAGGCTAGCAGTTGTAGTTGGCCTGGGAATGCAGTTACTGAAAACTTGATTTACAAGCATCTAAGCTGTTCTATGATAGGAATAATACAAATACTCATTTAAGGTTATAGGAAATAAATAGTGGTATCTAGTATCTAAATTAAATTCTGCACTGTGAAACATAGAGGGTAGGGAGGCTTATGTGGTAATATTTTTTAACATTTCCTATTTAGCTTAAGGTCAAACAAAGTACATAGAGTTTATAGATTATAAAGTATATTTATGAAAAGCACATCTATAATTATTTCACAGAGGTAGAAGGAAAGTCCAGCTTCCTGCCTTTCCGGTACTTAGTAGGCACCAATAAATCTTCACGAATGAATGAATAAATGACTTACATTCCTCCTCAGCACCAAGCACACTGGCTCTTCTCATCAGGTGTGGCTCAGTCAAGTGAAAGAAGATAAACTATTCATAGTAAACAATGGCCATCTTCTTTTCACCTTACGGAAATAAGAGGCAGAAAGGCCAGCATTTGAGGGGAAGTTATTCTCTTGATAAAACTCCAAGTACTTGAACTTTTATAAGGTCGACCTTCCCAGTGAGATTTTTAAGATCCAAAGAGTTTCAGTAAAGAATTGGCGTAAGCACTCACAAGTTTGGGTGCTTATCCAAACTGAAATTAATCTCTGAACCTTTTGAGGTTTTTCGGACTTCTAAAGAAAGCAGAAAAAGCCAGAGAGGGCAGAAAAATCAGAGAGAAAAACCGAGGAGAGCGATCATAGGAAAAGCTACAGAGGCCACAGAGATCGCAAGGGCGGGGAGAGCAGGAGAGGGCACAAGAAAGGGTTACGGAAATAGAAGAGAAGGATAACAGAGCCGCAGAGGTAGCTTGAAGAAAGCCAAGGGGCCAGAACAATCACAGGAGAGATGCGAGGGCAGGGAGAGCTCTGAGAAAGTAGAGCTGAGTGGAGAGATTAGGGAGGAGCAGAGGTGAAATTGTGGACAGAGCAATCAGCACAGAGGAGGGGGGGGCAAGAAAGGCCCCTCCAGAAGGGCCAGGCTCCAGGCTCAGGGAAGCGGCTTACCAGGAAGAACAAGTGTCACAGCTTTCACTTTGCTTGTGATAGTTTGAAACCTGGAAAAGATTTTATTCTCTTTTCCTTTCCCCTCTTTTTTGATCCCCTCACCTCGTCTCATCTCCTCTAGTGGAAAGGGTGCAGGTAGGAGAGGAAAGAAAGAAGGCCATTTGAATTTTTCCTAGCTCTTTTGCAGTTTCATTACCAATATGTCATGCTAAATGAATGTGAGGCTTCAAAGATGAAATTGACTTGAAATTGGAGATAAGCTATCTTTTCTCCTTGTGAAAATACCCTCTTTTTTCCTTCTCAAAATGTGATGTGAGGGAAATAGTATATTTGGTGAGAAGGAAAACTTATGCTTTTAAAAAATAAACAGAATGCTAGTAATGACAGCAAAACCAGTGTTGAGTAAACACTAGTCTAGTTTGCAGGATGGAGTCGCTTTATGACATGATGAAAGAGTAGCTTGAATGAGTCACATCAAATCGCATATGCATGTCCCAGTGCCTAGAACCCCAGTTTTATCTAATTTGCTTGGGATGCATACCTCTTTTCAATTCAGCTCCATCCTCTTTAATGAAGAAATAGTCATCGAGGGAATTTGATCTACTATCTCCAGGCCATGCACCAAATCAATATTAGGTACTAAAGTATATCTGGACTAAACAAAAATTTGGATATGATGTGTAACTTTCTACATTTTCTCAGGTTGTGTTGAGGTTTTATCATATGTAATTGAAATTAAAACAGAAAATCAGCTATTTTAGCCTGATGCCTGAAATACCCTGGTGTCCTGCTTCTGGGTTCTTTGGTGGTATGGCTTCCCAGTTCTGTTGCAACTTGTTGATAAGAACCAGGTCTCTTTTGCCCCAAATAACTCTCACACATGTGCCCTCACCCAGTCCATCTGGATTTTGTTGTTGTTGTTGTTCTATAATATAAATGTATGGTGTTTGTTCAGGGTTAGGGTAGGACAAAGGTCAAGCAAGAGGGGAGATACATAAACCATACCTATTACCTATAAAAACATGCAGCCAAGGTCAAAACTGGTAGAAGCAGTTGTCATCCTATTCAAAGTACAATACAGAATTTGAATCATTATAAAACTTTCTCCCCCACCCCTTCCCTGCCTTACTACTGATCAAATAACCCAAAAGAACCTGTCCCTGATGGTTCCTAACTTCCTATCCTTTCTGGGTGAAAACATGCTGCTCCCAAACTCCATAACTAATTTTCATTTCAGACCTTGGGCCTGAATTAGTACAATGGAAACTTCTATGATGACTTCTGACTTCTACAGCAGCAACTGGATTACAACAGCTCCTTAAACTTGATTATTCACACATTGAAATAAAGTCTTTTGATTCACTCTAAGAATTGTACCTGACAATTTCATTATGCTATTTATGTTTTTGTGAAAGATAATTTAAAATTTCTTTATATAGTCAGGTGCTGGTTATCTATTCCCCAGTAGGTGAAGGGACACACACACACACACACACACACACACACACACACTAATAATAATAATAATATCTTTTTTCCCAAGTATTTTCCTGGGAGATAAGATAGGTCTATATGAAATCTTGTTCATAATACTATTGACTTAGGTGCATCTGTCTATTCTTAAAATTTAAACTCTTTAAGTTTAGAGAGTTTGGCTTCTCCTTATCTAAGTGTTCACAGCCATGCAATGGTGTTCATAACCCAATTATTGATTTCTTGCTAACAGACCTGTTCTCAGCTTCCCTAGGGTCCTGAGCAGTACGTGTGACCTGTTTATGAGATGGGATGGGTAAACCAGTTTGAGTCTTTTTGGTTGTCGTTTCCTTATTTGCCTTCTTCCACCTGTATTTTTCAGAGATGGTTCTATGGACTTTTGTCTTTGATATTACCATGCTTTTTTGTTGTTGTTGTTGTTGTTGTTCTACTGCTCTGAGGAAATGACATCTACATGACTTAATGGATTTGCTGTGAGAACCAAATGAAATGCTGCACATTTGGAGAGTAGATATGGATTGTTTTACAAATAGATGTGATTTTTGCAGAGCTGATCATTTAGTGTGAGTGTAGAGAATAGAGGCAATTGACTTGTGAAACTGGATATAAAAATGTTATTCATAAATTTTATATGTAGAAATGTTAGTAATTATATAATATTTAGTAACATTTAGAAAAAAAAATTCACTATACCAGCTCTCACTAGTGGTATCATCAACCCTCTCTGTAACTGTAGGTTCTGCATTAAAGGAGTCACCCAATTATGGATGGAAAATACTCAGGAAATAAATGAATCTCTACTGAATATGTACAGATTTTTAAAAAATTGCTCTTATTTCCTAAACCATATAGGATGACAAGTACTTACATATTATTTATATCATATTGGGTATCGTGAGTAATCTAGAGATGACTGAAAGTGTACAGGAGCATTGTGTGTAGGTGATATTCAAATACTTTAGCAATTTGTATAAGGGATATGAGCAGCCTTAGATTTCTGTATCCTCATGTGTCATAGAATCAATGAATGCTCCAAGGATCCTAAGGGGTGATGTAATTATGAAAAACAGGTAACAGAAAACAATTTTGTTTCATTGTTCAGTGGACCAGAGGTGTATAATTAGATGCAAGCACTTAGATTGCACAATGCACAGTCATACGCCCACTCTGTTATCCTCATAGGCTCAGTAAATATTGTCAGGCAGGAGTGTGGACTCTGGAACAAGATTGCCTACCTCTCATCTGGCTCTTGTACTTAGTAACCGCTGTGATTTGGATGTGAAGTGTCCCCCAAAAGCTTGTATGTGAGACAATGCAAGAAGGTATAGAGGAGAAATTACTGGGTTATGAAAGCCTTAAACCAATTAGTGGATTAACCAAGTGATGGGATTAATTGAAGGGTAATTGAAGGCAGGTGGGTGTGGCTGGAGGATGTGGGGCATTGCAAGTGTGGCTTTGGGGTATATATTTGTATTTGGCAAGTGGAGATCTCTCTCTCTTTCTCTCTGCTTACTGATCATCATGTGAGCTGCTTCCCTCTGCCACACTCTTCTGCCATTGTGTTCTGCCTCACCCAGAGCCCTGAGGAATGATGGAGCTGGCTGTCTATGGACCGAGACCTCTGACACTGTGAGCCTCTAAATAAACTCTTCCTCCTCCACAATTGTTCTGGTCAGATCTTTTGTCATTAGCAGTGAAAAAGCTGATTAAAACAGTAACTAAGGGAACCCTTTCCCCTCTTCTTCCCTATCTGTAAAATGGTGATGATGGACATAAAAGTACCTAACTTTTGGGGTTGTTGTGACAATTAGATGAATTACTACCTTTAAAGTGTTTAGAAAAGAGCCCGAATGCAGGAAACAATTTGTAGTGGTTTGCTAGAATTATCCTATTACAACAGACATCTGGATTAAAGATGAGGAACATCACCGAGCATACTGGTTTTTGTTCTCCAAGATATTTAACATATGACTGTTTTTGAATTTGTGGTTGTTAAGTGTTGTCTCTTGCATACAACCTTGACTGAGATTTTCTGGTGAAGTTCTTAGATGTAGCTGAATGAGGAAGGGGAGAAACAATAAGAGACTGATTTAATAAGTTAATGTTGGATGAGGTGAAAAAAAACAAGATAACCTACCATAGCTAAATGCTCAATGGCACGGATAATGGACACACCCTGCTCCCTATCTAAGTTCAGCCCTTGGCTTGCTGTATGTACTACACCTCCTGATCTGGGAGTCTGTATTTTATGGCTATGATGTGAGATCATGCATGGCAGTTGGACACACGGGGTAGATGTTGGTTTCTGTTCAGTTTGGCCAACTACACGTGGTTCTGTTTGATCTCAGCTATTTGACTGTGCTTTAATGACTTGGAAGAACCAGCAGATTTCCATTTTTTTTTTTTTGCAGATATTTTAGCACTTAAACATTGTCATTCACACAGTTGTTACATCGATAACAAAGCAAGCCCAAACCCTGCTTGAGCAAGGTCTGCTCCTGGGGAAATAGCCTGTCTGTTTCCACTCTGCCTCATCTGCCATATTTGAGTTGTTAATTGGAAATGGAAATGTTTCCAAATTTTCTTTCTCCCTTGGTATTGATCTTTTGGGCAAACATAAAGTCTCAACCTTGTGAGTATCATCACTATGCTTTTCTACCATGTATTATCAGTATTTAGATCTTGATTTTTTTTCTATTTCTTTCTCCTTTAAAGCAATCTGTCTAGTGAAAACCTCTTGTTAGAAGAGATTATATGATTGCTTTTTGCTTTTATAATCTGTTTGAAGAAGAAGAGGCTGCACACTTGAGATTTAAAATAATGTCTCAATAGGAAATGGCTTCTCTGTTGAAAATCTGATTTCTCACAGAGCTGCTTTTTCTTTCTTTCATAATTTTTTTTTCAGATTTGATCACATGGCTTCCAGGACATTTGTTTTATTTAAATGCAACAACACAAACATCACTAATCTGGTTTCCCCAAATTCATTTGTGTGCTCCCTGTCAACAATGGTTTTATCAGCCATCAAAATCTAATTGAAGTGGCAGTGCAGCATGTAGTCATCCAATAATTATAAAATAAACAGACTGAAAATTCAGATGCATTTGAACAAAAGCCATCAAAATAACATAAACAGGAGAAAAGGTAATTAAAGAGCTTTCTGTCTTCAGCTTTTAACATTACCGTTTTATTTAAATGCAGCGCTAGCAGGAGACCAGAGGTAGATGCATTGGCCAAATTTGTTGGCTCACACTGTTCCAAAATGTGTGCCTTTAAAAATGTGGTAAAAAAAATTTAAAGAGCACCGTAATCATGGCACCTCAAAAACATGCTTTATTTTCTCCCCTGAGGGCTTCTGTGGTAATGTGCACCCGTGACAATTAATAATAGATGACAAAAAGCACTGCCCTTTATCATCTAACCATCAGATCTTTAGAGAATTGGGTAAATAGAACGGTCTGGTTCCTGACTATAAAGTCATGATGTCGGGAGGTTGGTAAGCATACCCTGCAAACCTCCACTTGGGTTTTTCACCTTCTGGAGGAAAGGGCTGCTTGACTATCAGAGGCGCTGATGCATGAATGTAAGCAGTTTAGCAGTAAGAGACTCAAACTTTTGAAAGAGAGGTAACAAAGCCCTAAGAATAAGCCCTGGTCATGAATGTATATATAGTCCCGGGGCTGGTTGGCATAGCAACTATTCCTGAGAACCCTGGTGCTGCTTAAGTAAACAGCTGAAGCACTGAGCGTGCCTCAGCTAAGCTGGGTCCATCTGTGGCACCAGCGTGTGCAGATCACAACGGGAACATTTTCTCCAGTAGCAGATCAATGGTATTTTGGTATCTCCTCCTAATAACTATTGTTCTTGGCCCTTGATGGCAAAGCTTTTGGTTTTCTCTGTTTGGCCGTTTTATTGAACAATCCCAAGATAGGTAAATCTAACTAAATTGTCTTTGGAATAAACAAAAAGCTCAGTATCTTTTGTCTGGTATTTGCCAAGAACTTCTAAGGAAAAATGAATGGTTGATTCAATAGTGACTCACTATGATGACTCAATAGAAACAAGAGCAGCTGAAGTTTTTGCTTCAAATTTCACAAACCAGGCAATTGCAAAAGTTTTGGTATTAGACAAACTTAGCCCTGATGTCTGGCCTCACTGTAAAAAATGGTATGACATTGGGCATATTACTGATCCTTTCTGCAACTATTTTCTCATATGAGGATAATAAGAAATAACTCATGAATATTGAGGACTGAAAAACATAAAGTATTTAAAATGTTCTCAAGTACATTTGAACAGTACCCCAAAAAAGGCAGACAGCAGACCCTGTTAGGTTCCTACTCAATGTTATTTTAGAACCAGATGTGTGCCGTGCCCATCCTTCCCCATATAATTTGACAATAAATCCTAACTTTCTAAGCCAAGTGTGATTCCCCTCACCAGCAGTTTATCCATGGTGGACATGTGACCTGATTCCAGCCACTGACATCCGAGGGGAGGTCCCACTAGGCAAGTAAATTGTAGAGACCAGACACACTTACAGTAGGGTAGCAAGAAGAATTTCAGCGTAACAAGAGTGTGCAAGAAAATAGGATATGAGTTTTTATGGACTTGTAAATGGATACCCTAAATATCTGGGAGTTGTGAGTAATGATCAGAAATTTCTCTTTGGGCTGGGCTTCTTTCTCCTGTGGTACTTTTCTAGAACTAGACTTGGCAGCCTGATGCATTTAGAAGACATTCAGAATTTTAAAAGTACATTCTATAATGCTTTGAAAAAATACAAACCTGAATAATTCACTTGTGTCTTGTTTCTGTGGAGAAGGGATACAAGAGAAGAGCTCTGTTTTTTTTCTCTCTCTCTCTCTCTCTCTTTCTTTCTTTTTTTTTTTTTTTTTGAAACTTTTTTGAGTTCTTTTGGGAAAGCTCTTTTCAGACTCGAGCAAGGAGAACCTAAATAAGGGCTGTAAGTGGTAGGTCCTGTCTTTCCTTGGGGAGTCTGTTCCAGACCACCCATTTCTGACAAGGAAAGAAACTTTAATAAGAATCAGTGCTGAGGCCAATTTGAGTCTCTTTTATTCACATCAAAAGAACTGTGCTTTCTGAGAAACATGAACTGAGAATCGAGAACTTCTGAACGTCTGGGAAAGAATTCTGAATGTTTTATATTCAGACTCCCGTGCCTTGATCCCCCTTATAAATCTTTGCCCAACAAGGAGTCCTTCCAAGTTCAGAATGATTTATTTTTATCTTGCTTTTACTCCTGATAATTTAAAAGTTTTGTGTTTCCAAGAATTTGGAGTGTTTCCATGAATCATATCTTTTTCTGATTATTGTAAGTTCAGGTTTTTCTTCCTCTGTAAAATTCAAGACTTTACAAAGAAGGATGAGATAACAAAGGATGAAACCCAGCATCTGTCTGTGAGCATGAGTTCATCTCCTTGGGAGTTACACTGCATAATCTGCCACTAATATGATGCATGATATTGTCTTGGCAGTTTATTATTTTGAGGCAATAGAACCTAACACATTGGAAGGAGCTATCTTGATCTATTATATCAAGAGTCCACAATTTATAGCTCTGTCTATTTGGTAGTAAAAGACACTCCCTGAGAGATAGAAGGCATGTTTGTATCTATATTGATAAGAATATGGTCCTTTAAAAATACCTTGATATCATTTCATTGGAATGGTGTCTGTGATTCAGGTGAAAATTCTTTTGTTTACAACTTCATATTTTATACAAACATATGAAATAGATGTCTGGTTGATGTGCATCATTATAGTTAATCTCCACAATGATCTGTGAGGTGAGTTATGTTAATTTGTGGTTCAGAAACGAAAGGCCTGAGGTACACAGGAAGTTCAACAACTTGCCTGTCATTGCAGAGCACCTGAGTGGCAGAGGAACCCAACCTTAGGCTCTCAGGTCTTTCAATTACCTGAATTGACTTGTTTGTTTGATATTTTCACAGCTACACTTGTCTGTATCTGTGGATGGGCATAAGTCAAACACTATCTATTCATTTATACTTTGGGGGGATGTGCCAAAGTGGTGACGCACACCTGTAATCCCAGCAATTTGAGAGGCTGAAGCAGGAGGATCACGAGTTCAAAGCCAGACTCAGCAAAAGTGAGGAGCTAAGCAGCCCAATGAGACCCTGTCTCTAAATAAAATACAAAATAAGGCTGGGGATGTGGCTCAGTGGTTGAGTGCCCCTGAGTTCAATCCCCAATACTCCCTTACCCCAAATAATAATAATTTGGGGGGATGCTTCTATATCGAGTTCCTACAATAGGGCTAATGGCTGGTTATTTCTCCATCTCGAGCCAGGTTAAGTTTCCTTCCCTTATGGAGATCCCACATTCCAGGTCTACTATTCACCCATGCACATCACTCCAAGGGTAGGATATCACATACCTGGGGTAGCACTTCTGCCCTCAACCCTTAGCACAAGCCCTGGAAATTATTCAAATTAGCCAATCCACGGGATGCCTACAAATGGAGCTAACCCCACCTCAACTGCCATTCTACGGCACTTCCTACATCTCCAGTTTGCTGTTCCCTTCCTTGGTCCAACCCCCTGTGTGGCCCTGACAGGCAGCCTTTTCTCTCTGGAGCTGTAAGTAATAAAGAGTTTGCCTTTCATCTATCTGAGTTTCATTGTGTTGTGTCTCGCCTTCAAAAGAATCTTTAAATCTTATACAACACCACTTTGGAGTTTAAATTTGTCCCTAACCTTTTTAGTTGAACTATGATATAACTGGAAAAGCTTTAGATAGGGAGACACGAGATTGGCCTTCTGCAATAGGCTTCGTATGCCTTTAAGCAGGTTTATTTAACCTCTAAGAACCTCAACTTCCTCACCTATAAAATGAGCAATAACCCTCAAAGCAACAATTCCTGTTCTGGGTTGGAATTTGATCATTTTGTGGTATAAACTGTTGGTGCCCAAGTACAAGAACACTTGAGGAAGAACTGAAAGAAAACTTTTCACCTGGGAACCAATGCCGGCGATATTCTACAGATGCAAATATTTAATATGGTCTATTCCCATGTAAGTCATAATAACATGATAAAAGATATCATGAAGAAATCTTTTTGTAAAGATGATTTTATTTAAAAGCATACAGACTGTGACTTTTGCTAATAAAACAATAAAGACTGGTAGCTAGCTAGGCTGCTTGGTAGCCCATCACAGTAGCCATCAAAATCTTGCTTGTTACAGGGTTCTGAATGTGTCCTTTCCAGATTGTTGTACCCTATGAATTGAGTTTCATAGTCCTTTCTCTCTCTTTCTGTCTCTCTGTCTCTCTGTCTCTCTGTCTCTCTCTCTCTCTCTCTCTCTCTCTCTCTCTCTCTCTCTCTGTGTTGTGTGTGTGTGTGTGTGTGTGTGTGTGTGTGTGTGTGTGTGTTTCCTTCTCTCTCCCTCTTTGGTCAGAAACTTCAGCAGCTGCTGAAGCTGCAGATTTTGGTGTCATTGACCTGTCTTCCTCTTTGGCGGTTGATGAATCTTTGGGGAGAGGTGTCTGCAATCCTGATGGAGAGTCAGAAAACAGAGCTCCTGTGAATGGCAGCCCCTGGATGCCTGATTTTTTTTTCCCCTGAAAGATAGGTGCTTGATCAGGCAAGCAAGAGCTTAATGATTTATGCCTTTATGCCCAGCACCAGATAAAGTTAGACTACATCCTAATGTGTGAATAGAAGGAAAAGCTATTGCTGCACATTGCTTGTCAGTGATAAATTCTACCCAAAAGAAAAAGAAAGAAAGAAAGAAAGAAAGAAAGAAAGAAAGAAAGAAAGAAAGAAAAGAGACATATGTTATTAAGTAGCTTGTATTTGAAATGGTTTCCAAGTTTTAGCAACCCAGGGATAATGATAATAATAGAAGAGGGAGTCTTAAAATACTTGGGTGGCCCTCATCCTCTTCCCTCCATGCTTTGTCTTTATTCAAGATTGAGGTCAGGGTTTTCGGAAGTATTTGAATTTCAGAACTGGAATGGATGAAAAATAGCATTGCTAAACTTTGGGAGAAGCATGAGGTTTTTTGTAACCTTTCATCATGCCTTTCCTAAAGACAAATAATTGTGTTTTAATAACAAAATAAGAGATGGGTTCGAGATTCCTTGTTGAAATTAAAAATAGAACTGAGGCTTTAGATAATAATATCCAGTCATCCTGGAGTTTCTGAGAGGTTCTGCTGGTTTTGTAATTGGGTAGTCTTTTCATTGTAGACTTTTATGCAATACTTTCTCCTCCATTTCGACACCAATTCTACCAATTGTTTAAGGCTCAGGACAGGCGAAAGACATTGAGTCAGTGGAACTTTCTATAATAGAGCAGACCTTGGTACTCTCCTCAGACACCCTCAGTCCTTTCACCATTTCTGTGTGCTCTTCTGACCACAGGCACTTGAACTTTCTTCCAGGGACTTCCTCAGGCTACTCCAGGCACTTGGCCTACTGGGATGACATGGGCAGAGAGCTCTTGGGCCTGGGAGCTACCTCCCCCTGAGATGCCCTTGGCCAATGGCTGACTGGTGAAGCATCCCCGAAGCTCATTTCCCCTGCTCAGGACTATCTCCAAGGCACTAACTAACTTTCCAGATCTCCCATGGAGGATCAGGCTGTAGTAATCTTCTTTGAGACTTTGAAATGTTACCTGGCCCTGGCTTCTTCCCCTTTCCTGTCTTACCTTCTCTAATCCCATAATTAATTTTAAGAGCACTTGAATAATGCAAATCTTATCTCAAGGTCGGCTTCTGGGGAACTTGATCTAAAAATGCAGCCTTTTCTGTGCCTTGTAATAGTGATTGCCTGGTGGTTGAACACTAGTGCTAAGCTTCATCCTTATAACTGTCTCTCTTTACTCCAATGCGATTGTGACCTTTCTGATGGTTGTTGGAATCCTCCTTGATGCTTACCATTTTTATGCTGTTACCTGATTCCTCATCTATTTCCGAAAAGATTCTTTAGGGGTTTTTACAATAAATGAGTTGGGATAGAATAAAACCAAAATCTGTGGAAAAACCCAACAATTCCACACTGGGAGAAAAGCCACCCAAATTGACAATAACACTTAGTTTGTATATCCTAGCAGCGAGGACAAAGATGAAAACATGATTACCTAGCAAATTTTCAACCTTTAGTGGTATGAAGTTGTTTTAATTTTCTTTTGCCTTGTAACTCGCGACTCCCAAATCTAAAAGCTTGAAATCACAAACATACGTTATCTCACATTGTTTCTGAAGGGCAGAAAATGGAGAGCAGCCTAGTTGGGTGGCTCTGGCTCTCAAGAGGTTGTCTCAAGCTGCTGGCAACAGCTGCTGTCATGTCAGGGCTCGACTGGGCTGGAGAATCCATTTCCAAGTTCACTTATGAGGCTGTTGGCAGCTGCAGCTCCTCCTGGCTCTGGCTCCTGTCCAGAGGCTACCCCTTTTCACCCATGCACCTCTCTGTAGTCTGCCTGGGTGTCCTTATGACACAGAGGATGACTCACCCAAAGTAAGGGATCTGAGAAAGACAGAAAGCCAGGATGGAAGCTGTGCTCTTGGTAACCTATTCTGAGACATGTCAGGCCCTTACTTCTGCTGTGTGTTGCAGGTCTCCAGGATCAACCAAGGAACAATGTGGGAGGGGGCTATACACTGCAAGAAGCCAGGAAGCAATCACTGGGGGCCACCATGGATGATGGTGACCACAGAAGTATACCTCTTTACACAAAGGAGGGCCATGTGTACATTTTTGATATACTCCATGTCCTCATCATAAAGGATTCTCAGAAAAATATTCAAAATCCACCAGTCCTCCATAATGTTTTTTTCCATAAAGAGGAATAGGCCAATTAAAAGTGTTGAGGACTAAGTACCCTGTCCTGAATACTGCAGTGGATGCAGATTCAGATACTTTAAAGTCAGCCTTTCACAAAAGTGTCACAGGCACATCATTTCCACTTTGCTTCTAATGCTCACACTCGAAAGCAAGTGCTTAGATTTTCGCAGCAGCTTCTCAATGCATCTTCCTTTTGTGTAGAGTCTCCACATCCTATATCTCACTTTCAACATGTCATTATTGCTTAATGACTCATTACTAATAGAATAAAGTCCAATCTCCTTGGCTTCTCAAAAGCAGAATTCATCTATTCAAGACTCTATTTCATTGCTTCTATCATGAGCCCTTTAATTCAGCTTTGAAGTAATTTTACTGTTTCTCACCCTTTGTGCTAATTTTTTTTTTGGATTGAACCCCAGGGTACTTAACTACTGAGTCACAACTCCAGCCCTTTTTTTAAAATTTTTTATTTTCAGGCAGGGTCTCACTCAGTTGTTAGGGCCTTGCTAATTTGCTGAGTCTGGCTTTGAACTCATGATCCTCCTTCCTCAGCCTCCTGAGCCACTGAGATTATACTTGTACCACTCTGCTCAGCTCTTTGCTAATTTTAACTTGTTCTTGTTGCTGTTTCCCCTATGGGGAATTTTCTATCCGATTATTTGGTATCCTCAAGTTCTGGTTGAGTCGACCTTTCCAGTATTTTCTTATCTTCATCACCTCTGCCTCAGTATTTCTTTCTTTCTTTCTTTTCTTTTCTTTTTTTTTTAGAATGGAAAGTAGAGGCTTTATTAAAGGACAGCAGAAAAGACTTCTCCTGGAGGAAGAAGGGAACCCAAGAGATAGAATCCTCTGCCTCAGTGTTTCTTAGGTGGATTATGTTTTTAGTTGTAGATGGACAGAATATCTTTATTTATTTATTTATCTCTATGTGGTGCTGAGGATTGAGCCCAGTGCCTCACCTGTGTGGGGCAAGTGCTCTACCACTGAGCCACATTCCCAGTCCCCTTAGGTGGATTATTATCATTTCCAGATTCTTTTTCTCCAAACCATCTTCCATATTGCTCCATTGTTGTTTTTAAACACCATACATGGATTACATCATTTTGGTTAAAACAAGCGAACACTTGTCACTTAGTAGTTACTCAGTTTGTCACTTATTAGGTATTTAGCAATTGATAATTGCCTGAATAAAAGGTCCAGATAAAGTCCCAGTCTTCATTTCCATGAAGTCCTCCTGTAATTCTGGCTCTCGCTATGCTTTTTCCTTCTTTTGAAGTCTGGGATATTTATTGTCCCCATCATTCATTTTAATGTTTGATACTATGCTTCTTCCCATTATTACTTAACTATTTTTTCCCCTTTATTCATTCAACACCTTTTTGAGTACTTTCCACGTGCCTCACACCATTCTAGGTCTTGGGGGATACAATGCTTAGCAAAAACAGATAGTTTTCTGCTTTCATGGCCTTTACTGTTTGGTTGCAAACAGATGAAAGTTAATAAACTCACCAAGAAAGTGAAGTCACATATTGAGGAGAGTACTGTGAAGGAGGAACACCTGAAACAGAGTTCCTGAAACACAGGAACCAGCCCAAGATTCCTACTTCAGAGAGGCTCCTCTGAGGATGTGACTTTGGTGCTGAAATCTGAACAATGAGCAGAAACCACATAGCAAAGAGGGCTCCAGTGGGGGAAGAAGTGAAGGTAAAAATAGTGCCTTAAGCAAGGTAATGACATGCATCAGTGTCCTATGGTGGGGTAAAGATTAAAGAGAAGGTCAAAGTGATTGGATCCAGGAATGGAAAGAGGACGCTAATGGAAAAAAAAAATTTGTTGAAATCTGAATAATGTGTGGAGTTCAGTTACTAGTAATGTATAGATGTTGGTTTCTAAGTTTTGACAAATATATCACAGTAATGGAAAATGGTAACATGAGGGGATTCTGAAACTGGGTGTGGGGTATGCAGGAACTTGCTACTATCTATGCAAATTTTCTAGAAATCCACAATTATTCCAAATTAAAAGTTTATTTTTAAAACTAGTCCAGGGGTTGGGATTGTGGCTCAGCAATAGAGTGCTCGCCTAGCACAGGCGGGACCCAGGTTTGATGCTCAGCACCACATAAAAATAAAGGCATTGTGTTGTGTCCATCTATATCTAAAAAATAAATATTAAAAAAAGGAAAGAAAAGGAAAAATCCCTTTCACTTTTAAAAAAAAGGGGGGGTGGCTGGGATTGTGGCTCAGTGATAGAGTGCTCACCTAGCACGGGCAGGAGCTGGGTTCGATCCTCAGCATCACATAAAAATAAAAAAGGCATTGTATTGTGTCCATCCACATCTAAAAAATAAATATTAAAAAAAAAAAGTCCAGAATGAAAGAAGATCAGTGTGTAAAGGAAGAATGGTACAATATAAGGCTGAGGATTGAGACCTGTGCAACACTTCCAGGGGCCTTAAACATCATCTTATAAATATCATTACCTTGGAGTAAGGGGAAAGCTGTGATGGTCTTGAACAGCGAATGGCACGACAGAGCTCCATTTGAAAATAGCACCAGCCAGGAGAAGTGGATTGGAGGGGTACACAGGTGGGGAAAGTGGGCCAGGTCAGACATTGTGACTGTTTTTAGACTATAATTGTGTTGGGTTAAGTTAGAGGCAGAATTTCTTTAACAAGATACATGCATATACCTTGGATTGTATTTATCTTTAATTTTACTTTAGTTTTTATCATAGAGTTCTGCACATACTGTCTACACAGTACATATTCATTGAATAAAAATAGGAATAGAAAAACAGACAATTTTCAAAACAGGAAAAGTTCGGGTTAAGCAGTCCCTGGAATCAGCAGCCCCTTGGCAGTATCTTGGTGGCCTTGTCCAAAACTCTAGGGCCAGGATTGGTGACTTCAGACAGAATCAATAGATCACCTTGCAGCTTTTCCTTTTGCTTTCCAGGGTCCTTACTCAGGTTGAAGCAAGTTGAAGTGCAGAGAGCCTTCTGTATATGGCTGCTTCCTTAGAGCAAATTCATTCTGCATATCATTTGCATTTTGCCTTCTTGGTAATAGAAGTAATCTTAGCTCTTTTAGAGGCATCTCTAATTAGAGGTTCTTCACCTCCTGAGGGAAAATGTCCTAATTTTCTGATGGAGTGGAGAGTCTGCAGAAGGGCTTCAGAGTGACTGAGCAAGGGACGCTGGCAAGGGTCCCCTTAGCTTCCTTCAGTTGAGATTCAACAGTTTAGGCAAAGGCTATTTTCTGCAAGCCTTTCTCATTTGAAAAGACAACACAGATCTTTTAAAAGTCATCTCTTGGGCTGATTAGTGAGGAGATCAGGTGGAGACTGTTGGGTTGCTTCCAACCTGGAGGAAGAAGAAAATAAGAATGATGAACATTCTAGGATGATTTCAGCCAGGTGGTCCTGAAGATACCAGCTTCTCTCCTAGAATCTTTGTTCTAACACTTGTGCTCAATGTTTAGACAGGGCTATCGCTACTCCTGTTTGTTTTCTAACACATGACCAATTTTAGCCAATGGAGTGTATATCGTGGATCTCAGAGGTTAATCTTTTCCTTTTCTTGTCTCCTCTCCTTCCCAGACATGCATTCATTTGACTGGCAGCCTGGAAAATTGAAAAATGCCACAGGGGTTATTAAGGTGGAAATCGGTTCTGCTCTTTGAAGCTCTGCAAGCTAGTTATTGCTGCACCTATAATATCCAGGCATCAGAATAGCACGTATTGTTCTTAGCTTGCCTGACACAGACCCATATCAGCTGTAACACCCAGATAAAATGAAGGGGTCTCAAGATGTCATTTCTCTACTCGGAAACATATCCCTTTGGTCGATTAAAACAGAGTCCCTGAAGTTATTAGAATGTATTCTGTGTCTGTGTGCACACACATTTGATTTACTTTTGTTCTTATTAAAATGGTAAGCCTAGAAAAAAAAGGAGAAAAGAGAATCTCCCATAATCCATATTTTAATAATTGCCTGAGTGCACATGTACTCTACGGAGACTTTCCTGTTTCTGTAACTATTTACTTTGCTCCTTTACGAAATGTGTGTTACTTACCTGGCCTGGTAGACCATGACCCAGCTCTGGCCTAACATGTAATCCTGCACTGAGCTTCCTCTGAGCCTTATAGTGTGTTAAGTCTGACTGTAGAATGGAGATATTATTTTAATGGATCCGTTTCACAATAATGGCTCCATATTCTATAAATTGCATTGAGTCTTTATGATGTTAATATATAAATATTAAGAAAACCATTGGGGAAAAGTTGCTGTGTAATTGAGATAGCCTATTTTCCAATGTTAATAACTTCTTCATTAATTTTTTTTTCCTCCATAAAAATATGGAGGGAGTTTAATCCACATTAAAAACTTATCAACATATATTTTAAAAATGAAATTTTATTTCACACCCCATCTTAATAACAGGAAGCCATACCACCCCTCAACTGGAAAACCTCTATGCATCGTT
Source organism: Callospermophilus lateralis (assembly GCF_048772815.1). NCBI lineage: Eukaryota > Metazoa > Chordata > Mammalia > Rodentia > Sciuridae > Callospermophilus > Callospermophilus lateralis. The sequence continues at coordinate 59,932,509 of NC_135316.1, forward strand.
AAACAGGACAAAGAAAGGAAAAGGAAACACCCCAAAGCCAAAGTAATTCCTGGTAACAAGAAACTTCAGAGAGATTCTTCAGGAGAGAGATTTTGTTTGTCTCTATTTAGCTTTAGGGGAAATAGTCTTTTTTATCATGTTGCCCCAGGCAAAGATTCAGTATTAGCAGTAATGCCTGTTTTTGATGAAGAACAGGAGAAAGGAAAATAATCTACAATAACACAAAACCCTGATCATAAAACTGAAATCAAAATTCATGTCCTACTTCAAAAATTCCACGTCTGTTGTTGGCCTGTTAGATTGTATATCAGTTAGGGTCCTGGCAGGAAACAGATTTCATTCTAGAAAGTTCCAATGAGACTTTAATAAGAGTACTTACAAGCAGAGAAATGCACAAAGGATGGTGAAATGCTCATCCAGGGACTGAAGGCCCAGAGGTGCCACACCCAGGCTGAGGGGACAGGGAAAAAACTGTGACACTGGGAGTACTTGCACTGCAGGGGGCACCACTGCCTCAGGGGAGGGACAGTATCTGCAGAGGCCTTTGGAAGCACGATGAGCAGCAGGAGGAAGAAACAGCAGAACCTGTCCACTCCTGCTGGGAGGTGCTGTCACCAAGGCCACCCAGAAAGCAGCTAGCTGGGAAGTCCCCGAGGGAGGCGTAGTCTGCAAAGGACGCTTCCTGAGCATCAAAGTAGGGCAGATGAAGGCAGGGAAGAGACTCAAAGAAGGAAAATACCTATAACAGCTGGTTCCTGGATTACTAAAAAGCTAGCATTATTGATGTCTAAAAGTCTAAATTACTAGTAAGGGATCACACCTTTCACCCTTTATGAGAAAGGAGTCTGAAGTTCCATATTTTATTTCATCCGAGGTGAGAATTTCAAAATGACTATTGGCAGGTTTTTCTTTTTGCTTGACAAAAAAATATTCAAAATTTTATCTAATAGTTTAATATCCCTGTAGGAAATTACAGATTCCAAAGGATTTTTCACATACAGTATCACATTGAACCCTAACGAAAGCCCCAAGAGAGAGGTATTATTTTATTCATTTTATAGATGAGAACATTGCGGCTCAGAGCCTAAAATGAATTTCCCCCAGTATCCTAAATCAGAATTAGCAGCATCAAGATGCAAACCTAGGTCTTCTGACTCCAGATCCTATGCTTCATATATTACATTACTCTGCTTTTTTCAAAATTAGAATGTCATATACTTTTGAGAGTAGAAATACTGAAGAAAGAAGAACAAGACTGTCTGTATCCTTCAAAAATATTGCATTTTCAGGAAAACTAGAGTATCTCTGTCAGGTAAGTTCAATGTCAAGAAGCAAAGGAGAGCCCCAAACCTCAAGTTCAGTGGAATGAAATGAAGCAGTGTTATGGTCTGGATATGAAATGTTCCCCAAAGGCCATGTGTGCAGGGCTTGGTGACTAGCATGTGGCAGAACCCTGAAGAGGTAGGGCCTAGTGGAAGGAAGTCAGGTCATTTGGGGCGTGCCCTTTCAGGACATATGGGAACCTGGGTCTCTCCCTGCTCCCTCCCCCTCACCCTGTCTGTCTATCTCTCTATTTTTCTGCTTTCCAGTCAACATGACCAAATATTTTTTCTCTGCATCTACATTCTGCCATGAATGTGGTTCTCCCTACCCAGAGGCCCAAAAAGGACAGAGCCAACTGATCATGAACTGAAACCTCTGAGACTGTCCGAGTAAACCTTACCTCTTTTTAAGTTGCTTTTCTTGGGCATTTTGTTCCAGTGATGGAAAGCTGGTTAACACAAACATGGAGAGATGTAGGAGAAGATTTGGGAGCAGAGATTGGAAAGAGACCTTGAGGAAATGGTAAGAAGTAAGGAGGGGACTTCTGTGAGGAGCTTGCCTCCCTGAGAGTGTGGTTGGGAAAAGAGAGTGAAGCAAAGGCTGTCATATTTCTGAGTACAGTTCACAAACTACTTGCATCAGAATCACCTGCGTTACTTATGAATAAAGTCAATCCTGGATCTCCTGCTGACTGACAGAGTCAGAATCTATATGAGAAGAACTACTCTTGAATATTTTGACATGTTCTCTCCATTAGTCCCTACCTTCCCCCAGCCCTAGTCGCCCTAATACACACACACACACACACACACACACACACACACACCCCAAGGTTGAAAACTGCTGGCAGAGAGCAAATTTGGGAAGCTTGACTAAAATGCACTCTGTAAGAGAACTATAAATATTTGGTCTCAGCTCAGTTTTCTGGCATGGCTGAACGTAAGCCATCTGATTACCTCTCTATCGTCCCAACTTCTGTTTCTTTGCTTCAATTATACCTTTTGAATAATCTTTAGAAAATGTATTTTCTAATTTTATGCTTTAATAAACAAGGTATATTAAACACAAATTGACTTTTCAGATTCTTATAGAGCTTTGAGTTAAATATTTTCAACATCAATTATGGTAAACATTGAAGATGTAAATGTAGCAAATTGGGAAACTGGTTTGAAACTGTATTTGATGCTGAAAGCACTTTTTAAAAGGAATCCCCTATCCCAGCCTCCATTCGTGTTTTTTAATCTCGTTTTCACAAAAGTGGTGTGAAGAAGGAACAACGTCCAGACCTTTAAGGTGAGGGAATAGGGCTGCCTTCCCACCCCAGCCACATTTATTAACAGCAGATAAATTCATATGCAAGATGTTTTCTAACTAACATTAAAATTTTCTTTTCTGTTTAATCATTATCCCTATGCAGAATTCAAAACATTATGCATTATTTCAGCGTCAATAATGTAATCTCACAGCAGCTTTCTTTCAACTCACTCTAAGACTCTAGTTTTTTTTAAAAAATATTTTTTAGTTGTAGATGGACATAATACATTTATTTATTTATTTATTTTTATGTGGTACTGAGGATTGAACCCAGTGCCTCACACATTTGAGGCAAGCACTCTGTCACTGAGCCACAATCCTAGCCCAAGACTCAAGTTTTTGGGTAAGAGAGATCCTGGGTAATAGTGTTGATAGTAGGGAGTATAATTTTTTGGGGGGTGGGTGGGTACTGGGTACTGAACCTAGGGGCATGCAACCATTGAACCACATCCCCAATCCTTTTTTTTTTAAAAAAAAATTTTATTTAGAGACAGGGTCTTGCTGAGTTGCTTAGGGCCTCGCTGAGTTGCTGGGGTTGGTTTTGAACTTGTAATCATCCTGCCTCAGCCTCCTGAGCAGCTGGGATTAAGACATGAGCCACAGCTCCTGTCTTAGAATATTTTCATTGAAGCTCTTGTTAATCATCTGGAACTTCATTCTATGGAGTTTGTGTTTACAATGCCAAATAATAAAGTAGAGGGTTAATGTCAAAATGTCCGAGGATCTTCTCATCCAGATTCTGGTCAGTGAGAGATCCAGGGTATTAGTAAATACAATTAAATACTACTAAATTGTATTTGAAAAGTCTTTTTAAAATTTTTTTTTAGCAGGTACTTGTATTATAGGATTTCAACTGGGAAGAGAGTTATAATAGGGTAATCACAGTTTTAACACAGTGACTGAGACTGGCTTTAATTTAACTGTGACTCTGAAGGCCATGTCTGCAGATGGGCTCTGCTGATTGAGAGAGCCATAGATTTTGTAAATAATAATCTTTGGTTGGGTTTGTACAATTCCCCTTTGTTCATTGTCATTTGGAATGACAAGCATATTGTTTATCTTCCCTAAATGAAGGTAGAATTGTTTTTCAACCACCAAAGCAATACACATTGGTTAATTTTCTTCCCCCTTCATTACTAGATTGTATTTCAGGTCTAAAAACTTGGAGTTGTTTCTCTAATAATGACATGGATTTGAGTTTCTCCATTAAATAGGGAGTAGTGCTTCTTAAATTAACCTGTATAGTTTTGATTTAGCTGTCCTGGGTTAGTCATGGAATTAATCCCCCTGCCCCAAGCTTATTTATAACTTAAGAGTGTGACCTCACTTGAAATAGGCTCCATGCTAGCCTTCATTGGCATTAACCTAATGGTTATTTAAAAAACTAAAGTTCTTATCTCTGAGGGCTTTTCCAAAAAAATCCAGCAATTTCTTTTTCAAATATCCATGATTTCTTCAAGGTCATAGTTTATAAGAGACAGAAGAAAATACAAGCATTATATGTTTTGGTATGAAGATAACACAGAACAATCTCTGGCAGTAATTTCCTGCAAGTTCTTATCAAAGCAATTTAAGACAAACAATTGAAAGTGAAAATTAAATGTGATCTCTTTTGGGGAGAAATGTGTTCACAATGCCAGATCATCAATTATATTGAATTCCTCTTCTCTGAACTGACCAGTTGTTCGTCACCCCAGCCTGTATCCCAGAGAGCTCTACAAACAGAGCTTTTAGCAGGAGTTAATACTGGACCTGGCCATTACCTTAAGGTAGAACATTTATAGGGCCTGATACCCGCTTGAATATTATTAATTCTTGGATTAGTATGAAACAAATTATTCAGCTATTCTTTAGAAGTCTAATTACATATATGCATGAGTGTATGTGTTTCTCACACCCAATTTTCTTTGCCTTCTGTTCTGCTATTACTGGAAAGCAGATGTTTATTTTAAATTCTATTTCTTTAATATGTGACTAAGTAAAAATAGGAGGCTGAATTCTTTCTTTCTTGAACTTCTGCCTAAAACATTAAACTATACTAATATCAACCCTGCAGAATCTGTTTAAAAATAGGAGCAACTGCGGTGCAGTATTTCCTGACTGAAAGCTAAAGCTTTCCTATTGAAAGAAAGCTGGGAGGAAGGAACAATTGAAAGATTCTAAGTGCATCACGTCTGAAAAAGCCAAAAGACAAGCCGGGGGTATGAAAACTTTCCATCATATTCCTTTCTTCTTTCTGTCTATACAATAAAGATACCATAGGACTTTTGAGTCCTTTCAGAATGCTTGGCTGGAAGTTTGTTTTCAGATTGCTAGAAATTTTTCTATTTTGTAAACACAGAGCGTATATTCTTAATTTGGTCATATCCCGAAATTAAATAAAATTCCTTTCTCTCCAGTTATCCTCACTTGCACCACTTTATAGAATAACAAAGGATGGCTGATTCTCATCCCTTCAGCTGACAGTCACCGCATTTTCCTTCTTCTGTTTACCACTTGAAATTTTGGCATTTTTCCCTCTATATTGATGTGAAACAGAAAAGCTTGATGTGACAAGAAATGGAAACTATTTATACATTTCTTTCCTTGTGGCTTAAAACATACACAGGTTTCTGCATTCTAAAGGGGTGGGTTTTGAGTGAGGGGGTTTCACGGCCTTTTCTCCCCCGTTGGCAGAGTTGGAAGGCAGTTTCAAGGGTCAGGACCTGCAGCTGGAGGGGCTGGAGGCATGCCGTGGGCAGGAGCGGGGATGCTGCTGACCATCTCCAACACACAGGAAAGCCCTTGCAGCCAAGGATTGTGTGGCCCCCAATGTCAATAGCTCTGAGGGTGAGACTATTCTAGAACATTCCCTCTAAACCTTGCTGGACCCTTCTACCTACTCTGCCCGCTCTCTCTGGCTCCTCTCCAGTTTTCCTCTGCCAAGCATTCCCCGGATTTTCACTCAGTCCGGGTTATCTCCATTCCATCATGGGCGGTCAACTTGCCTTATGAGAGCCAAAGGGCTTTCAATGTTTTTTAAACCTCATCTTCTTTAATAGTGAGGCATTTAATCCTCTTTTTCCTTTTGATATTCCGCATGCTCCCCCTTCTCCCTCCCTTGGTCCATCTATAGACAGTTCTACATTTTGCCATCCCTTCTCTATCTCATTCTCTATGGGCTCAAACACCCCTGCCTTTCACAGGGATCACTGAGGCCTGGATTGCTCTGTTGAGGGGCTTGAGAACGACCCAGTTCCATTGCTGACTCGGTTTCCTCTGTGTCACTCGGGTGGGTCATACCCTGGAGGCACCCAGCCCTGGGCTCATGGAGGGTACCCTGTGGAAGCCACACTGCTACCACCGAGTTCCCATTGGTGATGCTGCCTCTTCAGAGAGCAGCAGTGATGTGTGTCAGGCCTGTGCATGGTGTATTCCACACCTCTTCTCTGTCAGGTTGACACTGTTTGAGTCAGTGTTTTGCTGCTGTGATGAAAAGACCTGACTAGAACAATTTTAGGGGAGGAAAAATTATTTGGAGACTCGTGGTTTCAGAGGTCTCAGTCCTTAGAAGGCTGGTTCCATTCCTTGGGGCTCAAGGTGAGGACGTGTGGCAGAAGATAGAGTGGCAGAGGGAAGCAGCTCACATGATGATCAGAAAGCAGAGAGCGAGAGAGAGAGAGAGAGAGAGAGAGAGAGAGAGAGAGAGTCCATTCACCAGATACTAATATATGCCCTAAAGCCATATCCCCAATGCCTGTCTCCTCCAGCCACACCCTACCCACCTTCAGTTACCACTCAGTCAATCCTATCAGGTGATTAATTCACTGATTGGGTTAAGGCTCTTATAACCCAGTCATTTCTTCTCTGAACTTTCTTGCATTGTCTCACACAGGAGCTTTTGGGAGACGCCTCCCATCCAAACCATAACAGACACTAATCCGTGGTACGCAAGAGGAGAAGAAGACTAAGAGTTTCAGCAACCCATCTGATGATGTTGATTTGCAATGGGTAGAACTAGTAATTATACCCAGGACTGTTTGGTTTAAAGCCCACACTCTATAGGATTATGTTGCCTCTGTGTGCTGCATATAGAGGCCTTCCTATGACACCTGGGTGTATCCCAGAGCTTGGAGACTTTTCGTAAATCACTGACAGGCTTTCAGATGGCCAGGATGGCTTGAATCCCACTGACCTGTTGTTCCCCAAGATGGCAACTCTTCTATTGCTTTTTATTCTCCTATTTTCTTGGACAGAGTAAGATTGGTTTCATTCATTTACTCAGTTTCTAACATAATTCGGCAGGTAGGCTCATTGCTGGAGTCCTTGGCGACTCATCTGAGATTCTGGGATTAGAGTGGCGCCCATGGGCTCTATAATCTGACCGGCTTGGTTCAGTGCCACCCCGCTCCTCCACAGTGCTCTCCTTCTTGGTGACCTGTCTTACTTCTCTCACTCTCAGACCGGTCACCTTCTAAAAACAACATAGGAACACTTCAGATCATAGCATCATGGAGGCCCTCCAAGACCCTTTATACAAAGCCTTCCCCCGTGTGGGGTAACCAGGATAAACCCCCCTCCATGGGCTCTCTCATTCAAGGTGGCAGGGTGTGTGGGGCGGTGGCATGCTTGCAAACACAAAGCATCCATACAAAGTGCTTTGGCACTACTTAAAACAGCTGTCATCTGTTCGATAGCAGACCAGGGAAGAGGTAGGGTGAAATGTGAAACACAGGTGGGAGATTCTTTAAGCAGATAGATTCTATTTTTGTAGTTTTGCTCTGGTGAAAGCGGCTTCTATTTCCTTGCTTAACCCCTGTCGGAGAATTCCTGCGTGCAGCATGGCAAATGACTGCTACAGCCTGCTGGAGAGACGGCTGCTCTTCTGTCACGGGTGGAGATTTTCCAGTGCATAAAAGTGTGAAAGTTTATTATAAGGGCGTGAATGTTTTTGTAAACAAGATATTCTAGATGTTATTTCTACCCACTATTTACCATGCTCTTTGGGCATGGATGCTTAGAAAAATCTTGCAAAATACTATTCAGGTAGCTTTGGTCTCTTGAGCTCATCCCACCATTGCCTGTCTTTTCTTAGATTCATCTCTCCAATTGTAGAGACAGTACCCGGGCAGACCATCCAGCATTCCTCACCTCCATCTGCCAGTGATTTTGGAGACTGGAAAAACTCAGGGTTCACCTCACTGAATCCCCTGTGTGGCCATGAGAAATAGCTGTGGCCAGTGATGGATAAGTGGAAGCTTGTAGGAGGAATGAGGTCTCCAAAAGTTTTAATTTTTCCTAATGAAAGGGTCTTCTTTCTCTTTTCATTCCTCCTTTTGTCATCTCTTTTTCTTTCATTTACTCTTTTTTTAACCTCAAATGAAATTACTATAATTGGAGTTGCAGCAGCCATTTTGTGATCAAGAGAAAGGGCCAAGAAAATAAGTGAAAATTCCAGCTCTTATCTTTTGCAACTACAGAACTAATAATACTAGTAACTGATCTCTAGACCTCTTGTTTTATGAGACAAAGAAATCCTCATGGCTTTGAATTGCTGTCCATCACATATTTCTGTTACTTGTGGCTGATTATATTCTGATATGGCACGTTGGAACAACACATCCCATTCACCTGATAATTTTAATAGATTTTTCTCCATCAATTTTTCTTCTGCTAAAAAATCATCCTTTTTGAGGAAAACATAAATGACTAAACTCACATTCTCATACCAAGTATATTCTCTTTCCTTTTAGGGTGCTCCTCAAACATTATTATCAAGTGTTCATTTACTTCTTGATTTTGTGCTATTAATACATTTCACTTATGGTGTTAATACATTATATTTGTTGCTATGTTACACAGTAGATTCATTTTATGTTTTTACTTTTTTGTCTTTCCAGATAAATAATGAGTCATAAAGTAAAAAAAAAAAAAAAAAATTTGATTCTCTTAAAATGTGTAATGCCGAGCTCTCTTCTCATTAGACACTTCAGTAGGTATTTTGACGGATGGACACACCACACATTGAAATCTGCCAGCTGCTACTAGGCAACCGGATAGGGTGTCAGTGTGTGGTGTGTTCACACACGCAGAGCTGGGCCTAGACATACTTTCATAGTGTCACTTGCTTCAACTGGGCAAGAACCAGACTTGTAACTATCTGCCCCCCTTCCTTTGCTCAGAACTGCTTTTCTCAATAGCTCTCCCCTGCAGGATTCCTTTCAGCCCAAGCCCTGAACGCTTATGTGGCATGTACATTAAGAGAGTTCTTTTTTTTTCAAAGTGCAGATCTTTTCTTCTTGATTTGGCATCTGACTGTGGTTATTTCTATTATTAAACATCAATGATTCATATTATATAACAGTAGTTATTCAGAATGAGAAGGTATAATATAAAGTAATAAGGTCCTTTCAGCTATGCATGGCTTTATGTTACCTGGATGATTTAATTTTTTTTTTCATAATTCATTTCTAGCTGTCCTTATCATTCTCATTGTATCACACACACAGTATTTTCTTTACATAAAAATTTATCCTTTTTTTTTCTTTAAGAAAAACATTGAAAAGGGCAATAGATTCCAACCCTTTGAATGTTGACTTCTTTTCTTTACACAAAATACTTGAAAACCCTGGTTAATTAGAAACAAAACCGCACCTCCCACATTCATTTAGCTTCTCCCTGTCATCTCTGACAGTTATGAGAGACAAATATGTTCCCCCTCATTACTGGCACTGTTCAAGCAGCAAAGCTCAAAGAGAAGAAAATGTGAACAAATGCAAGGACGTAGGAGATGTGTTAAATATGGTCTCGGGCTAACACGTACCATCATTCTGTCTTAAACAGAGACCGGAAACACCCAACATCATTCTATTTTTTTTCCATATCATCAAGAATTTGAAGTCTTAAATAGCTTCCTATGTCATTTCTTCAGGAACTGATTGAATATCCTTGCTTCTGATTTGAAAGCGATAAAGAGAAGAGAGAGGAAGACGGCATTTTTCTCTTTTAGATTCAATAGAGATGCAAGTCTGGTTGATTGGAATGAATTGTTCAGGCACACCAAGGAGACATCAACCCATGTTTAAACACCCTGAAGCCCTCTTTGTGTGCTGGGGGTAGGGCTGCCCCTCTCCCCACCGAACTGGCACAGAGAGAACTCTAGCTTCCTTAGGGTTCCCTTTTTGCAGTCTTCCAGCTGCATTGCTGCTTAAAACGCAGGAAGACTGTTAGCAAATGCTTACCATGCACAAGTCCACTTGGAGGTTAAAATGTTCTGGATACAGAACCACCATCTCATCACTCACGGTCTCATTTGCCCTTGCTCCTCAGCTGTACGCTACTGGTTTCCAGAAAATCCACTGGTTTACCGTCTAGAGATGTCTACATCCTAAGACAGGCTCTGGTACTTGTGGAAATTGTCTTTTCTTCCCTCTCTTTCTATTGCTTTGTCTTGGACTTTTTAAATCAAACAAGCAGACTCTTTTGACTTCTGAATTCAATATTCCACTCACTGCTGCTGTTCATGAATGGAAGCGCTATCGAAGGATGCCTGGAATGTGTTGCTGAAGGGAAATCCCTGCTGGCTGGAAGACACACCTGGGTACATCTGCCTCAGACATCTGTCCAGAGATCAAAGCACTGGAGCCCATAGCAGCCAAGCCGGAGCTGCTACCCTTTACTTGTCACTACTTAACCAATGTTTCTTTCTTCCCTCCCTCCCTCCCTCCCTCCCTCCCTCCCTCCTTCCTTCCTTCCTTCCTTCCTTCCTTCCTTCCTTCCTTCCTTCCTTCCTTCCTTCACCAGGATTGAACTCAGGGGCACCTAACCACTGAGCCACAACCCCAATCTCTTTTAAAAAATAAAATTGAAACGGAGTCTCACTAAGTTGCTGAGGCTGACTTTGAAGTCGTAATCTTCCTGCTTCAGTCTTCCAAGTCAAGCTGCTGGGATTACAGGTCTGCTGGGTCCAGTGTTTCTTTTTAGTCAAACTTCCCTTCCTGCTATTCCCCACCTTGCTCCACTCCTCAATTATTCCCATCTTTGGCCAGGACACAGGTGATGAGCACATCCGCCTCCAGATCAGCGTACTGTATTGGTGGCTCTCTCTAGGGTTTGGGAGGATTCCAGTGAGCTTGTGGTGGGACATGTTTGAAAATTCCCTTGATAGTAGCCTTCACAACATCTGAAAGCCCTTTACCATTGCAAAGAATTTGTACCGCCTCTCATTTGACTCTTATGCAATCCTCAATAAATGTTCTTATTAAGTTGGTGTTCTTATCCTCACTGTAAAGATGAGGAGACACATTCAGATAAATCACCCAGCTGGTGAAGTCAGAACAGGAATTCAAGCCCTTTGTTGCTCTTAACCATTCCATCCCACCTCATTTAGAGTAAGGATTAATCATGCCTTTGAAATCTGATGAAAATAGGAAACCTTCCTAAGGAATGCGCATGTATTTCCAAAAGAATATTTTCATACAAGGTGAAGAGGTTAAGATTCAATAGTGCCCATGATGAGATAGCAGTCACTTTTTGTAAAAGTAAAAAACAGGGGTGAGATAATTCAGGCTACCAAAAAATCCTGTAAGAGAAGCTGACTGTTATGGTCTGGATGTGAGGTGTCCCCCAAAAGCTTGCATGAGAGACAATGCAAGAAGGTTCAGAGAAGAAATGTTTGGGTTATGAGAGTCTTAACACAATCAGTGAATTAATCCCCCTATAGGGATTAACTGAGGGGTAACTGAAGTAGTAGGTGTGGCTGGAGGAGGAGGAATTTAGGGGCTTGGCTTTGGGTTATATATTTTGTATCTGGAGAGTAAAAATTTACTCTCTCTGCTTCTTGATCACTGTGATGTGAGTTGCTTCCCTTCACCACATTCTCCTGTTAAGATGTTCAGCCTCACCTTGAGCCCTGAGGAATGGAGCCCACCTTCTGTGGACCTCTGAAACCGTGAGCCCACAAATAAACGTTTCCTCCTCCAGAGTTGCTCTGGTCAGATCCCTTAGTCCAATCAGCGAAAAAGCTGACTAAAACAGTGACCATTGAAAAGACAACTGCATATGTATTTCAGAATTTTCCGTGATGTAATTGTTATTTTTATTGAGTGCTGGTTTATGCAGGCATTCTTCTGAGTGCTTTGCAGAGATTGCTTCAATGCCTGCTCTTTGCAGCTCTAAGTTAGGGACCTTAAGATTCCATTACCCAAACAGGAACTGAGAGGTTTAAGCAACATTCCCAAGGTCACAGGACCCTGGAGCTTCTCATTTGGGGAACTTAGGCAGGTTACCTCCACATCCTGATTCTACATCCACTATGCAAATCTTCTCTTTGAGTTAGATATGGATCTCATCATGTGAGTCTTGCTGGGGTCTACCTGCACTGTAATTTAAACACAGTGTGCTGGTGGGGAGCTCACCAACCTTTTGCAGATAGCTCATTTAATGAAGGCTCTGTGTTTGCTAATGCACCTGAGAAGAGCGCCTTGAAATATTGCATTATTTTATTCTCTATGGTTTTCAATTTACAGTATCTAATGTGGTCCTCCCTTTGCATTGGTATTGCTTTTATGGTACTAATCTATTGTACTTTATGACTGGGATGATTTTTCTCTTTACCTTAAATTGCAAGTCCTCTAGGTGGAAATCATATCCTCGTATGCACCCTATAATCAGGAGTAGTGCTTATCAAAATTTACTGTGTACACTAGTCATTTGGAGGTCTTGATAAAAATGTAGATTCTGATTTAATAGGTCTGGGGTAGGATTTAGGATTCTGAATTTCTAACAGGATCCTTGGTCCATGGACCACAATTTGTGTAGCAAAATTAAATAGCATTCAAGGCTCACTGTCAACCTATGCAGAAAGCAAAGAACCCAAGAGGTGAGGGCTACCTCTGTGTCAGGACCAGGCTTATTTTCAACAAGATTTATTTAACTCCCACTATGTGCCAGACATGTAAAGAATAAATATAAGCACTGTTTCTTTCATGATCCTAATTCAAGGATGACAGAATGGATAACCCTATTTCCACTTTTCTGTGTGGAGTAAGGGCATTCATCTCTGATTAGCTGGGAGCCACCATGATATTCCAGAAGAAGGGTGACTTTGAGGTCAGGTGGCCTTGTTTTCTAATCCTGCTATCCATGAGTTCATCCGTGTAATCCTTATTCCTAAACTACTTAACAGAGTTTATTCAATTCCTTCAAAGTCCCAGACATTGGGCCCAGCACTGGAGTAAAAGGGACTTGTGGGCTTATTCTAGACACTAGAGGAAAGATGGGCAGGTGAATTGGGCCCCGCAGAGGGCTGTGGTAAGTACCATGATAGAGCAATAGGCAGACTGTTTAGAGAGATTTGGGAACTTCACCTAAATCTAATTATGGAGAGGAGAAGTTTATTTGAATGGTGAGTTAGCTGGATAGGACAGGAGGCAGCATGATACAGGATGAAAGGGATTTTGGAGGCAGGTTTTAGGGCTTTTACTCTCAGTTCAACTTCTTATGATTGTGAATTAGTGGTTAAGTTATGTATCTCTTTAGGACTCAGTTTCCTGGTTTGTAAAAATAGTAATAATCTTTGAGTCTCTTCATAGGGATCACCCAGGCCGTTCACAGTGAGCACGTGGGACAAGGCCTAGCATGTATGAGAAATCATCAGGGAGGTCCTGATGGGCCCACAGGAGCCTGCAAGAGTGTGTTCCATGTGCAGATCTGAAATCTTACTCTATCTGGCTGGGGTGAAGAGTGAGAGCAAGGGCAGGGAGTGACTGAAGCAATCCCTTGGAAGTCTTTTTGTACTAAGAGGCTTGAGCAGAAACTCATGATGATGGGCATGGTGATGGTATGGTAGGAGGGTGACATGGGGGCTTGGAGTGAAGAAACCAAACGTATATGATTTTCATCAGTCCCAGTTCCCCTTCTGATTGAGAGCTTTCCTGAATTTAAATACAACACCTCTGCAAAGCTGGCGAATCCTGGGGCCTGAGGGTCCCTGTTCTCTCTTTGGCTTCTTTACTCTGCTTGGGATCTCTTTTTTTTCTTTAGCCTGAATTTTTGATTCCCATTACCTGATTCCCAGATATGTCACCCTTGGCTACCTGAACAAGTTTATCTGTGAACTCACTGAAAGCAAAACTTGAACTTGGAATATTTGGGGTGCTTACTCAATATTTATGAATATTAAATGGCTGAGAATGCATGTTAAATATCTTTTATTTTTGCTGAAAAATGATAGCTGTCTATACTTTGTCTTGGTTATCCATCCAAAATTGACCACTGCTTGATTTAGGCTTATTACTTGACCATCTGTGACTCAACTAGATTCACATGCAGCCCCATTCTGAAATATTTTCCCCATAATTCTAATGTGAAACATTTTTTAATCCTGAATGGATTGTTCTTATTTAGTAATTACTAAGTACTTGAATATTGCAAAGAATAAAAAAAATATTGTCTCTTTTGGGTCATGTCTCCATGGGCTGTACTATAGATCTCTCTCTCTCTCTCTCTCTCTCTCTCTCTCTCAGGGTTGCTTAACCACTGAGCACCAATATCTCCAACCCTTTTTATTTTGAGACAGGGTCTTGCTAAATTGTCAAGGCTGGCTTTGAACTTGTAATTCTCCTGCCTCAGCCTTCCTAGCTGCTGGGATTACAGGCGTGTGCCTGGCTCCTTTTCTCTCTTTCATGAATGTGCACCCATATTTGGATATGCATGACTCTGCTCATGCCAGTCTTAATGGGAAGCATTTGACCAATTCTGAATTTGAAAATTTGCGTGGGTGTGGGTGTGTGGGTGCACACGCTTGTGTGTATTTGAGTGCAGTCTAATAATTTTTCACAAAAACAAATGCATAATTTATTTAAACTTGGCCTCAATGCAACTGCAAGGTGGAGTTTTTTCCTCTTCAAGTTTTCCAAGGGACTTGCTCTCAAGCGTCAGAGGTCTGCTTGCAAAGATTCACTGTAAATTTTGTCTGTTTAAATTGTGAAAACAGACTTCCCTAAGAAGGAAGTCAGAGACTCAGAGTAAGGATGCAGAGAATAGTTTGTGTGAAGTGAAAAGCCCAGAGAAAGGAAATACTTCTTATTTTTAGGTTTTCTTTTCTGGCTGTTTGTCTGATTGCTGCTCCTGGGGACTGTGTTCCCACACTTTCGTAGATTGACCCTTCTGTGCATCCCCTCCAACTAGAAAAGATAAATGCCTTTATTTTAAGTCTCTTTGTGTCTGCTAACTGGACAGCCTTCGTTTCTTCTTTCCAACTATCTCTAGGAGAAAAGATCAGGTAAAATTTGCTGTTCTTAGTTGACTGCTGGAATCTTCGAGCAGTGCCAGCCATAGAGTTTCAAACTGGGTGTATGAATGGCAAAAGGAAAAATGATATAGAGAATTCTAAAAAAACTAAAATTGGACCTTAATATAGAAATGATTTTAGTGCTTGGATAATCACTGAAGTTTGCAGTAAATTATCTCTTTCCCATTTAGGTTTCTAACAGAGTGTCCTGCCAGCTACATAGCTTTCTTCTTGCGGTTCATATAAACATTAAATGAGAAATCTGAACCGTTAAGTTGACAGATTTGACTCCAGTTATTTGCTTCTTTGACTTTACCATATTATTTTTGAGTTCAAAATTCTTTAACGACTTCTAAAATAGGTATCTTTATAGTGAAGGTAGTGAAACACTTCTACATGCCACTTTTACAGAAATGTGTCATAGTTGCAAAACCTTCTTTCTTCATTCTATTCCTTTTCACAAGCTATTCTTCTATTAGTATTCTTTGCTAGATACAAAAAGAATAAAGTCCTATTTGTTTAAAAATAGCATACAAATCTATATTAAAAATAAATCGTTTGTGAAGAAAAAGTATATGCTTTTCTAAGTTAACTGTCAGCACAGCTTGGGGTATCAGCTCACGTTTTCCTAGACTTAAGTCCAGCACATGAGTTAGCATCCAGTGTTCACTGAGAGTACCATGGTGTGTGTGTGGTGTGTGTGTGTGTGTGGGGGGGTGGGTGGTAATGATTAATGAATTTTAATTCATGCTAGGAAAACAAGGATTCTCAACTCAAAATCTGCCTAAAACTTTTTATTTTTAAATCATGTAATGTAATTGAATCAAACCATTAAATCATGGCATGAAATTAACCCAGTTCGATTACTCATATGGCAAAACTCTAGGGGTAGTGCTGATAATTTGTTCATTTAGTCCACATAGACCTCAAGAAAAAAAGGCAAAAGGACTCAATTATATTTCATCGATTCCCCTTGCCCTGAAACAAGGGTCAGTTTTTCTGTGTCCTCATCTTCACTCTTTGAATGAGTAAATAAATATGCATTAGTTGATGAAGATGGAATGAGAGAGAAAATCACGTATAATTTCCATGCATTCCCTGCATTGACCAGACTGTGTTTCAAACTTTTCTCAAAATGCATTTTCTTTTCTGAATTGTATTTGCCAATGTTTATGTAAATTTTGCATGAACCTTAATTTCTCTTTTGAATACTTTCCACATCTGGTCTTTGCCCTTCCTTTTATTATTTTACTTCATAGGCTTAACCTCAGTACAGACAATATTCTCCCCCAAAATTGCTATGCTGAAGTAGACTGATTATCACTGCATAAATATCATCTCCAAATACGATTTTTTGACTGCCCACCCGTGGAAGCCACTGAACTAGACCCTGCAATAAATGTTATTGAATAACTTCCACCTCCGCTCATAAGATTTGTGCTGCTCAAAAGTAAGGCAGAAATTACCTCATATCCTATTTCCCCTGCTGTACTCTGAATACAGATTTATGGTTGGATTTCTTCTTTCTACTTTGTGATCTGGAAACTCTCATTATGAAACAGTTGTTCTTTCCATAAACTTTTTAGATCTTGGTGAGCTCTCTTTTATTACTTTTTTATGCCGATAGGCTCTGGAATCAAGGAATCCTTAAGGAATATCTTTGGGTCTATTCTTTGGTCATTATAGAAAACAAGACTTTTTCTCTCCCCATAAAATGTGAATTTAGTGCAAATGTGAATCATATGTTCAATTTCTTAGAAAGTTCATCACTATCTCTACTTGGCAATATCTTAGGTATTCTTCTAAAAATTATTATTTATAGACATATGACTAGATTTTACTTTTTAATTGATCAACAATTTTGTTTCTTTATGGGATACAATGTAATGTTTTGACATACATATGAAATAACTAAACCAAGCTAAATAACATATTCATCACCTCACAGATTATTTTTTTGGGGAGTAAGGTGTGAACACTTATAATCTGCTAAAAAAACTGTAAATTCACATTACATTACTATTAACTATAGTCATCATGTTTGACAAAAGATGTCAAAAATTTATTCCAGGGGCTGGGGTTGTGGCTCAGTGGTAGAGCACTTGCCTAGCATGTGTGAGGCACTGGATTTGATCCTCATAACTACAAAAAACAAACAAGAACAAACAAATAAACAAAAAAACAAATAAAATAAACTAAAAAAACCCCCTTATTTCATCCATATAACTGACTCCTGGTACCTTTTAACCAATATCTCCTATCCCTGTCTCCTTATCTGCTAGGAGCCAACATTTTACTCTCTGCTTCTCTAGTTTAACCATTTTAGATTCCACATAGAAGTGAGATCATATAGTATTTGTCTTTTTGTATCTGGTTAATTACACTCAGGATAATGTTGTCCAGTTTCATCCACGTCATCTCTGACACTGGATTTCCTTTTTTTTTTTTTTTTTTTAAGCCAAATAGTATTCCATTGCATGTGCAAATTTTCTATTCATTTGGTGATAAGCATTTAGGTGGATTCTATATCCTGGTCCTTGCTGCAAGGAACATGGGAGTAGTTAGGCTTCTAAAACTAGTTAAATAAATTAGTTTTAAAAGAAAAATATTGGTTTGAGAACATTATTTGCTTGAGTTTAGCATCATTCAGAAAATATGTTGAATATTTCACATTTGCGTAATTTTCAGGAATAAGCCAATAGTAAATAGACTCATATTTGTATCTTAAAGGAGGATGTTGCTTTGCTTGCTCTTTTCCTTTTAGATAATATTACACTGAGTATTGTACTCAAGGTACGATATTGAAAAGATTGGGATTCAAATCATGGCATTGTCTTGCTTTATTGCATGACTTTGGGCAATTGAACCTTTCTGACTGTCAATTTCCTAATTTGTAAAATTGGAGCAGTGGTATCTTGTTAAGAAGGTGGTTGTGATGAGTATTATACATAATTTAATGTAAAATGCTTTATATGTAGTCAGTATCAGATATATGGTAACTATTAGTGTAGCTTTTAGCAGGCTTTGAAAATGTGTTTGAAAAATCAGTTAGGCCTTTGAAATTATATTTGATCTGTAAATTTTATTAAACCTCTCATGTTTAGAGCGATGTCCTTTCCGCTTTTCTCTCAGTACTCCTGTTGCCTCATATTGCCTTCCCTAACCAATTAGTTTATAGAAAATATAAAATGTATAACCACAAATGAATTTTTTAAAAGCCAACATATCAGGACTTAAACATCCAAATGAGTCCTTGAAAGTGCCCCATGGGGAAGCTCTATATTACACCAACATTGCTGCCATTGTTTAAGATCATTTTAGAGCTTCCCTTTGAAAATTGCTTTCAAAGTCAATATGCAAGCCACCCAAGAAAATCGACTGCATTACTTCAGAGTCACTCCGTGTGGTATTGAAAGAAAAAGCGTCAACTAGCTTGACTACTACTTTATTAAAATAAAATTCCCCTTGTTTTCAGATCTCACCCTTTCCTTCCCTTTCTTTTCTCCTTGTCTCCCTCTCTCCCTCCCTCTTCCCTACCCAATACTAATTACTTCAGCAAATATTTGCATGGGGAGCACAAAGGATAAAGATTCCAGCCCCTGTGCAGCTGGCATTCTGACCTTCCTTTCCCATTTTGCTAAGAGCATCCTCCTCTGCCCTTGGACAACTTCCTGTCCTTCATCCCATGACCCCTCAGTGCGAAGGTGACTTCATGCACTTGTCTTCTCATTGGAGAAACCAAAAAGGCCCTGTAGCCCCTCATCCCAGATCTTTCTTGTCAACTCTGGGGCTGTCCTGTCAAGGGCAGCTTGACCAGCTGAACCCTCCTGGGAAGACTGATCTTTGAATGGGAAGATGCAGAAAGAGATGGCTTTTGCTCATTCTTACCACAGGAGAGCAGAGTGAGATGGCCACTCTCTCCTGTTACCGAGAAGGAGCTGCTGCTGCCCATTCCCATCCTTATATCCTCTTGGCCTTGCAAACAGTCCCATGTTGTTCCAATAAATTATTTCATGATTGTTTCTGCCTCAGCTGGTGAACTGAATTGATCTCTGCTGTTGGTATATACAGATAAAATGGTGATGATGAATTTGTGTGAATGGAAGTGTTCGTATCATTATGAATGTTTCATTGGATTTTGTCCTCACTGTTCCCTCCAAATATGTTAGAAAGTGGAAGAAGAAAAATGTTCATGTAAGTAAAAAGTAAATCTCTCAGATGAATAGAATTGACATAAAAGCGGAAATTTTGCATGCATGTAGTGGATAATCATTAGACTCAATAGAATTGAGCCTATCAACTAAAAATTTATGAGGAAAAAGAAAGTCAAGAATTTGTATTAAATGCTTGAAATGTACAATCAAGATTAGACAAAATAAATAGGATTTTTTAATTAAAAAGAGGAAATAACTAGGAGTTTCCTCAGAATATGTATTTTTAATTGATTTTTCATTTTCTTAGCATGCACAAGCTTGTAGTCTTTAATTATGTAGTTATATAATAATAAACAATCAGGAAATTCAAATATTTAAGCATTGGAAAAATGATTAAATAAATTAGGATACCATTATACAATGAAATATTATACAACCATCAAAAATTACTTTCTATAAATATTTACAAATTTGGGAAAATGTCCATAAAATAAAGTTATCTGTGGAGAAAAGAATACTGAAATCAATGAATCATGAGATAAAATAGTCAAATTGATAGAAATAGAGTGTAGAGTGGTTGCCAGGGGAGGGGGATGGGGAAATGAGCTGCTGTTCAAAGTATATAAAATTTCAGTTATGCAAGATGAATAAGTTCTACACTCATTTTACAGCATCATACCTATAGTTAATAATACTGTACTGTGTACCTAAAATTTTAAGAGGGTAGCTCTCATCTTAAATCTAACATCCACAGACAAAATTTTATTAAAAATATGACTGCAAATTTGCTTTAAAAATCTTTATATGTATATCACAGAAAAAAACAGTGGAAAGATACACACTAATATATTTACTCTAGGTAGTGAATTTATGAAATTTTTGAAACATTCTGGTATTTTTCTAATTTTTCACAAAAATGAATTTGTTGAATTGGTGAGAGTTTTTAAGCAGGAGAAAAAACACAAACATTTATATTTAGAGTTAAACATTTGAAAATAAACTAATAGGATATTTAAAGATAAAGTCAAATGGGTTGGACAAGAAGTGACAGGACGGAAATTCCTTAATAGATCATGCTGTTAAATATTACCAAATCTTATGTTGTACTCTTTTGTGTTTAAGTAGCTTTTTTCTGTGATCTTTTCCCAAGTGTTAAAAACGCAGAGGGGTATAAATTAAACTTTTCTGGAAGGCATGGCCAGACCCTTGAGCTGCTTAAACTGATCTTCTGCTTTAATATTATGATTTCATCTTATTCCATCACAAGTGTAACAGTGGTCCACTTATGCTTTAAATATAGCCCTGTGACTATTTTTCTTTTCTTTCTTTCTTTCTTTTTTTTTTGAGAAAAAGGAAAAAATAAATTTTATTGCTTTCCTGGTAAAGAAAAAAACAGAGGATGCTTCTGTCTCAGAGGCTGTGATTCTGCCCATCAGCAGGAACAGGGGGCTTTTAAAGAGGTGACTCAAAAGCTACATTCCATATGTTCTCTGTTGAAGTTTTAACTCACTTGTTAATTTGGGAGATAGTCATTTCTGAGATCTTAGGGTACCATCTCCACATTCTGAATTTTTTTTTGTTCCTATGGTGGGTCTATGCCACAAGTAAATCTGCCTAAAATGGGAAGAAAGGTAATCCTGTCCCACCCTCCAGATTAGGGACGGGGAGAGATTAGGGAGGAGCAGGGAGAGAGGAAGAGAAAGAAACATGTCCATTTTAAAAATAAGTTGCAGTGGCAGAGCAGCAAGGGCTATATTCAAAGCATAAAATAGACCACGGTTACATTTCCCCACTGACAATTTCTACATTCCATTTCTATGGAAACATGGGCGACATCTCCCAGCTGCTTCTTGCTGAAAAAGGGCAAAGTTGGGGGAATTAACCCAAAGTCCTTGTTCTCTATCAGTTGGGCATGACAGTAAAGGGTATTCAGCATCAGAGCAGCCCAGACATCCATAGTGGCAGATGGCAGGTGACTGGACAAGGCATTATAGGGCAAGGATCATGCAGATGGCAGAGGGTGTTGTGACTTAGTACTGAGTTGTTTCCTTTTTCTCAAAGGAGACCACAATGGAGCAACCTGTACTGTTCAGGGAGAGAAGGCAGGAGTTCCCTGAAGCCAAAGGAACTTCAGTCCCTCCCTTTTCTCCCAGGAATAGCTCCTTAGGTTTGACTCACTGCAAACTTACCCTCTCCTAATTCTCCTGACTGAGCTTTCAACAACCTTGCAACCTCAGCATTGGAAGTGGGGTTCTTTCTTTCCTGCCCAAGAAAGCTAGAGTGGGGGCTGCTCTTGGGTCCCACCTGGGGTACCAAATTTATTACCAAAAGCTCGAGCCTTTTCCCCAATGCCAATCCAGTAATGAGGACATAGTTTTGAGAAAAAGGAAAAAAAGTTTAATGGCTTTCCTAGCAAAGGAGAAACACAGGACTCCTGTCCCGGAGACTGATTCTTCTTGCAACTTATTTTTAATAAGGACCTGTTATTTTTCTCATCCTCTCTCCTTTCTTCTTCCTAATCTTCCCTCCCTAATCTCAGGGGAAATAGGATTATCTGTCTTCCACATCCTAGGCGGAATTATCTGTCCTTGAGCACACGCCCACCACAAGAATGTAGTGAAGTAATTCAAACTTGGAGATGGCACCAAAAGATCTAAGAAATAACTATCTCCCAAAGTAGCAAGTGAATTACAACTCTGGACAGAGAACATGGCTTTGAATCACCTCTTTAAAAACCCTTTGTTTCCCCAATAGGCAGAATCACAGCCTTTGGGACAGATGTGCCCTGTGTTTCTCCTTTGCTAGCAAAGCAATAAAACTTTTTTTCCTTTACTCTCAGAACTGTGTCCTTGTTATTAGATTGGCATCAGGGACAAGGACTGAGTTTTCGGTAGCAACCAGTCACATAAATGATCAATTATCATGTTGACTTAAATTAATTCTATTTATGGGAGCAACCAGAAGTTTCAGATGCCTTAAACAATTAAAATAAGCCCTTAAAAAATAAACGCAATAAAACTTTTACTTGATAATATCAATAAATGGCTACAAACTTAGAAATAGCTACAATCCCATAGAATTTAGGATTGCCTACATACATTATTTTAGTCACTACAATTTTATATGTCCCCCCCCATTCTTAATATTATAAATAGTTGCTATTACTATGATTTCTGCCCAGATATGGTAATGAGCCAGATGAAAATGCAAGTTGTCCCTGGTAAATTTCTTTTTCTTTTCTTTCTTTTTTTTTTTTTTTATCAGTTACACATCCACGTTTTTACATACTGCCATACTAGTGTCTGTTGTATTCTGCTGTCTTTCTATCCTCTACTATCCCCCTCCCCTCCCCTCCCATCGTCTCTCTCTGTATGTACTGTGGCTTTGGCTGAGACACCTGGGGTATTGGGCAAGCTTATTTTCTCTTGTGGACAAGAAATATGTGTAAGAGGCACAATCGATTGAGATGTGTATATGTCATGTGGAATAGTTAAAATGTCAACAAAAAAAGCATCAAGTATCTTTAAAAGTAATTGGGGATAGGCCTCTGATAATTTTTTAAAATTCCTTGACATACATCATAGACTATAAAAACTTGAAAATAACTCACAAACTGCAGCCCTTCTCAGGCATGAATAATACCAGGACATATCTGAAAATTTAGACTTTGAAACTTTAAACAGTATATTTAATTTCTCTGGTATTCATAAATATGGTTGACTGAGAATGGACATTTAACCTCTTTATATTCCTTCAGAACAGCGTATTAAGCATGAGTTCATTAACACCACTGGGGCAGGTACGTGTTTAAAAGAGACCATTCTGTATTGACTTTAAAGACTAATATTCAATTTATTAAAGTTAGTGACTTGAAAATCTAGTTCTTCCTTAAGCTTTTAGGGTTAACTCACAAAATTTAATTTTCTGCATATAAATCTACAATAATTTAAGGGCTTTTGAATGACATCTGTATCTTTAAGCATATACATCTTTAAATCCTTTAAACTATATTAACACATTTAATACATTTCCTTCTCTTTCTGCCTGCATCATCAATATGATTGACAAACTTCATGAATTTAATAATTTCTTATGAATCTAATAAATTAAAATTACAAATATGGGGAACTTTAGTTTGTAAAGATGATTTGATATTACAAAAAAGGTAAACTTTTTACTTAAAATCACAAATATGTAAATTATCATTATACATTTAACTCAAAATTGCAAGACTGATGACATGCTACCTTGGTAAACTGATTCTTTTAAACAACATGTTTATAATATCAAACTAACTGATTTTGTTGTACGAAAATAGCATAGTGGTGTGATTCTAGCCCCAATTTTTTGCCTTTAAAGCAAGAAACATCATCTTTACTGGGCTGTCTGCCTTGGTCTGAATGTGTCTGCAAATTAATATTTTGAAATCCTAACACCAAGTTAGGAGATAGGGTAAATTAGGAGGGGGTGATTAGGTCACAAGGGTGGAGCCCTATGAATAGGTTACTGCCTTTAAAAAGAGGCTGCAGAAAATTTTTCTCCCCTTCACCAGGTGAAGACATAGTGGATAGGGACGTCTGTGAATCAGGAAATGGGCTGATTCTTTTGGTGCTTTGACTTGGAATTCCCAACCTCTAGAATGTGAGAAGTGAATATCTATTGTTTATAAACTGCTCAATTATGGTTTTGTTTAAAAGCCTGAACTGACCAAGACATTGTCAGTGACATTTAATATACTCTTTTTTTTTTTAAATTTTTGTTTGAGAGATTGAATCCAGGGGCGTTTAACCACTGAGCCACATCCCCATCTCTTTTTAATATTTTATTTTGAGATAGGATCTCACTAAATTGATTAGGGCCTTGCCAAGTTGCTGAGGGTGGCTTTGAAATTTCGATCTTCCTGCCTCAGACCTCTGAGCTGCTGGGATTACAGACGTACACCACTCTGAAGCCGGCTAATATACCCATAATGGGTTATCACCACCTCGACCTAGTTCTAGAGACTTTTAATTCTTCCAGAATAAAACTCTATGGTTTTTGAACAGTAATTTTTCAACCTTTCCACTTACCAGCCCCTGAAAAACACTAATCTGCTTTCTATCTGTATGTATTTCCCTATTCTGCATTTCATGTAAATGGAATTATACAACATGTGACCTTTTGTGTCTGGCTTATTTTCAGTTACCTTAATATTTTGGAGTACTTCATTCTTTTTAATAATTGAATATTTCATTGTATGGAAATATTGTGTGATTTTACTTATCCATTCACCCCTTGATGGATTCTTGAATGAATTTTTTGACATATGTTCAACTGGTCTCCTTGAAATTCATTACCTTTGCTTTCCTACAGTCCAATCTCAGAACAGTAACAAAAAAGATGCTTTAATACAATGTCAGGGCTAGGCGCAGTGTTGCATCCCTGTAATCCCAGCGGCTCAGGAGGCTGAGGATCAAGAGTTCAAATCCAGTCTCAGCAACAGCAGGGTGCTAAGCAACTCAGTGAGACCCTGTCTCTAAGTAAAATACAAAATAGGGCTGGGGATATGGCTCAGTGGTCAAGTGCCCTGGAGTTCCATTCCTGGTACCCGCCCCTGCGTTCCCCCCACAAAAAAAATGTCAGATAATGTCACTCTGTTCAAATCCTTCCATACCATTATATTCCTTAGGTTAGAATTCAAAGTCCTGATAAGGTGTTACACTTCCTTTTCCTTTCCTAACAATCATCTCATGTTCCCATTACCCCATTATATCACTCTCTCCTTCACATGTTCCTTTACACTCCCCACGATCTCTTCCCGGGTCCTGAAGGGCCAGTATGCCCCGTCTCAGGGCCCTCACACCAGCTTTCTCTCCTACATCCCCATGGCTCACCCTCTGAGCTCCCTGAAGTCTTTGCTCAAGTGTTTCCCCAGCCTCAATCCCAGTACCTCCTAATAAACTCCATCTTTTCTTGTGGGACATATTACCTTGAAAAACACGATTTCATTGAAATTGTCTGGAAGTGGCAAATTCTCCTAGAAGCAGATCTTGAGATAAAATGTGAAGGAAAGAAGATTACTTGGGAAATGACTCCAAAAAAAAAGAAAGAACAACAACAACAGGTAGGGGAGTGGGGCAGTGAGTTGGTTGGGACTAGGTAAGGGAGCTGATGGTCTCTGTGGACAAGTGAGGCTCCATTGTTTGCCAGGTCAGGAGGACAGGGTAGTCTCCACACCACTCTCTGTCATTGCCTGAGGACTGTTTTCAGGACTTCAACACCGTCATTGCCCTGAGCATGGGCAGAGTGTGTTCTTGGTACACAGCCAAGCGTTCCTGGTGACCAGCCCTCATCCAGTAAGAGTGGAGGAAAGGCAAATGGGGCGGGGTATCGTCAGCCCCACTTTCTGTCATGTTTATGTACATATTCCCCAACTAGAAGGCAAGGTCTATGCAGGTAGGCACTTTTCTTCTTTTACTCATTGGTCCGTTCACAGAGAACGAAAGCTGGCACTCTATAAACACTGTGTTGAATAGACGTAAATAAATAAATAAATACCTTTAATATCCTATATTTCATTCCAAATTTTCATGGCTTGAACAGTTTTCTTTGGGGAGTACAACTTTGTTGCCTCAAACATTTTTCAGGATGGCTTTCACAAGTGACACTTTTGATCACCTTCACTTCACTGAAGTTATTAAAAGTTCTGGTCACAAAGCAACTGCTTCTTGGTGATTTGGACAGGACCTATGAATGCCTGTATATCATACGTGACACAGATTTTGAAGCTATAGCTGATCATATAGCCCACAAATCAGATTATAATCCTCTCCCAGGACTCCTATAGGTTGTATTTTGCATCTTTTTGGCTCATAAATATGCAGAATGGGTTTTTTTCCATTTTAACTTTAGAGACCCTTGAACTTATGCATATTATACATTTTTACTGTATCCATAAAATCTTTTAGTATCTCAACATTTAAAAATTAAAAAAAAAATTACAGTGTCTGAATTCTGAATATCTCATACAGCTTCCAAGGTTATCCTAGTAAAGGAAACTTTTATCAAAGAAAATCTTATGTAGAAGCAAAATGCACCAAACAAGTAAATATGAGATTCACTGATGGATGGAGTGTAGAGTTTGTGACTCTACTTTGTTGAAAACCCCATCATTGTAGAAGTACTGGAGTTCACGGTAATGGAAGGTTGGCAGTCATCATTCCAACCCCAACTATGAGCACAAGAATCCATTTCCTTCTTTTGATTTTTTTCTTTGGTTTTCTAATGCCCTTTCACATTTTATTAAATTATAAACATAAATTTAAGAGCTCTCATTCATTGGGTACCTGCTAAGTTCAAGATACCTTAGTAATTTGATTCTGTCTCTATTCTTCACAGCCATCCTGTATTATAAGTAAAATTATTCCTGTTAAACATGCAGAAACAGGTGTAGAGTTAAGTTGCCAGTATATACAGCTAGCTGGTGGCAGAACCAATGTTTAACATTTGCCTGTTCTAAATCTGCTTAGATTTGAACAATGTTTTCTCATTACTAGATTTCAGTGAAGAACAATGAAGAGCCAGCATTTAATGTAAACAATTTGACTATTTTTGTTTCTGTTTTAGTTTTGAGAAAGCTCATGATTCAGGATCCAGGAAAAAGTACTTTACTTTTTCACTCTTATGTTACATTTATAAATTTTGCCAGTATGTGAGGATTAAAAAGTATATTGGATAGTTTTCATCTTCAAAACAGAAGTTTTTGTTTCCTTTTTTTTTTTTTTTTAAACTGAGAATGGAACCCAGAGGAGCTTAACCACTGGGCCACATCCCTACCCTTTCTTGTTTTTTATTTTGAGAGAAGGTCTCACTAAGTCACTTAGAGCTCACTAAGTTGCTGAGCCTGACTTTGAACTAGTGATCCTCCTGTCTCAGCCTCCTGAGTTGCTGGGATTATAGGCATGATCCACCACGCCTGGCAAAACAGGAGTTTTAATGAGAGAATTCTTTGAGTATAAAAAGAGAGTGACTATTGCATCTGTGTGACTTTTATCCATGAAGGGCAGATGAATGAACCCATTAGGAAGGAAAATGATGTCTTCCTAAATGCCCTATAGGTCTCTAGCTCATGGGGAAGAACAGGATAAGGGGGCAAGACAGGGAAAACCTTCAGTGACACTTGTGTTATTGGGGACATGCTCAAAGTAATTAATAATGGAGACAAGAGTCACAGATGAAGTCTTCTATCAACTTCAAGATCATGGTTTGTTGTTTGTTCTCATTATTGTGAACATAAGTGAAATATGCTTTAAATGAAACCAATTCAGGTAAGAAGAAGAAGGAGAAGGAGAAGGAGAAGAGAAACAGGATACCAAGGCATATTGAAATATCTGGAAGCTATCAGGGCAAGAAGAAATTAATTAAAATCTTTGTGGTTTTATAAGAAACAATATGAATGCAAAGTCTGTTGTGCAGCTAGATAGTCTTTCTTATATCATGAATGCATCTTTGAAGAAGATGAATTGAGTACTTTTGTACTGTAAGTGATACAATTTAGGTAATTGTCATAGTCATGGTCATGCTCTGGATTGCTTTACAATTCCTATTTCTGTCTGCCTGTTCTTTCCATTGTACCCAAGAGATGCAAAATTTGGGGATGTGATTTTTGTAGCCAGCTGCCCTATTAATGAGATTAATCTATATTAGAGAGAAATTAAATATTCCCTTTTAAGCCCCCTAGTGTGATGTTTCCAAAGCAATGTTGTGATTTATGTAAATCATTTGCTACTAAGCAGTTTGGGGGATTTCATTTAATACTCTACATTCAGAGGAAGTTTCACAAAATTATCACAGGAAGATAAAAATCTAAAGTTTAGAAAGACTGCTGAGAGAATACCCCTTAGCCTTTCATACTATATGTTTCTTGCTAATGTCATTCATTGAGTGTAAAGTTTTCCTTATTCCTATTCTAATTTTCTCCTTCTGCCGATTAAGGTTATTTCTTTAGTCATCAACTACATCATCTATGAATATATATGTAAACTGTAATCCTAGCCCATCCTACTGGCTTCCTGCAAGCTCTTTGGCATATTTTTAGTTAACTCAGGGGCAGGCAGTGCAGCCTACTAGGATCTGCAGCTAGCCTGCTAGAGTTCAAAACCCTGACTGTGGGAATTTGAAGGCAAAATTACTTTACCTTTCTAAACCTCAGTTTCTAACTTATAAGATGGAGATAATAATAGCACTTAGCTCTTATGATTGAGTACTAAATGGGGTATTATTTGCAAAAATATAGGGCTTTGCCTGGTATAAGTTCTCAATAAAATTAGCTAATATTTTTTTCCATCTTTTCATTCTAAGATAATTTACCTTTGACAAAAGTGACTATTCAGTGAGTCATGCATTCTGTAAAGTCAAGATGAATTTCCCCACATGTTTTTTCTAACTTTGCTTGTTTCATAATCCAACTATGTATAATGTCATATTGATCAGGAAATAAATACAAATGTTTAACAGTGTCTTCAGGCGTCTACTCGTGAGTCCAAAACACTTTTGAAAAGGCTAAGTACACTGATTATTTTGAGTTCGTCCTATGACCAGGATGCCAGACACACCCGCCAAATTATTGAGCGATTGTGGGTTAGAGATTTTTTTTCCTGTTAATGTTGGTCTGCGTCTGAGGAAACTGGAATCCATTTATTGCTGACTGAATCACTGCTTAATAAACATGACTGGTCCTTTATCTTCTTTTAGACCTTGTTTCCTTTTTGTGTTTGGTGTTGTAGTCATTATGGCCTCTTTTAGTTGACTTTGCTTTGGATTGAACACAGATCTAGTTCTCTTGTTTGTTGAAGGCAAGTCTAGTGGAAACCTCCTGTTTGGTAGATTTTTTGGTTTATCATTCTATCATTTATCTACCTGAATTTCTTTATCTCTTTTTTCTTGGTGTTTGTTTTATGCTTGACTGTGAACTCTGTGCAGATTTCTGTGCAATGACCATGCCACAAAGTGCAGGCGTTTTTTTTTTTTTTTTTTTTTTCCAATTTGGGCCTAACCGATGGTGTTGAGAACTGCTGCCACTGAAAAATTACCTTGCTTGTTTTACATGATATGTCTATTAATGCAATCCAATATAGCATTTGCCTTTTGGTGACAATGTTACCCTGCTGAATCATATTCAATTTTTCATCCATTATTTCTTCCCTGGTGAAATCATAGAACATTTGTCTTTATTAGCTCTCACAGTATTGATTTCTGCCCTTTCCTTCTTCTATTGATATCAAACCACATTTTAATCATATCTTCCAAAGTCAATTCTTGTGTCTTAACATAAAAAAAAAGGTCCAAGTGGGAAATTTATTTTTTAAAATGAATTTAAAACAGGTATGTTTTGTTACATTACTTTGTGAGGGATGGGGTATTAAGAATCTTGGAGAAAATAGGAAGAATTAGTGATTGACACTAATTTTCTTTGGCCCTGAAGAGGGCTTCGGAAATCTAAATGAGCAGTGGCCATTGGTTTAGGCTACTTTACTATGTAAAAGTAATGAGGATTTTATGTTTGAAGTCTATAGAGTAAGCAGAATTGTCCTTATTATCAATCAACATTTATTGACTATCTACTGTATTTGGACTCCATCCTATACATGATCTTAAATAGGATAGTTTTTTTTTTCTTTTAATGATGTGAAAACATATCCCCAGATTATAGGAGCATAACCAGGGGCAATTTTGATACTTATTTTCAGCCATTTAAATGTTATAACTATGAAACAATTATAGAATATAAAAATTTTCAAAATACAAACTTGACAATGTTACATAGCACACTCTAAATTGTTTCCCTTTGGTTTGTATATTTAACAAATAATTACTTTCCCAATTTTAATGAAATAGTTGTTTATAATTTGGCCATTGGAAACTCTCAAAAATTATTTTTTAACAAAAACCCGCTTTATTTTAAAAGAATTACTATAACATTAAATAACCAAATAAGCTCCAAAGTATTCGTTAGTGGTTTACATCTCAACAGAAACAAAGCATTGGAAAGTTTCTGGACAGAATTACTACAAAAAATGATTAATTGGACCAAGTTTCTTTGACATATGACTTTGCTTTCTTTATGGCCTCCTTTATTTGTGAACTCTAAAGGGGTGTTTCAGTCATAGTAGCTACAGGCAATTCATTATTCCTCTTAAGGAAAAAAAAAAGTCAAACTGACAACTCTTTATTTTTAAAAGATCAACTGCATTGTCCTTGCTCTTTCTAATGATAGCTATTTGTCGAAAGTGACGGTAAAAATTGGCATAGCTTAAAAGAATATTGGTTGCATCTATTCCAGCTGTGAAGATTTTTCAAATAAGAAAAGCTTAATTTAATTTACTTCTTCATTAAACAAATTTTTTCCAATTTTTTTTTTAGATTTGATGGACACAGTACCTTTATTTTATTTATTTTTAGATGGTGCTGAGAATCGAAACCAGTGCCTCATATGTATGAGACAAGCACCTGCCACTGAGCTACAATCCCAGCCTTAGTTCTTCATTTTTGATATTAAAATTTGTAGAGCTCTGCAATAGTCTCAGGTGGGCTCAGTCAAGGTGCACTAGCTTGATGCATCTTGTATAAAATGACACCATCTAACAGGGCTGCTGGGTGCAGCCATTCTGTACTTCACAGAAGCATGAAGCAAAAGTCTCTGTTTCTTTTGAGTATAATTTATGGTGCAACTTAAACTCGGGACCTATTTAATGGTCCTAACAGCAGAGTTTCTAGGCCAATGACTAAATCAGCTGCAGTGCTCTGCATTTGCAGACAAGTCTTATGATTTACAAAATTTAATAAGCTGAGCCCTCATGACATTTCCCCCCCAAGATTCTGCTTTTATCATTGCTGCCAAGAAGGTTGTCAAAGGAGCATAGACCCATTGGCATAATGAAACCTTATCCTTTTTTTTTTTTCACAAAAGCATATAAATATACTCCCACTATTGTTAATTCATTCACAATGCATAAATTCTAGAGCATTCCTCTTGCCGGAGATGGTAATACATTAGTGACGTTTTTGTATTGCTTTATGGAAGTGATATTTCTTGGGAAGTATTTCTGAAAGTGTCTGCCAAATAGAGTACATACGAAGGTCAGATGACTTCACAGTTTCTCATCTGTACCCTGATACTTTGAGTTAAGGTTTGCCATAAGTCAAAGTCCCTTGTCACAACTTGAAAGTTTATCTTTTATATTAAGGGAACACACAGTGTTTGGTTGTGCTTTCTTTGTTTTTAAAAGGTACAGATAGTTAGCAGCTTTGCCTAAAAGGCTATTATTACATCAGTCAGGGTTATGTTGCTTTGTTACGTCAAAATGACTCTTTAAGGTAAAATTTGATTTTCATATAGAAAAAAACAAAAAGGCACTGGGATGATATTATTTCATTAAAATAGGAGCTATTCTCTCCACCTATGCTTTGGTGGCCTCTGATACCCTGGCTGGCCCATCATGTGATGTCGCTAAGCAAGAGGCCTGCAAAAATCTCTAGCTGATCCCCAGGACTACCTGGTTGGTGAACAGTCTCTGAGTAACACCCTG
The DNA here is from genome assembly GCF_048772815.1 of Callospermophilus lateralis. Classification (NCBI taxonomy): domain Eukaryota; kingdom Metazoa; phylum Chordata; class Mammalia; order Rodentia; family Sciuridae; genus Callospermophilus; species Callospermophilus lateralis. The sequence continues at coordinate 59,964,137 of NC_135316.1, forward strand.
GTGGTGTTATGTGCCAGTAAATAAAGTGACATTATTCCTCAGATGTGGAATTAGAAGTAACCCTGAGGTTACCCTTCTGAAAGGATGTCGTTCCTGTTTAGATCAGGTACAAAAATAACGTATCCTTCATTGTTTTAGGCGTATTCACCCTTCCTTTTGAAGATAAATTTCCTGATGCCAAAATAGCCACATACTCCAGATCTTTAAATTAGTTTGTCTTCTGCGTCCTGTTTCCTGTCTCCCATTGTTTCTGTCTCTGTCTAATCAACGTCTTGTTTTCTCCATTACATGATTCAGGTTCATGTAGATTAGTTTTTCAGCTTTTATTTATTTTTCCTCCCCGTTCAACTCAGTCCTGGGGGAATAGGATCCCTATTACAAATGTATACATTTCACACTGTTTGGGAAGATTGGCTTAAATATAATGATAAATGTGAGAAAAATAGGTATATTCCATTATCATAACCTGCCTAGACCATATTCTTTCCACTACAGGGAGTTATCATGGGTGCATGGCAAAACAAATTGCAATCACCTGGGTGTTTTCCACCGTGGTTCTGTCATTCCAAATGATAAATGTATTTATTCTTTAGCTGAGAATTAATATATCTATACATCTATTTGTCTCCATACACATATCTTTCTATATGCATGGGCAGATGATAACCAACAACTTAAGAGAACAGGTTGAAAATATATATATATTTTTTTTTTGTATGGGATCAGTGAAAAAATGCTTTATGTTAGCATGTAAACATATAAGGCCGAGGGTAAGACAGCTTTTAAGGTCAACCAGAAAGGAAGATTTTCCTCTTCTAAGCATCTATCAACAGTCCTTGGAAGAGCAGTCAGCACTAGCATAATTTAATATGCCTTCCCTGTGAAAAAGAATACCTCTTTGACATCATGTCACAACTTGTGCTTCCACTGAAGATTTTTCAGGTGGTCTGTGTTTTGCTGCATTGATTTCCTTTTATCATTTTAGTCACAGCTTCAAATCCCCCCCCCCCTTTTTTTTTTCCTTCTGTGTTCTGGAAACAAGGAAAATAAAGGCTCATAAAAATCATGCATTCGTCTGGCATTCTCTTTCCACACTGAAAACAAGGAACAGTTGCTTCGCTGCAGATGGTAGGCAGCCCTTTCCAGGATCTGCTGAACCTGGAGGTCTCTGTGGCTAGACCTTGGCAAGATCGGTTGGGGACTAAGCACTGGGCTTGAGGAAGGAGCACAGTGGAGAATTGACAGCTACATTGAATGGTGACTCTGACCAGCAGGGGCTGCTACAGAGCAACGATAGTGGGGGATGTTTCTTCAGTTTGTTAATACGGAATAGATCTTGTAAGAATGTTAGTTCTGTTGGGGCAAGAGATGCAGGAAAGGGGAAATGATAGGAGATAATGAATACAATTGAACTGAGCCAGGGAAATAAAGTCAGCTTTTAAAAAGCTTTGGTGGAACTACATGGTTTGATAAGAATGCAGATATTGCATGTGTCTAAATGCGTCTGTGCAAAACATAATACAAAATTCTTGGGAAAGAAAAACAAAGCTGTATCAGCAGAATTGAAGATTTGTACCTAGAAAATATGACATTTAAAAAACCTGAAGATCATAAATATTTTTGGAACTATACCTATAATTAGGACAATTACGAATATAGAAAAATGTCTCTCTCGTCACCCTCATCCTTTTCCCCCAAAGATAAACCACATTCCTTGAAGACCCTGCAGCATGTCCACACTCTATACCCCCTCCCCTTCCCTGCCACAGTAAGTCACTACTCAAGAGAAATGAATCAAACAGTTTTAGACTTCTCTCATGGCTTGTTTCTTTAAGAATGTGAATTGGGGTGCTTTAAAGATATATGAAAGTTGCACAGATGGGTAACATGAGTTATCTGTTTACAGAAGAAAGTTATCTGAAATATATTAACCCATGCTGTTATAAAATTTTGGAAGTCATGTTTGGGTATATAATCTCTGTTTTCTTCAAGTGGGATTTTTTTTCGTTGTGTATGGAATTCTGGGGGTTGTGAATATAAGATGTGTTTCTGGGATCCCCCACCCCCCAGCATTTCAGAGCTGAATGAAAGTATAGGAAAGAAAATATCAGGATTCAGTCTATTGACTGCACATCATACAATGCTGGGAAGAGTTGGTCCCTATATGTTCATTCTATATGAAATCTAGAAGAGCCTCATTTATATAAATAGAACTAAGCTTTTACAGCTACCACAGTAAATTATTTTGTTTTGATAATAAAACAAGTAAGGCAAAGTACACATAAAATGGAAAGGCTAGAACACCTGTTGGCAGAATCCCCTGGGAGAAATACTGGCTCTGATAGAAACGCATTTGCTCTATCCTGTAATTCAAGAATATCAGCTAAAGTGTCCTACTGAATGAAGAAAAGGAAATGGAAGAAACTGTTGAGTTTGGCTTTATATAAAAACTGCAAACACTTATGTATGCATTGGATTTTCTGATATCTAATTTAAACTAGTATTGATCAGAATTCTTTTAAAATGACATTTGGTACCTTGAAAGTGGTTCAGAAAGTCTTTATGAAATGATATGTTATCATTCCTTCCAGGTATGAACAGGGATTAGCTGAAAAACTAGTTGAAAGCTAATGCATGAGTGAATCAGGTTATAAAATTGATAGCATTTATGAAAGTCTTCAAGAATTCAGTTTACTTTGACAAAAACTTATTTAGCATCTACTAAGTGCCAGATACGATATGAGGGATTAGTGATCATTAGAAGAATAAGACAATATTACTGTCCTAAAGAAAGTTAGAGGCTGGTGGAGGAAAGACCAGTGTATTTCAAAACAAAGAGAAAAGTGTTATGAAAGAGGTATTGCCACAGTGCTGCAGAGGTTCCTAGGGAGGTGTGTGTTGGGCACTGAGTTTTTAACTCCAACAGGGAAGTCAACACAGGCTCTCGGGAGGAAATAATGTGTGAGTTGATTTTCAAGATTTAATAGCCATGAACTAAAGAAATAGGACTTGAAATGATCTTGAAGGGTTTATTTTGTGTGTTCTACTGCCTCAATTTTTAAAACTCATTTCATATATAAGACTGCATCTTATGATGGAGAACCTTTGGTTTTAATCCCTCTAAGGGCAGCCTGACACTTCAAAGAATGGAACTTATTCATCAACAAATGTGGAACAGAAATTCTTCTGTTGACATGTTGTAATAATAGAGATATTCATTGACGAGTAACTCAGGAGCATCTCCTATCTGCCAGGCAATGTGCTAGGCACTGGGGTTAGGGCTGTGAATAACAGACTTTCTCTGCACTCATCAATAGCCTAAGCCAAACCTAAGAGCAATAGCTTTTCTAGTTTATAACACATTTTCACATGCTTGATTTTGTTTACTTTAGCAACAGTCATGTGAAATGGGGACACCCTCTGCCTTGTTCCCCTCCTTTGAGGCAGCCTGACTCACCTAGACATTCATGAACCAAACAGGGTGATGAGATCAGATTTGAAATATCATGTTAGTTGCAGTATAGAGAATCAATTGGAAAGAGTCAAGAATAAATGCAGAAAGACTGGTCAGGGACTAACTATAACAGCGTGGAGGAAAGATGAGAGTGGTTTGTGGTGGCTAGAGGGATGAAGAGAAATGGATGAATTTCAGAGATGTTCAAGTCTCAGAATTTATAGATGATTTGGATATGGAGGGAAAAATACTCCTCATATATTTCTGGATTGTAAACAACACCACTTTGTAAATCACATTACTAAGACAAGGCACACTATATGAAAACCAAGTTTAGGGTGATTAAAGATCGTGAATTCATTTGGGGGCATAAGGAATTTAAAGACTCTTTATATTAATCTTTACACTAATGGGGATTTTAAAGCAGAAAGTGGAGTTTGTAAAAGACTTGAGTGAGTCTATACATTGGAAATCATTAATATGTAGATGGTCATTGAAACTGTAGTCCTGGAAAAGATCACTTGGAACAAGAATGGATTGATAATGGGGCTTGACAACAATGTTACCAGTAGCCAAGTAGATGAGGGCAGATCAGGAACAAAGATTGAAAAAAAGGAGACATCAGGATAGTGTGGGTCCTGTTAACTTGAGGTGGGAATAGAGAAGTTTCTAGAGGGAAGAGATGTCCACTCCTAGGAGTGGTTCCTAAGGGCTCAAGTACAGTGAATACTGAAAATGCCATTGGTCATTGAATGACTAAGATGAGAACAAAGAACGACTTCAGTAGGATGATGAGTTGAGAGTGACCTGAGAGAGTTAGAGAAACTGAAGGCACAAAGGAACAATGAGGCTGGACTTCTTTACTGAGAGATCAGCTTTAAAAGGTTGCTGAGAGATACATGGTACACTGAGGGGGATGCAGGCCTAGGAAGGATTTTTAGAGTCAAAGGAGAACTTTAGGCCTTTTTTGTTGTTGTTATTGTTTGTTTTTGGTACTTAGAACTGAACTCAGGGCCTCTTGACCACTGAGCCACCTCCCCAGCCCTATTTGTGTTTTATTTAGAGACATGGTCTCACTGAGTTGCTTAGTGTCTAACTTTTGCTGAAGCTGACTTTCAGCTCATGATCTTCCTGCCTCAGCCTCCTGAGCTGCTGGGATTATAGGTGTGTATCACCGAGCCCGGCCCTTGGGCCCTTTTAGGGATAAAAAGGATCAAGTTGAGAGAGAGAAGATCAAGCTACAAGAAAGAGAGGGAATAATCAATTTGAGTTAGAGTAAAACAAAGGGTCCTGTGTGGGAAGTAGGAATAGAATACAAAGTATAAGGAAAAGGACTGACGTGAGGTAGAAGGACTCACCTGCGTTGTAAAGGAGAGTTCTGAGGAAGAGGATGGTTAGGATAAAAAAAAAAAAAAACAGGCAGTGGAGGATGAGGTCCTTCTCATGTGGTAATTTCTTTTTTCTCTGTGAACGGGAGTGGATGCTATTATTTAAATCAAGTTGGTGGTTGATGCTAGTATGTAGTCTCTATGCAGTGGGAACCTCAAGTTTTCTCCTACAGAGTTTGGCTTGACTTTTTCTTTTTGCCCTAGGCAATGTGTGCTTCTTATTCTAATCCAAATCTGGCCTTGGAAATTGACATGGGCTTAGAGTGGACAGATGGTAGGAGACTCAGAAATATCTAAATCCTACTCAGGACCAAAGTCAATTTTCTCAGTGAGAGATATTAGCAGGTGTTCTGGTTTAGATGTGAGGTGTCTCCCCAAAAGCTCATGAGTGAGATGATTCAAGAAGGTTTAGAGGTGAAATGATGGGGTTATGAGAATCTTAAACTCATCGGTGAGTTAAGGCATTAATTGGGTGGTAACCTGTAGGTGGGTGAGGTGTGGTTGGAGGGGGTTTTGTGTGGGAGGGATGCCTTTGTGGTATATATTTTGTCCCTGAAGGGTTGAACTTTCTTGCTCCCTACTTCCTGGTGCCATGTTCCCAGATGCTTCCCTCCACTACACACTTCCACTGTGTGGTTCTGCCTAACTTGTGCCCTGAGGAGTGGAGTTGGCCTTCTATGGACTGAGACTTCTGAAACCTCTAATTATTCTTGTCAGTTCTTTTGGTCACAGTGCCAAAACAGCTGACTGAAAACAGCATGTAAGGAGTGATGGGAAGTAAAAAGAAGTGACATTATAATGCTAACTTGACTTGGAATCCAGATTTTATCAGAAAGAATTATGATAGACCTGACGGCAGCACACGGTCCAGAAGTCCCTTGATAACCCTCCAACCACTTTAATCAAAATAAACAACAAGTAAACTTGAGTTTCAAGTCTTTCCTCATTCCAGCTGACCACAGGTAAACTCTAGGGACATATGACACAGTACATGTGTCCTCAGTGTCTTGCAAAGTTGGCCCAGGCCCATCGTTATTTAGTTTCTAGAGCATAAAAAACCCCTGAGTCTAGTGGTCCAGGACAGTCTTGTGAACCAGAACAGCATCCAGGAGGTGAAGCCTGATCTGCTCTGCTGAAGACGCCTCCGTGACGAGACAGATCTCATCACACAGGTACCCAGAGCTCCATCCTGCAAGGCCAGTGCACTCCATTCATTACACAGAGAAAAACTGTCCACAGATCCTGAGTTTGGCTAGACATTGCTGGGCTCAGGATAAATTCTTTCATGCCATAAATTGTTAATCCTTCCCACTTAGGGATAGCCAAACACTTCCATGACAGTAGCAATGAAAACACTATTTGCCTTCTCCAAATACTACCCTTTCTTCTTCCCTTTCTTTCATTGCCAAACATCTTCCAGACCACCAGCTGCCTTCCTTTTCTGACTGCCTTCATTGATGTTCCTCCATCTGCCTTCTACCCCAGGGAAGAAGACTCTTAGGATTCATCAGTAATTTTAAAATTATTAAATCTAAAATTTTTTTTCTATTGTATATGAACTTTGATGCTGGCAGAATTGAACTTCATTCCCTTGACTTCTGTGGCACCCAATCCTCCTTCCTCTCTGCCTCTGTCTAAACATCGTTCAGTCATGTCTCCTCTCCTTTCTCCTTCTTCTTGAGCATGTATTAAAGCTCTAACATCAGTCTCTCTTTTCTTCCTGGAAGACCTTTCATGACTCCAACCATCACCTCCATGCGGATAACTCCATAATAAATTTCTCTAGACCTCATATTTCTACCCACTTCTTGTCTCATCTCTTCGGGTAAATAATTTGTTGATCCTATTGGCTGCTTTTCCATTATCTCAAATTCAATAAGTCTACTGCTGAATTAATCACCCCTTAGATTTTTTTTTCAGTCAAATGACTGAATGATCATTGGAATTGCATCAGAGGTTGCTTAACCTGAATGATCATCAGAAAAATTCTGGCGTGAACTGCTGGACTTGGTGCCCTGAACAGCTCTTTAGGAGATTCCAGTGTTCAGCCAAGTTGGAAGAACTGGTCTAGAGAGAGGATTATCAGTGTAATTGATCTAAGGTCTCTTGTAGTCCTATAATGTTGTGAATTGATTCTGTACTCTCTCTTCTTCCAGATTGGCACTGATATTTCATAGCAATGTGATCCTGGGAAGTGATTTAATTTCCTTGAAGCTCAATTCTCTTATCTGTTGAACGAATATCAAAATATCTACATTGTTGTTGTAATGAGTAGGTGAGGTTAGATGTGTAAGATAGGCTGTTTAGTGACATATATATAGCAGGAGCTTTCTAATTCCCTTGTCTCCACCTCTATCCTTTCTGGTCTATTCTCCACACCACTAACAAATTGATTTTCTGTAAGTGTCACTTTTACTTTGTCACTCTTGCTCATAACTTCTGTGGTTTTCCCAGTACTTTCAGCTAGGATACTCAGAACCCTGCTTGAGCAATCTGTGCTGTTTAAATACCTTTAATTTCTGACTCAGCATCCACACAATTCAAAGTAGAGACATTGCTTTCTATATGTGTGGATGTCAATTGTTTCAAAATTTAGGCCTTATTACTCAATTGAACAATAGTAAAAAATAATTATTATCTTTCATGCTAGTCCACAAAAACACATTTGGCCCTTGATAGGAGAGAACTATACACTTATAATAAAATACTAAAATAGTGAAAAAAAACAGCAGAAAGCAACTCTACTGCATGAGTATAAGAAATATGTTATCTACACATATTTCTCTAGCCCAGTGACTTCTGGGAATAGGTCCCTGAGCAGCTCAGCCAGGTCTACCTTGGCTCTGAAACATATTCCCACTAAGCTGTAAATGACTGATTTCAGATCAGTTGTTGAGCTGATAGCAGGAAGGGAGAGAGAGCGTGAAAATTTTGGATGCCTGGATGGAGTCAGAGGGTAGTAACAAAAATAACTTAAATGTCTTACTATCATGTTTTTATTGTGTTGGCCTCTTCAATCCGTGCAGGTCATTTACTTTTTACATTGTCAGCTGTGTTTCACTCCACTTTTTCCAGTTTCCCTTAATGATCAAGGTTGAAGAGTATTGTTATTAGCTATTTTGGGTGTAAAGGGTAAAAAAACTTCCTAGAACTCTCTAAACCTGAGTTCCCTCTCCAACAGGTAGAAACCCCTTAAGAGGAAGGGATGGTAGGCAGATATTTTTAAACATTCCTCTTCTATATCTACCTTATTTTCAGTCCTTATGTTTTGTTCTGAGATGTGACTTATCCATAATAAGGACCCTCCTATTGATGGACATTGTTTTTTTTTTTTTACTCATTATTTTCAGCAATGCTATAGTGAACATTCATTTGCATGATGTACTTATATGTGCATATACAGAGCTTTCTTTAAAATTCATTCCTGGCAGTAGAGAAGGGAGCTGACCTCAGCATGCAACTTCTCACAAGTCAGGAAAGAGTGTTATATTCTCTAGCCACTTTCTGAGAAAAGACACAGGTGATAGAGTGGGAAAGAAATTGGAGAGGAGAATTTTCTTTTGCTTTTAGTTAAAGATGTATATTCTTAAAGTAGAAAGTTAACATATGATGAATTTTTAAATCAAAAATTTATAGAAATAGTGTATTTTGCTCCTTGGCAGGAAGAAGATGGAATTCTCTGGTCCCTGCTGGCCCTTTAATGTTCAGGATGGTCAGCAGCACAGCATAGAGGAAGGAGTTTTGGGTTCCCTCTCAGAGTGCATGATCCTGTGAACACTGACATTTTTCCTTTAAGAGGAGTGTCTACCTTCAAATTTGCTTATATAAAGAGGAGATTGGGCCAGGTGTGGTGGCCCGGAGGCCCCAGCAGTTCGGGAACCTGGGGCAAGAGGATCACAAGTTCCAAGCCAGCCTCAGCAACTCAATAAGGCTTTAAGAAACTTAACAAGACCATGTCTCCAAAATAAAATATAAAAAAGGGCTGGAGATATTTCTCAGTGGTCAGCGCCCTGGGTTCTCAATGCAGAGTACCAACGAAGAGATTGGTGAGGCCTCTATGCTTTCCAGGGTACTCACCTCCATCTTTGTTGTTGTCTCCCCTCACTCCTCCTCCCCTTCTCCTTCATCCTCCTTTTCACTTGCAGACCTGGGTGAGAGGCGAACTGTTTCTGGAACTTTCACCTCACCGAGAAAACTGACTGAGAAACCTAACCTGCCACCTCTGGGTTGTGCTGACTGAGCAAGGGACTTAATTTTCTAGAGCTTCAATTTCCCCACGTAAAAATGGTGATTTGGAAATCTCCATTAGACAGGGCTTTTGAAGGAACCAGGTAAAATACTCTTGAGAACACTGTGACATCAGTTGATTACGTAAAGCCCCTGGTGACGCTGGGTACTTAAGATATGTTTTGGTGACTTCTTAGTGATATGTGCCTTAGTCAATTGCAACTTGCTTTCTCTTTGGGTACCACACGTCTGCTGAGGGAGGAGCAATGGAAGCTGGAGACAGCACAGAACACTGAAGACGCCTCTTAAATCACCGAGGTCTGCTTGGGTCTCTTTCATTTGTTGAGGGCTCCTTTTTACTTTTATCCTGAAGGCAGGAAAATTGGTACTATTTTCAAGATATTGAATTCCTTTATGTGCTTGCCAAAATACCTTTCCCTTCTCCTCCACCCAGCAAGGCCATTGCAATGGTCAACATGGCTTGCACAAAAGGAAATTATTAGTCTGGAGGGGCCATGTCCACCAGCTCACCCTGAAAGCATCTGTCTTGTTAAGGCACTATTCTTTAAGGGAGGCTGCTAATTTGGTTTTGTCTGTCCACTCTGAATCTCAATTTTTTTTCCCCAAAGTAAAAATGTTTGTGTTATTTTTTGTTTGATATACATAATACATAATTTTTGAAAAAATTGAGAAATGAGAGAAAAGTATACGTCCTCACTCGCAAGACTACCACCCAGAGATTCTTTAATTAATGGAAAGTATTGTGCTCTATGAGTATGCCATAACATTTCCTACTAGAATTCTATTGATGGATAAAAAGATTGCTTACACTTTTTAAAAAGAAATAATGCACAGTTCCATGATGTATATTCTTGTATACCAAGTTTTATTCATCTGTCCTTTTAATGAATTCTCAATGAAGGTATGTATTTTTTTATTTTTTAATTTTTTAAAAAATTTTTTTATTGGTTGTTCAAAACATTACAAAGCTCATGATGAATCATCTTTCATACATTTGACTCAATTTTTAAAATACTTTTAACACATAGTTTTAACGTGCATTCTCCAAAGGAAGGTGGTAGAAGGTCATTTCAAGTTTTCTTTTTTTTTTTTGCATATAATGTGAAAACAATTGTTGAATCACGAACTTATTTAAAGCAAGAAACTGATATGATCATGTTTGAATTTAGGTAGCTGTATTAGTCAGGGCTTAGTAGCAGACATGAACTCTCTCTGGCCAGTTTTAGCAGAAAGGGATTTATTACGGTGTATTAAGCAGCTTAGAGATTTTTTTGGAAGGACTAGGGAAGCTGGCTCTAGGCTGAGTTTCCAGAAACCATTGTATAAGTCATGCTGCCATGCTGACTGGCCAAGCAACTGCTGCATTTGTAGTCACCACCTTCTACTGAAGAACCACCCTGCTTTGACCACTCTCAAGAAAGCGGCTCAATCAGGAACTGCTGCTGCAGCGGCCATGGCGGAGTCTTGGCAGCCAGAAAGTTAGGGACCAGCTGAGCATCAGAGCAATATTTCCCACTCCTAGTTAAACATCAAAAGCACCTGGAGTGCCTTACCATAGTACTGGAACCTGTTAGCACCCAAGAGACTGTATATACTTGATCTGGAGCAGGTCCCACCCACAGTATTAAAAGCAACACAAAAAACCTGTGGGTGTTGCTCATGCAAAGTCAAGGCTGAGAACCATTGCTGGAGTACCTCCATGACAGCTGTGGCGGACAACCTAATGGCTCCCCTACAGTGCTTTCAGAAGGCCCCTGTGTCTGCCACTTCACCATATCCACTTCTGTCCACTGACTTGGAGGATGATTCTCCTTGGAGATTCTGTATGAAAGTGCAGAGGGAGGATAGATTGGGAAGCACAGTCCTCATGTATGTTAGCCTCTGGTCATGCTATCAAGAGGGGCTGACGTGGTGCTACAAAGACAGTTAGGGATGGAGAACTGGGGTTTGCTAGTAGTTCAGGTAACTAAAGGATACTGATAATGAGGAAACTACTTAGGAAAAAATAATAAGAGGCTGAACAAGGTGAACTTGGTCATTTAGTTGTATGATTTACAGAAAGGAAAAAGCAGGATACCTAAGACATGGGCTTGGGTCATTCGTTGAATGGTTGGATCATTCCTCTTGGGAGGGATTTTTTGGGACTTGGGTGGGGAACAATGAATTTAGGTTTAATGTGTTCAATACATAATTTAATAGCCAAATATGGATATCAGGAAAGAGATTGAAACTGTAGGTGAAGATTTATAACTAATTGACTTTCAGCTTTTAAAAAATGCTGAGGTATAGATGAGATTGCTCAAGCATAGGATCTGAGATGTAATAATGAGAAATGTTAACATAAAAAACAAGAACAAAAGAAGAGCAGCCCCTACTCAAAAGACGGAGGAAAACCAGTAGTACATGAACTCAAAAGTCAAGGGAAGAGTACCAATTTCTTCAAAGAAGATATGTAAATGGCTAATAAACCCATGACAAGATGCTCAAAATCATTAGTTGGTAGGAAAATACAAATGCAAATCACGTGATATATTTCATACTTATAATGGCTATATATTAGAAGATAGCAAATGTTGGCAAGGAGTAGGAAATGTATAGCTTGCTAGAATAGTCACTTTGGAAAACTATTTGGCAGTTCCTTAAAAAGTTAGAATGACCCCATGACCAAACAATTCCACTTCTTTACATCCAAAGATAGTTTAAAGCATATTCACACAAAAACTGGTACATAAATATTCATGGTAGTATCATTCATTCACAGTTCAAGTGCCATCAATTGATGAATACATTACCTATTTGTAATTTATCAAGGCAATGGAATATTATTCAGCCATAAAAAGGAATGAAGTTCTAATAAATGCTTCAGAACATGGTAAGTTTTCAGTTGAAAGTTAAATACAAAAGACCATAAGTTATATAATTTGATTTGCATGAAATATCCAGACTAGGTACATTCATAGAGACAGAAGTAGATTTAATGTTTCCATAAGAGGAAGGAACAGTGAGTGATCATCATTAAAGGACATGGCTTTCTTTCTGGGATGATAAAATATTCTGGAGTTAGATAGTAGTGATTGATGAACAACTTTGTGAATAAGCTGAAACCCTTTAAATTGGACTCTTCCAAAGGGTAAACTTTATGGTATGTGAATTACATCTCAATAAAGTTGTAATTAAAAAAAAAAAAACTCAAAGAAAGCTTTCAAGAAAAATATCTAGAGGTCAACAGATCAATTGCTGCCAAAATGCCAAGCTTCTATCACTACAAATAATGTTGACAAGAGCAGTTTCCGTTGTGTGTTACAGTGGCAAATCATAGAACAGAGTATGGAGCATAGACTATGAGCCTGGACAGTAAGTACTTTGGAGAACTTTGGGTGGGAAAAGGAGGAGAGAAATAGGCCTAACTGGAGAGGGCTGAGAAAGGAAATAGTTTAGGCTTTGAGCTATTTTGTTTTCATTTGGGCAGGAGAGAGACTCATGGATGATTCAGTGCTGATTTGAAAGATCTAGTACAGTAGGAAACATGAGTGAGAGGAAAGTACAGATTGCAAACATGGAGAATCCAGGTGGGAGGGCTTGGAGTTTAAGAAGGGTAGAGAGTGATTTGTAAAAAAGGAGAGTGAAAGCAGTGATTAGGCGATAGAGCTGAAGGGCAGCTTTGGGGGTCCCATTGAGGCTGGAGGCTTGGATCCCTGGTAACCTTCATCGTCCACTGCCCAAGGATACCATGCCAAGTGGTGTGCGTTTTTTTTTTTTTTTTTCCCCAAACATCTAGATCCAGAGTTCTGGAGGGCGGATGCATTGGAAGAATTCAGGGTGAGGATTAAAAATATGGGCTGGAGAATGACTGAAGTGAAAGTACACACTGTCTGGGCTAATAATCAAGAAAAAAGGAGTGAGGTAACTAGAAGTCTTAGGCCAAGTAACAATAAAATGAACGACAATTTATCACATGCTTCTTCCCTAGGGCTATGCTAAATGTGATAGGCTATGTGGTCTTCCTATTATTGTTTGAATGGGAGGTGCTTCCCAAAGGCTTATGTGTGAGACCATGCAAAGTTTGGAGGAGAAATGATTGGGATTAATTGAGCGGTAATTGGGGTGTGGCTGGAGGAGGTAGGGCTTTGGGGGCATGGCTTTGGGGTATATATTTGTACCTGGTGAGTGGAGCTGCCTGATGGTGATGTGAGCCACTTCCCTCTGTCACACTTTACTGCCACAATGTTCTGCCTCACCCAGAGCCCTAGGGGAATGGAGTCGGCTGTCTATGGACTGAGACCTCTGAAACTGTGAGTTCTCAAAGTTTTTCTCTGCTCCAGTTCTTCTGGTCAGATCTTTTAGTCACAGCAGCCAAAAAAGCTGACTAAAACACCTTCCAACAACAAATGTTATTTTCATAAGAAAAAACAGAGGCTTAGGGAGATTAAACAAACCTGATCATGTTCACACATCCTCAATGTGTCGGAATTGGCTGAGTCAAGGGCAGCTGATGCCGGAGCACTTATCCCAACCATTGAGCTACTTTGCAGCTAGGAATATGAACGAGTAACCGAGTAAGAGAATTGCAAGGACAGGAGTTGTGGTTATTAAAATATTTTAATTATAGGAATTAGGATAAGAACATTTCAAGGGATGACAAAGGACCAGGGCCATTTAGCTGGATGTGGGTAGCAGAGTTAAAAATGGTGGGGAAGACTGTGAATCACACTGTTTTTGGAGTGATCTTTCCTTTTCTCTGTCTAAAAAAATAAAATAAGAAATATCTGCCCAGACATTAATCAGATGCTTCAAGATTTACCCTGTGGAAAAATCAGAAAATTCTGGTAATGTAGTAAAGACTTTCACATTCTGCTTTGATTTCTTGACAGAACCTTAGAAAAAAACTAGTCTCCATCATGTTCGATTTCTGATGAAGTTAATTTCTTTCTCAGTGGAAAACAAGATCTGATGCCAATATACACTGATGCAGATAGAATGATTCATATAGACACATGGAGCTTCTTTCTGACTAGCAAAAATATCAAGCACACTGCAGTCTCTCTTTTTCACTTGTTCCCTTTGCCTGGAACATCCTTCTCACAGACATCTGTACAGATCACTCACAGCTTCCTTCAGATCTCTGCTCAAATGTCATCTTCTTAGAGAGGCCCCCTGGTCTCCCTTTCTGAAATGTGGCTGAGCCCTCCCCTGAGCCCCTACAGCTGCCATGCCCTGCACTCCGCTTTATTTTTCTCCATGTCACTTGTCACCATATTACATAATTGATAACGCTTTTGTTTATTATGCATCTCATCCACAGGTTCTGTTCTTCATGAGGGCTTCAATGGTGGTCCAATTTGGGGGAGTGAAGTGGGGACAGTCTGGAGATTGAACATAGAGACATTCTACCATTGAGCTACATCTCCAGCCCTTTCTATTTTTTTTTTTTTTTAATTTTGAGATAGGGTCTCACTAAATTGCCAATGCTCCCCTTAAATTGCAATCCTCCTGCCTCAGCTTCCCAAATAGCTGGGATTACAGGTGTGCACTATCGTGATTTGCTGTGGTCATTTTTGTTCATCTGTCTTCTCCCTGGCACCTACAACTGTGTCAGGTGCTAGCAATATGGATCTGTGCAGAGTACAAAATGCTGTCTGAGGACCACCCAAAGGAGGCTCTGTATTCCTAGCTGTTGCCCTTCACTGCTCACTTCTCGCTGCTGCTTGAGGCTTCTCTGGAGCACTGCTGGTCTTTCTATCACCCATCTGCAAGCTGCTGTCCTTTCCCACTGTTCCCCCCTCTGGCATAGATGGAGCCTATTGGTTTCCATCTCCAAGGCTGTGCTAACATGTTATATCACATACGGGAGGCTCCCGTAAGAGGATGGAAGAGCCGGAAAAGAAAACTCAGACCTCAGTTCATTTGTCATCTGTCACAAAGGGTTTCATGCTGGCTTCTCCCCTTGGCTCAAGCCATCCATAGGTGAAAGAAACCACTGGTCTCTTCCTCAGATTGGAGCCTCTTTTCCCCTTTTTCCGTTTATTGAGCTTCTCTTACCTCAAGAATCCCAAACCTAAAACAAACAAAGACTCCTTCTTTTCTGGCCAGAGAAGGAAAAAAAAATAAAAAAGTAAAAACCTCTGTGACCCAAAAAGATATCTCTTAAATTTTTATTTTATTTTATTACACTATCTTACTTGTTATTTCAGTACAAATAGCCCTCAAGAACTTCAATCTCGCGTAAACAAAGTGATTATTTAGGTCTTTTCTCCATTTTTACATAATTTCTTCCCCATGACAGCTCTGTCCTAGAATTTCCAAATAGCTGTACCTTCAAAAACAACCCGAGTGCTTGCTTTCTCCCCCTTTCTCTCTTTCTCTTGTGTTTTGCATTAAAGAATTACTCTGCCTGAGGGTAGAATTGAAAGTAATGAGGAGTAACCCCAGAGGCACAGAAAAGATTGCAGTTAGTGTAAAAACCAGATAATAGATGACATTGGCTTGGACAAGAATGATGGCTGTGGAGAGAAGTGGATGAATTTGAACATTATTTAGGGGGTTCAATTCAGAGTGGTTGGTCTTGTTCTTTTCTTTTATAGATGTGGGGTGAATGGTGAGGGACGCTGAAGAATCCAGGATAAGCCTCGATTCCTGGCTTAGCAAACTTTTGAAAATGTTCAAATGTTTCCAAATCAAGTGTTCTTATGAAAAAAAAAAGTCCATAAATTTAAGGCATATTGTTGGCTTCATCCTTTTATCCTTAAAAATCTTGAAACACAAGAATGAATTCTGTGGCCCATTCAAAAGGAAAAGGCAAAACCAAAGGACTTAGAAGCATCTCCATCATCTTTGAGACATTCTGAAAGTTAATCTATGTTTAAGTAAATGATTATTTATCTCTTTAATCATAAGGTGGGAACATTTCATACAAATGTTTTTTGTTAGTAGGAAGTTTTCTAGACGTTGTAATAAGGTTTTTATGATTCTTGTGGGTTACGTGGTCATATGCACTAAACAACATAGATCACTCGAGATGAGACAAAATCCTTGTAATATAGCAACAATTTTTACTTTACAAAGACATATTTCAAAATAACAGGAAGAAAGCTTAAATCTTTTAAAGTATTTCACTGACCCTTTGAAACATAGTTCACAGACCTCAAATTAGAACCTCTGAGTTCTAACCAGTGCAGAAGATGGATTGTTCAGAAAAAGTTTAAAGATGTAGGGATTAAAGCAGATTGAGGTTCCAAAGAACAAGTTGACAAAGTGAGAGGGTGGGAAATAGAGGCCATGGCTTCCTGAGAACAAGTGGCAAGCAATTTAGGGGACAGATGCCTGGGTGAACAAGAGGACTTACTTTGGTCACTAACAAAGATGACTGGAATGTGAAGTGGATGATTTGAAGATGATTTGTCACAGAATAAATCTCATCCATTCTCCCGTTGATGGGGGAAGTTCATGCTTCTCAGAAAGTACCCATGGCTCAGACTGATTGCAACCCCAAAGGAACCCTAGTATCTCATGGATGGGAACTTTCAGCCATTTGGGAAGAGTCAGCAGGGTTCCATATTGATTTCTTGAGATCTTGGGGCAGCTAAGTCATCCAGGAAGTGCTTCAGAATTGCTTAGAGGAGAAAAAGGAAGTATGCTTTCTTCTTCTTACTAATCTGGAAATAAGAACAATGAATTCTTTAGAAAACTGAACAAATTTTTCTTTCATATCTCTTACCAAAATGCCTTATTGAATTTATGTCTCTGTTGAGAATCTTCATGTTCCAGGCTCCTGGAAAAGATTGTACCTGGTTTGTGGAAAAAAAATCAGTATTTTATTTATTTCTTTCACACATTCCAGCCACAGTGACAGTGAGTTATGCTGTTTCTGCTTTCCCTTCCTTATTACCCTGCTCCTTTCCTCCATATATATGATTAAACAAGTTAATATGTGCAAATTTAATTAATATCATTTTCTCACTAGACTTTGGATGCTCAGGGAGTAACCATCACAGTTATTCTCTTTCTTTGTGTCCCCAGTACCTAACCCAGTATTTGGCATGGGTACTTGCACAATAAAATACTTCTTGCTTGATTAAATGCATTCTTAAGGAAATATCTTGCCCTCTTTCTTTACATATTTTTTATGAAGAAAATATTTTAATCTGTTTTTAAGGCAGAACATTTTCTCACTTGAGGTGGGAATATGACCATGTCTGCAAAGAACAAATTGTACAAGATAGTTAAATAGTGCCTGTGTAAATAATTTATGAATTAAAAATATCTTTGGGGTGTTCATTATTCAAGTCAGATATTTGCATTGTCTAATTCTCATTGATATTGTTTGAGTTTTCTCTGGTGTTATAAATGAACTTCTGTTATTCATTGCTATGAAACAGAAGAGTGAGGTATCTGCTATGGTTTGAGTGTTCCCCAAAAGGTACATGTGAAAATGCTTGGTCTCCAGCCTGGTAGTGTTGGGAAGTGCTGTGGACTTTTAAAGATAGGCTTCATGGGAGGTCCTTGGGTCAGTGGGGCATGCTCTTGAGAGAGACAATGAGGCCTGTCCCCTCTCTTTCTCTGCTTTCTGGCTCATGGTGTGACCACTGGCCTCAACATGTGCTCCTGCCACTGCCTTCTACCACCTTATTAGGGGTCAAATCAATGGACTGCCCAGTCTTGAGTTTGAGCTGCCAAACTATAAGCTAAATAACATTCTTCTTTTTATAAGTTAATTGCCTCAGGCATTTTATTGCTGTAAAGCAAGGCTGACTAATACAGTATCTCTCAAACTCATTTTCAGTTCAGGCTTTATATGTGACTCTCAGAAAGTCATAATATGTGAGCCTAAGCCTTGACAGCTGTAAAGTCTCACATAGCTGTTTTTTTTTTTTTCTCCACAGAACGTTGTAAACATAATTGCACATGTATTATTTTTATAAAATTATTCAACATGTATGTGTGTATATATGCATATATAATTATTTCTTTTGTTCTGGCTACATATATCGTAAATATTTGAATGATCGGAATCATTACATAAAAGTGATAAAAATAATGATGCTACCTATTTATTTGTACTTTAGAATGACCAAGTATTGGGATAAATACTTCACATTTTCTTACTTAATTCTTACAAAAATATTAACTGTCTTTTCTATACTCACTTTTTCTCCAGTTATTCTTACTTGAACCCACTTGTTTTAGTCAGTTTTTTTTTTTTTTTTGGCTGCTCTGACCAAAAGACCTGATGAGAGCAATTTTAAGGATGTAAATTTTATTTGGTGTCGTGGTTTTGGAGGTCTTAGTCCATAGATGGCTGACTTCATTCTTTGGGGCCTCAGGTGAGGCAGAACATCATGGCAGAAGTGTTTGGCAGAGGAAGGTGGTTCAGTACTGCACAACATGAGAGAGAAAGGGCGAGGAAGAGGGAGTGGGAAGAGGAATGGGAAAGGGAAAGAGAGAGGAAAAAGGAGGGAGAGAGAGAAATAGGGAGAGAGAAATTTCGTCAACACAGTCAAAATATAAATCCCAAGGACACACCCCATTGACCCATCTCCTCCAGCCATACTACAGCTGCCTATAGTCACTACTCAGTTATTCTCTGTCAGGGCATTAATGCACTGATTAGGTTAAGGCTCTTATAACCCAATCATTTCACCTCTAAACTTTCTTGCATTATCCCACACCTGAGCTTTTGGGGGATATCGCATACCTAAAATTCTGCTCCTGACTCCCAAAAGTTCATGCCCATCTTGCAATGCAAGACACTTAGTCCATTTCAAGAGTCCTCATAGTCTCAATAGTTGCAGAATTTCCCAAAAGTCCAAGTCCAAAGCCTCCTCTGAAATTCAAGGCAAACTCTCAGTTTGAGCCCCTGTAAAAATAAAAGGCAACTTACATGTAACCCAATGTACAGAGTGAAAATTTACATTCCAAAATGGAAAATTAGGGGCATAGAAAGAAAAGGGGGCAGGGACCAAGCAAGACTGAAATCCAGCTGGGCAAGCAAAGTCCTAACGGTCCATGTTTAGCATCTGAAGCACATGGCATTGTGATGTTCTCTCTAAAGGGCTTTTTAGCTTCACCCTATGACCTTGTTGGTTTCAGCCCATGTTGCCTCTCTGTTGGCTTGTCTCTGCTCAATTCCTGCAGCTTTCCTTGGCAGGCAGAAGTCACATATTATTAGCATTTCTTAATCTTGGGGGTCTCCATTGGAGTTCCAACTTCCTCATCACATTTCCATGCATTGCCCTCTCAGGGTCTGCCTGTAGGGACTCTAATCCTGGATCACTTTGCTTGGTATCCCAGGCCTTCCCTGGAAATCTTGGTAGAAGCCTTTATGACCCCCTAACTCCAGCATCCTGCGTTCCTGCAGAATGAGTCCCATGTGGTTGCCACCAAGGTCTGCCACTTTTTGAGCAGTAGTCAAGCCTCCAGAGATTGTGATAATAGCATCCTCTGAGTGCCTGGGTGGCCGAGCAGGGTGAAAAATCTTCCTATTTCCCCTTTTTCAACCTCACTTGTCTCTTCTCAAGACAATTTTTACTTTTTACACCCTTGCACCTGAGATGGCATGGTCTTGCCAATTCTTGAGATGCTCTCAAGCCATATTTCCTATTGTCTCTGGACAAAGGTTTTCTTCAGTGGCAGTGATATCTTTAGCAACCACACATTCCTTAGCCCCAGTTTTACTCCGTTTTCTGGCCAAAATGCACATTTTCAAATCTTTCTGCTTTGCTTTTTGCTCTTGATTATCACAATAAACTTGGCTAAAAGTTGCCAGCAACCCCTGAAGGCTGTACTGCCTTGAAAGTTCCTCCACCAGATTCCTTAATGTCACCTTCAAATTGAGCCTTACAGAAAGTCTCAGGACATGGGCAAAATGTAGACAACTTCTTAGCCAGAGTGCAACAGGAATGTCCTCTAGTCCAATTTCCAATAGAGTCCTCTTTCTGCTCTGAAAACTTATGAGCCCAGACTGCTCTCTCCACAGACCTCTCCTGGTCTTCTGAACTCCTACCAGAATTACCAATTTAAGGTCCACTTACAATATCCTAAAGTTTTTTCATCTTACATTCCTCAACTTCCCCAAATTCCTCCCACAAATTACAAAATGCTCTAAAATCTTCTGAACCACATGGTCAGGTCAGTCACAGCATAACCCCACTTCTGAACACCAATTTTTGTTTTAGTCAGCTACGTCGCTTCTGTGACCTGACAAGAATAATTTTAGAGGAGGAAAGGTTTATTTGGGGCCTCAGGGTTTCAGAAGTCTCAGTCAATATATGGCCAACTGCATTACTTGGGCCCCAAAGTGAGGCTAGATGTTATATCAGAAAAGTGTGGTGGAGGAAAGCAGCTGGGAGCGTGGTACCAGGAAGGTGGGGTGAGGGGGCACTCCCCTTATCACAGACAAAATGTAAATCCCATGGGCATGGCCCCCTTGACCCACCTCCTCCAGCCACACAGCACCTGCCTACAGTCATTTCTCCATTAATCCCTATCAGGGAATTAATGCACTGATTCAGTTATACCTTTTATAACCCAATCATTTCACCTCTAAATTTCCTTGCATTATCTCACACCTGCATTTTTTTTGGGTGGGGGTGGTGGTACCTTATATTGAAACCATCATGCCATCCAACTAAATAAGGTGAATTGACATCCATCAGTCTACTGAATCTTTTCTTCATGTGGTCATTAATGGTCTCTACGTTGTCAGTGCCAATGGTCAATTCTACCATCATCTCATCCAACCCCTCTGTAGCATATGATAGTAGATCACACCTTCCTTTTTAAAGGACTTCATTCATTTGGCTCTAGCACACTACTCCTTTGATTTTTTTTTATTTTATATTATCCTCATCTTCTTGGCATCTGAATATTAGAGATCCCCAGAGTTCCCACCCTGGCCCTCTTTTCTTTTCTCTTTTAATGTACTCCTATGGGGATCTCACTTAGTCCTTATAGCTTAAGTGTACTTTCTACCCTGATAATGCCAAAATTTTAAGATCTTTTCTCAACCTCTTCACTGAATGCATACTAATATATGCTGTGTTCTGTTCAATATTCCCACATGGATGTCTAATTAATATCTCTAACTAAACTCTTTATAATTACTCTCCTTTTTAACTTGTTCAGTCTTCCCCAGTTAAGTAAACGGCACCTCCATTCACCTGGATACTTAGGTCCAAAGTCCAAAAAACTTTGAAATCATTCTTAGTTTTCAAAACTCATAATTTGCTACAAGTTATATTGTATTTATTTTCAAATTCATCATGGCAAATTTGCTCCTGCATCTCTGTTCACATACCTCCTGGTGTTATTAAGCTTTCTATAATTAAAATGAATATCTGAGATTATTGACTTATGAAGAGAAAAGTGAAAACTTTTCAGTCCTTGACCAGTTGTCTCTGTTGCTTGGGGTGAGGTACTCTCTCAAGGCAGGAGCATGTGGTAGAGCAAAACAACTCACCTCATGGCCAAGAAATGAAAGAGAAGGGAGGGAATCAGAGTCCCACTATAGGGATATGATCCCAATGACCTAAAGACCTCCCAGTAGTCCTAACCTCTTAAAGTATCTATCATTTCCCAATAGGAGTGTTCTGGGGATCAAGAATTCAGAGCATGCCTTTGGAGAATATTTATGAGCCAAATTACAGCACTTCTCCTCAGAGGCCTTACCAACCCCTACTCTTGTATAATTACTATTGGCTTACCTAGAATTATTTTCTTTAAAACACTGTGTTTAAGGCTTTATTTCATCTTAATCTTTTTATTTACAGGCTGTATGATCATAGTCCTTATTGCTTCGAGCAGTGAGTGTAAAATAAAATCATGAAAAAAAGTTGTTTTTTTTTTTTTTTGAGACTCCTCTATGGTTAATTTAATTTTCCATCTTTTATAGGAAAGTTAACTGAGACAGAGTAGTCAGGTCACTTTGTTAAGATCATGTAATTTGTAAATGATATGGTTTGGATTCAAAGGCCAATCTGATGGTGAATCTTGCACTTTTAGCCACTGTGCCATACTGTCTCTCTTGTTTTTAATACTGTACTGTCTTTACTTTACTTGAAAATTCAGGATCCCAGATTTTCCATGAAATAGCTTGTTAAAAATTTCAGAATATTGGTATGTGTGCTCACACTTCAGCATTTGCTGCATTTCCAGGATTTTTTAAGGTCCACACACAAACAGAGTCAACAGCTTATGTTTCTGCTTCCCTGCAGGAAGATTTAAAGAGAAGAAAAACACTGTCTGAAACACATCGATGCAAAAGATTGTTAAAAAAGCAATCGATGACACATCACTGACAATTGGATAAATGTACAGATCCTAAGAATTTCAGACCAAAAAGTGAAAGTGATAGAGTCAGATGACTTTCATCTCTTTGATCATAGGTTCAAGTTTAGCATAGGCCTGAAGCAGTGTTTAAACCAAAGCACCGTTACAAGAGGAGCTATTGACCTCAGCATCACAGAGGGCCTAATGCGGTTATTGAAGTCAGGTTTTACTGATTTTTAACACAAAAAGATTTTTCTCTTAAAGTAGATCTGGCAATTGTATTTTTAAGGCACTCTTCAGTTATGCTAAATTTTCTCCTTTTTAAACTATTGCTTCATTTTCATTTTGTCTACAGTTAAAGAAAAACTTGACAATGGAAATCAAAAGATGTAACATGTCAGTTTTGTCTGGGATATGTCAATGTTCAGACGAAAGTTCAAAAACCATCCTTTGTCATTCTGATGCCATGAGTTAGGGATGTGTGACAATACCCAAATAATCTTTTTTTTTCATTTTTCCATGTGATTTAATAATAATAGCATTTATGGAATCCTGGTTGTACCACTGCTAGTTGTGTGACCTAGTGTACATTGCTTGACTTTTTTTGTGTGTTAGTTTCTGAATGTGTGAAATGAGCCAATACTAGTCCCAGGCTCATGAAGTTTTCGTGAGGTTTGGATGAGAAAATGCTAAGCACTTTATATAATTATTCAGGAGATACCAGCTGATAACAGCTGATATGTGTGAGATTCTCATCCTTGGTACCTTTGACACTTTTTATCAGACACTGTGCTCTGTAAGTAAATATGTACCAACAGCTTTGGCCTCTACTCACCAGATGCCAGTAATACCTTCAGCTGTGTTAACAAAAAATGTCTTCCAACATTTTGCCCAGGGTGCAAATCCGCCTTCTGCTAACAACCATGGTGCAAGACTAATGCTACATACACGTGTATCTCATTTAATTTTCATAATAAATTTATGGGAGAGGTCATGATGTTATCCCATTTTTTTAAAATTAGGAAAGTAGAACTTAGGAATGTTAAATATTTGCTTTGGTACACAGCTGGTAAGGATTATTACCAGAATCTGACTGCCAGATAATGAAGGTTTGATGGTGTATTGGTTACATTGGCTTGAACTGAGATTGTCCTTAGTAATATTTCTAGTTGTGGTTGCTCCAGGGCAAAATGCAAAGACATCACCATTTCATCCCATTTCTGCTGTTTGTGAACCCAGGAGCTTATTCTACCTTTATAAGCCAATTTTCCTACCTCTTTGTAACTGTTGCTGTTCTCTTTTGCTTCAAAGAATAGTAGACCTTTCTATTAAAACCCACCTGATGAGTGAGGCTTCACAACTCTCACAAAATATCATTTGCACACTCAGCTTGACATTAAAGCACAGTTTCCACTCTTCAACTGGCAACAGATACAAGCTGCACTTCTGGTACTTGTCATGGAGAGTAACATTGAACTGACCTTTGCTTAACATTTATTACGAGTTTAATTGAGAAAAATGATTTCAGAAAGCATTATCTAAAGAATCTGTAGGGCTTTGAGGACAAGGTAAAGAATAAACAAACAAAATGTTTGGATAGACCTTATCCTTGCTTAAAAATCGAGAACAGCCTAAATAACACTTGAGCGTGCAGCCTCTGGTCTTTTCTATTCATTTCCTGATCATATAGTTCTAAATTCTATTTTTAAACAAATTTGTATTTACTTGACAAATACAAATTACATGCATATATATTACACAGCATGATGTTTTGAAATATGTATACTTTGTGAAATGGCTCCATCAAGTCAATTAACATGTACATCATCTCATGAGTTTTTTCTATTTTTAACAATACAGACTTGTATTTAGGTGGGAGAAAGAGATAGAGATAGATAGATCAGTGTGATTAATCTGACTGAACCCCTTTGATGCATTTTTGCATTTTTCACTTTTGTGGCTCCCATATTATTAATGTATCATGAATTCTCTTTCTGTCTGGTCAATTCCATATTGTTTCTTTTCTTGGTTACTTTTCCCCCAAAAGTCTCTTAAATAATTATGCCCCAGAGTTGAGTCTTCATTGCATAATTCAGCCCAATTTGTATTCTTTGAGCAGTGCTCTCTCATCTCAGGGTTTTGGATACCATCCTTTGTCAATGGATTCAAAATCTATGTACTTAAGTAGGGCTCTGCCCTGAGATTCTGATTCATCTATTCTGTTATCAGCTCAGCATTTCTACAGAAATATTCTGTACTCACTTCTGTTTCATTGTACTCCTCCTACATTGGCTTCTTTTCCTCTGCTGGTAGAGCCACCATCCAACTGATTGCTTAAACTAGAACTTGTGCATCATGTAGACTTTCATGGTCTGTCACTTGTGCATTCTCAATCATACACCAAGTTCTGAACATTGTAATTCCTAAACAAACCTTCAATCCATCTTTTCTCTGCATATTTACTGTCACTGTCATCATCTCTCATCAGAATGGCTGTCATCGCTTCTCAAAAGGTCACTAAGATAGTAGAATGTTCAAGTGACTAACATTGACTATGAAATCCTCCTGAATGTGGTCCCTGACCCTCTATTACATTTTTTTTTTTTTTTTTGCAGGGGAGGGGATACCGGGGATTGAACTCAGGAACACTCCATCATTGAGCTACATCCCCAGCTCTATTTTGTTATTTTATAGAGACAGGCCCTCACTGAGTTGCTTAGTGACTTGCCATTGATCATTGAGCCACATCCCCAGCTCTATTTTGTTATTTTATAGAGACAGGCCGTCACTGAATTGCTTAGTGACTTGCCATTGCTGAGACTGGTTTTGAACTCATGATCCTCCTGCCTCAGCCTTCTGAACCCTTGGGATTATAGATATGTACCACTGTGCCTGGCATAAATTTAGTTTTTAATTATTCAAATAAATTAAAATAACAGTAGACCTCTGGGACATGTTGGAATTATTGTTTTGTAACAGATAGTTAAAATTGAAGCATCTGATGAGCTACAAAGAGGAATCCTCCATGCCCATCTCTATTACTTTTTGTTCCCACGACCTGTCTTACAGCACTTTTAAGTTACTCGGGTAACACTGGGCTGCATGTGATTCCCTATGTCTAATAGAGAGATTTTCACTCTTTGCCTTTGCTCAGCTTCTCCTTTCATATGGAATACTCTTTTCCTCATTATCTCATCCAGAAAATTTTTGGTAAACCTTTGTTGTCTCTCCTCAATGACTTCCTCCCACATTCCTCCAGTATAGTAGTTATTCTGGGTGCTTTTCTATGATTGCTCTTTGATATTACTATGTAAGCATGAGATTCTCATTTCTATCTCTACATTTTATACCTTCTTTATTTGTTCTAATTAGTTATACATGACAGAAGAATGCACTTTGATACACCATATATAGATGGATTATTTCTCATTCTTCCGTTTCTACATGGTGTAGAACCCCACTGGTTTTATAGTTATATATGTACATAGGGTAATAATGTCTGATTCATTCTACTATCCTTCCTATATCTTCTTATGAACCCTCTCCCCATATATCTTCTTATGAACACAGGTAAGTCTTTGGGGCAAAGACAGAAAATACTTCATACAGGTTTTGGGAAGGAATGACTATTAGCTATCTAAATTGGTAGTGCTTTATTTCACTGAAAGAACATTTTAAAATACTGATCTCTAAAAGCTGATCTTAAAATTTTGTGTAATGTACAGGTGAGAATTATCTCTGAGTCATAAATTAAGTAGAAAACTATTATTTTTATTCACCTAACTACACTCAACAAAACATCAGATGTTTTCTTTGCTAGTGGCAGAGACCCTGGCTTGTCCAATTAGATGTTGCTGCAAACTCTAATGCAATTGGGGGATATATATGGACAGTAGAATTAGATATTGGGTAGGAAAATGGAGTGTTGCATCCAGGCTAGAATTCTTGATCAGAAATCTATGCTTTGACATGCTGCCCATGAAGTAACACCTCTTAATATTACCCACCTAGTAAATAAATTTCAACAGCAACAAAAAAAGCAGGTATGTGCTTTAAAAAATTTTGTATCAAATACACTATTTTAGGTCATAGGTATAAAAATATAAAGCTGCACAACAGATATAGAGAGGATAGTTTTTCATATTACAAAGGTATTTTCTAAAAGAATCATTGCAAAATTTAATTAAATATTAAGGTCTTAGTGAATTAAAATACTGTATGATTTAAAGAAATTCATACAACTTTTCAGGAATAGACTACAAAGTTTAGAAGACACCTGTTCTTAAGATCCATAAATATACATTTCCTTAAAATGCTATGTAAATATATATTCAATATCCCCTTTCAGCACTGATTAATTATGGAGATATTTATGATATCGTTATGTATTTGTATATGTGTCATGAGTATACATAAAGCAGCAAGCTTTTTAGAATGTCATTGTCCTTAATATTTACAAAATATCCTGTCAGTGTTAAAAAATTGGTTTTAAGTAATGGGTGTTCTGTGGCACATGCAATAGTTGTTGAGTATACCAGTTAATGTATATTATGAAAAAAATTGTCAGGATTTGGAGAATGTTCTGTTGTTAACCATTTTTAACACAAACTCAAGAAGTCTCAAGACCATTTTCTTTGTAAAAAATCTCTCTAATGGTTAAAAGATGTGTGTACATCTGTAAATAGTGTCATAATGATGTCAAACTTGACTCAGGTAGATCAACAAACCATTGTTCCTTTCATTTGCACTCATTTTTAAAACTATTTTTTAGTTGTAGTTGGACACAATGCCTTTATTTATTTAATTTTTTTATGGTGCTGAGGATCGAACCCAAGGCCTCACCCGTGCTAGGCGAGCACTCTACTGCTGAGCCACAATCTCAGCCCCTCATTTGGATTCATTTTTAATGATTGGCAACTGAGTTTGACAGTATTGTCAAGACGCTTTCAATCTATAGGACTGAGAGTTGCTGTGTAGCCACAGCTCACCAAAGACTTTAGCATTAACAAGCTAACTCTGGCTCTGCCTGATGCCAACTGTGGGTCACATTGGTACAAAGGCGCTAGCTGTCTCCTGAGGTAGGCCATACTGTCTCTATTACCCAGACAACAGCTGGCAGAGAGCTCACACTATTAACATCAATGTGAACCAAATGCCAGTTACCTGTGTTGGGTCTAGGATAAGAAGCATGGCACCCTTAGCAGAAGCCATGCATTTTACCCATGGAAAGTGGAAGAGCCTTCCTAAGGCTGTGAATGTAAGAAGTCCTTAGCCTACCCCTGGTCCATGTCCCAACAGCTGAAACCAACACTGTTACCTTTACTATTTTGAACCAAGATGTATAAATTCAGAGCTACCCACACACTGATTTTAAAGTGGCATTTTTTTTCTAATAGTTTATAGACATTCACTGCAAAACAACTTGTGTTGATTCATTAAAACAATTACTTTGATTTTCCAATCATGTATATTCTCTGAGATCCACTAATATTAGTAATATTTTTTGTGCATGTGTGTTAAAGAGAGAGGAAAAGAAAATTACCATATTCTTTTGAATGTGAAAGTTCTCTCTGTTCTGGTAGGGAAATTAAGCTCTCAGATCAAATATGACCCTGAAGAGCTGTTCTTAACAGGAAAAAAATATTATTAACTTATTATTTATTGAAATTTTGAAAAAGTAGTTCTGATTGGGGAACTTTGCATAATAAATGTTAAATAGTTCTCTTCTTGTGAGTTTCCTGGTTTTTTGTAATTTTAGTTTTAGATTAGGATAATATCTGATCAATTCGTTAATCGTTGATGGTGCAGAACATCTTTCAGTAAAATGTCTTCCTGCTTGAGCAAAAGATAAACGAATTTAGGGAAGAATATAAACATTCTTTAAATTTCTGGCTGCGCAGTTGGAACTTTAAAACTGATGAATTGCCTTCTTTTATGGGAAAAGAAAAGAGAAATATCCCATTATTTGAACTTAGTTTTCAGAATCAACTAATTACTTCTTGAGATAGAAACTAATACTAGATTGTAGATGCAAAAACTTTGAGGAAACATTCTTACTTCATACCTCAGAAAAATAGTTACAGATCCCATTTTTCCTGGGTGCAAATAGATGCTCTACTAGCTATTTTTATCATTTAAAAAACAAACGATCAGAACCATTTTTTAAAATTTTGTTTTGTTTTTTTCCCCTCAAGGAAATAGTTTTATCATTAAATTCAGGAAGTGGATAAATGCTGAAATAACACAAACAGATTCCATTGTATATATAAAAAAAGCCAATTTAAAGTAATTTAGTAGAGGGAAGGTGCTATTGCTTTCTTAATTTTTTCCCCTAAACATTTTGTTTCATTGTAACATGTATTTGGCCTACATGTTTTAATGTTCTTTTCCTTTTTATATTTCCCTCTGGGGTTTCAGTCCACTAAATTCAAAAATCATTGCCTCTCAGGAATTTATTGGTATTTAAAAGCAGATCCCAACATCTTACAAATTGCAGTTGTAGTCTGCGGAAGATAATGGTCAATAAATAAGAGAGAATAAGAACATTAAAGCTAGATTGTAAGAAAAGAAAAGGGGGAAGAAAGCTTACTACATTCTTTCTAAACAAACAAAAAGGCATAATTGGAAAAATTCATTTTTATGTTTCCTTACATTAGATGGGACCACTGAGTGAAACATTCACTGATAAATTACTCCTGTAATCTGTGTAGGAAAAACAGCTACTGGCAAATTAACGAGTCCTGGAACAGAGCCATGAGAACTAAATGGCTAAAAATGAAAACAGGCAAACATTTGAGAGTATTCTACAGAATACAGATCTTGCAACACCTCCCCCTTTTCACTGGTTAATTCATCGTCATGGAAACAGAATTTATCAAAATGTTCTTGCTCACTCCTAGTGACCCAGTGAGTAGACTTAGCTGGTGAAAGGTAACTCGGGCTGAAGCAATTTTTACAAATGATATGCTGCAGTTCATAAATTGGTGAATTTTGAATGGTGCCATTGTGTTGGGAAAACAGGTTTCCAAGTCTCAAAGGGTTTACTTTTTTGTCTGGTTTTTTTTCCTTCTTTTTTTTTTTTTTTTCAATCTGCCACGCAGAGAATACAGAAACCTTTGCTAGTGAGTGAGCACAGTTGACTAACCCCATGGAAAATGGCCAGTTTTAGATTTTAACTCACCTTTTCCCCCATCAGTTTGTTTTTCCTCCCTTTTCTAAAAGATGTTCAAATCCAGAATTTGGTAGCATTTCTTAGGTTCATTCATCTGTCTCAGCATCTCTCTTTGCTACATTCTGTAGATTCTGTAGCTCAAAGATGCAAAAATCCTTCACTCATTGCAACCAACTCCCCTATCTCTAGCAGAAGCTAGGTGTTGGCAATCAAAGCCTGACAGACATGGACAGCTTTAAGCTGACACCTGTGCCAGACCAGAATTAACCCTAATGTGGAATAGCTTCTTGATTTCAGGAAAGTGACTCGAGGGATTCCCTAAAGAAAAGTGCCATTTCACTATTTAAAAAAGAAAATTAGACATCATCCATGTAGCTGCCAAATTCAGCGAAGGTTGATTTTTTACTTTATTTTATGTTTGCAATTAGTGACTTGTTGTCATGGAAACCACGCTTCAGATGATTCTTGAACTTAAATGGCTGAATGTGATCAGGCAGAGCCCGCCCCCCCCCCCCCTTTTAGGCTCAGTAGTCAATGTCTCTCTCTTTGGTTATTCTGATAACAGAATCACTTAAAACATCTCTAAACATGCAAAATCATAGTACAGGGCAATATCAATTAAAACTGAATATTCAATAATTCATTCATTAATCAAGGCGCTTTCCTCTTTTCCGAAAGCTGTAACCTTTCAAGTGTTAAAGCAGACTTAAGAACAAAATCATTTAGTAAAAAAAAAAATCTTCTCTAATTAGTAGTTTGCGATACATTAATGAAGAAAAACAAGATTTGAAATTCCTTTTTGTTTTCTAATGTTTTAATATAGAAAAGAAAATGGAAGAGCTTCACTCAAAAAGTCTATTCAAGGTGAAATAAGTATGGTTTAAGGCTGTAGCCTTTGTGTATGGGTTTCTTTTGTCTCTTGAGTGAGGCAGGGCTGGGGTTTATCACAGAAACAACCTAGCCCATTCGTTGTTCCTGGCAGCCAGAAATAATTAATCTATATTGAGACTGCAGGCAAAGTGTTCGTGTTTGCATTTGTGACTACTCTGTGGTGGAGCTGGGGAATGAAAACCTCCAACCATCAGAGCAGCTCATCTTTAAAAAGGAAAAAATTCAAACGCTCAGACATTCTGGATTTACTTGCTGACCTCTGTTTGAATAGAGAATTCACTACTCTTCAGAAACACTACCAGGTAGCATGTACTCAGTGAGTTCTCAGTAAGTTCTCAGTAAGTGAGGGGTTTGCGGTTCTCTCCAGGTATGGAGAGTTGCCTCATTTTCAATGCTCATTCATGACAAGAGAGCCCTAGAAGAACGAGCCATAGAAGCTTGGTCAATTTTATTTGTTAGGGGGCATTTTAGCTCATTTATGTATACATATATTTTTTTTCAAGTAAAAAGCAAAGGTTTTGAACACTTTTTCAACTAAAACAGTATAGACTAACAACAAATTTTATATAACTGAGATGCATTGTTACATAATGTCTGTCATCTTCCTGCTATCTATCTATCATCTATCTATATCTATATTCCACAAGTCCTAAAAGAGGGTCACATTTGTAGCTGTTGTTCAAATGTAAGTGAAATTATTTGCCTGACAGTCATGGAATCCTACTTTTAATAAACACGACTTCATCCTTGCAATTATATTCCACTTCTTAGATAAATCACCAAACCTCTGTATTACTTTGTTCCTTCATCACTTAATGGAAAAAGTGCTTAGTCATTTTAAGTTCCCAGGGACATATCTGAAGGCCATTAGATTCTTGAGACACTCAACATACATTTTGGTGAATGAATAAATAATCTTGATATTTTCTTTTGCGAATTGAACAGTGACAATAGTGACAATTTAGACAAAGGTGTTGTGTAAGACAATGTTTGCTTCTTGTCCTCCAAAAAAAATCTATCCTAAGAAATAGATAAAGATGAAATGCATTTTTCATAGTGAGGTAGCAGATAGGTTATGAAGGTGTGTGGAACCAGAGAAACTGGCAACTGGGAACACTGTATTGCTACACATTTTGTGTCTCTGAAGTACAAATTTCTGGTGGGAAGCAGAAAGTATTACTCTATTTCTTGCCAAGAAATGGTATGTATAGTGAAGAAAGATAATAGAAAAGATGTGATTCACGAGGGCACCCCTTTTCATTTGGAGGCCAGTCAGAGTTAAACAAGAACAGTGTTCTCATGTCTTGTAGCCTTTACCCACACATGGCCCTCTATGTAGAGATAGAGCAAAACACTCTATTCCTCCCTAAAAAGGGTGTCTGCCAAGGTCAAACACAGCTGAGAACTGCAAAGAATGATGCTAGTGCCCTGGTGCCTTTCCTTCATTGCAGTGTGCTCTATGTGTACAGAGAAGTTGGCTTAATATGATCCATTGAAAACTAGTGAAGAGGAAGCACATTCACATTTAACTTGAATCCAAGGGAAAAGTAAGCACTAATAGAATACTGTGCTTTCTTCCTACATCGATTTTTATCTGCTTCAGAAAATTAACAGCCTAAATTGAAATCAAGTAGATGAAAAACATATTTCTTCAAGCATATTGTGCTCTTGGGGAGAAACCACACACACACACACACACACACACACACACCCATGCATGCACCTTACTTTTAACTTTTTAACTTTTTTCCTACTCATCAAGCCAGAGGCATAGTTAAAAATATTTGGGGACAAGTGACACAGAAAAGCAGGCACCAGCTGGTAGAAGCCATGTAAACAAAGGCCATGGAATAGAAAGAAGAAAGTATCAGAAAACCAGATCACTCTCAATAGAAGAATGACTGTGTCTGTGGAATGTATTACCAAGGATGCGTGCAGCTGCTTTTTGGGATGCCAGATCACTATCTTTTTACACTTTTATTCACTGGTCTCATGAGAGTCCACCGGGATCTTGGCCTTTGTTCTGGTGACTCTCAGAGTTTACTTTGGGGCAGTCAGTAGTAGGGTTATATTTCACATTCCCTATCCCCCACTGGCAGTATCACTCTTCCTGGAGATTTCCATCCACAATAGTGGACACCACTGGTGGGAACATTTAACATAGTTCAATTAGAGGATCAGTAAACCAGAAATGGAGCTTGGGGGAGAAAAAGAATATATGGGTGAATTTACTGTTTTCTTTAGAGACTAAAGTTTTTTTTTTTTTTTTTTTTGTATTATGCTGCTAAATTTGTAGTAATTCAGATAAGTTTATAACATACTAAGATTATCTTGCTAATAATCCCTTCCAACTCTGAACTGGGAAGCAACTTTCTGAACTTCATTCCTTTTATCACATGACTTGTCTTCTTAGATCAGAGATGGTTGGACCAATAACTGGCACTTGAGCCAAATATAGTCATCTTATAGATTGGCCATTAGCCTATCAGGTGTTTG
Organism: Callospermophilus lateralis; assembly: GCF_048772815.1. Taxonomy (NCBI): domain Eukaryota; kingdom Metazoa; phylum Chordata; class Mammalia; order Rodentia; family Sciuridae; genus Callospermophilus; species Callospermophilus lateralis. The sequence continues at coordinate 59,997,048 of NC_135316.1, forward strand.
ATGAATGGATTCTGTCTAGAAGTGGTCCTTATCCTGGAGTATGATTACCCTGGTTATATTTTATTGAGTGGAACAAGGACAGATAGAGACAGACTGAATAGACCAAAAGTCTGAGTCACAGACAAAAGAAAGCAGGCATCAGCTGGTAGAAGCCATTAAACAAAGGCCATGGAATAGAAAGAAGGAAGAAAGTGGTCAGAAAACCAGATCACTCTCAATAGAAGAATGAGAGTGTCTGCTGGATGATGCTGATGGATTTGCCTTGATGGGCTGGGCCAAAGGTATTCTAATACTCCATTAAGCTTGCTCCCTTGACCACGGAGATGGTTTCTGTACTCACAGATTCCCCCACCCCCCACCCCCGTATCCTCAGAGCAAATCCCTCTCCATTGAAAATTCTTAACTGTTTCTTTTGTTCATTTTTCTCTTTCTTTTAGATTTTTGTTTTTGAAATAATCTCTCTGCTTTTCAGTTTGGGAAATTTTATTGACCTATCTTCAGGCTCACTGATTTTTTTTTCCTTAGTTGTGACCAATCTACTGAAAAACCCATCAAAATCATTCTCCATTTCTGTTACAGTGATATTTATTTATTTTCTTGTGCTGAGGTTCAAACTCAGGGCTTTGCACACACACATGGCAAGTACTTTGCCACTGAGCTAAACCCACAACTCTGTTATAGCAACTTTTACTTATCATCCTTCTCTTTTATTCTTTCTGAAGAGTCTCCATCACTCTTCTTATGTTACCTGTCGGTTCTTATACCTTGTTTCCTTTTTCCATTAGAGCCCTTAGCACATTAACCACAGATAAATTCCAGGTGTGCTCATTCCCAAATCTATGCAATTTCTGAGTCTGGCTTTGAGACTTGCCTTTGTCTCTTCATGCTATTTTTTTGTCTTTTAGCATGCTTTACAATTTTAGTTATTGTTGAAAGATGTGATGTCTACTCTGTTAGAGGAACTGAGGTCTTTAGAACATTTGCGTAAGGTTTTTTATTTGTCTGGCTGAGAGTTAGGCTGTGTTTACAGTTTGCTGTAGCTGTAGATGTCAGACGCTATTTTTTTTTTTTTCTGGTATCTTGTTTTTGTCTTCTTTATTGTCTCTAGGTTTCCCCAACAGCTCCTTTGTAAACAAAGTCTGAGACTCGCAGTTCTTTTTAGCTATAATCCTACTATTACTCAGGAGCCCTATTGATGTAATGGATAGATGTGTGTGCAGAGATTGGAGAAACATTCCATAGTCCTATAATCATGCTTAATTCTTATGATGAGCCATTGTATCCCTGGGCTGTGACCTTTACAAGATCTTATTAGTTTTGTTATCTTTTGTTTTCAACTCTTAGATGAGAGGCAGGATTGCTAAGGGGAGCATGATTTGGGAATGTTTCTTCCTCTAGGTTTTTCAGAGTTTGGTAAAACCCAAATCAGATATGCCTTACAGAAACGTTTGCCTTAAGGGAAGACTTGATCAAGGACAGAATGCTCTGGACATTTTTCAAAATGGTTACTTTTTACCAACCTAGACTGGAGCATGAGGAGTTTTTTTTTTTTTTTTTCCCTTTGATTACTCACTAAGAGCCTGGTGGGGTTACTCAAGGGAAAATTCAGGTAGGTGTGGAAGTGCCTTCAAAGCTGAGTGGCCAGGAGTTTATGCTATTGCTCACTCTTCAGCAATTGTCAACTACTTTTTAATTATTCCTGACCAATGCTGGCTCTAGCTGAGGTTTCTGATCCTGGAAAGCTGTGATTCTCTGTATCCAACTGTCTTTCAAGATTTGGGGATGGCAATTTACCCTGTGACCTCAATCTCCAATGGATCTAAGAGAGGTTGTTGATTTTTGGTTTGTTCAGTTTTTTAAAAATTGGTTAATTTATTTTAATTAGGTATATATGACAATTTTATTCTCATGAGTGTGGGGACGATGACTTCCAAACTCCTTACATGTTACATTAGGAGCTAGAAGTGACAGGTATTCCTGGGAAAAAACTAAACCCCCTCTATCCTTTGCAACCCCTCTAAAGGAAACAACAAACATTGTCTTAATTCTGGCTGAGGTCTGTTTTTCTTTTAAGTTAGCCAGATATGACCACTATTATTATACTTGAAAACTCATATTAGATGCTCAAAATCGTGTCTTCATTCAGTCTGAGCTGAGATAAATTGTATGTCTCATTTCCTTTTCATTGGAGGCAGGGGAGGGATTGATTGATTTAACTTATGATCAGGGAACCATAGAAGACTGCTAAAATTTCAGGTATGGGTTGTATTTGAAAAATAGGGAATGTTATAGAAATCTAAATAATATAATCTCGCATGCCATTTGTAACTCCATTTTTAAGTATCTTATGAAGTGTATATATTAAGAAAACATTAGAAAGTGACATATTTTAGTGTTATTTAATAGGATTTTTTCCCCTTAAAGTTCTTCTCCCTTTCTAATTTTCAGATCTGCTGTTATTTCAGACTAATGCACAGTGAAATGATGTGGCTAAGACAGGGCAGCCAAATTGAGATCAAGTAACCCTTCCATATTTACAATTTTGTAAGAAGAATGGATGGTCAGGAATATTCTTGAGGAAGTATTTCTTACTATTAGATTTCACAATATACCTCTTATATAAAGGCAGTCTTTGAAATATAGGATATAATATCCATAATCTCTTTGGCAATGCAATTAATAAAGTGCAATAGAAATTCAATCACTTTCTATGAATTTTGTTTTATTTCATACAGTTTTGCTGCTTGTACTATAATAACACCTCTTGTGCTTATTTGTTTTGTGAATTTATCAAATTTATCTCTTTATGAATTAACAATACAGGTGAAGAGGATCAACTTACTAACTCAGGTTTATACTGGCTGAAGCACTTGTCCTTGAATTTATATCATTGTCATTGTTTTGCAGCATCTTTCTTCAGAGAGAGAGAAGCAACTTTTCAGCATAGCAATATTTTTGTTTTCCTTTTTATTTATTTAACCACAAAGTGACCTTGAAAGATCAGCCATCACACAATTCTAGAGATATTTTTGTTTAGTTATTTATTACTTTGGAAAACTTAAAAGATGTGTGTGAAGACAAATAATTAGGTGTGACAGGTTATTTGACAGTTGGCTAATACAAATTAACCTTCTTTATTACTGACTGCGTATGAACAACCAATTGTACTGCCCTGGCTTGGTGCTACAGTCTCAGTTTGTGGGACTATCTTGAAGAGCATAAAGTTTGGGGGCTGTCAGCCGCAGCGAGCGATGCCACTTCTGCTCTATTCTGAGTGCTGTGAAGCTTTCCATGAACAATACAATGTTTTTGCTTGGGTTGGGATCTGTCTATTGATGTGTTCATCTCAGAGCCATCTCCAGAGGATATGAGTACTTTGGGCAAGAATGCTGTTTTCCCTTCTCATTTAATGGTTGAAGAAACTAACGCACAGTGAAATGATGTGGCTAAGACAGGGCAGTCAAATTGAGATCAGCGCTCGCCAGGCTCACGTTAGAATCCTGTTGTTTTGCCATTAGCCACCTTGCTCGTGGTGTTCTTGAGTTCAGAATTAATCTCTTCTTTCTCTGAACCTCTGGGGCTCTTTATCTACATCTCTCTTAAGGCACACACCACTGTACAGATTATGTATTAGGTACTTAACGCATGTCTTATCTTTTTTTCTATTCTGTGGGGACTGTGAAGATGGAAGAACCCTATCCTTACTCCTATGTGTAAAATGTCAACACCAGTCCATAAAGCTAATAAAAAAAAGTTATCTTCCATCTAATACCTGTATAATTCAAACAATTATTTATTGTATGCCATATGAATGAGAATCCCAGATCATATCTCACTAACATTCTGATTTCTTTTTTCCTTTATGAAAAGGAAAAGTTGACACATGTAGAAGGGAAAGCCAGTGAAGGACATAAGTAAACTCACAGACCAAAGTCATCTTTCTCTCCTGTACCTTAGGCATGTAATTTCTGGCACCAGAGAAAAGGTCTTTTTCAGGATGTATATGATTCAGAACAATCTCTTGCAGCATTTAGCAGTGCTGAAATGAGTCTCAAAGCTTGTAGAGACTCTATCTTAATTTTGAGCACTCATTGCCTAGCTTTCTACTTACTAAACCTCTGTAGGCACATCTGTCTAACTTCAACAGCACATACCTCAAATAACCCACCTCTCATCTTCTGCAGATCCTATCCCAATTCATACATCCCCGGTGAAAAACTGACTCCCCACTGTGGTCATCACCTGCTTTCCTTTTACCCAGCGTGTCAGCATCTGACCTCTTTCCTCTCTGATAGCCTGGTTTGAGGGATTTGAAATTTAAACTATATTTTATCTCTGTCCCCTCCTGATATTGGTAATAGAATAGGTTGGCTGGAAGACAGATTGTGAATGAGAAACTATGTTCCTCCTAAACTGTGAAGCTGACTTTACACTCTTAAAAATTTAGCCTGACAAATGACTTCTGCTCTCCTGGTTTGGGGTACCTACAGCTCCTGACCATTTTCATCTTACCTCTTTGACATAACACCAGTTGTGGAAGCAGAGAAAAGTGGTGTCTGTTTCTTATGGGCTGTCTGCCCTTATGTGTCAAACCCAGTGATTAGTTCCAGATTAAAGTTATGATGCCCTTGCTGGTTTCAATTCCAATTTTTCCATTTTTAAAATAACGATCCTAGGTTACATTTATTTTGGTTATTATCACATCCTGTGGGCGCAATATATTTGATTTTAGCAGGTAACCAAGTGAATTAGATATCATAACACAGATGGTAAATATCTCGTTGGTGTCACCAAAGCTTAGTGAGTAGGGTATGTTTGAAATATGGTAATGGGAGAACAGCTCCAATTCAGTAGGAACAGATTTTGTTTAGTGGAAAAATTCACAATAGTATTCTGTGTCAATATCATCTATGCCTGCTTAGAAATCCAGAGTCCTAAGCGTAGAATTTACTGGGGATCATTGGAGTGTGAACGAAAGGCAAAAGAACAGATGTAATATTATTCAATATTATTTTGGAGATATACTAAATATCATTTGGCTCCATATAAGGAATAAACAATTTATTTCTGATTTGTGTCATACAATAGAACAGGTAGGGCGTGTGTGTGTGTGTGTGTGTGTGTGTGTGTGTATGTTGTGTTTGTGAGATATATATGTATATATGAAAAAATATATATGGAAGTTCAAAAATTAGGAATATATAATGAAGCTTTCCCTCAGTTAATAATATAACATTTATAAATACTTGCTTTGTTTCAAAATGTATCACCTAAGGTTATTAAAAACTTAGCTAGGATTAATAATTACTTTGTAACTTCATTTGAGTAACAAAGAGATAAAATTTTACAAAATGAAGTTACTGTATGATTGGAAAGGACACAACCATATCCTTTTAAAGTATGCGTTCTAAGGGAAGGGACAAGCAGGTCTAGTCCATGTTCCCTGGATTCTAGGGAAGTAGATTCCATATATTCAGAATGATTTCCTGGGATGAAAATCTGGAAGGGCTGCTCTCTCAACAGGAGGGTAAGAAGAGCTTGTCACTTAGAACAGGGATTGAATGAGCTGAAAATGGCTCTAATGATCAGAACTAGAAAGAGTGGATGGAAGCTGGAGGAAAGCATATTTCAGCTGAATGTAAGAAACTTTCAAAACTGTCTAGAGATAAAAATGGGCTGGTGTGGGAAGTAGAGAGTTATTCATCACTTGATGTAGCAAAGCAAAAACTGGGTGAATTCTTACCTAAATATTCTAGACAACGATTGAACAGCAGATGAATAATTAGACTGGATGATTTTTGATTCTTTTCAATATTAAAATGGGTCAATTATTGATTAAAAACAAAACAAAACACTTGTTTTATTAGAAGCATTGTTACCTGTTCCCGCAGTGAGCACCCATGCTCTCATAGTAAGTATTTCTTTAAATTATGCTTCATGTTTCTTCTGCTATGTTATTACTCTCTAAAACTGCTAATTAAGAGACTTCTTATCCTCTTTCTCCAATGGAGAAAAGCCATTCAACCAGGCACACACTTCATCTAGCTTCATTGTTTGGCTCTGGACCTCACTGTAGTCACTTAAACAAGAGGGAAATTTGTTTTTCGGCCTCACAATTCAAGCCTGGAGATGGAACCTCCAGAGCTCCCCCAAATCATTAGAGACTTGATCTCTTAATATCTTTCTGTTCCACCATCCTCAAAATCACTAGTTGGCTCTTGGAGCTCTAGGCAACACATCTTCATTTCAGGAAGAAGTAATAAGAGGAGCAAGGGGCAAAAGAATTTCCCTGGAGGTCTCTTATATCCCAATGAGCACCTTTCTTTACAAATGTGGTTGGGAAACACAGCTCTTCATCTCAGCATGTTTCCCAGGGTTCTCTTATTAAGCATGGAAAAAGAAAAGCAACTTCCAGTTTTAGCCACAGGCAACTTATTTCACATTTTCATAGCTGGGCAAGCAATGACTGATTTTCTTAGTGCATATATAATTTTCAGTGACATAACAGTGAAAGCCTAACAGACTTGCAAATGTCCTAAGTAAATTTATAATTTGGCATCCTTTTAACAATCATCCTTTCTTATCTGTTCAACAAGTATTCAGAGGAGTCACTGAATCACACCTGGTGAATCACACCTGGTGGGTGACCCCAGCTTTTCTTAACTGAAAAAAAAAAAAAAACAGCCTTATACTCTAATTTGTTTGCCCCTCTCTGAAAGAGAGAAGACATGTAAGCCTGGGGACATACCCTGCTTATTAAGGAGCTATGCTTTTTCATATGTTCTTTTGAATCCATCAATGTATTCACTCATTTATCCATGAATCTAGCAACTATTTATTAATAGTTATTGTATGCTAGACTGCTTTTTTGGACTATGTGATTGAAATAGACACAATTCTGTATCCTCTTGGAACATATAATACCCTTCCTGAGAGGCGTTCTGGGGTGAATTTCTCTAGCCTTACCTTTCATTTGATGTTTTTAGCAGCCTGCCATGACAGATGGGCAGCTGTGGTGACTGCTCAGCTGGTCCACTCTTTCATCTAGCTCACTACTTGATGGTGGCCTCAACAAGGGGGACCTGTCAGGGTAAGAGTTCATACACTCCATTTCCTTTTCTCCTTCTTCCTCAGAGCCCTTATGCACCCTTCCAGTGGTTGCAAAACTCCTGCATGCTCCCACAACAACTGATCTCTTTTACAGGGTCTTATCTTCCAAAATTACCTCTCTCACCTTTCTCCAAAAGGTTCCTTAAAAAGCAGTCATCTCTTGTCAGGCTTTGGTTTTAGTGAGATTTTCTTAAGTTCATTTTTATTGTTTGTATCCTGGGCTGAGATCTCACTGAATCATCTTAAGAAGTCTGTGTCATTGATATAGACGTTTGCATCTAAAAATTAGAAAACCGAACCCTAAAGATAGATGTTAAAAAACACAATCAAAGTCATCGAGTGGTTTTCTGAACTCTAATTCAGATCTGTCTGACTCCAAAGGCCTGTTCTTCACCACGGCATGTGTATATTTCAAGGTTTTAATGCCTGGGGTGTTTAACTCTTGGGGACATTTGGATTGTGTTTCTCTAAAAAAGGTTGTCTGTTGGCCTAACACATTAGTGATCTCCATGTGCATGGAATACACTCTTATCTTTCACCCACATGTTGTGCTGCAGTGATTTATTCTCCAGATGAAGACTAGTAACATGGTTGCCATCTGTTCCTTTTTAGAAAGGTGGATGGTTCAGAGAGAAGATGTGTCGAACTCTGGAATGATCTAGGCAAAAGTTATAGAGGATTGAAGTTGGTAGAGAGAAGAAGCTTTAAATGGGGTAAACTTTAACACCAGCAAGTGTTAGCTGAATTTAAAATGAAAGAGAAGTGACAGGGTAAAAAGCATGGATTTTGGGGAGAAGCAGTGCTGAGTTACTTTCTTGACTTCTCTATTTATTAGCTCTAAACATGTTAAACCTTTCTATCAACTTCTTCATATTTCAAATGTACCTAATAGTATCTGCATATTAGACTTATTGTGAGGATAAGTAATAATATGCTTAGACAATTTTTGTCTCATTGGTCTGTGGTAGGAGCAAAGTATCAAAAAAAAAATTAAAAAAAAATCTCAGGTGGAAGGAACGAGGGAAATATGAAGTCACCATTAGACAAACATGATAGCAAATATTGTAATAATGATCTATTAATGGATATTAAAATTAGTGGGTACAAGTTTGAGGGGAAATGAAATTTGGATAATTTCTAATATTATCCCTTAATTACAAAGGTAATAATACTAAACTCATGATGGAGAAAACTTGTGGATGTGTATGTAATCTTAACCAATGTATTTGAATACGTTGCTGTCAATGCCGTGGAGCCCTTGATGTGCACGCTGAGAAGAGCACATCCATTCTGTGGTGTTCTTACAAAAACACATAACTTCTAACCAAGAGAAAACACCCACACGTACACACACACTCAAATCAAATTGAGATAAATTCTAGAAAATAACTGATCAGTTCTCTTCAAGGGTAAGAAAGACAAAGAAAGTTTGAGGAATTATCATGGATAAGCATGAACTAAAAAAAAAAAAAATTATCAATTAAATGCAATCCTGAATTTTAAAAGAACATTAGTGAGAAAACTAGTACAATTCTGATAGAATCAGTAATTTCATTAATAGCATTATAACAATGTTAATATCTTGATTTGAATATTTTTACTCTGCAAAAATGTGAGGGGTATTATTATAGGAAGCAAGGGAGAATAAATGAGGACTCTTGGCATTATTATTGCAACTCTCCCATGAGTCTTGAATTAATTCAAAATAAGAAGTTAAACTGACAAAGAGACAAACAAAAAAATTAAAATTCTCCAGTGATTCTAATAGGTGACCAAGATCGAGAACGCTGGCCTAGACCTTAGTGAATTCTCCATGAATGATAGCGGTTACTAACCCTGACTACAATGTCACGTAGGCCTAATCAGTTTCACTCTTAGGGGAGCATACTGCATTTTTTTGTTCGTCTGACCTTGGTGTGTCTTTCCAGTGACAGTGAGCATATTAAATATAACAGAGTCTTGAAAAATACTAGTAGGCAACAAGACTTTTGCATGATTTGGAAATTCTGCATTTTTCTAGACAACAAGAGAATAGAAAATACTCTCTGTTTTCTAGTCAAACTTTCCCCATCAAGAATGTAACTGAAGTTATACTGGTCATGTATTCATAAATGAATATAAAAAAGTTATATCTGATTCATTCTACTGTCTTTCCCATTCCCATCCTCCCTCTCTTCCCTCATTTCCCCTGTCCAGTCTGGTGAACCTCCATCTCCTCACTTCCTGCCTATTGTAAATTAGCATCCATATATCAGAGAAAAAATTCAGACTTTAGTTATTTAAGGATTATCTTATTTCACTTAGCATGATAGTCTCTAATTCCATCCATTTACAGGCAAATGCCATCATTTTATTCTTTTTTATGGCTGAATAATATTCCATTGTGTATGTGTACACCAGTGAAACTCTGGATCATATACTACCACAAGAATGGGAAGTTATACTCTATGTATGCATGGTATGTCAAAATATATTGTACTGCCATATATAACTAGGAAGAATAACAACAAAAAAGAACAACAAATCACAGAATTGATTTAAAAATAAAAATAAAATGATAAAAGTCTTATAAAAAAAAGAATGTGACTGAACTTCACCATTGTTTTAAAGCCTGAGTTCTCTTACTTCTCCCTAGTTTTGTGTTTTTTCATGACTAGGAAGAGGTATTTTCTAAGTCTAGTTTCTCTCTTGTAAACACACACACACACACATACACACACACACACAAACACATCTGTTTCTCATTGGGGCATTTTTTTAGGGTTGAGCAATTATCTTGGTTTGTTTAGCAGAGAAGGAAGGAGGAGAATCTGAGGAGGGGAAACTTTTTTTTTTTTTCAGGCTCAAATTTAGAAATACAGATTGTTTCTCTGAAGTAGAAAATATTAAGTAAAAGCATAAATAATTTTTTTCAGTATGTATCACCCACAAGAGAGTTCAGGAAGGAGGGAAACTACAGTAGCTGTTTCCCTGTGTAGAGAATTTTAATCATTACTTGCATAGTCAAGACTGCTCAATTTGTAAACTATGACAATCTGCAGTAATAACTTTTGGAATAATAATAACAATCTGGAATAAATTTTGTAATTGTTTAAAGGTCTTGCTTCTTCCAGAGGATCTGCAAATAGACGAGTGGTGGTTTGTGTGTTAATGGGAAATTGTAAATATTTTAACAAAAATACTCAAACTCCCCCCACCAAGTGATGAAGACTTTTAACTTGTAGAAGCAAGGATATATAAAACCAGTAGCTCTGAACATGGTATGGTCATCCACATCAGTTGCCCAACATCTTTTTATGCTTTTTCCTCATCAGCATGAGGCTAATAATAACAATTTCCTCATAGCACTGATGTAAGTAAGGAGCAGTGAGATCATATTTTATAAAAGTGCCCAGCATAGTGCTTGACATGTGGTAAGTACTAAATATATATTACAACCATTTAGTTTTTATATTTTTTTCAAGAACAATAAAAAGAAAAGCAAAAAAGAAGGATGGATTGAAGGAAAATAAAGAAGTCTATGCCCAGTTTTGGAGAAGCCACAGTGAGTAGCCAGCACCCCTCTCTCTCTCTATTGCTCAGCTGGGTGTTTTAGACAAGTTCTTGACGTACACTAGATGTTCAGCAATTATCGTTCAGTAAATGAATATGATCATGCTCTTGAAAATGCCCTTAACTTCTTTAGCCTTCTATTCCTCCTCCATCTTGACCCATAAAAACTGTCTTCAATTGAGTCCACATAGTTTCTCCTTAGCTATTTTTGTGCATCTTTGCTAGATAAAGTTACATGACCGAGCTTGACTGATTTCACTTTAAATTACTACATACCTCAAATGGACCTTCAGCATTACCCAGAGATTGTTTCCTCAGTAATGCTGCCTCCTTACCCAGTAGGATTTTAATTCCAAACTCTCAATTTTCACACCTCCCACCCTCTCATTCGTAGCTGAATACCTCACTTCATTTTTCATTCAGAAAATAGAAAACATGGAATGAAAGCTCCATCTGCCCACAACTAAATCTAGAAACCTTAGTGCATTTGCCCTCATCATTGTTATGTTTCCACCTGTTACTCTGAAGAACATTCTCTCCACTGGTACCCTGAATCCCATCCACTGACTCTCAAGGACACTATAGTTTTTGATACATATATGTTTTTCCTCCCTCCTCAATCTCTTCCCTTGATTATTTCCATAAATATGTCAACATGTCCCAATACTTCCCTTCTTAAAATATAATCACCACTGATCTGACATCATCATTAATTATGGGCTCCATTTCTCTCCTTTTTCAGAGCCCAATTTTATTTTTTATTTTTATTTTTTGGTACTGGGGATTGAACTCAGGGGCACTCAACCACCAAGCCACATCCCCGGCCCTGTTTTGTGTTTTATTTAGAGACAGGGTCTCACTGAGTTGCTCAGTGCCTCACCGTTGCTGAGGCTGGCTTTGAACTCAAAATCCTCCTGCCTCAGCCTCCAGAGCTGCTGGGATTATAGGCATGGGCTACTGCATCCAGTTCAGAGCCCAGCTTTATGGGAATGTAAGTGCTATTTCCTGTCTTTACTTTTTCAGCTTTTAGATGTGCTTCATCTACTCTGATTTTCCTCTTTACCATTTCATGAAGGTGGTAGGTTTATAGCTTGGTGGGTCAAGTTCAGTTCAGGAAGACATACTAAGAAAAGCCATTGTCCTTATAGCCAAGCCTTCAGCTCCAGTTTTGATCTGTTAGTAAGTGACACTTTGATTTCTATTCCAGACTCCCTTTCAGAACATGGGAAAGGAAGAAGCGAAAGTCATTTATTGTCTCCTTGAAATGCAGCATATTTTATGAATTAGAGTCTTGAAAAATAGCAAGGAATGAGTACTGGGACTCAGTATGAAGATAGGCTTTTTTGAATGACTGGTTATTTGGCATTAGTCAGTGTGGATCATGTTGATTTTGACCTTAGGGGGGCTACAGCAGCCAAATAGATTGGTGTCTCAGAAGCAAAGATAATTTTGGTGAGGCGAAGGCCTTGGTAAGCACAGCTTTATGGACAGGCTGGGGCAGCAGATGCTGACCTGAGTCAGGCAGGTGCAGTTTCTATCTAAATGGCCTAGCCAATGTGTGGATTAGATTAAATGGAAAATAATCTTTTCATCCTAATTAAGATTTGCCTCAAAACAAGCAGAGCTTTAACATATGGAGTGAAAGTAATTGGATTTGAGGAACTCAAGAAATTGACAGAGAATGTGTCAGATGGCAGACAGAAACAAAGAATAGGATCCTGTGTCAAAATAACATGTCAATTGGGTTGGAGTTTGCCATGAAAGACAATCAGGGAATGTTTTGTCCAATTTTGAATGATTTCCATGAAAGCAAAATTTTATTGTTAAAAGAAATTCTGGTGTTTAAAATGAAGTGTCAGCTATTTGGAAAATTTGTTGAAGTGAAATCCACAAATCATTCTGTTCTCTAATGGTACTGTTGGCTTAACTTCTGATCCCTATCTTCAATTCAGCCACGTCCTACTCTTTCCACAATTTCAATCACAGTCCCAGGCATCATCCTCTTTTACCTCAGCTATTGCAATAGCGTCTTGGTCTCCCTCACACTCCTGCCCCTAGAGTCTCCCTCTGCACAGCCGCCAGAATGACCTTTTACAGATGTAAATCAAATCATACCACTCTTCTGCTTAAAATCCTACAGTGGTTCCCATAGCAATTAAGTTAAAATCCGCATTACTTACCATGACTTACGGGGGCCCTACATAATCCAGTCCCAAGCATCCCTCATCATCTTTCCCCTTGACAATTATCCTCCAGCTACCATCCCAGATCATTCTGTTCTCAGAGACTTTGCAAGTATTATTTCTTCTGTCCTGAAACATTTTCCCCTCCTTCTTCCTGCTCCCTTCCAGACATGAGTTCAAAGTTCATCTCTTGGAAGAGGTGTCATTATCTAAAGCAGTGTCCAACTTCATCCTCTCGCCTTTGTTACCTTCTACTTTTTGTTTTAATTTTTTTTTAAATGGTAGACAGTATTTATTTTTCCCAACATCAATCTAAATCCAATAGACCTGATTTTTTAAAAAAATTATAAATTCATAAAAATGTTCTTTTTGAAAACCATAATCACTTTCTAACCATGAAACAGCATTTTCTGCAAAAACTTGAACTGTCAACAGAGTCTATGGAGCTAACTTTGGTTCATCCACACAGTGCCAGGGCTCTGAAATAGGATATTTATCTTCTTTGAATGTATGAAACAAGGAATTATACCCCAAACATGCTTTTCTACCACTGTTCTCATGTGAGAGTAGCTAAAGGTTTTTATGAAGTTATTTGGCTCTTTCTGTATAATACTTAGCAAAAAGGAAACCAGATTTCAATGGCTTCTTTTCTTTGAAGGATCAAGATGTCCTTTTCATTCTTCTTAGAATCCAGATTAAATAATGCATCCATCAAATCAAGGGAGACTGTAAATTTCATGATACTTCTGCCCATGTACTGAAGTGCATGACCTTGAAGTCCAGCTTCTTCATAAGTGTATTTATTCAACGATAACACTAATTTCCTGTTGGGCAAAAGAATCATTGTCCTTGATACTTGTACTGTATATTAGTGCAGAGTGCAAACACACTAGTTTTGACGGTGTATCACCAGAAGATTTGCATGATTAGCAGCAGAAGTTAGGTTTCTGGCAGACCAGCAAGGTCACAGAACCTCTCACAACCTGTGCAAGGTGGCCATTGGTATCATGGTCCTTCAGGTGCTATGTGTGCCCTGCTCTCATCTTGTGACCCTCTAACCTATGAATTTATTTTCTTCTTCTCATACACCTATGCAGAAGTTGTCTTGTTTGTTTGTGTACTTTCTTATTGTTTGCTTTGTCTAACTAACGTAGAAGATGTATGAGGACAGAGACTTTGGTTTATGGTTGTGTCCCTAATATTTAAAACCATGCCTGACACCTGATGCATGGGTTATTAAGCTTTTTGCCTTTCAATATCAAATTCACCTTTCTGTATTCTGCTTTATGCGATCAAGGTTGGGATCTTGTACATCACATTTCTCCCTTAGTGTTGGGTCCCTGTCAGCCTCTGCTAGTTGGAGGAAGTGGAGAAAAACTGCAAGGCTGGGGATAGAAAAGACTTCTTCCTTGGTTTCCTGTTGTTCCTTTCAGAAATACTGCAGCAAAACCTCTTCCCCCGGCAGAGACAGTGGACTCAGCAGCAATTGGTTCCAATTTGCAGGTTTTTACACTTCCCCAAACAGCCTCATCATTCCCTTTCAGATGTGCCAACGGCAAGCAAACCTTAGCAACCTTCTCCAATGGAGATTTTCTTCAAAGCCAGTAAGTCAGAACTGCCCATTAAAGAAAAATGCAATTACTGATAAAATTCTGAATTTTCCAATAGCTTCATTACAAAAGTAAAAAAAGGATATTCATTTACCCCAATGTATGCAAAAAACATCGTTGTAACATGTAAATCTATTTAAAATTATTGAGGTGTTTTACATCTTTTTATATAAATCTGATACGTATTTTATTATTTCAGCATGTCAAAATTTGGACTGATCACGTTTCAAGGACTGAAAAGCCAAATAAGCTAGTGCCTACCATAATGGACAATTGGACTCTCAGTTTAATGTCTGCAGCAGCTCCCCTAGTTCCTCAGTCTAGGGGAGGAAGTGGTATCTCCATGTTTTCAGTTTCCTAATATCTAACAATTCCTTGTGTTAAATCCTCTTTATTGAAATAACTGGTGTGGTTTCTAGTCCTTAATTGGATCCTATCTGATACTTTTGTTCAATAAATAAATGTTGAAGCTAGAAAAATGAGGTGTTTCTATCCTCAAGTGCCACAGAGATGAAGAGGTCTAATTATACAGTTGGACCATGGGAGGGAACTGAGTTCTCCTGAAGAAGCAAAACTTGGCAGAATTGATAAGCAATCTGAGCTCTGCTCACACTAACTGAGCTGGAGAAATTTCCTTTTTCTTTAGGACTGTGCAGCACATTCCAAACTGGTTACCCTCTGCACTCCCCATTTTCCCTCATATCACAAAGAGAGATGTGTTTATTTTGATGGATTTTAGCCAAGGTTTTTACAAAACCATGAGATAGGTATTATGGAATTTTCAGTGTTTAAACCCAAAGTGAGGTATAATATCTTTGCCCCTAACAGTTTAGGTACATTTTAAAACACTTATCTTTGGTAGGTTTTATTGTCAGCTATGTCTATGTGAAATTTGGGGGATTAAGATAAAAAAAAGCAAACAAATTGTTAAACAGAGGAACTAACCATTTTCTTGATTGGAGTAGCTTGGAAATCAATTTAATTATGCTCAACTTTTCAACTAAATTCTGCCAAATTGCTTTTTTTTGTGTGTGTGGGAAAATACAGCTTTGGTGGTCAGTGTGTTTTACGCTAGAAAATTTGAGTGTGAGTAAAATATTTCTTTTTGCCATACGCCAAGAATCTAGATCATATCTCTACTGGATTTATTCAAATAATTTTTCTAGCAGAAAGGTGATGAGCAGGGCTGGCTCTGATTTCATAAAGTCAAGCAACAATCCTAAAGGACTAAAGGACTCTTCTCATAGATCCTGTGATAGATCCATGAATATCATTCTCTATTGTTTTTTCATGTCCCTTTCTCCTTTTTAACCTATGTTCTTTGTACTCCTTTTTCTCTCTCATTCTCTGATATTCTTCTGCTGCTTTTTCTCTCCTGTCCATTTATAATCATGATTCTTTTGTTGCCTAATCAAATATCTTCCCTTAGGACCCGAGGAGTATTCCCCTAGCCAACATGCGTAGAGGGAAAGTCTTTTTATTTTGACCACCTTTCCTAACCCCCTACTTTGTCTCATTTTTCCCTTGGACCTGCTTCAATTTATATTTCTCATTATAACTTTCTGTAACTTTCCATTCTTTTTGCCAGTCTCTCATCTTTCCCCTCCCACTAATAAAAATTTCCAGCACTTAAATCAAGACTTTTCTCTTCAAGGCACTATGTGAACTTTAGTTAATCCTTGTTGCATACACCTTTATTACCAGGGCTGCAGAAGGCAGGAGGGAGACTGGGCCTCTCCCAGCTCCCAGAGGGGTCAATTTGGTGTCTGATCTAGAAATCGAATAGGCTGTATGCTTAGTTTTTTATTAAGACCTGGAGATAAAGGCTGTGTCTTTCTCACATAATGGTTTCCTGGATTTATACAGTGCCCTTTTCCTGAGGATCCAAAAGCATCTGAACACATTTTGCCCACAGACTCATAGTGTCCAAGGAAATAAATGCTTGCCAATATACCTGTTTGCTGAATGGCAACAGAACGAGTCAGATAGGATTTACTGAACGGGATTGAAACAGATATAATAGTCTCCCTCTCTCTTTCTTTCCTTTTTTGCTTGGGTTTTGCAAGGAATCTGTGTTTATGAGAGAGCTCTGCATGTGTATTTACTGCAGGCAGATGCTTGCTGCCTTGGCATAGTTGCACGGTATGCAAATCAGTAGCTCTGAGAGATGCAAATCTCACAGGCTGAATGGATTTTCTGTGGGCCAAAGGGCATTCACAAATTAATTGCAAAGGTGCCCTATGACACTGTTGTGAAGTAGGTTAGCTACTTGCCCAAAGTCACTTTGCTTAAGAATGTTAGGCCCTAGAGAAGAGGATCCCACACTGGAGGCTTCCTATCCCTTTACACTGGCTTCTTATTCTCTTTACTAAAGAGAACTGTGTCCAGTGCATGTATAGTTGCAGCTTGTAGCCATCACCCACCCCTTAACTTCTGACTGCTACTCAGATGTCTGGGCTATTCTGATTCTACACAGTTTTGAATTTCCTCTAGTGTAAGGGTACTCAGAAAGCAGCCTGTGCACAGTGTCTTCAGTTAAAGCAGTTAAAACTCTTGACTCCTTTATTGAGGTTCTGTGTCCACGGCCCGGAGCGTATTGTGTCAAAGTGCTGAGTGAGCAGAGGAAGTTAGGAGAAATTTCTCCCTTCCCCATGACACCCAAGGCATCTGCAGCAGCTTCCTGTGGCTGCTCTAATAAGTTACTGCAAACTTAAGAAAGTCATTCTCCTACTGTTCTGGAGGCCAGAAGCACCCAGTCAGTATGAAGCTGGAGTCCAGGTGTGGACAAGAGGCCTCTTTCCAGACACTCAAGAGGAGAGCCCTTTCCTAGTCTTTCTGCTCCTAGTGACTGCAGGGTTCCTTAGCTTGTGGCGAAATCATTGGATTCTCTGCCTCCTGGTCTCATCCCTTTCCCCTTTCAAATCTCCCTCTGCCTCCCTTAAGAGGACACTTGTAGTTTCATTCAGGGCCCTTCCATTTAATCCAAGATCACTTTCCCATCCCAGGCTCTTTAACTTAATCCTATCAGCAAAGACTCCCCCCCCCCCCCCACATAAGATGACATTCACAGATTCTAGGAACTGGCTTATATATTCTATATAATTGGCTTTTATTCTATATAGGACCTAGTATCTTTAGGAGCTACTATTTTTCCAGGTTATATTCTGAATAAAGGTAATTATTTATCTAATTTGTAATTTCTAGAGAAACTTCTCTAGAAATACTATTTTTTTTTAAAAGAAAGATTCATCTTGAAAGTTTAAGGTGATTTCTTCTTTTAAAAATGGTATTCTAGTGAATACCACGGAAGGAATTCAATATGCTCCTGAAGTTTTCTACACAGTTTTCTTTTGTAATGATTGGAGAATTTTCTGGTTTGGCCCTGTGTTTGCTGGGCTATATCCAAAGGTTGTAATGAAAGGCTATTGTTTTTCCCGGACTCAGACCTATCAACATGCATTTACTGGATTTATACTTTTGACCATCCAGAGAAGGAGCAGTAAAAGAATAAAGTTCTCTTGAGTATTATGTGGGTTGGCTCGTTACGTGGGGTTGGGAAGATTTTTTTCTCATGAACAACTCCCTTGCCTCTTCTCCCTTCATGTTATATAACTGATATTTTTAGTACCCTGTGGCATTTATATCTTCTCAAAAGTCTGTGTTACTTTTATTTCCTTAAAAAGAGATTCTCAGGGTGGTATGTTTGGATTTCCAATGTTATTCTTCTTTGTTTGCTCAAGGCACAATCTACTTTTTCCTTTTCTTTCTTTCTTTCTTTTTTTTTGGAGGGGGGTCTCTTGGTTGATGTAGTGAAAAACAAAAATGGAGTGAAACCTGAGGGAGTATGAAATTGGCTAAAATTCTTCTTTAGTGGAGAAGTCTCTTAATAGAGAACTTTACTTACCAAAGAGATTGCATGCAAATGTGAAGAGGATTTCAGTCAATTCTCTGATTTTTGGAGTAAAAGTCCTAAAGGCTGGTGATCAAATTCTAAATTTGCTTGAATTCCAGGTTGAAAGAAAAAAATCATGAGATGTGAACTCACGGGACAAAAGTTGCAGAAATTTCTTTTGATTTGAGCAGAATCCGCAACGAAATCAGGAACACAAGATTCACAGAGGCATCAGTGATGTCTGTTTTTTAAGCTACTGGTACTTTATTCAGAGAATAACATTCACAAATTGCGGTCATTGTTCTTTTTGTCATTTCATGCATTTTTCACCTTTCCCCCTAGATATTATACTGAACATTCTGTTTTTCTAGCACAATGAAAAATTATCATTAATTAGAATTAATTAATACCAATAAATTAGGGTATTACATTTCTTTCTTTCAATTCATATTGATTTTTTTAGACTATTGATATGAATGACCAGATACACAACTGCCTTGGTGAGGTCATGTGATATTCAATTACCAGTAGTGACTAAGTCCCACAGGTCATGAAAAAAAAAAAAAAAAAAAAAAAAGACATGGTATAAAGAATCTAGAGAACAACTCCTTTCTTTTATCATCTCCACACCTGTATATCAGATCTTCTTGCTGCCTCCTCCTTAATACTGCTTAAATTTAGTTCACGCCTCTCCAAGCCATGACCACTGTCTTGGGTCAGGCCATCATCACCTCTTTCCTGAATTATCAGAATAATAACTTTGTGGAAAAACAAGTGTTTTTTCCACACTAAGCCTGTATCCTTTCTAAAACAAAAAATTATGGGATTCCTCCACTAAAGTCTTCAGTGTGACCCATAATCCTTGGAATAAAATCCAAACTCCTGAACCTATTAGACTTTTCATGATCATGACCTGTTTCTCTTTTCAGCCTAGTCTCCTATTTCTTCTTCCATTATAGCATTTTAGTGTCTATAAATCCTTAAAATATGTGTTTCCTTGCTTTTATACTTGAGACTGGGAAAACTCTGTCTTCTGATTTCTTTCCCCCCAGACTTCTGCCACCATTTTAAACATGATTAGTTCAGTTTAACAATAACCTTCACCTGCAAAACCTCACAAACTTCCCCAACTCACATCAAATTATGTTCTCTTTCAGTTTAGCATTTATCACACCTTGATTCTATTATTTTATTTTATTTTTTTGAATCTGACTGCTAAGCTTCAGGGCAAGAATGTGTTTTGTTAACCATTGTGTTCACATAATAGGAATGCAATAATTATTTATTGACTGAATGAGGAGCCCTAGTCAATAAAATTGTCATTTTATTGTCATGAATATGAGAATATTCAAGAAAAAGACAAAATAGATGTGAAATGGAAGTATTAACTATGTTTCATATTTACCAACACTGAGGGGATCCTTGATTTTCTTTGTTCTGCTTTCTTTTCCAAAGATATTAACAGTGCCCAGCTTTGCAGACTAAAGTTTCTGGTTTTCTTACAACTTACTTACACGTTGTATTCTAAATTGATCTTAATAAATGACATATGCCACAGTCATAGCCTCTTCTTCCAGCTTTAACTTATGAAAATGAACTATAATGGTTTTATGTTTTTAAAGCATTTCAGGTTTTCTTGTTTATTCCTGTAAGCATTTTTAAAAAATGACATTTGCATTTATTTTTCTTTTAAAAATAGTTTAATGTATTTTAATAGCATACTTACAGGAATAGCACAGATAGACAAAAAAGAAAAAAAAGTACAGCCAATGGATGGAATTAACTGGTAAAATGCTACAAATATTGCCAATTTAGTTGCTGACAATATAAAATTTACTTGTTTTATCAAAATCCAAATGCTGGCATTGTCCAGAAATATTTAACAGGTTTATCTATTATTATTATTATAGAATTGAACTGTTCAAACTTCTTCACTGAAACATTTTGACTTACATTAATGCATTATAACCCAGCTCTTAGAATAAAATTTCACATACAATTAAAAATGGAAAAACTAACAACACTTGATATCTGTCTCCTACTTTCCCACTTATAATTATATGCTCTTGACTCCGTGGGTGAAAAAATACCAAATATTCAGAAATACCAATAAGAAATGCAGAAGTTTGAGAATGCAATGTTCACTATTGTTGTGGATTCATTCCTCACAAATATGGTGTGCTAGTCAAATATCTTTGGGAATAATTCTTACATGTTTGTCAGGAATAACACACAGGTTATTGTTTTCCAAAAGGCCAAACAAAGAGGCCTCACTTGCTTCCTGCAAAGAACTAATAGATGGCTCTGGAGGTGCAGAGCTATTTTGAAGTCCTGAGCAATTTCCTACCAGATGCTGAAGGGGCAGTTTGAGAATCTGAAGTTCAGTAGAATTCTGACAACATCTGCTTTCATGAGAGCCACAGTACCAGGCCTATAAAGATGAAGTTTTTTACTCAATCCAATGGGATCTCCTTTGTGGGTGATGTTTGTAGCCTTGGCTTCCTGGGTGCTTTACCACAAGTCTATTTGTGGGTAGCTTTGTACAAGGTACAGGGGCCTCATTACCCTCTTCTCCTTGCTGGAGCTCAGCAAGCTAAATGCTGTTGAAGCCAGAATTAAAGACAGGAAGTCAGTATAGATAGGCAATCGGGTCAAATTAAAAGGATGCAGACCAGTTTGGGTCCTGGAAGTTGAAGACCACCCCTGAAGAATTGAAATATTAATGCCTTCAGAGCTCTTCCTCTACCCTTATCAAGATAACCTGCCCCTGCTCCAACCTGTCCCAGCAATTGTCCCTCCCTACAGGGAGTTGTAAAAGCTGTAAATGAATGTGTCCTGGGCTGCTTCCTGTTTGGATCCCTCTAAACAGGCTCTTCCCCCTGTCCATTTGCTTCTCACCTTTTGGCTATCCCACCAGATCAGCTCCTTTTGCCTAATCACAGATGCAGGAAGGAGAGCGGTAAGACAGCAGGAGAACAAAGAAAGTCTAGGATGTATAAAAGAGACAGAACACTCTCACTTCTTGGGATACCAGGATACCAGTGATGGCCCCCTTTTTCCTCCTGAGAGAAGTCTGTGTTACCCCTTATTAAATAAACCTTGCTTTATATGCTCGCCTTGGCATGCTTCTCTAATGCTATACTTCAACATGTGAGGAAGCAAGAGTCAACCAATAACCTATGGTATCACTGTGCTCGTATTGGAGAGTGACTGGTGGCACTGCAGTGGCTGCTGACTCGATTCAGACATCTGAGTTCCATGAAATAACTAAAATACAAACCAAACACACCAAAACATGTTTTTGTGGTTGTGACAATGGCCATGAAATGCAGCTGCCTGGTGAGAGAGAAGGCAGCAACCAGACAATGCACTGGAGGGCCAGGGTGTGGTGTAGGGAAGTGCTTTATACCTGCAGTTGAATTTGCCCTTGCTTACTTTGTGCAGTGGCATCTTTTAATATAGTAGTAGACCTTAATTTTTGACTTGCATGACTCTATGGGCCTTAAGCCAAAGTCAAGAAAGTTAAATATTTAATTAAAAATGTCTTTTTCTAAAAGATTTGGTTTTGCTGTCTCCTAATAACTTAAAATGCAATTTAGAATGACCCTCCAGATATTGAATTGTTTCTGAAGGTCTATTAAAGCAAAGTAATTAGCAGGGATACAGAAGAATAGATAATCAACCTTCTGTTCTCTCCACTCTGTGGATCTATTGGACATTTCCCAATGAATGCTTTGTTAAAAAACTTCATATGTAAAAGGTTGAGCTTCTCCCTCCCTCCCTCCTTCCTTCCCTCCCTTCCTTTTTTTCTTCCTTGCTTCCACATTCACTCAGTCTATGTATGTGTCTTTTGGTATATTTCCAGAGATGACCATTTAAGGAATTCAACATCAGTATTGGAAGAGAATAGGTAAATAGCTATTAAAGAACAGTTTGAGAAATATAGTATCACAAATATACATAAATACTATAGGGAAACCCCTCTACTAATTCTAGACCAGGTGATGTGATGAGAAAAAAGGATTAGGATTCCAGAAATCATTTTTTTTTTAAAGTAAAGAAAGCAAGAATATATAGAGGAAGGAAGACATGATTTAATATTTTGAAATACAGTCAATAAAATATGCAACTAAATGAAAAAGAAGAACAAAAGAAGAGGGCAAAGACAGTGTGCAAATATGAGGAGGAAAGAACAAAGAATGCACAGACATTACATATATTTGATAAACCTGGAATTAGAACCTTTATGATATAAAAGTTAGGTTGGGATTGGTGGGACTGTGATGGGACAAAGTGGAGAAATAGGCAGGATCAGAAGTTGAAGAGTTTGTATGAGTCAATTATATTCTTAGATACTTATATACATTGCTAGGTCTTGGCAATGCAAAGATTAATTAGAAATATGAAACGTCTCTGCAATAAAAGAACTCAAATTTAGCAGTATAGAAAGACATGGGACAAATAATTACAATACATATTATATTGACAAATGTTTGGATGTTATTCTGAAAAGACTGGGAACCCTTGGAGGTGGGGTGTGAGTGGGAGATACCTGTGATTTTATTGCATTGTAGAATCACTAGGCATTGCAAAGAATAAAATGGAAGGTTGTAAATCAGAGACTATGGCATCATTTGGAAGATTCTACTGTAGTGATCCAAAGGAGATATGAAGAAAATACTAGTGTGGGTGAACAAAAGGAGACAAAACTGTGTTGTATTCAGAAAACAGAATTCATAGTACCTACGGTTTGCTGGACTATTATGGAAGAAGGGAATGTTGGATGAGAAGTGACTCCTTGATATATATTTTTCTCTCAGGGGATTGAACTCAGGTTGCCTCTACCACTGAGCTACTTTTCTCTCCCTTTTTCTGAATGGTTACTTCTTTTGAAGACAGCAGCCTCTGTTTTTAATAAATCATAGTGCAAAAAGTATCAAACTTTGACCAAACCAATGAACGAATCCTCCTCTTTGAAGGAAAAAAAATAGAAGCAGAAATTCTCAGGATGCTCTTATAATATCCAAACTTACAACTGAGTGTAAAGAACAGGAAACTTCCTTCCTATATTTCCAAAGTTAAGAACCTAGGAGTCAGGTAGGCAAGATGGTGTATGCCTGTAATCCCACAACTTGAGAGGCTGAGGCAAGAGGATCGCTAGTTCTCGGCCAGCCTCAGCAACTTAGTAAGATTCTGTCTCTAAATAAATAAATAAATAGGGATGGGAATAAAGTTTAGTGAGAGAAGGCACCTGGGTTCAATCTCGGTTCAATCTCTAGTTTCTCTCTCTCTCTCTCTCTCTCTCTCTCTCTCTCTCTCTCTCACACACACACACACACACACACACACACACACGGAAAAAGAAGAACCAGCCAAGAGGCCTCCCCTTCCTTTGCTTGTGCTTATGTGGAGAAATTCCTCTGCATCCTGTCTCCTTCCATGTCCCCAGCACAAGACCTCTTTTCTTGGGGGATATGCCTTCCATTATTTCTCTCTCTGGTTCACAGCCCTCTGGATTTGTACAGCTGCTCCTTGGTGTGTACTGACAATCCAGTCAGAGTTTATCCTGTCTTCCAGACTTTTGACTTGGGATGCAAAATAAAAGTGCTTATGGTAGATCTTCAGAATACTGCCCCAAACCTCATTCTTAGTTATTGTTCTCTACCAGCCATTTAATAATGGTGATGTTTGGGCTCCATTTGCATTGATCTTTGCATGTATGCTCTATGACCCTAAAACAGAGCAGAGACTTAGGTCTCAATTCCTAATGAGTGCCTTCCCTGAGACAGGAGAACACAGAGATAAGTCTTTATCCTCCCTCTCTTATCTTTATTCCCCTTTCCCTTTCTTGGCTGATGGGGAAACATTTGTCTTCACTCTGGCTCTAAAGCTTGATCAGCATCTGTAATTCCTCTTCTCTCTCATCACCAAGTTGCAGTAATCTCACCCTTGAAACCACACCTGAGCCCATCACTTTGGGTCCTCTCAGTTCTGGTTTAGGCTTGTTGTTATCTTCAAATTAGATGACTGGAGAAGCTTTTGAACTAGTCTTTCTGCCCGTTTCCTTTTTACTGCTTCCAAGGTTTTCTGCAGTGAGATATACATATCTGATTCTATAACTTTCTGGCTCAAAACTTCTAATTCATTATTACTTACAAAAGCCATCTTTCATGATGTGATGCCAGCTTGCACAGTGGTTGAGGCAAAGGAAAATGTTTTGGAGGACAGAAGATTTGAGTTCCATTCTGGTAAAAATAGTTCTTCCTATTGTCTTCATATCTCTACATACCTGTTGTCTCTTCATCTGTAGAAGAGGGGAGAAGAATTAGATGTTTTCCCATGTCCCTTCCAGAGGTACATTTCTAGGTGGTCATCTTTCTAGTCTTATACTTTACAAATAACTCTTGACCTACAACAGCATACCTATAGTAACACAAACACACTGTGCACTTTCTTTTGCTCTGAGGATTTGCTATCACATTTCTTTGACATGTAGCTGTACTTCCTTTCACTTCCCTCACTGATTTCCCCTGTTGAAACAGCATTCATCTCTCAAGGCCCAGGTCAAATTCAACTAACCAACCTTTTCTTGATCCCTTCCTTTATAAGTGTTCTCACTTCTCTTTGTTTATAAATCATGTAAGGCATTGGAATTGTCCACATACTTATCTCTTTCTCCCCAACAGACTCAGAGATCCTCAATGGGGAGGGTCCATGTGTATTCTTATTTATAGTTCTCAATCTCAGCTCCTTAGTCTCAGTCAATAAGTGTCTGTTGCTTAACTGAGTGGACACAATATGTTATTCATTAAGGAGCTAGTGCTGTTTTTCAAAATTACATCAGAAACTCATTCATCAGAGTTGACTGATAAATTTCCAGATGAATTTTGGAAGTTTCCAAAAATCACATTGAACCTTGAGGAAACAGAGAGACATAGTAAGTATACTCTACCATGTATATTAAGTTCTAGAACAAAGTATCCAAAAAAAAAAAAAAAAAGTCAGGAGTAATGAAAGAAGCTTGGATTAACTATAACCCTTTACAGCAACATACATTTTCAAATACCTTCTTTATTATATGTTCTTCATACTTACTTTATGAAACACAATAATATATTTGTTTGTACTTTTAACCCCTCAAAGGTGGTCAAATACCTTTCTCATTTAAAAGGAATTCTTTGTGCTGAAATGACCTAGTCATGTGGAAATAGAAAATTGCTTGGTCACTACACTTTGCCTAAACTCTGATTTTAATACTGAAAGCGCTCACCATGTTGGTGATTCTCTACCCTTTCATACTTATCAAACTGGAGTTAGAATACAAAGCTCTAATTTTGTCTTTGTATATAGAGAAGAGTGATTAATTGCTGCCTATTCAAAAAGTCAGTTAATGGAAAGAAAAAGAAACCGGGCCCAGTGTGAGACTACACACCCTCCTTTGCTTGGCCAGAAATGCTCACAGGGCACTTGTCTGATTTGGGCTCTTCAGATGCAGAGATAAAAACTTCAGCTAATTGTATCTTCAGAATGGGATAAACACTCGGGTCTTTCTCCGAATTTCAGGAGAGAGGTTCAAATTGTGGATGATGCATTGCCATCCAAAGTCGCACTGTCACAATCAGAGTAGTTTTCCATTTAGAGTAGTTTTCTACTGAACTCCAGCAGAGCACTGTAGTCCCCTGTACTTGATAACTTTGTGGCCTGTGTAGCACTGGGGGTGGGGGGGAGAAAGAGGGTAAAGGAAAATGTTCTTATATCTTAGCAACTAATTGATTTAGTAGGATTCATGATATTTAACAGATATCCTTATTACTTGTCTGTCTTGTCCTAAATTCATCTCAGACCACTGTGACATGAAAATGCAATTTCTTTCTATGGAATTATTTAAGTAATCCCAGTGTTGATAATTTCCAGGGTCCGATGCGTCTTTCTTCCTTCAGTTTTGTAACCTGATTTGAGTGAATGACATGTCTTTTGTGGGGAGGAGGGTCTATGTGAAAATGATTAGAAGATGAAAAGAAAAAGAAAACTGAACCTTCAAAAAATATTTCATTTTACAATGAGAGAGTTGATGCAAGTAGCAAGAAGATTTTGATATGCAAATCATCCAAAATAAACCAAGCTATAAGGTGTTTGACATGCACAATGTCATTTAATGAGGCATAGTTATTCTAGTTATTTGAACTGTTTAAAAATCATTGTTATCATCTGGTGAGAGACTGCTAAGTTTTACAGCCAATCTACACACACACACACACACACACACACACACACACACACACACACTGAACTGCAAATTGGTTATAAGACAGAATAGAGAACATTTGTTCATTTCCTTGCTTGGAGTTCTTCCTTCAATTTCTCCATCAATTTTACATTCAATTCTCAATGGTCATTATCTGATTTGGGAACCATTTCTTGGTACAAAAGCCCATTTTACTTATGGCCCTATATTTAAATATTGGGAAAAGGGATGTTTAAGTCCCTGAGAAAAGGATGTCTTGAAATGGAGTTGAGTAAATGATGAATAGGTGAGAAAATTAAAATGAAGTCAGATTTATTCAGTGGGATGAGAGGGAGTCACTGTATTTGGGAACAAGTATAGACTGCATGGCAAATCAGTGATTGGTGGTTCAGTGGCCATCCTGGTTATATGTTGGGTCCAGTAAGATTGCTGGTTGTAAAGAGAGGATAAAATTGCTCTAGGTGCAGGTCTTACAGAGGATGCTGGGGTCAATCCTTCATTCCCATGGAAAACACATTTCCAAGCTGATTTTTTATACTTCCATTTTGAGGAGTTGCCACATTAATATGAAAACACAAATGTATCCAAGTAGTCTAATTTGTGCAAGAAGCTTGGTTTTCTCTCCTATACAAATATCAAAATATTTCACCACATCTACAAGCCAATTTTTTCTTTCCTGGAAAATACAAAATGGTTTACTAGAGGTTCCCATAAGTGGGGTTTGTTTGGAAACATTACTCTTTTGTCCTGTTGACTGGTCTTAATTATTTTTTATTTTACTCTGGAGGATCAAAGGATTTGGCTGTATTTTTCTCCTTGAAGATAAAGCAGGAACTTCCAAATGCCCAGGAAAATAAATGTGTTCCTGACTAGTTGCCCAGTAGAATAATGTAGCTGAAATTATTGTTTTTTTTATGGTTATTAATACTGAATTATGCTGGTAAAATGGTCTAAGATCTTATGATGAGAGGAGCTGGGTAAATATGAAATCACAGTGTTAAACAGCAGCTGCATCCTCAAAGGATATTGGAAATTCACTTATCTAGATTTAAATATGAGAAAGAGCATAAAATGTGTTAGCTTTTGAGATAGGAATGTGGATAAATTTGCAGGTTCATATATAGTGATTATTTGAAGTCTATTCTGATTTATCCAGCTGGCTTTTCCCTACTGGATTGATAGTAGGTTTTAATATACTGCATTTCTTTCATGTTTCAGTCACCCCTGTGACTTATGCCATTAGGTGGTAAGACACAGGTATGCTCTGGTAATTACTGACCTCCAATAATCTCTAATAATCAGAGAGCATCATCTTTGCTAGAAGTAAACAGAATACAAGTCACAAGCTTGATGTGCTGTTTTAAATCTTTCAAGTTGGAATTTTGGAAATAATCCATTTGGAAAAATTTCTTCATCTTCCATCTTTAATTTTTCGCAAATGCCTATAAAAAAAAAAAAAAGCATAGGACATTTACTCGGGTTCATATCAGAGGCCCAACAGGGGAGACCAGTGCTGTGAAAGGCCTCAGCAATGTGGAATATTGTCTGATGGACCATCCAGGTGTCTCCTTCTGTCCCATGGGTCCTGTGGCCTTCTTAAGG
This sequence comes from Callospermophilus lateralis, assembly GCF_048772815.1. Classification (NCBI taxonomy): domain Eukaryota; kingdom Metazoa; phylum Chordata; class Mammalia; order Rodentia; family Sciuridae; genus Callospermophilus; species Callospermophilus lateralis. The sequence goes on from NC_135316.1 coordinate 60,025,242, forward strand.
TTGCCAGATCCATCTCTTGTGCTGATTCCCATTCTGTGCTCTAAGCGATCACTTGACATGAAGAGGAGCATAAGAAATAATGAGTAATGGAGCATGTAAGAAAATTCAAAGAGAAGACACCTTACATAACTATTGAGTTATTTCAGTTGTTCATATTATCTTTCCCCACTCTGTTTGGAACATGGGGAAACTAGAGTGGGTAACTGGAGAGGAGACTTTAGGACTTTCCCACAATTTTGCAGATATATTCATTCAGAGGTTCTTTTACCTGAAGACAGACCAAATTAACCATCTCTGTTAATCTTCTAAAAGTTTCTTTAGGGATAGGTTGTTAGCTATAGCAAATAAAAAATACAGTAAATAAAAATATTGCATGGGGCAAAATTGTACTCAATTATTTGTAGTTTATTTAAAATTCAATATAATGGATCCTTCTGAATTTTACCTAGAAATCTTATCTGGGAGACATTTTGGGGTTTACTACCATTTCCCAATTTTCTTGGGTTGAACTTGATGTGTTACCACTCAGAAAATATTTTAATAATCAAAGATAACCATCTAGATCAAAAGTAGGAATCTAAGCTGGGCCTGGTGATGCACGCCTATAATCCCAGCTGCTTGGGAGGCTCAGGCAGGAGAATTGAGAGTTTAAAGCCAGCCTCAGCAAAAGCAAGATGCTAAGCAACTCAGTGAGATCCTGTCTCTAAATAATATACAAAATAGGGCTGGGGATGTGGTTCAGTGGTTGAGTGCCCATGAGTTTAATCCCCAACACCAAAAAAAAAAAAAATTCACCTATATGATTGGCTACTGGCTATAGAACTTTCAATGATCCCTCTTTCTGACAATGTTTTGGTAAATATTTCAGACTCTACAGAACAGATGTGTATACTTAGGGCTTCCTTCCCTAAGCCTTTTCAACTATTTCACTTTCTTTCTTTGACCACCCCTGCAGAGGAAGGTGGAGATCCCAGGGCCCATCACAGCCTTTGCAAGCTGGAGCCTTGTTGGTAGGTGTGACAGAGGAATAGGAGCACTAGGAGTGACCATTCCTTCCTCAGACCCAGAGCAGCAGTGCTGGCAGAACAGCTGGGATGCCTTAGATGTACACTGCCCTTCTGCAAATTCCATGCGTCCATCATTGGGCTTCAAGGGGAGCTTTTGAATGATGTAAACTTCTGTCAACAGCTGCTCTCACTTGAAGCTCCCCACTTCTCCTCCGTGACGTTACTCGGAACCCTGAGGACTAATCCTCCATCATGATATTCACTAGTGTTCATATCAATCCAAAAATAGCCCAGGAATCCCAAATCACCCCAGAAGCTCATCTCCATTTGTCTTACTTCTTCTCATCTCCTGAATCACTTCAACTTTGTAGAAACAAAGTGTCCATTGACAAGGATATCCTATGTTCTCAAGTTTTTCAGCTGAAATTTCTTTTACTTTTCTTGTCTAAGGAAAGCCTGGACTTCTTTTGATGGCATCACTTCTACTGTAATCTCTCAAATATAATGGTATTCTCTGCCACATTCTCAGGGAAAGATAGGACAGGCAGTTTCCTTGCTTGTTTTTAGACTTCTTGATCATTTTTCCTACCTATGTCTTCCCTAAAGATAGTCAGCTTTTACTCTCCCATCAACAGGCTGTGATATCACCTACTGTGCCTTTTGTTGTGACTGTCTGCTACCCCACTCATCCCTTTGGGTAGTGCCCCTCATTCCTTGAAGATTTTAATTCCCGGCCTGCTGTTCCACTCTCCAGTACCACACTTGCCACATACTTAATAATTTCAAAAGTCATGTATGTCACTTTTCCAGTACTCTGCATGAAGTTTCTTGACCTGTATTGTATCCCAGTCAACCTCTCCTATGGCCATGATCTTCATGTTTTTATTACCTATCTACATCCATAATCTCAGTTTCAAACAACCCATTAGCTGACCATCATCCCTTCCTTACCTTCCCAACTTACTCAATTACTGATTTTGACAATCCTTCGATGCCCACCCGCCATGGTCTATTATTTTTCTACTCCTAACCTCCTCCCCTTTTCCCTCATCAAGTTTAAATTCTATGGTCAACCATTATACTCACTCACTTGCAAATTCTCTCAACTCCCTTGTCTTCTTTTCCCTTTGTAATATTCCCTTGGCTAAATCATAACCTTGCTTAAAACAAGCTTTCTAACTTCTCTGTGCTTGACCCAGCCTGCTAAAATAAGATGCAAAATTAAGATGACTGGTTTTGCTTTAAATATATGATCATTTACTTCAAGGTGGCCTTTACACTGTCAGTCATCCCAGCAATGTACTTATTCTCTGAGCCTCCTAGATCACTGCTATGTATTTCTTCTTTTCTTTCAATCCTCCAGGCTACTCATCCTAAGGCTCACCTGACAATCTTCTCTCTACCTTGCTCATAAGGTATTAGCACCCAGAAGAAAATGTCCACATTCTTCCATCAGCTACCTGTCTTACCCCGTACACCCTACTCATCTCTTGTTTGGCTGTCAGTCAACAATTGATATTTCTGGATAAGAACAAATATGCCAAATGTGATTCGATCCCATCTGCCTTCTTTACTCAAAGATAGCACTTTAGTAATTCTCCCCTTTCCTTCGGGATTCACCAATGTTTCCCTCTCTGTTGGATTATTCTAATCAGTTTATCTACGTGTGTTATCATTTTTTCAACTTTAAAAAAATACCCTCTCATGACCCCAACTTCCTTCTCTAGATATTCCCCATTTCCTCTTGAAAGGATTACCTGTGTTAGCCAATTTGCTGTAACCAATTATCTTCCCTTCTCTGAGGAACCCACTCCAATCATCCTTTTCTCTCACTGCATCACTGAAATGAGTCTTTTCATGCTCCATGCTTTTTCTCATTGTGAAACCTAAAGATTATCTCTTAGATTTCATCATACTTGACATGTCAGAAGCATTTGGCACAGGTACTCAAGACACAACCAAGTCAGTCCAAGAAACCACATGTATCTAGATTTTCTTTTACTTTTCTATAAATATCTTCACTGTTCTTTGTCTCCCTCATCTCCAAACATCGGAATGTGGCAAAGCTCACTCCATAAACCATTTCTCTTTTCTGTTCACCACCGCTCATTGGGGGAGGGGCTGTCATTCTTTTACAAGGATTTCAATGTCATCTCCATGTTTACCAAGTTCATATCTAAGTCTCTTGCCTGTGTCTCTCCTCTAAATTTCCATATCTGAAATCATCCAAGTATCCCATACAAACAGCTACTGGTGTTCCATTGAGAAGTCTAACAGATATCAGACATTTAACCTTTGCAAAACAGATTTACTGATATTGCTTCACCTTCAGTTTTGTTCTTACAGTTGTCTTCCGTATCATAATTTATAGAAAATTCATCTACCTACTTGTTCCAGTGAAAATTTTGATGTTATCCTTGATTTCTTGGTGGTGATCTTTGATTCTACCTTCAAAATATATCTGGAATTGTGGCTCAGTGGTAGAGTGCTCGCCTACCATGCAGGAGGCACTGGGTTTGATCCTCAGCACCACATAAATGTAAAATAAAGATATTGTGTTCACCTAAAACTAAAAAGTAAATATTAAAAAAAATCTTAAATTTATCCCATTCTACCACCCCCACTATAATTCCTGACTTGTTTGCTCAAAATTAATGGGACAGATTCCTAACTGATTGTCTTGCTTCTTAGCATGCCCCTGTGGCCTATTTTCAACCAGGCAGGTAGACATTGCAATATGTAACTTCATATTATTCCTCTGCTGACATGATTCTTCATGTCCTTCCAGACCTTAGATTACTGTTCCCAGTGCCTCTCTGACTTCACTTTTTACTGCTATTGTCCTCATTCACTCCACTCTGATTGCACAGGCTTCCTTCCTTATTGCCTGAAACGCACAGTCTTTGCTCCTCCTCAGGGCCTTTGCACTTGCTGCTTCTTTATCTGGAATATTCTTTCCTCAGACATCTACATGGCTGGTTCCATTGCTTCAATCAGACTTTTAATCAACAGTCTTTTTCCTGGGGAAGCCTTACCTAATAACCACTTTATCCAAATTTACCTCCTTACCTTCATTCTAACACTCTTTTCCATGTTACTTAATTTATATTTTTTAGACTTTACAACATTTTACAATTTTCTTAATAAACTTGTTTACCCTGTGCCTCAATAAAATGTAAATGCAGTAAAGTCAGAAGTGTTATTCTGTTTTGCTCTCTGCTATACATTCTCAATGTCTTGGCTCATCCAAGGTGCTTAAACATTTATAGAAAAAATGTATGAAGATGTTCCAGAATCTATGAGGCACAGAAAATGAGGAACATTGTGGATATTACTCTTTATTTCTTATTATGTTATGGATGCAGACATGCTTTTTCAGAAAACTAAAAAAAGAATTCTATAGAAATGATGTGTGTGTGTTAGGGAACATTTCTTGAGGTACAAGATTATTTTAAGTGGATAAATGCTGTTTTATGAGAACATAGCATTCTGGGAGCTTAGACTATCAGGAAGAAAAGGCAGGCCATTTTGTATGTGGTGGGACATTGAAGCAAAGAGACAGAAGAAGGAAGAAGATCTGTGAATCAGATAACCAGGCTTACTTAGTTACAGCGAATAATTCTGTGTTTCAAAAAGGATGGGAATCTGAAGATGCTAGCACTTGAGCAGAAACGAATTTGAGTTTCTCATATTTCAAAAGGAGATATTTATATCTGCTATACCTTAACTTCTTTAGTGAGGGTCTGTGTTTATCAAATGGTATGAATATGGAAATGGACTGTGGCTTCTGAAATGCTCAAATACCCAAGGGATTATTTTAGAACACTGTCACCAAAATATGATCCAGTGTGGGGTGGGGGGGGGCTGAGGATGAAACAATCAACAGTGAACAGAATGAAAGTCATAATTTATCTAGAGCCTTATTGTTGGCTATTAGAGGGAGGAAGAATGTGGTTAGACCAATATGTGCTGATGGATTGTTGTGGTCTGCAGTGTATACTGGGGGTTAAGGCAACTGATAGGATATCTAATGAAATTTCTGTGTGTAGTTTGGAGTTTGATCACAGTATCTCCTTGGGGCTGTAATGTGATCTGAAGTAGTGAAGGGATGGAAGGCATACAGTAGGTATGAGAATCTGTGCAAAGTAAACATTTGGCCAATCACGTTGGTTGGATCAGAATTTGAGGGAAAGGATCACCAAAGGGTTGGTGATAACTGCCTTGGTAATATTCTATATGTGAAAGGCCACACACGGTAGGGCAAGACAGAGAAAAACAAAAGGTCCTAGGCTTTGAGGTTAAGCAGATCCCTGATTTGGCTAATAGAAGCACCCATACTTGGTAAAGTTAAGGAAAATGTGATAAATCAAAATACTTGGATTAGACACACTCCAGGGTCTCACTACCATTGTAGTTACCAAGTTTTTCCTTATTTCTAAACTCTTGCAGCAATTTCAGCCTGTCTCCTCTTTTATGGTGGTCATAAAATTATTCAGCCTTCTTTTAAAAGATAGCTACCACATTTGACTCTCTGATCTCCTGCAGTATTCAATTCCACTGTGTGCAGAAGTATTTCATTTTATTGGTTTTTAAATTTTTCTTGCTCCACCATTCATATGAGTACTTATTCTCATAGTGTGCAATGGTATTTTAAGTTTGGGATTGATAACTTTGTTCCCCCTGTACCTTTCCTAATCTTAAATAGTGCAATTAAGTTCCTTTCTAACTATGCTCATTGTCAGGCTGGAGAAACCAGATTTTTATAATCTTTCCTGGCATGTCAGTCCTTCCAGACACTTCACCACCAGGCAGAAATTGTAAGATACTTTCAAAATCGTGAGGTCATTACCTGACAGAAGCTCACATTTAAGTTAATGCTTTTATCCCCAAAGATACTCATTGTTCTTTGGCAATAATCTTGACTCTCCAGACGGCACCTGTCTTGCAAGAAGGGATATGCATGTCGGTGCATATCTGTGTGTGTATCCTTCAGTGGGGTTCACACCATCTTGGTGGACCCCACAAGGCAGAATGTGCAAGGGTTGATAGAATGGTCTTAGTGGTCTCATGGAAGGAAGTAGTGTCTGCTGTCGCTGCAGGCTGGTTGTTTAGGGTAGCCAGCCAAAAGCCAAATAATAAAGCCAAATAAAATAAAACAGAACATGGAGCGGTTGCTAGAGGCAAAGAAAAGTGTCAGTCCAGCCTTTTGTTATGGCTCTGCTTTAAGCATCTGTGCATGTAAGGAGCCCTGGACTGGCAGTAGGATGATGCTGTGTAATTCGAAGCAGGCAAAACACAGATGCTGGTTCTTATTAAATATCTGCAGGTTTTAGTAGTTTTGCACACCTTCCTTTTCTAAAGAAGAAGAATCCCTCCAAAGGGGTCCACAATTTTTACTATTCACTTGATTTACAGTTTTTTGATGTGTCCATGGGGCTCCTATCTCAGGGATAGTTTGGCCAATTCTATTGTGAACATGCCTCATGAAGAATAGGGGACTTGTATTTTTGAGAACAACAAGAAGACTGCTTTGAAGTTATTTAATACCAACTCTCCAGGGCTCATGTGTGGCAGTGGCTTTTTTTGTCATTATATAATACTATGAAGCAAGCATTGCCTGGTATTACCTTTCAGATAGTCTGAGGTCCAGAAATGCAGATGAACTTGACAAAAATCACACCAATGATCAGCGCTCAATTCTGAAATGCATGCTAATGGTGAGACCAGCGAGACCATTTTACTTACTCTCATATTCTCTCATCTTGAGTGCTAAGTTTAAGGAAAAGCTAATAAGCTCAGAAGGCAAGATAAATAATATTTCAATGCAGTATTTTTAACAAACAAAAATAGTGCAAAAGAGCAATGATGAACACTGAATATGGTGGCATATGCCTGTAATCCCTGCAGCTTGGGAGGCTGAGACAGAAGGATTGTAATTCAAAGCCAGTCTCAGCAGTTTAGCAAAGCCCTAAGCAACTCAGGGAGACCCTGTCTCTAAATAAAATACGGAAAAGGGCAGGGGGATATGGCTCAGGGGTTAAGTGCCCCTGACTTCAATCCCCAGTACCAAAAAAAAAAAAAAAAAAAAGCAACAATGATGAACAAAATATCAAAATTTTAAATAAAGGTAGCAACAATATAACTGAATTTTCCTTTTGCCTCAGGCTTTAATACCACTGGGTGTGGTATTCTTTGGTGGTCGAACCTTTGGAGCTTTCTGTCCATTCGGACGCGATGATATCTATTCTCTGCTATAAGGTTTATTTCCTAGAAGTCTTCTTAGAAATATCTCAGGTTTGGAATGCATGTTAATAAAAGTACAAACCCAGAGTCTGACTCTGTTTCCTTGGGTATTATATTCCCATTGACATCACTGAAGACATTGCTCAGTGGATTGAAAATTTTGCCCTTCTTTTGGCACTTTTTCTTAAGCTCAATAGCAAATATATTTTAAGTGATGATGCTTCTGTGTGTTGTTTTGACATATATTTTTTAAACCACAGGTGCCCGATGTCATCTGGAACAGCCTCATTAAATGACTCCAAAGAAGGTTTGAAAAAGTCTTGTTGTTGTACTCAGATATATCTTAAAAATACGTTGAATATATTCTATTAAACTGTAGGATTTTTTTTTAGAATCATAATTACTTAAAATGATCAAATAAATGGGATTTGAGAATTAAGGGCCACTAATGTTCCTGATGTGACCTTCCAGTGCTTTGCTGTCACTAGCAGGGTAGTTATCAAACTGTCACTACCAGGGTAGCCCCATCACTTAACCCTCTTCTCCTCAACACTCTTATTTAAGTTGTTAAGTGTTGTCAGAGTGTGAAAGGATAGGTTTAGATAGGTTTAAATGTGCCCTATTCACATTTAGGTTCAACTGCAGAATTGGGCTCTGTCCTGAAGCCAGAATGGGTCTTCCTCCTCCATCTCCATTCTGTCAAATTAATCCACCCAGAGCAAAATGGACAACCTGACTCACCTTTATTCTTGCTTGGAAGTCTGGACTTTGACAGTAATTGTCCATTATTTTTTTCACAGTAGACATAGCAAACAAACTGGATCATGAGTACACAGCCTTTCCCATGTTAACTCCAACCCCCAAATAAAGAATAATTCAAGTTAGAGTTAGTCCCTGGAGGACAGAGCCTGCAAATAAAGGCTGATAGGAGTATTTCCTGTAGAAGACAGAGCAATTGAGGAAAAATCCCATTTGTAAGCCTTACTCCTTTTCCTAAACGATACCCATGCACTTGCTTGAGGTAACCTTCCAAATAACTAGTTGCCAGCAATTTCAAGGGTCATGGAAATCAGTGCATTTCAAAAAGAGTAGATTCAGCTCCTGGGGGTAAGACAAACAAAATAAAAATTAACAGTGGCCTTGATGAGATAGAAATATATTTATATTCATGTAAAGTCTAGAAGCTCTGGGCTGGTATGGCTTCAGGATTTCTTTGTATCTTCTCTTTTTAAAATCATTTTATCACCCAGAATCAATAATCCAATTTCTGACATCACACCAGCAATGCAGTCATGAAAAAAAGTAGTTATCAGCTACTTCTTAATTTTGGAACCTATTATATTACTTCTACATCTACTCTATTGGGTGAACATTGGACTGTGGTCATCCCTCATTGCAAGGGAAGCTAGAAGAGTTGAAATAAGATGAGTAGCCAGGTGCCCAGAACAAGGAGAAAGAGAACAATTGTTGGGGTACAATTATTAGTCTCGCAGGAGAACTAATAATTGGCCTCAGAACTTTGGGAAATATGGAGCAGTCACTGTGATGCCAACTTAGAAGTCTTCATTTTTTAGTTGAAGACTCAATCATCTCATTCTCATGGTTGGGTTCTCAATAGCAGCAGCTCAACTATTCAATCATTACATGATTAAAATTTTAAACACATTGATTTTTTTGTGTGTGTTCTGCCCACAATCTTTCATGTTGATTAATCTGTTGTTATTATCTGATCACTTTATTAGACATGGTTATGCTAAAAATTCTTTCTTCCTTTATATTTCTCAATAGTAACCTATTTTGTTACTTTTATTTATCTTGCAAGGTAAAATTAGGTGTGACTTGATTAAATTCTGCATTTTAGTAGACTATAACTTATCCACACCTCCCCCGAGTTTCATAATAGATTGACCTTATCAACTTTATATTTTACAGATTATTATAAAAATTCCAAAGCAATGTATAGAAATACCTCATGGATGTACATATATTCTTGGTAGGCATTAAGTTTTGCACTTGATATTTAACTCAACAAAAATTCATAAAGCTTTACTGAATGTTTACTACTGGACATGTATATTATTACTTTATCATTAAAAACCTGTTTGTTGCCACTAAAAGTATATATAGTTTAGAACTTTTACAACTTTTCCAATAGTAGCCAACAGTAAATCTAGCATTTATGATTCTGACATTCCTTGGGGATCCAAATGTCCTCAATCAGAATAAAGATAGACATGCCAAACTCCTAAAGACACTTAAAGGACATGATTGATATTTGGAAATACCAATATGAATTGGAGTCACGTGGCTGCAAAGCTGGAGTTTAGATGAATTCAATTTACTGATAAGGGAATCTAACTAGCTGCTCAGCATCTAGTTAGGTGGTCCTAATTTTTAGGATTATAGAGTTTGGAGGAGAGACCCATTGATAATGCCATAGATACACATAATATCAATTTCATGGAGATCAAAGGCCTAGGTAAGAGAATACTTCTTGCAATTTACAAATAAGACTATCAATTATGTTGGAAGCTGCATAATATTTATGATTCTCCAGCTCTTTGCTAATAGAAATTCTTAAACATCTATGTGAAAATTTCTCTACTTAGGTAAATATACTTAACAATCTTAGAATGGGACAATATTAAGACATGGAGTGAATACTATTCATATATTACTTTGAATCGACCAATAGTTAATAACTTTATTGATACCTACTATTAAGATGATGTCAACAAATTCCTCTTTGGCCTCTAGTTTAACTCATTAGTTTGGTCACAATATGGCCAAAAGATATTCTGTACTCTTCTGTTCAGTTTATTCCTGCATAATTAATGGAAATTGGTATAATACTAGGAGATAGGACAATAAAATAGAATCAGTTAAAATGGGTCAACTTAAACCTGTCATAAAGTAATATTTCATGTTTCCCTATGATGTATCCCCACTTTTAGGAGTTTTGACACCATTGTCCCTACAACTTGACTTTGCCTGGGTGAGAGCCATGAATCTCTGTCAAGCCTTTGATCTCCAAACACAAGTGGCTATTTCTTTTAAGTCACTTTGATAAAGGTAGAATCTGTGCTTATGAAAGTCATGCCTATAGCTGTAAATTGTGGCAGTGCATACAAGATTAACGAGGTGGGGCCACTGAGGTTTTGATCTTGCATAAATAAAAACAGTCTTAAAAATCAGTTTTAAGGATAGTCTAGGCGGCTTGAGTAAGCTCCTTATATCTTGTGGATCTTATTACTGTTCCCTCTGGATAATTGCTGCTCCATAAGCTGAATTTATCTGCCAATGAGAAAGAACTAAATCAATACAATTGGCCAAAAGAAAGAAAGCATATGATGCTCTTGACTGTAGAATTCATTGCCTGAGTTGATAACAAGTATATAAATAACAGTGAAATACAGCCAACCTCACCACACACCAGGAAGCAAGAATTTGAGAAAGCCAAGTGGTGCAAGAAAACTTTGATGCTCTGTTACTGGTTGCTTTGAGTAAGTCTAAACTTTTAGAACCAGTCAAAGTCTCAGAAGCTTAGAATAATAACACACAGACATTTCCGATCATGTTAGCTTTGGTTCCAAATTTAAGTGCTTAGACTTTTGTTTCTCATTGTGTTAACATTTGCAACCCTTCTCTAGTCTCTATAAAACTATACTTGCTTAGAATACTGTCAAATAATGTTAATGTGTGGCTGTCTTTTACACTTTTGCTGTGTGGACATTTTATGATGCACAAAGTATGTAAGGAATTCATTAAAGCACTCCGTAGGGCAGCAGGAAATTGTTTTCCTTCAGAAAGAAAATTCTTATAATCTGAGTCTGGCGCAGTGGTGCACGCCTGTAGTCCAGAGGCTTAGGAGGCTGGGGCAGGAGGATTGCGAGTTCAAAGCCAGCCTCAGCAAAAGCAAGGTGCTAAGCAACTCAGTGAAACCCTGTCTTTAAATAAAATACAAAACAGAGCTGGTGATGTGGCTCAGTTCAATCCCCGGTACCAAAAAAAAAGAAAGAAAGAAAGAAAGAAAGAAAGAAAAACTCTTATAATCTGAGATTGTCTCCAGTGGTGGTTATGATCAGTCCTTGATAATATCAGGAGTGTGACCACAGCTTCACCAACCTCAACAAAAGATTTTCTTAAGGCAGTATGAATGTGTAGGGTCAACAATTTTCTGTTTTCTCCTTGCGTGGAAATTTCAAGCAGATCTTTTTCTCTGGATACTTTCCCATTGCTTGAGAGAGTGTATAGGGACGACCCAGGATTCTTGGCTTTTAGAGAGTTCCCATTCTCAAAAAGCATCCTGTCCTGAGGGAACGTTTGGAGACCCATGTTTGTGTTTTAAAAAGAAGTAAAAAATCCACTTCCCAATAGTTCATCAGCTGGTGACACCAGAAAAGAATTCCTAAAAAAGAAAGAAAGAAAAAGAACATTCCTGTTTTGTTTTACTTAATTTTTCTTTGCTAGGGAACCAGTGACCAGATGCACACATTAAAGCTACGTCATTAGGTCTCTCATTTACACACAGACACACACACACACAGACTCACCTTCACACCCAAAGCTAATTGAAGATATAATCAAGGTACTAAGTGCAATTTGCTATCCCCTTGCTAGTGTCTGTTAGTGGCCACTTTGCTACAGGCTATCATTTTTATTGCCAGTGGGAGTCAGTGATAGGCATAGAATTATGGCCTGATAATGACACCATTACTGCCTGTCACTACTGTATTTGGACTTAGGGCTATTTGTAACTTGTTTGATTCCCAGCACAGAGCAGTAAGCGAACAGGCTATTCTAAATGTGCACATTTGTTATCCAGATACCATAGATCAGGGTCAGCTGGGAAACACCAGACAGTACGTTCCAGGGCTGTTGTACTCATGTTGAGTTATGTCTGCGCACCCAACCCGACACCATTCACTCTTGGCATTTTCAGATGGCACCAGCCTCTGTGCCTGTAATTTGTGCATATTTGTGATTGAAAGTAGGTCCAGTAAGGGGAGCCATATGGTTTGCCGTTCAAGTCTGATGCATTTGTGAAGTAACAGATGCAAAATCGAGCACACCTGGAATTCAGAGGCAGAAGCCCTGACAGAGCAATCTGTTGTGTAACACCATATATGCTGGAGGATTTGTGGGAATGAAGTCCCTCCAGAAATAACCTGCCTGGATATAACCCATATCTTAATACATAACCTACACTGGCTGTTGGGCATTTATTTTTCATAGCCAGCTACATTTATACTCTCATTAGTTTTCGGCAATGATTGAATAAATATGGTAGCACACAGTTTATTTGAGGGAATAAAAAGAATAGGAGGTATAATTTGAAAATGCAGGTAGTACCTTAGCTATATTATTTTGTAATATTGTAGTAATGTTTATATGAATATAGAGTGCACTTGCATATGGTGGGTGGTGTGTGTGATTATTGTTGAGTTTTGTGTAACTAACTCAGAAAATGCAGTGGCTTCTTTTGCATTATTTTGGTGCTGTACTAGTAATGAGAACCCCTCTGGGATGGAGGTGGGCAGTGTTTTAGAATGTCATGTGGAATATATATCTAGATTGTTTAAGCAAATATTACTTTGTAAAGCTGGGCTCAAGGGAAAATTGGCTGAGACTCAATCTAGTTCTAGTGCATTTGGCCGTTAAAAATTCCTTTTATATCTTTATTGCATGTTAGTGCAATAACCCTGATTGACTGATAGTCAGAAGGGCGGTATAGGCATATAGAGAAATAGATATTTTATGGTCTAGAGATATACAAAAAGTCTGTTTTGATTTCAGTGATATGATCAAGATCTGTGCTGCCAGCTGAGGGTCCATGAGCCCATTTTGGAATAAACTTCAGGACTGTTTTATATGTGAGAAATAATGAAACAAAGAAAAAGACCAAAGAGATTTACTGTAGTCAAAGGATGTGCTTCAGTATCCAGCAATTGTGTTAAGGAAATGTCGTAATTTAGATAAAGAAGACATTCTGTGTTGATATTTTATATAGTTTTCTATAAGAATTATTATAAAATGGCTTTCTTCAAATAATACTATATTTTAATAGCAGTTATAAAAGGTGGAAAAGGTGAGCCAAGCAATTTTTTAAAAGGTCCAATGCAACAGGAGTCTTTAAAAAAAACGGGGAGATAAAATTTTAGAAACTTTTCAAAGTGGAAAGATGTTAAGGAAGATGTCTGGATCAGAGAGGTAAGTTTGCAGGTCACACAAAAAACAGAAAAGAGACTAGACCAGCAAAGAAATGGAGGATTTGCATTACTTTAACCCACTTGTGAGGGAATCAAGAACAAGCAGTACTCTAACCAAATAGGTTTGAGTTTTTTTCTTTTGTTCCTTTTGTTTTTCAATGTAGAGAATTGAGTCCAAGATGTCAGACACGCTGAACAAGCCCTGCACCAATGAGTTATATTCCTAGCTCTTAGTTCAAGTTCTTGATCCAAGTTCCATTGTACTTTGCCTTGGTAATGCCATTTTACCTTATGAGGATGGCGTTATAATTTGGAACAAAATAAGCACATTTTTTAAAGGAAAGAGCAGGTACCTAATTACTTTTGCTTAGAGAAAAGTCTTTGGGGGTAGGATTCAACAGGATATTTTTCTATGTAATAGATGGAAAAATATTGTATTTACATGAACAGATTAATGAGATTGTATGTTCCAATGGACTTCCAGGTGCTGACTCATGGCTAATCCTGCTTGCCCTTACCATATGGACATTCTATGTCCTCCTTAACTCCCTATATTCACCTTCATCATGATTGTTTGGAACAGAAGCCAAGAAATGGAGTACTGTGGGTTGACTGAGAGAAGACAGAAACTCATAATCTTGGGATCCTGGAAAATGTTCAGAGAAATTGCATTGTTATAAGGGTGAGAAGGAGTAGTCATGAGTCCGTGCCTGGGATCCCACTGGAGCATACAATCTTGGTAATCTAGGTAGCTGCTGTTTGAGTTTCTCCTTTTTCCTTTCAATCACAGCCATAAAGTCCCCACACACAGAGCCACAAAGTCCCCAATATCTCTGTGTTAACTTAGTCCTTACTCTTTCTTTTCATAGTATTATGCATTTGGAATGTAGTTACCGGGATATATATCTTGTTGTACTGGTAATTAGGCAATGTCACATCAGCATGTCTTGAGAATATTAGGGTTATTTAAAAGCAGTTTTGTTTAATAATTTGTTAAACACTTATATAGTACCAAGCACTGGTCTTAACACTTCACCAATATTAATATATTATCATAGATATAATTAAGAGCGTTGTTGTAGAATTTACTTTGGCTCAAATTAGATTATTGAAGAATTTATTATTTATGTTAGAAAATAGAGAAGATGTTCAAAAGGTTAATGTGGAGAAGTCAGACCTAAGGTTCACATTCATTTAGGGTTTCTTACATGTGGTTTATGATTCTCAAAGATGTCCATCAATGGAATTTCTGAAGACTACATGATTGTTTTTTATGGGGGAAAGGGAATAAATTCTTCATTAACTCACAAAGACATCTGCAATTAGCAATGGTGATTGTGTTATCATTTCTTAGCTTATATCATCATCCCTTCCTTTTAGGTTCAGTTTTACTCAATCAAACTGAAGAAATTAAAATATTAATTGTGGAAAAATGTATGCAGAATTAAAAACTGATGATGTTGGTGTGGAGGATTTTAATTAAAAATTTTCTCAAAATGGATCAAAAATGGAAACATTTATATACTGTTGGTAGTATTGTAAATTAGTACAACTACTATGGAAATCAGTAGACTGGAAATGGAACTACCATCAGACCAAGCTATACCACACCTCAATTTTTATCCAAAGCAATTAAAGTCAGCATACTGTAGCAACATATACATACCCATGTTTATAGCAGCACAATTCACTTTTATTTAAGTTATGGAACCAGCCTAGACATTCACCAACAGATAAGTGGAAAAAGAAATGTGATATCTATACACAATGGAGTAGTATGTATACACAATTCAGCCACAAAGAAGAATAAAGTCATGCGATTTGTGGGGAAATGGATGGAGCTTGATAGCTTCATGTTAAGTACCATAAGTAAGGCCCAGGTTCATGCTTTCATTCATATGTGAAAACTAGAGAAAAAAAAATCTACCCCACAAAATAGAAGGGGATCAGAAGGAGGAAGGGCAGAGGGGGAAGGGGAGGTACTGAGGAATAAAATTGATCAAATTATGTGCATGTACAGATACATCACATTGAATCCCAACATTACATGTAATTACAATGTCCCAACAAAGTGTATGAAAAGCAGCGATAACAACAAAAAATAGAGTTAAACTCTTTTAAAATGAGTTAGCCTGTAATGTGGATAGATAAACAACACCAAGCTGAAAAATATAAAGCATGTCTCCCACATCCTGATGCCCAGCTGAGACAAGGGAATTTGCTGAGACTAGATACAAGCCTTCTCCAATCTAGAGGAAAGTACAGATTTCCTCAAGTGTCAGTCACACTTCTAATTGGAAGTGGTGAAGAGAAAAATCCTTTCATGGAATTACATGGTAGTATGGAAATACAGAAAATAAATGCTGAACAAGGAATTCTCAGAGTAAAAAATACTCTTCAGAAATGAAAACAAGGTGGTGTGCTGAGCATTTTGAGGGTCAGAGGTCAGGGCAGACTTTTTTAGAGGGGGACCTGAGCTAAGACCTGGATGACAAAAAAAAATGCCAGCCTGGCAACTATTTGGGAGCAGATGTGCCAAGAAGAGAAAGTGAGTAAAAGAATCTAAAGCAGAAAAGATCTTGGGAGGGTTAAGGAATAAAAAGAGGGCAATTTTGGCTGGCCTGAGCCAGTGTGAAAGGTGATAGGAAAATATGAATGGTAGAAATCATGATAAAGTATTGAATACAATTTAAAAACAAAGCACAAGAGGTGGGAAGAACTGAAAGTGTACAAATTTCTCCATCTTTTCTGAAAGTAGGACAATAATATGTACTTCTAAAGCGAACATGTGTTGCTAGTTGGTACAAAGATTCCAACTTAAAAATTTAGAATTAATTCTTAACATTAAAGTATTAGCCTAGTTGGGGGGTGAACATCTATAATCCCAGTGGCTTGGGAGGCTGAGACAGGAGACTCATTAATTTAAAGCCAGCTTCAGCAAAAAGTGAGGTGCTAAGCAACTCAGTGAGACCTGTCTCTAAGTAAGTAGGGCTGGGGATGTGGCTCAGTGGTTAACTGCCGTTTGATTTTTACTCTTAGTAATACTTTGTTTGTTCTTTATTGTAATTTTTGCTTAGCCTCTTTGGCCTTAGAAATTAATTGGGTGATTTTTTTGTTTCTTTTCCATTTAAATATTTAAAGCATTTAAAAACTGACCAAAGATTTTTGATAAGTCTTCTATAAATTACATTCTTTGAAATATTTTTTGACACTATAATGTGAACAACTTTATCAAGGTTTTTCTTAGCATTTTCTACATTTATGAGTTTGAAAACTTTCTTCCTCCCCTCATATTAAATAGAATATTAAGTTCTTAATTATTTTTGTATTGATTTTTAATATCTTTGTGAGCCTTATAAATTAATACCTTATGGCAAATTTTAGAGCCTAATGGCTGTTGATACTACAAGTTTAAAACTTTTCTCTTGTTAATTAATTTTTCTTTGGGTATGGGAATTTGGGAACTCCTAGTTACTATATTTCTTAATAATATTCTTAAAACATCTCTACATCCTTATCTTTAATTTTGTTAAGTAAGAGCACATTTCAGAATAGCATTTTTGTCAGTAAATTAGCTTTGAAGTGGTTGATCTAATCTGTTTATCTTACTTTATCTCTAAGTAATTGGATCCAAGATTGTTGCTTGACCTCAAAGACTAGAAGTAAAAATGCTACAAAAGGTTAGATTGTTGCTTCTAGTTCTTTACTCTCTCATGTTTGTAGGTTAGACCTTTATTCATTAATGTGGCACCACTTCAGATGGTCAACTAAGTGAAACCTGTTCCTTGCTGTCTTGGTATGGATTCTGGCCATGTGTCTTGCTTTGACCAATGAAATGTGAAGGGAAGCAGAAGCTATAAATGTGTAGTCACCTGTTGCCATTCACCTTCACCACTCAGCTTCTGCCATCTGCTCCAGATATTCTTGTCTCAGAATGATGAAGAAATAGACAGACCTGAATATGACATGCAGGCTGGAGAACATCCAAGCCCAGCGAGGCTAAGTGATACCAGTCAGGGTGAGCTAAATTGTGGTTGACAAACAGACTCAGGATGAGAAAAACAAATGCTTACTACTATAAGCCACTGAGATCTTGGGATTATTTTCCTGCAGCATTAATGTTTAGAAATACATGAGGAATCTCAATTTTTTAAATAGCTGTCTTTACTTACATTCTGATCCCATAAACACAATTACTTGAAAAACTGATTATCTTCATTTAAACTTTGTTCTAGTTTGTGATTTTTTTGCCCCTTACCAGCCATTGAGAAAACTTTCTTAATTTCAGTGAGCCTTTTATTTTTTGTAAAATTTGAATAATAACTTCTTATTTAGAGGCATATATAACTTATGTGAAAAACTTTCTCACAAATGTAGACATTAAACATGTGTTTGGTAATAATAACTTTTCCAATACATTGGTTTTGTTCTATATTTAGCATAATTCTAAAATACATTAAATCTACCACATTCTAATATATCCTTAATTGGTTTTTTTTGAAAATTAATACAAATTTCATTGTACAAATAACAATTTTGAGTGGAATAATTGTAGACTTTAAAAATATGTTTTATTAAATAAAAAGTCAGCTTTACTATGTATCATGGTTTGGATGTGAGGTGTCCAACAGCTCACATGTGAGACAATACAAGAAGGTTCAGAGAAGAAATGACTGGGTTGTGAGAGTCTTAACCCAGTCACTGAATTAATCCCCTGATAAGGATTAACTGAGTGGTAACTGAGGTGACAGAGTCTGATTGGAGGAGGTGGGACACTGGGGCATGGCTTTGGCTATATAATTGTATGTGGCGAGTAGAGTCTCCCTGTGCTTCCTGATCACCACATAAACTGCTTCCCTCTGCCACACTCTTCTACCATGTTGTTCTTCTCTTACCTGGAGCCCTGAGGAATGGAGCCAGCTGTCTATGGATTGAGACTTCTGAAACTATGAGCCCTCAAATAACTCTCCCTCTTCTACAGTTGTGCTGGTTGGGTCATTTAGTCACAGCAGCGAAAAAGCTGACTAAAACACTATGAGGATCATAGTTATCTAAGAAATATTCATAAAACCTTTGTTAAGGTAGCAAGTCACAAAAGAAGTGCCAAAGTACTTATTTTTGTGAATTACCTGTTAGCTAAGGTAAGGCCACATGACATTTTAGCCTATGGAGAGCAGAGCTGGTGGGAGGGAGGCAGTGGAGAGAAGAAATGGGTCATGGATTTATTAAATGAAAATTAAGTCTGAAACAAGATTACAAAATTATCCATATTCAAGCATCAATGACTACAAGCAAACCATTTTGTGAGGTTGTTAGGCACAAGTATCTGTGGAAAATACCTATTATATTCTGTACTGTTGAGAGAAAAAAGAATAAAGTGAGTAAATACTAATCAGTAGTGTCCAGAGTGACTGTCATGCTCAGTTTCATAGGAATTAAGTCATAGTCTATGTACTGAATGATTTCTATATATCAGGCACTGTATATATAAGGCCGAGTGCACTGGTGATTAAAGGACATAGCTCTACCTCCATGGAATTCACAGTTTTGCAATGGGACCCAAAGGCTGTCTCAAAAAATAATATTTTGGGGGCTGGGATGTAGCTCAGTGACAAAGTGTCTGCCTTGTATTCACAAAGCCCTGGATTCAACCCCCAGTTCCAAAAAAGATTAAAAAAAAAAAAAAAAGGAACCCCACCCCTCCAAAAAAAAGATTAAAAAAAATAATAATATTTTTTCCAGTTTCTCCAAGACATCTCTTTTCAGTCTGGGTCAAGATCTTTCTACATGCTCACATTTGCTCTTATCTATGTTCTAGAAGACTGTTCTTTCTCTCAGCCGCCAACTCTGTATTTACAGACTATGAATTGCTCTAAGGCAAACCAGATGAATGTAGAGACAGAGAGGTAACATTTCTGTACCTGAGTGAGCAGAGGAACTGGGTCTCAGAGGCAGGAAGGAGTTTTGTCTTTTCCGGAAGTGGAAGGAGGTGGTGATGTCTGTTACATAGATAATGGAGGTGAGAACAAAAGCCAGGTTATGCAAGGTGGTGGGCAGTCTACACTACAGAATAGCAAACTGATTGCCTTGGTCTGCGGTCGGAACTAAAGCAAGTATTTTAAGGTGGCACATAATTGGGTTCTGCTTTAAAATCCTACTTTATAGGGACAAAAGTTAGTAGTGGGGAAGAGAGACGATGAAGAAAATGTTTAATAGTGCTATTGCAGCAATCGGGGTGAGAGAGAATTGGTGACCTGGTGTAGAAAGACAGTTATGAAAATAGAAGTAGAGAGATTCAAGAGATATTTTAGATGCAGAAACAATAGAACTTGGTGAAGGATTGCATGTGAGGAGTGACTTAGAACACTTAAGGCAACTTCCAGGTTTCTGCCAATTGAATAGCAATGGCCACAGGAGATTGAAGGCTGTATTTGCAGACCAGGCTGCCGGCTGGAGACATGCCTAGATGACTGATCAGGAATAACATTGATTTAAAGAGGGGCTTTGATCATAAAAACTGAAGTACAGACAGAGCACCGTGGCGGGAGGGAAGAAGAAGAGAGGCACAGACAAGCAAAAGTCTAGACGGGTCATGTTCACAGGCTATTCTTAGATTGGTGACCTGGTCTGGCCATCATGTTGTAAAGCAGTACCAGGTAACAGAGTCAGGGTGGGAAACAGCCTCCAGGGAGACAGAATGATGAGGTGTGAAGAGGTTTCCAAATCAAGCCTGGTCAAGAAACAATTACTAGTTGCAGGCTCTGGTGTGTGTTTCTTCAATCACTTAACCTTATTTATGAAATAGAATGAAAATATTTACCTGGTATGTTTGTTTTGGAGATTAATTTGATCAGCATTTACAAAATACCTTGAATATAGTAAATGCTCAAAATTTAGTTCTCTTGGCCTCCCCACTGTGTAAATTAATTCATATCAAGAGACCTCACTCATTCAACTACATGACTGATCAAATCCTCACACTAAAGGTCTTGGTTTTTGTCCAGCTCACCTCAAGGCCTGGAGTGGGAAAGGATGGAACTAACAATTCTGATGCCTTTTAAACATGCGTTGTATTCTAAATCATGCTATACTATATACCGTATTACTGGATGTTATATTTTTCTTATATCTTTAACTCTGTCTGAACAGTACTATTTGCTTTCTTTTATAAATAAGGACAAAGAAGCATAATTTTGATGGTCTGAGCAAGGTTACTCTGCTCCTGCCAGCGGCACAGAATTGAAATACACTGGGTTGGACTGGTGCTTGTACAAGGGTCCCTTGAAACTGTGCAGTCTGCAAATGATGGGACTTTCAGAATTTCAGTTCTTAGGCCCAGAACAAGTCTTTATTTCCAAAGGAGGAAATTGTCATAATCTACAAAACAACTTTTTATTTTTTTTTCCTGGAGCTTTATTTGTGGGAAATGACTTTGAGAATTTATATCCTCTGAATTTGGTAGAGCTGTGTCACCCATTCATGGAACTTAGTCATACTTTGCTTCAGAGATAGATAGGAGACTGCTGAGACCTAGAGGATGTCAGAAATCCAAAGATCATTCAGTTATAGCATTTTGGCTATTTTAGTTCAATAGTCTTCCAATATTTCTGTGCTGCTGCAGGCATCTCATCTTCAGACATTTTTTATTTTACTCCATGATTTGGTTCTTATTTGCAACAATAATAATTTTTCTCAGTAATATAACCAATGGAAGACACCACAGACACACACACACACACACACACACACACACACACACACACACTCACACACACTTTCCTCTTGGATATCTTTACTGTCATTTCATTTTGGAAATCCTCAAAACAAAACTCTACTTCCCTGTCCCAAACCTGTTCTATTCACCCTATAATCTTCTCTTCTTTAGTAAATGGCAATTCCAGGACATAAACCTCAATCACCCTGAACTCTTCGCCCTATATGGAAATAGACATCCAGGCTGCTGCTTCCATCTTTACATTGTTGCACCCTCCACTGTGACCTCCCAACAATACTTTTTACTTTGACTACTTCATTAACCTACTAAGTATTTCCCTAGCACTTTCTTTCATTCTACAGAGAAGCTGTGTTGATCCATTTGCAATGGAAAATCCAATGTCTACACAATGGCTTCCCGTCTTTGCTTAGTCTGAATGCTCTTACATCATGTTCCACTTTTTTTCTCATTTATTCAACCACAGTGGCCAACTTTTAGCTCCTTGGATATGCTAACAAACTATCCTCTCAAGGGTTTTGCATATTGCTATTATTTTGCTTGCTCTTCTTTCTGAACTGAATCATCTTCTCCAAGATAAGCAAATTGTTTATTTCCACATTTTCTTGACATCTCTGTTGAAATATCACCATGTCAGAAAAGCCTTTCTGGACCACTTGTTATTTAATAGCAACACCCTCCCCAAGTGTCAGCTCTTTCCCGTTCTCCTGTGATAGTCTCCTCCATAGCATTCATTAGCACACAGCACAGATTTTTTTTTTTAATTGTCTGTCTCATCACATCTCCTCTTTGCTTATAAGATCGATGAGGACAGGAGCTTTTTGTCACTTTTTCTTATGATTAAAATAAAGCCTGGCTTGAATTAGTAACTCAATTTGTACATATTGAATGAATAAATTAATGTTAATATTTATAATATAATTTGTCATCCTTGTAGATTGGGTTAAAGATCTTAAGTATATTAATTTCAATTATTTTTTCCTTTGATTATTCTTTTTTAAAAAAATATGTTCATTTTATTTATTTATTTTTATGTGGTGCTAAGGATCAAACCCAGGGCCTCACATGTGCTAGGTGAGTGCTCTACCACTGAGCCACAACCCCAGCCCCTTTGATTGTTCTTATACCTCTGACCTCTGGATTTATCATAATTAACTATGACTTTCGTAAAAAATCTTTTATCCATTTTGTGGAATAGAAATTTGTACAGAAAATTTTACTATTCGATGAAAAATATTACAGGCAAGTAATTTCTTGCAAAAATGTTGTGAAATAAAATACATCTCTTTTGAATACATTTTCTTACACAGAATTTTTTCATATTCCCATGTAACATTAGATTTTATTTATTTATTTATTTATTTAACTTTGAAAGTTAATACAAAAAAAATCTTTTTTAATGCTTTCAACAGATCTACTATTGGGAGTTTATAGTATAACATGTAGAGAAGCTGTTTGATCTATTTGCAATAGAAAATCTATAGGACAAGTAAGGATTCTTTTTTCTGACTTCATTCCCACTGACCATCATTTTGTGCTACAAAAAGGAATGCCTGTGTTTTAACTTGTCTTTCAGAATAGCTAAGACTGTCGTCCTGAATTTTGAACATGTATACTTGACATTGGAAGTCCACTGCCTGTGAGGAGAGCCTGCCGCAGCCACATCTTTTCTCCTCCCCCTTGATGTGCTACAGCTAATCTTAGCCAAACTGCTTGAGATGCTTGTTACTGCTGCAATCTCAATGAATTTAGAGTGGTAATCAATTAACAGTAAATAGGTTTCTTTGTCAATTTGGAAGCATCCCAATGAAGGTAAAGAGAGAGTGGAATAAAGTGATAAATAATTTACACTTGGAAAGAATTCTTAATTCCTTCTGCCCACTTGTAGGTTCTAAGTTGTATTTTAGGGGAAACATGAGACCAATGGCTAGGAACCTGGGATACAGATTGATTCTGTTTATGAAAGAGATATTTAAACTTAAAGACACGTTAATTTTGCTGCTCACACCAAGATTTTATACATTTACAGAGGCTACTTTTCTCTGAGTCTCCTGAGTAAGTCTGGCATATCCCTCTTATTATTTTGCTTTTTCTCTTGACTTCTCCAAAATAATTTTCTGCATCTTAGTTTATGCTAGCAAAAGGAACATGCTAGCATGCTCAGGTAATCACTATGACTCTCTTTGTATATACACATCTCAGGGTCTCAGCCTGGTCAGGCTGCTCCTTGTATCAGTACCTTCACATCTTGGAGATGGTGATTAGGATATTTAGAGCTCTGGGGTTTGAATGCCCTATAGAGACTATTGCCCAGCATGGATGTCACTCTCTATTAATTTTCTATCTACTTTGCCTTCTCAGCTTGGTGTAGATAATTAAGGCCTGTCTTCCCAGGCTTAATCTTTGAGGTAATGGGGACCCTGTCGTAGTGCTTCAGCAGCTACTTCCCTACCACTGACATCTTGGGACAGTGGACTCTCAATTATTTGTCCATTCTCACCATGCACTAATAAAATCAGTCTGATGACCAGGAGGTCTGGTTTGCTAGTCTTCTCAACCCTCTATTCTCTCTCCTTTTAGACAGCTGAAAGTTTGGGGAATTAAGGATTTGGACTTGGTCTATGTTAGTGCATGTCCAATACAAGAAATCATCACTGCCTCTGGAAACAGAGGTAGATGTGTGTGAAGCTAAACACGCCTTAAGTTTCAGGATCTACATTTACACAGGTTCATTCCAAAGTCTTGACAGTGGCTCCAGCAATATGTTCACATGTACACAGACTTTTAAATTTTTAAGAAAAATATTTTAAGATGCTGTGTCTAAAATCAGTTAAGACCACTATGTATTTTCACTCCAATTTATCCTCTGTTGTATTTACATACTCAGGCCGGTGGCATTGAAGAGGGGCAAAATGTTTTTGGATATGGCTAAAAAGAATGTGAATGAAATAAATTCAGTTTGGGTTTATTTGCATGATTTATGAGCTTATTAATTGATTCTATAGCTAAACTGTAGCCAGTGGGTAGATTTTGGAAGTTCATGGCTCAGAACTCCCTTCAGAAGAACATGTTGGCATGCTTTCTCCAGCTGCCAGACCTTCAAAGCCATCACAGGATCCTACTAGAACCACACCCGCTCTGGGAACCCTCAGTCAGTTGTAGACCATGACCAGAGTTCTAGCACTAGGCAATTCCTCCCCAGTACAGACTCCTCCATTGTGAAATCTATGCAAAAGATTTAGAATTTTACTGGAGTCTGAGGGTATTCCCACCCAATCCTTCTTTCTTCTCTTTCCCTTCACTGATGTCAGGTCTTTGTCATGATTGGGAAGACTTTCCACACCTTCTCTTACCCATCTTCTTTATCTCTCATGACATTTCCCTCAATAAATCTCTTGCACATCGAATTCCATCTTGGTGTCTGCTCTCAGAGGACACAAAGTGCTGTTCTAAGTTTAGCAGGATAGTTTGTGTCAGACCTAGTACTTAAACTGATGTTTGTCTGATCTATTAACACTAATGTTGTTGTCACACCTCCTTTATTTCCTAGAGATCTATGGACTAAATTTTGATTCTTTAATTCAAACTTTAAGTTCTGGTCATTCATTCCATGTGCTAGCATTGGGTAATATTTCCCACTCCTTTCCTGGCTCCGGACCATTTTTCTTATCTCATCTGCTGTTGCTGTACATATATCCCACACTGTCCAAACAGCTTCTTTGTTGTAACATAGCCAGACTTTTGCTTATGTTCCTCCTCCTGTCTAAAATGGCCTTGCTCAACTAGACCTATGCAGATTTCTCATTAATACGTTCCTGAGGTGACATGAAAAATCTGACGATAGTAATGGTAACATTAATGTCATAATATAACACTACATTGACATCC
This sequence comes from Callospermophilus lateralis, assembly GCF_048772815.1. Classification (NCBI taxonomy): domain Eukaryota; kingdom Metazoa; phylum Chordata; class Mammalia; order Rodentia; family Sciuridae; genus Callospermophilus; species Callospermophilus lateralis. Next base: position 60,050,321 of record NC_135316.1, read on the forward strand.
ATGACAAGTATCATTAATTCAAAGCAATTAGGATTAATCATTAGTCCAGAAACCTGAACTAGTCTGGTATCTTAAAGGTCATTTATAAAAGAACTTGATATTTCCCCAAATTTAAAACAATCCTAACATTTACATAGTACTACGAATACTCTGTAAAGCAATAGAAACTTTTTCAAAAATATTTGAAAAAATTTTGAACAACTGTACTATAGACTTAATTATCTACCTATGATAAGTTTAATTATCTACTTACAATGTACTGAACTGTGTTTCCCCAAAATTCATATATTGAAACTAGAAGTCCTAATATGACTATATGTGGAGATAAGGCCTATAAAGAGAGTAATTGGTGTTACATCAAGTCAGAAAGGTAAAACTCTGAGGTGACAGATTTTAGTGTCCTTATAAAAATGATACCACAAAGCCAACTATCTCTCTACCTTATGAAGGTACAGGGAGAATGCAGATGGGTATAAGCCAGCGACAGAGCTTTTCTCAAAGTCCAAACTCAGCTGAGACTTTGATCTTGAACTTTTCACTCTCTAGAACTGTGAGAAAATAAATGTCTGTTGCTTAAGCCACCTAGTCTATGATATTTTGTTATGGCAACCTGAGTAGACTAAGACAATATCGTTCTATTCTTTCTACAGAGCAGTGACACTCAACTGGGTGGGATTTTCCCCAGAGGATACTTGGCAATATCTGGAGGCATTTTTAATGGTCACAACAGGAGGGGAGCAGTATCTCCAGGGTAAAGGCCAGAGATCCTGCTAAAGCTCTTAACAATGCATCCAATAGCTGCCTATCCCTCTCTCCTTTCCCTGCTTCCAACCAAGAATTTACCTGACTAAAAATGTCAGCAGTGTAAAGGAAGCAGCACCTGGGAAAGAAAATGGTTTTATGGAATCTTATTTTATGAAGAGGTGATCAAAGAATATATTGTCAATCATGTGGGGAAAGTATTCCAGAAGGGTGTTAAGTAGGTATTCATCAGATATATTTTTCTGGATTACTTCTTAAATTTTCTGGATTTTTTTTGATATTTTCATCTTTAAATATTTTTGTCTTTCTAAGTAAAAACTGATTTTTTACATGCCTTCATATTCCTTTCTATAAAAAATGTATTCCTCAAAATTGTATAAGCTTCAGTTCTGAATACTCTGAATCTCTTGCACATCAAATTCCATCTTGGTGTCTGCTCTCAGAGGACACAGAGTGCTGTTCTAAGCTTAGCAAGATAGTTTGTGTCAGAAATAGTATTTAAACCAATGTTTGTCTGACCTATTAACACTAATGTTGTTGTCACACCTCCTTCATTGCCTAGTGATCTATAGACTAAACTTTGATTCTTTAATTCAAACTTTAAGTTCTGGTCATTCATTCCATGTGCAAGTATTGGGTAATATTTTCCACTCTCTTCCTGGCTCCAGAGCACTTTTCTTATCTGCTGTTAGAATTATAATCAAACCTTATAAACAACAATTAATCCCACCATTATGTACAACTATAATGCCACAATAAAAATATTTAAAAAAATTATAAAAAACACTAGTCAATTTTTACTTCACTATGATTCTGAATCTTAGCATTATAGCTTTCCGGAGTGTAGTCTGATAGCCTAAAAGTGCTTAGTAACATTTAGTGAAATTAAACATTTTTATAAGTAGACTAAAATGCTGTTATTATTGTATATGTAGGAAGGAGATTTGGCCTTCTCACTAAATCCTCTTTGCCCTTTGCAGAAGATTTTCCTAAGCTGTTAAATAATAGAGCATTCACATCATATATCCTGTAATTTTTTTCCCTTTGGGGGGATATGTTCACATAGGGGTCTTCTATAACTTAGCCACATCTTTTATCTCACCACCATAAAATTAATTATGAAGTTGTTATGGTTTGGAAGTGAGGTGTCTCCCAAAAGCTCATGTATAAGACAGTGAAAGAAGGTTGAGGGGAGAAATTATTGGGTTGTGAGAGTCTTAACCTAATCAGTGAATTAATCCCTGATGGGATTAACTGAGTGGTAACTGGAGGCAGGTGGGGTGTGACTGGAGGAAGTGGTTAATTGGGGGTGTGGCTATGGGGTATACATTTTGTATCTGGAGAGTGGCGTCTTTGCTTCCTGATCACTGTGATGTGAGCTGCTGCCCTCTGTCTAACACTCCGCCATGATGTTCAGCCTCATCTCGAGTCCAGAGAAATGGAGCCAGCCTTCTATGGATTAAGACCTCTGAAACCGTGAGCCCTCAAACAAACTTTTTCTCCTTACAGTTATTCTTTTAGTCACAGCAGCAAAAAAGTTGACTAAAACAGAAGTCTTGCAAGTTTTACTTGGAAATTTCTCAAATATTTTTCATCTTACCATTATCTTATTTAGGGCTTGCCATCATTCTTCCTTTGGGCAGCTGAGCAGCTTCCTATGTGGACTGCCCACTCCTACCTCATAGTCTACAGAGCCACGAAAAATGATTTATCTACATTTAGCCTTCTGACCATGTCAGTGCATTTCAAACTCATTCAATGAGTTTCTATTTCCATTTTTAATAATCAGAACTCATTCTTTTAAAGAAAGCACCAACCAGAGGCCTGATGTATAAAACCCATGCAATTGAATCAGGGGAAGGGCCCAGAGCCTCTTCTCTTTAGTTCTTATTTCTTGCCTGTTTTGGTGGTCCCAGAACACCTTAGCATACCCTTGTGACTAGAATGACTCTAACAATTTATCTTTCAATAAAGAACACGTTTACAAGGAAATGGTGACATTATTGCAAATTATGCTGGGATGATGGGTGGTGGAGCTCTACTAGGTATACTGGCATGTAGGGAGCACTCCTACTATTTCCTGAATATAATTTGTAGATCTTATCTGCTAATCAATCCAGTTACCTTGGCTTCAAGATTTCTTGGCCAGGCTCTACATCTAGAGAGTCATGATCTTGGATATATGGGAGGAGGATGGAGTTCTAGGAACCACTGTTACCACTGGTCTGTGGGATCCTTCAAGGTATTTACTTACCCTTGTTGATTTTATCCCTGACCTTGCTTCAGTACATTATGTTGTATGTCCAGAACAAGTATCTAAGAACTAGAATGTTCTCCAAACACCATGTTGATTGTTAAATTTTGAGATTGTCATTATAGTGCCTTCTTTCTCTGAACAATTTTCAGTCTCTTCTCCAGGGGCTGTCAAATCCTGTGGAAAGAAATTCCTGCCTTCTTCAGGTGGAATTAGGTGTATTATTCTATGGTTCCACAGAAATCATTGTATCTGATTGATGAATGTATACTAATAGAGTATTGTTATGCTTTTTAGGTATCCATTTCATTCACTAATTTTTAAGGTTCCAAGGGTAGATACCATGTCTTACTGATTTTGGAATATAACACAATACTTGGCACATAGTTGCTCCATAAGTGATTGATAAATAAATGAGTTGGTAGATGCTTGAATGGAAATAATGTTCAAATCCTCTGCTAATTATTTTGACTCCCTTATAATATTCTAGGTTCAACCTCAAAATGAATGATTATATTAAGATGTTGTTTACAAAATTAGCCATCATGTTATATGGATATTAAAGTTCTAAAGCTAATATACATATTTGAAGATCTCATCATCTGGCATTTTAGACCTGGGAAAGAGCTTAGAAATCCCTTAGACCAACTCTCTCATTTTTAAAGATGAGAAACTGAAGCCCAGAGCAATACATTAGAATGGCAACCCATTCCTGTTTTTCTGATACATTTCCAAGTCCATGCCCCAAGAGGTAATGTCTAGCCTAAATGTCAGAGCCAGATACTGAGATAACATTATCATTTTCCATTTTGTCATGGATAGGTTTCCCTAGGAAGCATCTCTAAGTTGAAATTTGGCTTATAGGAACACCCCTGAGATGGACATTTGTGAAGTGGAAAGGAAGAAATTAGAACTGGGCAGAGGGAAAGGTTGAGTTACAAGGCAGTCCCAGTGGTTGCTTTAGCTGATCCCAAAGGGTGCTATAAGACTGCTCTTTGGGGAAGGAAAGCCAGGACTTCCTGCTTCTGCCTGGAATTTGGGCCACCTTAGAATAGGTGTGACCCTGGTGAGGCAGCTGTCGGCATTTGAGATAATCCCTGAAGGACTGACAGTTGAAGGAAGTATGCTGATTACACTTCTTGCACACAGGCAATGACAGCACTGCTAGTAAGCTTTCCTAAGCATCTAATATTATATGGATGTGAGTGAGGATTCTGGTTTGAATAAAGTAAAACCAACAGATGGAGGGAATGGGGGGTGGCTCTGCAGTTTTCAGTACACAATTCAGGCCTACAATTCAGTGATATAGTGTAGCAGAGAACTCTGAAATACGTTTTGTGATCTTTTGGACATTTTCTGGATCTGGGATGCTTTCTTACTTTTTCTTTTCTTTTGTATGGTGAGTCTTTGTTACTGTGCTGAGAATTTTAGAAAATTCCTTTTAACATTTTATGTTAACTATATTTTTCAATTATTTATTTGATATCAATAGATTTCTTAATATAAATTGACTACATTATTACACTAAATCTTGCAACATGATGAGCAGTTTTTAAATAAATGCTATAATATATTTTAGAAGATTTTACTTATAGTTTTCAAAACGGTAAGTATAAAAAAAGTCCAAAATTCCTATTATGCCAATTTTTAAATTTTGGTAATAAAAATCGCAAATTGGAAAGCTCATGTTTTTTTTTTTTTCTACAAGCATTTAAATAATATAATAGCTTGTTTTATTTAGCACAATAACTTTAATTTGGTACTTATTTTAGAGATTCATTAATTGATTTTTCAACAGGGGTCAACTTTGTTAATTATATTTGCTACAAAAATTGTATATTTATTGATGTTTTCAAAATCTTAGCATAGGCTAATACTTGGTATTTTTAATCACCTGTGTACTTTGATATTCCCTTTCTCACTAAATTTGAGTATTAGGGTTTTATTTTAATTTATTATTTTATGTAGAATAGCTATTTTAACTATTTTTCTTGAAATATCTGCTTGTTCTTGGATTAATTCTACCTTTTAATTTCTACCTTATTTTTTTTTTATTTTATTTTTTTGTGGTGCTGAGGTTGAACCCAGGACCTTGTGAATGTAAGGCAAACATTTTACCAACTGAGCTATATCCCAAAATCTACCTTAAATTTTTAACTTCTGCATTTGAAAAAGAATTAGTTTTTCTTTCTGTTGGTTTTCTTAAAATTGCTTTGTTGTACTTACTTTCTTAGTTTATGGAAAAATTTAGTTAACATTTTCCCTCTCACCTTTCCTCCTTCCTTTCCTCCTTCCTCTCTCCCTCCCTCCTTCCTTCCCTCCCTCTTTCTTCCTCCCTCCCTCCCTCCCTTCCTTCCTTTCTTCCTTCCTTCCTTCCTTCCTCTTTGAAGATGAAGCAGAATCATATTTGGGTAGCCTTGGCCACTTCCCAGATGTTTGATATACAATCTTATCATTAATTACTTGAAAATTTTTCTATAATTATCATTTTTAACATAAGCTAGTTATTAGATTAATAAAAATTTTAAACTTTAAAAATTTTTGTTTAACATTTTGATATTAACTTGTTTTTTAATATGTAGTTCAATATAAATATGATAAGTAAACCTTTAAATATATTCACATTTTTTTAAACTTTTTTTTTTTGCTTTAATTTATCCAAACTTATGAATGTTGTACTAAAGTCTCTGGTCTTTCTATTTATTTCTTATCACATTTTTCACATATTTTATATAATATAGTTGTTTATAATTGCAGTATCATTATTAGGGTTTATATCTTGATATAAAAACAAAATTTTGCATACTTCATTTTTTGCCAACTGCTACTTTTCTATTATTATTATGTTTTGGTGATTGCTTTTCCATTGTGTTTAATTGGCATATGTTTGTGCAGACATATACTTTCAATTTGTTTCATTCAGTCTAAGGGAACTCCATTACTGTTAGATTCTGTTGTAGCCAAGTCTAACAGTTTTCTTTTATCGGAGGTGTTTTTTATTATAATTGTTACTTTCATATTACTTATTCATTTTGTTTGGAGATTTCTGCATTTTGTTGTTTTGCTTTTTTTCAAACATTCTTTGCTGTTTCTGATATATAAAGTGTACTTATTTTTATTTTATCTACTAAATGATTGGAAGTAATTTTTTTTTTTTTTTACTGAAAGCAATATTTTAGACAATTCTGTTAGAATTAAAAAACAACATATTTGAATATGTATTTTGCTAATTATGTTTTAAAACTTTTTTAGTTGTTAATGGACCTTTATTTTATTCATTTATTTATATGCAGTTCTGAGAATTGAGCCCAGTGCCTCACACATGTGAGGCAAATGCTCTACCATTGAGCCACAACTCCAGCCCATATTTGGTAATTATTTTGCTAATTAACCAGAAAGTGTTGCTACCCTCTTTTTGACCAAATGTCCACTTTCATTCATCCTTCTGATTTATAAGTTTTCTTTATGAGATTTTGGAATGAATGGATAATATTGAATTATTATTATTTTTAAACATTAAGCTTTTACTCTCATTTTTGTTTTAAAATATAGTATTTAATTGGGTTTAGTGCTTCCCATACATCCTTCTATGCTATAGGTTCAACATTCCTTGGTTCTCTCTTGATTCGTCTGTTGAACAGTTGATATTTTCAGGAAGAACCTTTCTCAGGCTTTGCTTTACTAAGAATAGCCTTCCTTCTTATTATTACTTGAATGGTAATTTACTAAGCACAGAGTTCTCTGATAACCCTTTCCTTTTTCAAAACATTTTTTAATGGATTTTTTAGTTGTAGTTGGACACAATGCCTTTATTTATTTATTTATTTATTTATATGTGGTGCTGAGGATCGAACCTAGGGCCTCACATGTGCTAGGCAAGTGCTCTACCACTAAACCACAACCCCAGCCCCTCAAAACATTTTTAAGATTAAAAAAAAAAAGTGTTTCCAAATAGCTTCTAATGCTGTATAGAGAAGTCCATGACTAGTTTCAGAAGTTATTCTCTGAAAGATATAACACCTGTTTATCTTGTCCCCAGCCCCAGGGATATGATTTATTGTTTTTTAATTTATTTTTCTTGAAACTCACAACTTCACCAGAATATGATGGGAAAAGAAGGTAAGCTCTTTTGATCTAAGATCTTAGATCTTTCTTGAGAATTTTCATCCATTTCTTTGTGTAACTTAAGGAAAAATAAAAGATGTTTTAATGTATTGGGAAAACACAAGAATGTCTTACACTATTGGGAAAGCATTACTCTTTTGTATTGTTCATTATTTATTCTGTCATATTTGTTCTGTTCTTTTCCCTCAGAAAATCAGTTATTCATTTGTGACATATGACTTCATTTACTATCTTCCATTTGAATTCTCTTAATCATATAATTTTTCTCCTCTTATATTCTTGAACTGTTTCTTAAATTTGAAACATTGCTTCTAATATCCTGCTCATCTTTTTATCTTGAGATTTCCTAGTCCTTCATAATGATATATTGAATTAGTGATTTAATCTTATTATAATTTTATATCATTATAACTTTTTCTTTTTTTTAAATCTAAATGCTTTATTTTGTATTTGCCAGATCCAGCCAGTTCCTGTTTCATCTAAAGGTTAACATTATATTATTTCACGGAGTCCATGTTTTCTTTAATTCCATGAGGAATACAAATCAAGTTCCACTTCAGGTTTCACTTCATATAGTAAATCTTTTTCAAAAGCATACTTTTCTTTTGCATCATTAGTACCTAGGCATGCTCTCTGTCTCTTTCTCTTTAAAGATGTAAACTACCTTCATATATGACATGCTTATTTTTCTTTGGGCTTATTTTTTCCCCCTGAATGAGTAGAATGGAGTATGTCCTAATATGATACTTGCCTTCAAACAGAATTGGTGGTTTCTCTTGGATTATCTTCACGTTTCATTTGACAGATTTTGGAGCATTCTCAGATTTGAAACTGGCAGCAAATGTTATTGGTGTTGAGAGTCTCTGGAATTCCTGGTCCTTAGACATCCTTTATGTAATGTGGTTCAGCTGGCTTTGGAAAGATCTATTTCCTGGTCCAACTGCATTATATTGCTGAGAATTGGGGGAATAAATTTCTCGGTAATTGAAGCAGTCTTTAGTTCTCCCCTTGCCAAAAATGGTGAATAAGTAATCAACAGCCTTCCCACTGCTCTCAGATTTTTCAAGCTTAAACCTTTTCTACGGCTGCATTAAGTGTCCCTGGAGGTCAAGCATCACATTTTGATGAACTTTCTATTCTAGCCACATTTTTTCATTTCCTGGCATTGTTATCTTGCAGTAGGTAGAAAGAGTGGTACTATATTCATGCAGGCATTGATCAGAGGAGCATTGGTGGATGTTGGCAACATGACTCTGGCTACATTAGAAAGAAAGCTGCAGACCCATAGACGGAATCTTCTCTTTATTGGTCAGGCAAGTCTCCAATGAGGAATGAACAGAGGTCAGGCACTTATTTTAGCACTGAAGCAGGAGCCTGCCAGCGTTAATCCTTTAGTAAGATACAGGGGATGGACTTCAAGGGAGTAGGTCCAGAGGCCACTCATCAAGCAACTCAGAAGTACTTCATTAGTTTACCAACTGGTGTGACCCTACAAATATCTCATATGCCTCTGCCTTCAACCTACCATCTTCCTGAGAAAAATGCGTTGCTTATGTAGAATTACTCATGAAATCATTGATTATTTCTAGTGTTAGGTCAGTAGGCTTCCCTTTCCCCTCCCCTTTCATGGCGGCTGTGGGAGGAGACTTTGTACCTGGCCGAGGAGACCCAAAATGGCCAATCAGAAGATGACATGGCAGCAGACTCCAGCCACCACAGTTCCTCTAGCTGAAGCAATCTCCCTGTCATCTCACATCAGCCCTGACCAACCCATAGACATGATCCCCCTAAACTTGGCTTGGCCAACCTGCTATTGATAGCTGCAATTTAGACTGTCTAGGCCCTCCTACTTCCACTTTCCCTTATTAGCATTGTTATTGCCTTTCCCACACACGACTTCCCTGGTCCTCACCCTTTTGAGGATGGATGAACCTCGCCTGGGAGCACACTCCCAATAAACCTTCTTTTGGTGCCTCATTCTTGTTCTGTGGTTCCTGATCTTGCACATCCCTTTCTGCTTTACATCTAGTTTCAATGGGAATAAAGTTTGGCATCTTGCTTTAAATTTCCAAGAATAATTTATTATGAAATTCTATGAGGGGTTGTGTGTGTGTGTGTGTGTGTGTGTGTGTGTTTGTGTGTGTGTGGAGGTGGGGTGGACATGGAGTGCTGTAATTATTGAAATTATTTTGCAGAGAAGGAAATAGAAACTCAAGAAGTTTGTCTAAATTAACATGTTCTGTGACCAGAGTCTCATCTATTGTAACTCCTGCCATAGTGTAATTTTGTATGAAGAATTTCCTGGGTACAGCCCATCTTATAAAAAACAGAACGAATCAAAGAAATATTGGTTAGAAACCATGGGTTTGAACTCCAACTCTGCTGCTTCCTTAGCTGTCTGATCTTAAATCAATCATCTCCACTGAATGTAGTTTTGTTCATCTGTAAAATATGATATTCAGGTGATCAAATAAAATAAGAATGTAAGAATGCTTTGTACATTTTAACATTTAAGTGCTAGTAGTTTAGTATGCATGTATATTTTATATTTCCTATTCTCTTATTGCTATTTAAAAATTGTGCTTTGTGCTTAGTATTATAAATATTTGTTGATTGAATGAATACATATGGGGTTGTCAGTGTGCTTTTTTTTTTTTACACTAGAGATTGAATACAGGGTGCTTTACCATAGAGCTATATTCTCAGCCCTTTATTTATTTTTTATTTTGAGGCAGGGTCTCACTAAGTTGCTTAGAGCCTCATTAACTTGCTGAGGCTGACCTTGAACTTGTGATTCTCCTGCCTTAGCCTCCCAAGTTGCTGGGATTACAGTCATGTGTCACCATGTTCATGGCAGCCTGCTTTCAAATGACTGGAAATTGCCTTTACTCCCCCATGCTTTTTAGATATGTTCTATAAAATCCAAAAATAGATATTTACATTGAGATTTTAACAACTGCATGTATCTGTTTTGAGTAATGTACATGGCCTAAAATTATTCTTGATTATTTCTTATCATTTAATATAGCTTCATTATTTAAACAAGTGTATGCTTATTTTATGTCAAGACCATTAAATGGCAAGTTACTTGTTTTATTTTTTTTTCTTGCTTGTTTTCCTTTACTACCTTAAAAAATACATTCTTGGATGTAATGGGAAGGGAGAAATATCTTTCATAAAATGTTCAAATGTTCTTTTGTTTGTGGATTCCTGTTTGGTAGGGTTTCTTAAATGGAAAAAAAATATGTAAGATGTTCTAAGACCATAAGCTAAGGTAATATACTCAGTGGAAGGGTGACAAAAATTCAGAGTGACTTTAGTTCCCCTATACCATAATACTATGCTAATGCACTATTCTTTAAATAGACCCTCACTGGTCTCTCTTGCTGTCACAGTCCTGGCTTTGGGGTGTTTTTTCTTCTTTACCCTTAGGTTTCCAAGGTGGGCACCTGTCATTCATCTAATTCATCATGCCTGAACTGAGGAGCTCAGGGCATTTGACTAGCCTTTATTACATGTGAAAGGATACACTCAGAACCATGGTACACCAGCTCACTAGTTCTGGATGGGCTTGGTTTGATCACTTCCTCTTTCATGCTCTGTGGAAGTCCGTGTCTTATCCTAGGATTGTGGTTCTGGCCAGCCCTTGTCTTCTCACCCCTATAACCTTACCCCATGTACATCAGAATTTTGCAGTTCTAAGTAGGAAGACAATAGCATCAGCCAGACTAAGACATTTAGGAAAATAAAGAGGGATATTGTCAATATGTAGCCAGGATAACAAGAATAAGCTGGGCTTGTCCTAGGCAAACTTGGATAAGTAGTTCCCCAAACAATAAGAAAATCATACACAGTAAGAGCAGAAGGAAAGAAGTTGAAGGGAATTTTACTTCCTTCTAGAATAGGTAGATATTAAAATAAGTCAACTAAGCATCAAATAAGGGTGTTTAGATTTTACCAGCCCTAAGAGGAATTTGGATGTGCACATTTAGAAATAGTGATTTTACTCTGCTATAAAAACATGAATTTAAAACTAGAGATTTGACTTGGTGGCTATTATTTTTCAGAGGGCACATATGCACACTCAAGATATTTACATTAAATTTTAGATGTTTCATTTGCAAAAATATTAGCTCATAGACTTAGAAAACATGGTTCATATTTAGACATTTAATTCATAAAATGCTATTTTGTCACCCACTTTTAGCTGTGTCTGCTAAATAGAAAGAATATTATTCCTGTTAACTGCCTTTAAAATGTATGTTTCCATCCTGGTTTATTCTTTAATGCCCAGACATTTTTTTCCTGTTTAAATTGCTCATGGTGCTTTTGAAGGAAACCTTACCTGAAGCCTAAGCAAATCATTGAACCATTCCCCTCTATTTTTCATCAAATATTTCCATTCCCTTCCTTCTTTCTTCCACTCTACCCTATACAGACCTTTATCTGGCAGTAGAAAGAAAAACACATCTTATGAAAGCTTTGGAAAAGGATTCAATTCCCTACATCAGAGCTCCACTTCTCCTGGGACCTCATTATTTCTTTGTGGTACTTGCCCAGCAAATCAGGTCTGTCCTACTGGCCCTCCCTCCTGGTTTTTTTTTTTTTTTCAGCCTTTTGCTTCCCCAACAGATTCATCTAGATAGGTAGAATGCACTGTTTTTCCAGCTCTCGGCAATGCCTCCCATAATATAATTGTATTTCTAATATTTAAAATATCATGTAAAAAATACTAGCATTTTAAAAAATGTATTTTGTATAAAAAATAAACATCTATGGAGATAAGAGAGCCTGGAGCCTGAGAATTTCTTCAGACTACAAGATCAAGGAGGGCACATGGATTTGGGAAAGGTTGATTTTCTGTTAAGTTCAAAATAAACAAGGCAGGAAAAAAGGGGGTGTGGGGGGGTGTCCTGACAAATGTTGCCAGCAGCCTGAAACCAAAGAACATATTTAAAAATCCTGTTTGCTCAGGTGAAAACTTGACAGGTGGCACCCAGAAGCTACCTTGGATTTGTTCAGCGTGCCCTGCCCTGTGGCTACTGATGTTCCTTGAGTCTTTCTTGGGGCAGCCAGGTCAGGGGGGTGCCTGGATAGAGCATGAGGCACCCTGCCCACTCTTTCCAGGCATTAGCACCTGAAGGCAGTCAGGAGGCTCATCTTTGTGAAAGACTTTTTTTTTTCTTTCTTTCTTTTTTTTTTTTTGTGCCTTTTTCCTTCTTGTCACTGATGGTGCGGAACCACTTCTGCTCATCATTCTCTTTTAATCTGGCCCAGTGATGAAAAAGACCTAGTGGGGCCCGCCTGGCAGGTGAAGCATCCAGATGCTAAGCTCCAGGATTAATTTTGTTGGCAGTGGCTTCTGGGAGTCAGCTCCTTTCCCCTGGCTTGGCTGGCAGACGGGGTTAACCCCTCATACTCCAAAAGGCTCATTTGATATGTCAAATTAGCAGTCCAGCTCTCTTGGCAGGAAGAGCTACTCTGATGCTCTTTAAATGCAGGAATCTGTATTTAAATATCAGAGCCTTGAAGTCTTATCAGAGCCATTGTCTCCTGAGGGACAATGAACAACAGTCCCTAGAGATGATAAGGATACTGAGTGATGTGCATGCTTTTCTAAGCAACATCTGCAGGATATATTCAAACCAGGGGGTTACTGTCAGTGTCCGTCAAAGAAAGGAAAGGCAGAGGCTAGGAAGAATTTCCCCACTAAGTGGAAATGATGTGAAAATGGAAATTTTACTAGGGAAAGCAATTAGTGCACTCCCTATCACTGCAGCCCCCCACCCCACAACCCCCTTTCTCATCCTCTTTTTACTAGGATTTTGCCTTTGCTTCATGAAACCATCTTCCTTGTCCCCAAAACTCAAGGAAGAAAATTTACAGTCTGACTCTGTCTTCATGAAATCTTGCTTCTACTGTCGCGTTTTTTGTTGTTGTTGTGGGGAAGTTTACGACTGAATGTCTGCAAGCAACAGTACTTTTGAAAGGGGCCCTAAATATTAAACTCATTTCAAGTGTGACTTGAGACTCAGGCAGACTGCAGGAGTGGCGACAATTTATTACTCTTCAGAAGCCCTAAAGCAGAGTAAATATAGATTTACCAGTGATAATATGAGAACAACAGATCAATTTGATTTTAAGTAAATCCTTCCCTCCAAAAGCCAAAATTTGATTAATCTGTTGAAGCTTGCTGGAATCACTGGGAACTAAGTGAAACTTAGATGAGCTCCTCTTTTTAAAGAAGGGAATATTCCAAACTTTTTTTTTTTTGTTGTTGTTGGTGCAAATTGCCATGTTTTTTCAGGATGCTTACTCTCAATTTGTTACAAATCTAAGTTCAAAAGTGTTGGAAAGCCTGAGACAATTTATTCTTTATGAATGCAGGAAAAAAATAGTATCATCCAACAGTCTCATAATGGAATTCTAAAGCTCTGTATCCAGCATTGGTCCCAATCTGTGCACAGAGATGGCTATTTAGAACTCCCCTCAAGGACCCAGTAACCCTCATCCACTTTATTTTGCTTGTTTCCTAAGGATAGAAAAGCCCTACAAATTCCAGGGAAATGTTGTAATACTTTAGTGTCATGGAAATCTGACTAGCATTTTGAATTTGCAGGCTGCTTTTTGTTCTGAGGATCTTGGAGAACTTTTGAAACATTAATATATTTGCAAATATTTGTGACTAGTGGAGATCGACAGTTTTCCAAGCAGGAAGACTGAGAAAAAGAGAGGGTGGGGGTCAATCTAGCAGAGCCCAAAACAAAAAACAAAACAAAGAAAAAACAATGTCAAGGTGTTCTAGAAATAAAATATTCATGGAGTCAATTGATAAACAATGCATCCAAGAATTTGAGGACAGAAAGTCTTTATAGACATGTTAATAGCGATTTCTTACATTGCACACTGTCTGTAGTGCACTTCTACATGTATTCTTGCATTTGCTGCTTGAAGAATTCTAGCCTGAAGATTTGATTCTCATTTTCAGGTGAAGAAACTGAACATTAGGTGATCTCATGCCAACTAGTTGAATCATTGCTCAGTAGTTTTTCTTCTAGTTTGTGCCTGTTATAGTTTAAATATTAAGTGTCCCCCAAAATTTCATGTATAAACCAATGCAAGAAAATTTAGAGGTGAAATGATTGGCTTATGAGAGCCTTAACCAAATCAGTGCATTAATCTGTAAGGAAAATAGGAGAAGACAGAAGCAAAGTGCAGAGGCAAAAGTAAAAGCTGCTCGCCTGAGCTGCTAGCTTTACTTATATCAATAAGTTACTTTAGGTCATTGGCATCATTAGTACATTGTATTACTGGGCAGTTTAACAGAACATTAGGCAGTAACATATTAAGTTGCAATGTGCAATGTTAAGAGCTTTGTGTAGATCTCAAGAAAGTCCATTGTATAAAGTTACAGTTATGTGGGCAGGTTTAGGCTCAGTGAAACATTGTGGTTGTCTAAGTAGAGAGTTCCTTTATTTCCAGGATCTGTGTGCCTGATATCAAGGTCAAGCCTGGTAAGACTCTAATACAGAGCCAGCTCATGAAGGACATTGCTATAGCAGCTAGGCGTTTTGTGTCTTTGCACAGAAGTTTTCCCAGCAGCCAGGCATTATGTGTCATTGCAGAGAAACTTTCTAGCATGTCCCAGCCATGAAGCTATCAGAGACCTCAATGCCAAACACAGAACCCCTACATAAATCCCCTGAAAGGAATTAACTGAGTGGTGATTGTAGACAGGGAGGTGTGGCTGGAGGAGGTGGTCATTGGGGTGTGTGTCTTTGGAGCGTATATTTTGTCCTTGTTAGCAAAGAGCTGTCTTTTTGCTTCCTGGTGCTGTGTTTCTGGAAGCTTTCTTCCAGCTCACCCTTCTGCCATGATGGTCTGCCTCACTTTGAGCCCCAATTAATAGAATCTGCCATCTATGGACTGCAACCTTTGAAAACATTAGCCCCTGACACCCCCCCCCCAAAAAAAAATTGTTCTTATCAGGTCTTTTGGTCATAGCAGCAAAAAAGGTGAATGAAACAGCCTCCAAAGTATAGTTAGGAGGGGACTAAAATGCTGCTTGTGTCTCTTTTTAGAAAGTGACTGCTAGAAAGTGACCAAAATGAGTTTGTTAGCCAGGAAATTTTCAAATTATTTTACTGTAGATTTTATTTTCATTTACATTCATGGATTTTAACAGTTAATTTACTATTTTTTTCCCAGGCCATGACCATTATTCCACTTATTTTAAGTAATAACGATGACAGTGATATTAATTCTACTAAGTCAATAGGTTGAAGAATGTCCATATGTCTTCCGATTTAAGGCCAATTTTTATTTTGGAGAACTTGATAAGCATTCTTTTATAGGGCTATTCTTGGGAATTAAGTGGGTATTTTCTGAAAGTACCATGAAGTTCTGATTCTTTTCTTCTGAAAAAAAAAAAGAAATGATTTATGCACAACTGCATATAAATGATATGTGCAGTATATTCCTGTGTGTCCTGGAAGCTCTATTGCTTTTTAATATTGCTTAATAAAATTGAATATGAGGTTTTTTAAAGGTCTTACTTTGCTTTGCAAAATAAATAATAGGTCTAGGTGGCTTTTGTTCTGCTATAAATTTCATCATAACTTCAGAAAATTTCCCTGAATCATGTTGCTGCCCACTCTTGTAGGTGAGATATGGAGTGAAGGATTTGCTTTTCTTTTAATCTCTTTGTCCTGGAATTTCTCAAGTGAAAAAAGTAATTGTAGGGAAATACTGTAGAACCACGCTTTGACTATGATTAGGAAGGGAGTGTTAGTGAAAATGTTGACTAATGAATTTTTCCCAGTGAATTATGAGGCCTATAATCAAGCCTTATCAGTTGGCTGCTCCATCAAATCTAGTTAACTAACAATTTTCACCACTATTAATCTCTGGCTGAGGTTCAGTGCTTTGGATTAAAGCTCTGACCCATATAGAAGAAATAAAATACAGAAAGTTAGTCTACTTTGGGAAAGATTCTAACTCAAGGTACTGACAAGTCTGGGACTTCATAGGCCAACAATTCAGTGAGATGTATAGACCCTGAATTAATTTCTAATGACTTGTATGCTTTGAAATCTCTACTCTGCTAAGATTTGTTAGAAGTAGTAGTTAGGTTAAATTATGCTGCCTAAGTGAGTGGATAGAACTGGAGAGTAGATCCTAATGCATAACCACCATCTTCTCTTCCTGTTAAATCTCAGAGGGTATTGACTCAGGAAAATGAATCATGTTATTGAGAAGGTAGTTTTACCTTGCTGGATCAGGGCAGCATTGAAGAGAGGTGTGGTTTTGTCATGCTCGGGCTCAAGTGTCACTGTCTTTCAGTGTCTCCTTTATATAGATAGACCTGTTTCATAGCCTTTCTCTGATATTCCCTCAATTGTGATTTCTCATTCCTCAGATCTTGTGTCTCATTTTATTTATTTTTCTCTGATGCCATTTATCATGTTCACATTTTACTATGATTTTAATTAAACGTTCTCTTTTTACTTTTAGACTTCAAGGCAAATACTGTGTTTCATTTATTTTTGAATACTAACAGCACTTAATCTTACATTTTATATATAATATGTTCTCAATATGTGTTTGTTAAATAAGTCAGTGGGTTTCTATGATAACTGAAATCTTATTGTTAACTGCCCTTCAAAATAAATAATGGGATCTAAACAAACAATGCATTTAGGAAAAAAATCATATATCCAATGAGATAGAATTACATGCATACTAATTCCTTTTGAAGTAGACACATTCTAGTCAAGATTAGTATACTTTAAAGACAAATTTAACTTTCCTCTATGTTTTTATTTCAATACTGAATGCAAAATCCTGTGGGGGAATTGCTTCAGAATTGAAACTTTATAGTTGGGTAATGTATTATATAGTATATTATTTCTTTTGATGCCATATTTTATATTACTTTACATTTTTTACTGTTGTTATTGCTGTTATTGTTTTAGTGAAGTCTTTTTTTGCACAGGAGAAATCTTTGAAAAGCATACATTTATAGAAAAAAAATTTTAATAAAATAAAATGAAACTTTAAACACTATGCAGAAATATGGAAACTTAATGATTATATTAGGTAAGGGAAGAGAAGTCTGATCCAACAAAAGGAAAACTCAGGTTTTATGAGGAGTGAATTATTACTGCTTGTTTTCTTGGTGTAATTTTCTATAGTCATAATTTAGACTTACAGGCTGTATATCAGTTTGGTGTAAATTATTCAATGTTAAACTATGGGAAAATCTCAGTGGCTTACACAACAAGTTTTTTCTCATTCATGCTACATGTCTGTTATGGGTCAACTGTGGCTTTGCTCCACATTCTCTTCACTGGGGACCCAGACAGATGGGATAGCCCTTATCTTGTCATTTGTTTATTTCATGTGTCAAAAGATAAGACCACCATTTAATATCTGAAAAAATATCTTACAGCTGAATTTATTTTTTTATTCAAGTGAGAGAAAGCTATGTGGATCAGACACATACTTCTAAAGCACAGTAGTGAACTGATCCTTTATAGGACTTTTGGGAAGGATGAAGTCCAAGGATTGGCAGATTTCTGAGGTGGAAGTGTATTGACATCAGCTGCAAGAGGGTGATGACTGTTACTAGGGTCAGACTGTTGTTGATTGACATTCAGAAGGTGTTTCTCGTGTAAGTCCTTTCCCCACTAGGTGATATTTAGAAGCAAGAGGCTGCCACTTACTGGCTGATATTTTTGAGCAGTTCTGGATGATTATTATCACTGTGGCTATAGAATTGTCTCTGATTGATTAAACATGTTTAAAGAGTTCTGTTCTTTACTTATTGCTTTGGATTTATACTTTCTCTAAGAGTATAAAAAGGGAAGATGGTGAAACCATGTGAAGGTTTACACCTTTTCTATGAAAGTGACACTTGTCACTCATATTTTATTATTTAAAGAAAATCACAGTGAAAAATGTGATAGCATTGGAGAGGAGAAGTATAATCAATCTATAGTGAGGGGCAGCAAATATTCTGAAGAACAGTACAATTTGCCACCCTGGTAGAAGTTATGGTAGAAGGGAATTATAGGGCAATTATCTCAATGGAAAAAGGTAAAATGTCTCATAAAAAATAGAGCCAAGCCCTATTACTACATGAACAATCTATTTAAAAAGTTTTTAAGAACATCTTCTTAAAAGTGCCTTAATTTATGGCACTAGAGGCTGACCTGTAGCTCAGAAATCAAGTTCATGTATGTTATAAGTTATTTGTTAATGTGTCTTGTCTTTAGTAAATTCTATGGTGCAAAAACATATTCTATGGATTTTTTTTCTATCTCACCTGACTTATGATAAGAAAAACATAACCCAATAAAAACAAGCCACATACAACTGCAAAATCAACCCACTGAAATACTACTTTGATCATATCTCTTAAAATTTCATTGCAGGCCTTCCATAGACTAGAACGGAAAGTCCAACTTCTCTGCATTGGCATTCCTTGTTTTGTTTATTTTTCCATGTTATGTTAAGGAGATTTCTGACGATTAGTTGACTAATACATGCTATTATTTTCTAGTTTTGAAGAATCTTGGAAAGCATTTTCACATACGGTTATTGATTTAATATCAAGCAAACTTCTTGCTCTTGTTGTTGAAATGAAAACCAACTAATCCAACACAGAAGCTCCAAGACATTCTGTGTTCCTTTTGCCTACCAGGGAGTGGGCTCTGGCATTTGTCTCAGCTCTAGTGCGTTTTATTTATGTTGTGATCTGTTGAGCCACACAAACGGACCTACTTGTTATCCTTGCTCAATCCCTTTTTCTTTAGTTGCTTCTTGTCTTCAATCATACTATTCCACAGTTTGTAGTGTGACTCAAATTGTCCATCAGTAGGTAGGGGAGGCTTTGTGGGTTGTCTAGGTTGAATAGCTGACAAGATTTGTAAATGTTGAACAGACTTTTCCTATTAAATATCTGACCTTTTGATTAAGTTTGGGCACTGAGATATTATCTTCCATTTTATTTTACAATTTTTAAAAGGAAAAGTTAATATGATTTCCACAAATTTCAAACATTTGTTAAGCCTATAAATCCCTAAATTTATATACAAACCTAAAGATGTTTCTAGTCCTACAGATGTACATCGATAACCAGGCATATGTGTGTGTATAATAGTCATGATGATATCTGACATTTATTGACCATTTAGTCCTTGCCTCAGGCTGCATTTTGCATGTATTATCCTCTTTAATGCTTGTCACAATAGTACATGGGAGATATGAACTATGTAATCTCTACTTTACAGATACAGTTTGCACAAGCAGTAAATGGTACACTGGGACTCAAATCCAGGTAATTTAGCTCCAGAGCCAACACTTTTAGCCCCAAACACTTTGTCTTTCATAGCAATAAATGTGTGTGTGTGTGTGTGTGTGTGTGTGTGTGTGTGTGTGTGTATGTTTGTGTGTGCTTTCACATGCTTTTTGTTACAGGGAAGATAGGGGAAAAAAAAGGAAGAGGCAATTTTGCTTATTATCTGAGGTGTCTCAGTGCTGTGCATATGATTGGATCAGTATTTCCATGTCATCACCAGCAACTCTGACATGTAAACTAGTATTTAGCAAACTGTGTGGCAGGATTCTTAGGTTTTATCTGGTATTACTCCATGTCATCTTAATGACAGCTGTATTTGTCTGACATAAAGCAACATATCCACCCCTTTTGCCCTTGCCTTGCTCCTGAATTATGGCTGAACATTTCTCTCTGGTACACAAATTGCCGAACAATCTTGTCTTTGCATGGTGTGCCGCTAATATACTCTAGACACCACTATGTGAGTTTAAATTACCCAAATGCCAATAAAATACTCACTTTCTGTGTCAAACAATGTGTGGAAGAAACATACTTCACTTCCACTTATTGGTGGACGTGATGTATGGACTCTATAAACATAGTACTTAGCATGAAAAAACATAGTTTTCAGATAAACAGACTATTTTATTATCTTCATTTTTCTTCCTTGCATATTTTTTCCTCAAAAAAATGTCTGAAATATGTTTGGTTATTGCCTTGCTTGGCACTTTCAGGTTGGTTTCTTTGAGGATGAAAGGTTTTAGATTCTCAAGCAGAACAATGAAAGGAACACGGTGAAACCTGCCTCTGCACCAGCCCAAGGGGATGGGCACAGTCAGTTTCCTGGTAGAGGTGGTCTTTAACTAAAGGTCAAATAAAATTGTACTGGAAGCTTTGAGATTAGCTTCAAGTGGCTGTTTTAGGTAGGGGGGTTGACTGTGTGAGAACTGGAGAGAAAAGTAATATTCTAAAGCCAAATCTCTCTGCTCCCTTCTCTTCATTTAAGAAATATGAAATGCTGCCTTGTCTGTGATTCTTTTTCTCTTTCTTAGACTAAACAAAGATGTGGATGAGAGTATTTATTGTCTAAAAGTTTGTAATGAAGAATGGCAGAATGTACTCCACCCCCATGTTGGAATAGGATTATTTTGAGCTAAAGAACTTTAAAAATAGCAAATGTGACAAGGACATTCTAATCTTCGCTTTTTCCCCCCCTGAAAACTGGAGATAAAAACTTTTATGTGAATGATGCCCTTCATGTACTAGGAGCAAAAACAAAACAAAACAACAACAAAACATTATTCCACAGGGAATCAGAGCCAAGAGATTTCTGTGAAACAGATCTTATTTAAATAATTTTTATTTTCCTTGAGACTCTGCGCATAATTTATTTTTTCCATGATTATCTCTCTGTTCAACCTAATATTAAAGAGTTTAGGTTTTGCCGCTTCTTTGGGTCATTTCCTTATGAGGAATGCTGCTTCTTATAAAACTCCCATGAGTTTTTCCTATTAGTTTACCTTATGTCAATTTAATTCTCATGTCCAATATGAACCCTGAAAAAGTAGAGGTAAAGGTTTGCTTCCCCTATAGTAAAAATTTGGAAAAAGCTGAAAGGTGTATCCTAAGGCAAGCTGTGTGTCTTCAAACAACAGCAATGTCTTCTCTCACCGTTCTGCAGGCTGGAAGTCCAAAACCTATCTGGGCCATGGTCCATCTGAATACTTTAAAGAATAAGACTTGTATGCTTCTTTTGGCTTCTACTGGTTCCTGGGAATGTCCAGCATTCCTAGGCTTGTAGGTGCATCACTCCCATCTGCCTCCTTAGTCACACTGCTTTCTGTGGTCAAAGTCCACACTTCCCTCTTCTTACAAGGATATTAGTCCTTTGATCAGTGCCGGTTCATATCCAGTGTGATCTCATCTTAACTTGATCACACCTGTAAAGACCCTTTTCCAATAAGGTCATATAAAATTGTACTGGATGCTTTAAGGTTAGCTTCAAGTAGATACTGAGAGTTAGCACTTGAACAATACCTTCTATGGGAGGCAAAGTACTACCCCTTCATGGGGCTAGGCTACATAATGGGAAAAGAGCTAGACTTGGAACAAAGGTGCTCTCAGGCAGTGACTCTGTGAGAGAGGGTGGTGGTTGTCTCTCTTCATTTCTCTCATCACCTCTGCCATTGTTTTTAGGTGGACAATTGAGGTTTCTTTCAATCTTTTGTTAAATACTATGCAAATGCAACTATGTGAAAAGTGAGCTAGTTTATCTTCCCAACTGTAGAGTCATTCCTAGACATCTTCAGTGTGGAACTTATGGAGCCACTGATTTGGGATAAGATAACTTGAGTTAGATGTGAATTCCACCACTTCCCAACTGTTTTCCCTTGAGTTCTTGACCTTAACCCTCTCAGAGGTCTATCAGATGAGTTTTACAGCTCTATCTACCCAGTCAGATTGAAAGACCTAATGATACTACAATACTAATAAGATACAAAGTGGGAATATTTCTTTTGCCCCAGAACTAGCAACTATATCCCATGAAGTCTAAGATAAAGTACATTGTTTAAAACAGAGCAACAACATTGGAGCCACTTTCTGCAAGCTTTGAATCTGTACTGCTGTTCCCAACCACTGCCAACATAATGCTGCATATATTCCCAGCTTCTTGCCCCTCTCACACATCATGAAATCAGAGGATTGAGGAAGGAAATTGGAGAGAGTCAAAGAGTTGTCGAGTGCTACCTCTCTAGCCTAGTGGGAATGATGTCACTTTTCTGTCCTTGTGAATACTTATGATGTGAACCACTGGTAGAAACTGAGTGGTCTGGAAAACTTCATGCTGAGGGAAGAACATAGTCAGCAGGTGCTGATGAGTCAGCAGTGAACACCTTCACACTGAAAGACATCAGGGACCAGTCAGTGTTAGCTGGAGAACAGTGACAGCCAACATGGGACAAAGTCAAGGAAAGAGACTCTTGCCCTTTCACATCCTTTTTTTTTTCTGTGTCTCCAACCTGAAGAAATCAGAAAACATGATAGAGGACACAAAGAGCAAATCATTGTCACTTCCAATTCCAAGTCCCGTGGTTGGTTGTGGAGCAAAAGTAAAGTGGAGTGTTAAACTACCCTGGATTTTTACAGCTGATGGTTTCTTCAGATCTATGGGATCTGCCTGTAATACCCTTAATGAACAGAAAAGATATGACAAGGAACAGAGAAAAGTAAAACTGCTTCAAGTGCCTAAGTTGAAATTGTTTAATAAAATGGGTATAAATAGCTATAAACACTATATATTTGCATCTATGTTTTACAGTTTAAGGAAAAAAAAATAACATGCTAGTATATATCTGTGAATAAAAATACATAGCATTAAATGTTTTGTAAACTGTAGTTCTAGAAAAATAAAGTGTTCTAACAATTACATTTTCAAATAACTGTTCCCATGTATACCATTGTTTTGAAAGCACAGTTACTAAATAATTTAAAACTACCTCCATTTGCTCTAAAAATTGAATTATTCTCATCTTACTTTCTAGGATAGTCCTCCATGACTGATTATGATCTGCAAAAATGTGGAACTTTTTTACGTTCTGTCAAATTAATGCTATTCATATTTCAAACCTTAGAGTCAATTTCAACCCAGAAATATTCAATTTTGTTGATAGACCAAATTATTGAATATTTGCATACTATACACTTTGCTGAATTTTCACATCTTCTCTATGTGTACTCTGTATTGGTTCTGTGTTGCTTTTATGTTTTTTGTGTTTTGCTCTCTGGGTTAGGGTTCTCCAGGAAACAAAGCCAATAACATGCATACACACACACACACACGTATACACACACACACACACACACACACACACACAGAGGTTTATTTTAAGGCTCATGCAATTATGGAGACTGGCAAATAACAAAATATTTAGTTGGGCTGGCATGCTGGAGACCCAGAGAAGAGCTGATACTGCAGTTTAAATCTGAAGACCCTGCTGTGTTTCTTCAAAGTCCCTCTTGTTTGAGGTGGTCAGTCTCTTGTTCTATTCAGGCTTTCCACTGATCAGATGAGGCTCATATTGTAGAAGACAATCTGTTTTGCTCTAAGTCCACTGATTGGAAGGGAATGACAATCTGATCTAGGTATGGTTGCGTGTGTGTGTGTGTGTGTGTATGTGTGTGTGTGTGTGTGTGTGTGTGTGTGTGTGTATTTCTAGTTTGGGTATTAGATTTCCTAGAAGTTGTATAGCGTTATCAATCAGCTTCCTCCAAAATCTTCTGGGGGTGATTTCTTTGACCTCCTATTTTTCCCCCCCGAATTAAGGAACTAACTATTCTTCAGAACTAACTATTCTTCAGAGCTGATGGAGTAAAATGTTAATATTGTACTATTGGTACTTACCCTTACCTGAATTCCTTCACTTTTCTCATTGTATATTAATATCTATGAATAAAATTATGTTCTTCACTTTCATACCAAGAATTGTTATGTTCAAAATTTTAAATATTGATTTGATTTTAGGAGATATATTCTCCATGACTGTGTTACTCTTCTATAATTCTATATCTATATTTTCTTTCTTGTATATAGCAAAAGCTTAGTATCATATGTCTCCTTGGAGGATCCAAGATGGCAGGCTATTTGCCTCACAATAAATTATTGGTTGCATGGGATATTATTTTTCCCTACATGAAATATATTTTCTACATGAAAAGGCTACAGCCTGACATTCAAAGTCCTCCACATTCTGATCCATTTAACTCTCCAAGTTGATCTTCTATCACTCTAAAACACCACTGATCCATTCCAGCAAGGATGGTCTTATTACTCTCCCCTAAGTAACTTGCTGGTGCTTGACTTCTTTTTCCAGTATGTTTCCACCTGCTCCATCCTTCCCTCCACTTTCCTTATCTAGGTCTAGCTGACTTCAAAGTTCAGACGCACTGCACTCTGATTTCTTAAGGGTGCTCTTCTCTAATTACTCCCAGTCGCTACAAAAAATAGAGCCTTTTAGTCACCAGATTTTTTATTTAGCACAGATGATGTCTAACAACTAATTATTTATCACCTATTTGTTCTTTGAGAAGGGTTTAGAGACACTTCCTACATGTACTTTTTTACATTTTGCAATGCATTCTGATAGATGTTCTCTCATTTGATCCTCACTACGACCCTGCCAATGGAGACAAGACAGATATTAATCATGGTTGAAATTAAGAATGGTGAGGCTCAGAGAAAATGGGATTCAATGAGTTCACAAAAATAACTTCAGGTCACATGACTGGTAATGACAGATCTTGAGCACAGGTCTTTGGGCACCCTGTGTCAGGCTGCTACCATATTCCTTAGGTCTGGTGCACAGATTAAACTACTGATGTGTGCATGTGAAAATATTTTAAAATTTTCATAGAATTAGGCCACTGAAGTTTTAAATTTATATTTTTATATGTTCTTTATTTCAGGAGCAGAGACCATATTTTATATTCTCAGTATTGCTTTGTTCAACACATACTTACTTTAAAATTATTATATACTCTATAGGTACCAGTGAGGATATAACAATAAAAATTTATGGTCTTAGTGTTTCAGAGTTTATAGTCAAGTGGAAAGACAGGTAAGAAAAGGACAAATACAACACTCATGAGAGGGGGATGGGTGACTATGGTATGGTGGGAGAAATGGAATGGGCCTACATTTCTGTTAATTTTTTTGCCCTCTGTAAGTTTATAAAATTTATTTTCAGTAAAAAAGAACAGAAAATAGGAGTGGAGGATAGAGGAGGCAAAGAAAGAAAGAAAAATGTTTATTTAAAGCAGAAAGATTAACATGATGAATAACTCACTTTGTGCACTTGGCTCTCTAAAATATTTAATCATTACAAACTATTGGTAGATATTGTGATTATCACTGAAACTGAAAGCTAGAGAAGTTAATGAACTTTCCCAATGTCATCCAAATAATGTTGAGTCTGTAGTAATGACGATATACCGTAATGCTGAATCAAAGACTAGCTACAAATGTATTGTCTAAATATATTAAAAGGAAATTAAAACACAGTCCTCATTTCTTTTTTTAAAAAACATAATATTTTAGTAGTGAAATCTGAATAGTCTAAAGTCAATTTTGGCACAATATAATCTTAGTTTGAATGAGAAAAAAACATACATCTTAACAAACACATACACCCGAAAAAAAAAACATGCAGGAAAGCTTCATTTTGTGATATTACTATTTTAGAATACTTTGAGAACTTCTACATACTTATCAAAACCTTACTTATTCTACTTTCAGAGTTCAACCAGCCATTGATAATTAAATAATGAGCCAGATTTTTGCTAATAATACATCTTTGCTGTGCTTCTGTGTTCAGTTGCCACCAACAGCAGTCTGATGGGGTAGAAAGAGAACGATGGATCTGAAATATAAAGATATCCACAGTAGGATTAGCTGGGTGGTGATGTTCACCTGCAAAATTACATATTAGATCTCTGTACTATGTCAAATATTTAAGTAACAAATCAAGCAAGAGAGCCTTTGTCAGCCTCTTATTTGGAACCAGATGTACCCTAGAATTTTTATCACCATCTGCATCTTTAATCTTAGATATGAAAACATCATATTAGTTATAACTGCCCCATTAATTACAGATGATTGTTTAGGATGTAAGATGGTGAATATATCTTTTAGTGCAGGTGGTATGAATTTTTGTAAAACTATTAAATTCATGGCAAGCTGGACAATTTATTTGTAATTTATCTTGAATGAAATTTATTTGATTGAGAAAGTATATAGATACTTCAATCATTAGAAAAATCACAATCCTTTGTGTTGTAGTAATTTTTCTTTTTATAATAAATTCTATCTTACAGAAGAAAAATGACTTTTCTGTAATTGGTTTCTACTATACTTTATTCTTTTGTGCATACACCTATCTTCTTATCTGCATGTCTTAAGATTTAAGACTGCAGGATTGGCTCTAGTTCACAGTGGTATTTGTGATGCAGTATGGATTGAATTAAAATCCTTTGAATTCATTTAGGCTGTGACATTTTATGGCAGATTAATTAAAATGATTCGTAGTTACTTTGGCCTCAGTGGGAGAATTGAAGAAGTTTTTTATGTGAAATTCTCTCTTTGGTTCCCCTTAGTTTCTACCTGATTATTTTAGCCATCCCTACATTACTGTTTCTACTGCAAGTTGTTTAACAATAATATTTGGGTTACATACATAGGCAATCTTGTGTTTTCGGGAAAAAAACAAATCTCTTGCAATACTGGGTTTGGGTAATCCAATACCTAGGCTTCAATCATGCCCCACTAACTTGTGGGAAACAGAATATCACAAATGTAGTATCAGACTGTGGTTATGATTTGTTTTAGCAATGCTTTAGGCAGAGTTATTTAAAATAATAAAAAAGTAGGGAATGCCTTTTCCACCATACCAAGTTGCCAAGAAAGTGACTCCCAGGAGCAATTTCAAGACAGGTCAAATTCATGGCAGGTGACATAAAGTTCTACTGTCCGATCTCAGATGGTTGCTTCTTCACATAATATCAGAATCAGGAAGTGACCATCCCCTCCTATTTCATTAATCAAAAAAAATTTTCACTTCTACTATAATAATTTTCAAAGGTTTTGTTTATTTTTGGCAATCTAATCAGCATGTGAAGTACATGCAATAGAATACTTAAGTGAGCTGAATAAAAAATTAACACAATTACTTCCTTAGCTGATTTTTCAGTTGGTTGTTAATTAACAATTTTTTTTCCTCTTATTTCCCCCCTCTCTAGATTTCTGCTACCAGATTATTACTAAATTCATTGACTGCAGTAGAAAACTGAAGTTAGACAATGCTCATACATGTTATTAGTTCTAATTAAGAATGAGGAAATAGTCTCAGAGTTGAAGGAAAATTTAGAAAGCATACAATTCAGTTCCCTTATTTAGTTATGAAATTTTAGATATAAATGTTGAATGAATATCATAAAATACTGTGAAAGAAATCAACCTGTCAAACTTTTATTGAGTAATGATTAAAAAATATTTGATATCATATGGAATTTTGTAATATGGAATTTTTATTAACAATACCTGTACCAAAAATTGAGAGTTGAATAGTGAATTTGGAAAATCTTATAATGCTCATTTTAAGAGCCATGACTACTCTTAATTCACATAGAACTACTGCTCATAATAGTTATACCATTGATCCAGTTTTTAGTGTTTGGGTGGGTACTAGAATTCAGGTCTTGGGATTACTAATCCACAATTTTTTTCTTTATATTATGTTTCACTTATGACAATACCAAAAAAATTATTAACATGTACTTTTGAATTATATTTGTTTGAATTTCATCTTACGTTGATACTTTTCAAAAAAGTAAACATTCATAAACAGAGACTTGTGTATAGACTTAAAGTTGCTGTATTTCCACACCTTTAAATAAATGTTTATTATGCACTATAACTCTTCTAGACATCTGGTTTGCATATGTTAACTTTAGATATTATTATACACTCTATAATACCTGTTATAATCTCCCGTTGACCAGGAGACAGAGCAGGGATTCTACAAAGTCATGGACAAACTGATCTTAATTTTCATAAACCACACTGGCCTGGGAGAGTGATTTGTCTTTCTTTTGTGCTGTTGGGAGCTGCAAGAGGACAATTCATTATTGTGATTGTTGTACAGTTGTTCATTGGTTGTCTTTGGGCTGCAGCATTTGAAATGTTAGAACTTTCATGGGGTTTACCTGGTTCTTTGGTGCTTTTAGCTGTTCAATTCTCTGACCTGGTGATCCTGGTGAAACACACTCTCTTCCTCCCATTGTGTCCATAGGTTGCTATTAAAAAAAAAAAAAATCACACAATAAGTTTGTGAACAGACTTAAAGTTTATTTGAGCAACGACTGATTAATAAATGGGCATAACTCAAAACTGAAAAGGACTCAGACAGCTTCATTCTAGTAGGATGAGCAATGGGTTTCTATAGGCTTCTCACAGAGGCAAAGTAGAAGACTTCTTGACTGGCAGCAGTTGGGCCTTGGCCTTATTTTGGTTTTGCCTGATGGGAGGTCCCTTGTTGTTGTATAACCAATGGGCTAGTGATCTGACTGTGATTGATTGAATCTTGATTCAAAGTTAATCCATGTTTGAATAACAAAGGAAACAACAGAGTGGAGACAACCTAAAGAATGGGAGAAAATACTTAGAAACCATGTATCTGATAAGGGATTCATATCTAAAACATATAAGGAGCTCAAATTTGAGATAACAATATCAAAACAAACTAACAAACAACAACAAAAACAAAAACAACAAACAAACAAACCCAGACAAACAAATCATGTGGTTCAAAACGGGCAAAAAGGCCTGAATAGACAGTTCTCAAGAGAAGATGTAAAAATGGCTTTCAGGTCTATAAAAAGTGTACAAAATCATGAATCATCAGAGAAATGCAAATTAAAAACACAATTACATATCACCTCACACTTTTAAGGTATTATCAATAAATATGAAAGAGAACAAGTGTTGGTGAGGATGTGGAGAAAATGGAACACCTGTACATTGTTGGTAGAAAAGTAAATTAGCAGCCATTGTAGAAAACAGTATGGGGGTTCCTCAAAAAAATAAAAATAGATTTATTATGTGATCCAGCAATTTTACTCCTGGGTATATATCCAAAGAAGATGAAAGCAGTATGTAGAAGAGACTTTTATTCTTATGTCCATTGCAGCATTATTCACAATTAAGATATAACATAAAACTAAGTACACACACAGACACAGACACACACAGACACAGACACACACACACACACACACACACACAAACACAATGCAACACTTTTCAGCCTTTTAAAAAAAAGAAAATCCTAATATTTGGAACAACATGCCTGAATGTGGAAGACTTTAATAATACTAATAATAAACAAATAAGCCACGCACAGAAAGACAAATATTGCATGATTTCACTTATATTTGGAATGTAGAAATATTGATCTGGTAATTAAGGGTGGAATGGTGGTTACCAAGGGCTTAGTGGGGCAGGTGGAAAAGAGAGAGAGTGGAGAAACATTATTCAAAGAATATAAAATCTTAGTTGGTTAGTAGGAATAGGTTTAAGTAGGTCTCAAGTGTTCTCATCATAAAAAAATAAATATGGGATATATAATGTATAGTTAATTAACTGAACCATTCTACAATGTGTGTGTGTATTTCAAAACAACATATTGTATATGACAATATATACCAATTTTATTTTATTTATCAATTTGAAAAATTAATCAGTTATAAGGAATGCTCTTGATAAATTTGGGTAACTAAGGGTTTTGGGTACAGAAACGATAAACCCCCTTTTTATTTTGCTTTAGCATTATATGTCCTACAACCTCTTACTTATTTTGCTTAAGCACTATATATCCTACAATCTCTTGTTTCCAGGCTTCTTCAGCTGGTGACTGGAGACTTGGCTTGAGTCCCAATTACCTAATGCAATCTCCCTTATGAGTCATCTCAAATTCATGAACCCTTGTGTATTATTTCGGGGAATGTAAACTTTTCCTATGCAGCAAATTTCTCAGTTTTACTATCTTTTTCCTGACCATTTTCTGGTCACATTAGGTATATTTGCTGCTCAATCATTTCATCACTCTCAGAAGACAGGTAGCAGTCTCCAGTTTGAGCTGTGATGGATTGGGTACCGTAATGGAAGAAATAAATGTTCTACAACTACCAAGCTCACCCCATGGAGGAAAAGGGAAAGACATAGTTATTATCTCATGGCTTAAATCTTCTCAGGAAGGCAAACCTCCCTTCCTGGCAGGAAAATTTACTTTTTTGAAGACTTATTTCAACTGTGAAACTCAAGGACTATGAATCAAGCTTCCTTGGAACAGGACGATACAGAAATCAGCATTTTTTTTTTTAAACAGTAAGCCATTTCAACAGATATACCTGCATTAGTTAGTAACTCCTTGAGGACTAGAAAAGCATCTCAGCCTGGTACTTTATTTACAAAGTACTGTTTAGATGAGTAGATAAATTGGTATACACTATGTGCACCACAAAGTATATATTAAATTACTAGTTTTGACAATCTTGACTAATGAAATGATTTTGTGACAATATAAATATACTTGGTGATAGTATTTAAAGCTTAGGTCTAGACCTTGAGGAGAGCTGATATCTGTTACAGAACTGCTCTCAAAAAGTCTAGTAATAAAATTAATTCTAAATATTTGTTTGTTATAAAAGTGAATCTCTCTGGATCCTCCCCTTAGTGAATCAGAATGGGAAGGAACATCCAGGAATCTGCATTTCAAATAAATATCAGATGTAATTTTCATGCAGATGAAGTTTGAGAATCACTGATATTGGCATGGCAGGAGTTACTGGTGAATTTTGAATGAGTTACAATAGTACAGAAGCAACTATTTTTCTATGCCAAGTTAGTCTGGAAGATAGACTGGAGGAAAGAGAGAGCTTGATGGCCCAATGGAAGACCCCAGGTAGGGAGCCTTGAATTATCCAAGTGAGGAGGTAGATTTGTTGGTGCCAGCATGAAAAGCAATGAAGAGTTGAAGGCAAGAAGCACTATGTGATCACAACACAGAAAGAAGGAGTTTCAGTGATTCCAAGCTATTAAGAAGATGGAAATGCTGCACCCCTCCCTTCTCAGGGAACATAACTGCAGAGGAGAGTGGCAGCTGCTGCCTGGGAATCCATGCTGATCTGTAGGAGGCTTTACATCCCACGCACGTGAATCATGCTCTGGGAGTACGTGTACCCACACACAAAAAATTGAGCTCTGCTCTGCGTGTGTGTGGCATCTCTCTACCCTACTCACAACGCAAAAGCATCTTAGACAAGTGGGTGAAGTTCGGTCATGTTAATGCTGCAGTGTTTAGGATGAAGTTAAGCCAATGGGTTAGAGCCTCACCTTAGTAAGTAATTTTATTTCAAAGCAATTTTTAACTCATCATCGTGTAATTCTAATGTCTTATATTTATATAATGATTTATTAAACTCTGTCATATGGGTTGTTCTTCAAAGCAGCATCTAGAGCTGGACTGTACAGGAGATAATTTTTGTATTGT
Organism: Callospermophilus lateralis; assembly: GCF_048772815.1. Classification (NCBI taxonomy): domain Eukaryota; kingdom Metazoa; phylum Chordata; class Mammalia; order Rodentia; family Sciuridae; genus Callospermophilus; species Callospermophilus lateralis. The sequence continues at coordinate 60,081,903 of NC_135316.1, forward strand.
ATCTGGGAGGAGAGTTTTGCCTGCTGTCCCTCTGTGTGGTACACATTTCAACCTCTGCAATGCCTGGTCTTCAAGGCCCAAAGCAAATGTCACCTCTTCAAAAGGTTACCAATTCTCTTTGACAATTGCTTACTTCTCTGAGTTGTTTTGGAACTTTCTACACACTTGTATTATTCTTATTTCATTTCCCTGTAATTATTTATTTCCTAATCTTTTGTTCTCTCTAACTTTCTCTTTCTCTCTCCCTCCTTCTCACCAGACCACTTACCAAGAAAGCATTATGAACCAAAGTTTGATTACTTTTGCACCTAAGAACAGGGTTGTCAGAGCTGAGAAAGGGTCTATAGACTTGTACCTCATGTTCTCAAAGATCCAAGGTACTCAATGCACATGACTGGATTCCTGTCACATCATACTTCAATCCTGAAGTCAGAATTGGGGAAAGAAAATCAGTTTAAATAAGTTAAGGGAGAAAGCAGTTGGAAAAGGTGAAGTGAGAACATAGCCCAAGATTTCTTGATTGTGGGTGCCAAGGGCTTTTCCTGAAGTTCAGTCTGTTTTATTTTAGTCAAGAGATAGTTATTATAGGGATCTTACCTAGGAATCTTTTAGTTTATCTTTTGTATTTTAAAATATGCCTAATTGTGTCCTATAAAATGTACTATTCACTAAGGCTGTTATACACAATTGTGATACACTTCTCCCCTTTCATCTGTTTAAGAAATGCAGTGAATGAGTTTATTAACTCCAGCATCCCACAACGATCTGCATTGTCATTATCTATGACATTTTGCCTTTTTTTTCCCTCAGATCTCTTTAGAAAGCATTCATGAGTGAATCAGTTTTATCTACTGTTGAATATAAAATTTGCTGAGACCATTTCAAATGCATTGTGATAGTGCAAATAGGCAACATTTACCTGATTCCCTTCATCCTCTAATTTTGTCATTTGTCTGAAAAGAGCTATTGATTGTGTTGCGTACCATTTGCTCTTTATAGAACCAACCATGCTGGTTAACTTGCTTAGGATTCTGTCATCCTCCAGATGTTGATAAACTTCATCTTGTTGGGCCTGCTTTATTATATTTCTGTTGGCATTAGACTTACCAGGCCATCATTTTCAAGTTCACTTTTCTTGCTTTTTGTAAGGTATACTTGCCCCTGTGCATTTGGAGATTTTCTATAACATACAATGGATGTGACAGCATCTGAGCTTTTGCTGTTTGAGACTGACACATTACATTAAAAGCAACTATTTACAGAACAGTCTCTTAAAATGCAAACATCGTGGGAAATTGACTTGTCTTTAATATTCTAATGACAATTTGCTTTTAATCATGTGGCTTTATATTGTAATAACATCATAAGTATATGAAGAGCCAGCAAGAAGGGGAAATATTGAAATTGGGTAGGGGGATGGAAGAGGGAACAAGGGACAAATGAAAGGGCACTTATATCAGCTTTTTGCCATTTGGAATAAATGACTCATTTTTTTTTCAAGGAAGAGCTCTTCATTAAGTATAATTCTTCCACCTCAGCCCCCACAATCTTCCATAAAACAGTAGAACAAAAGTTAAATACAAAAATTATAATCTATATTACATTGAGAGAGAGAATAATACATAATTCACAAATCAACTTTAGGATGATATGGGAAAAATACATGTAATTTTAAAATGCTCTCTGTTTTCAAAAAAAAAATGAGTATGGATCTTCTGCAATGATTTCAACTAATAATTACTCAGCACTTATTGCATGCCAGGGATTTTACATGCACGTTCTCATTTAATTCTCATAAACATACGGGGTAGATGCTGTTATCCACAGTTTATCTATAAGGCACAGAGAAGCTACTTGCCCTGTGAAGCAAAACTAGTAGGTGGGGAGGCAGGGATTCAGATCTAGGCTACCTGCTCTTCAGCCCTACCAAGGTTTCAGCTCATGTCCCACAGGATTAATCTTCTTTTGGCGTGTGTGTGTGTCTGTGTGTGTGTGTGTGTGTCTGTGTGTGTGTGTGTGTGTTGGGAGGTGGGGGGATGTCCTTCATTTTCTGTTAGAGCCTCAGTGGTATTCAGCCTCTGATCTTGTACTTAAATTTTCCTGATCTGTCTTGTTTCATTTGTTTATTGTTGTTTGTTAAATACAGCCTACCAGACCATAATATTTAAAATGAACTTACTGCATAATGAAAGTGATATTTGTGAAAACTTGAGAAGAGATTTCAAAGTCATCTTAGTGGAGCAGGTATTCTTAATGTAAGAAAATTAATACTGAAATGAAACTTTCCTGGTTTAAAATTAAGAAATGCAAATGCTTTATGGTATTTTTTGGCAGGGTAGGGAATGTTAAACATATTGTCTCATAAACAAATCCTTATTTAATATGTAGAGTTAGATTACCATGCTGGGTATGATAAAGTACAAAAGCCACATAACCTTCTATTCAGTCTTTGTTAGATATTTTGTATTTTTAGTCAGTCACTTATCCACCTGTTCTTACATTCTTTGATGAATGTTTATAAGACCCATTGAGTGAGTGCCAGTTAGCCATAAAATATCTACTTTTCTATCATAAGAACAGGATGACAGTACTCTTATCTCTAGGTACAGCTATAGTACATCTAGAATTGAGAGGAAAATCTAGATATTTTAGGGTCAATAAACACTGTTTGGCCATTGTAAATAATTTATAATATTTTATTATCAATTCAAAAGTTTATTTTTCTGGAACATGAATGTCATATCATGAGAAGTTTTGTGTTGCAACCAAAAGCATGACATTTAATGATCAATTATTGCTAAAGTGTATTATTATTATTGGCAAAATGATTAGAATAGCTTATCAATAAAATAATAAACTGTTTCTTTCTCCTTTAAAGACTCTGGTACTATTTTCATAATATATACTGTAAAAAGAAGTTAGGGTCACCATAGCACATCAATATATTGGAAGTTATTCTAGGTATGCTTGGAGTTGGAATTTAATACTTACTGTGAAATTAAATATCTGGTAAAAGTAGCATGCTTTCCTTAGGAAAAAAACATGTTCAATTTTAATTACTCAGATCTTGGACTATGAAGGAAGAGGCTATTATCAAGATGTAATAAGTTTATCATAATTTTCAACAACCTAATTTATTATCTTTTGTGTATATTGTAACTTGGCACTTTAAAGTTGGCTTAGAATACTTATAAAAAACTTTCTGACATTATATAATTATTTACCAATCTGATCCGTTAAAATTGTGCCTCAAACCTTAATTAGGAACATAAGTATGATTTCCTAACATGTGAGATTTTAGAGCATTAGTGTTATTTATTTTCATTTTTCTTCTCCACAGGAGTAGACAGAATCCATTGGTTTAATTACACTAGTGAAGATAGTAAATTATTTTTCATGGTTTTTATCATTCTTCAATATTTTGTTTACATGAATAAACTTATTAAGACATTTAATTTGTAAGTACAAAGACTCCCATAAGCCACTCTCTACAGCCTCCATCTTTTATTCCCTTTGTGAAAATGTAAAGTCCTCACAGCTGCTTTAGAGATATAAAAAGCTCCGATTTGTTTGAAAAAGCTTCAATGCGCATAGGCAATGTTTAAAGAGGCTTTGGCAAAATAAAAAGTAAAAAGCTTTTAAAGCAGCTGTAGGGATTCTGTCAACTGAGAAGCAAGTCCAAGATGGCAGGGTACATGGGAAATCCATCCAGCTTGGGTCATCATTGCTTCTTGAGGTTGGTCTGACAGCTGGGGTGGTCTTATTATTGCCTCAGGGCCCTTACTGACCAGGATTAAATTCAGCCCTAACCCAGGGTCCTCCAAAATGCTTAGCTGAATAACTCCAATGGACTAATTTAAGGGGAAAAAATCAAATAACAACCTGCTCAGTTACATATATTTGGCTAAGGCAATAAAAATTGATTTCTAAGATGTTGGAAGTTCTTCTTAATCATGAAAGAGAATTAAAAATTACCAAGTTATATTTTCATCTCATATTTAAAATATTTTTTTCCACTTTGAAGTATTATTTCAGTTCTCTCTAAAAATTTTATCTTATGCATATATACAGTTTCAATTAACAATGAGAAAACGGATAATAGTTTCCTTTGTCTGTGTTTCATAAATGTTGATTTATGTCCTATGTTAGACACCATGAAAGATGTAAAAACTCTATAGGCTAACTCCCTGCCTTCAAAGACAGTATGTTCTCTTTGAGGGAGAAAGGAAATATATACATGAATAATTAAATAGCAGCAGAAGGAAGTATAAAGATGTACTGATATTTTTTACACTAGAAAATGCATTTAACTACATACTAAATGATTTACATATATGTAGTGATCTTCTTAGAATGTTGTAAAAGCAAATGGAAACATTCAGATTTTGAAAAAAAAAATAATACTTAACATCTAATCCTGCTATTTACTAGTTGAATTACTTTGATTTCCTTGAGATAATTCCTTGAGATAACCCTACCTTGAAGGGTTCTTTCAACTATTGAGAAAGTAAAGGTCCCATGTCAGGCTTAAATTTGGTCCTGAGATTTTTTTTTTAAATGAGATAAAATTTTACCAAGTATGCTGATAATGGGGATTTAATATTCATCATGCAATTAACTAGAAAAAATATAGCCGTGCTATTCTTAGAAATAATATGTCCAATTCCAGTTACTTACACATGTGAGGAGGACTGCGTAGGTTTGGGGTCTTTTTCTAAGTCCTCTTTGTCAAGAACAATGCGTTAATCCACTTTCCTGTGATAAAATACCTGAGAAACTCAACTTAAGGGATGAAAGGTTTGTTTTGGCTCACAGTTTCAGTCCACGGTTACTTGGTCTCATCATGTTGGTCAGAAGGGATGCAGAATATCATAGTGGAGCAAAGCTACTCGTTTCATGGTAGTTTGAAAGCAAAGAGAGAGAAAGGAAAAGACCAGGATCCCAATACTCCTTCCATGAACTAACTTCCTCCATATTAGTTCCCACCTGTAAAGTTTCAATTACTTTCCAATACTGCCACGGGTTAGTGACCAAACTTTTAAATGCATGGCCTTTGAGGGAAAATTTAAGAGCAGAATACAACAGTTACTATTATGGTATTATGTAAAAATGTGGATGTGTAACTGATGTGATTCTGCAATCTTTGTAATGTTTTGAATAACCAATAAAAAAAAAAAAAAAAAAAAACTACACAAGCAACAACTGAGAAAAGAAAGTGGAAAGGGATCACCTAAATGTGATTATTGAAGGGGATTTTGGAAGTGAGGAAGGATGAGATACAAAATGTCCTTTGGAAGTTCAGAGCTACTCAAAATTGGTTGGTGGACCATTGTTGGCTCATGAACTGCTCATAGTGAAATTAACACAGAAACTGAGATTTCACTATTTAGAAGTTTCTATATCAATTTTATTAGAGTAATTTCATGTCTGTTGATTGAATAGTGACATTTTGAGGCTGTATCTTCTAATGTCTTCAAGGATTTTTTTCTTTTTCTTCTAAATTTCTTTGAAACTTATAGTTGTATCAGCTAGATCTTCACCTCAAATAACTAGAAAAGTCCTGTTCCATTAGATAATTTTGGTTCCATTAATTGCAAGTTAACATTTGGCATTTGAGGATTTTTTACTCAACTGAAGTTTCTCCTATTTTTTTTTAACTGTAATTTGCATAATATGTGCTTCTCAGGGTGATGTGGGCCACTGGGGCTTTGAGGACTTTGCAGAATGAGTCTGTTTGTGACTGCCTGAATGAAGGCCTTCTGGGAAGCAGGGAAAAATAAAGGTTTTCATTTTTTTGTTGTTTGTTTTGTTGTTGTTGTTTTTGCCAATGTCTGATGAGATGGGAAACTTGTAAACAAATCAGTGAAAGTTTATTAATAAAGAACCTCACAGCAGCAAGGGAATAAATAGCAGTTGTCCATCAAACAACTGTGAGGCAAATGCCAGGCCCTCTAGAATACTCACAAGATCGTGGACACATTGATTGAAGTTGGGTAATGCCACTACTCAGGTAAATACCAGCAGTCATCATTTCCATCCCTGGTGACTTACATGCCCCCGCCCTAAACTCTGGTAAATAACTTGAGGGAAGTGAGGACCCAGAGAAGACACTTAAGGCATTGTAGGTAAACCAGGTGGGAAGGGCAGGAAAGCCATCTACAAACACAAGCCCTGTTGGCTGCTTTCATTTCCTCCTAACTTCTGGCTGCTTTTCCTTTATTTATGTGAGTGTATGAGTGTCTGTGTAAAATGTCGCAGGCACGATTGACCCTGGATTTTTAGACTGTAGATGTCAGGAGCCAAGGATGAGGTATTTTGGGTATTGGCAGCTGAACGGAAAGTCAGCACTAACTGGCCATTGTCAGTGTTTAGATGGCAAGTAAATTGTCAATGGATGCCTAATTTTGCTTCATGTTTTTCAAAGAAAAAAAAATATTGCATAAAAGTCTATTGATTTTAAGCTTTTTTAAAAGAAAGAATGTTTGAAAATTTTAAAATTTTATTTACAAATACTTTTTTATTTGGGTTCCTTCCCTCCCCCTTCCCCAAGGGCTCCATCTTGCATCAGAAAAACACAAAATACAGCATTACTTTATTTTGGAAGCCCCAGAGAATTATTAGAGTGATTGCTTATTTTTTAAATTTTTAAAAAATGTTTTTGAGATCATTGTAGATTCACATGCAGTTGTAGGAAACAAGGGAGATGTGTTGTACGAACCCTTCACTCTGTGTCCCCCAAAGGTAACAAACACTTTCCATAAATGTAAGGTTGGCTGAGGCAACATCATAATGAAGAAACGAATATTGATATGCTCCATGGAATTAATTTTGATCTCACCAGTTTTATATGTGCCGGTTCATGTGTATTAATTCCATTCAATGTTATCACATTGGAGCTTTGGGTAATCACCACCAGAGTCCTGATACAGAACACTTGCAACACAGGTCCCTTTTGCTGTCTTTTCACAGCCAAAGCCACTTTACTCCCTCTCCTCACCCTTAACCTCCCACAAGCACTGATCTGTTTCCATTTATATTATTATTATTATTTTATTTCAATACTATGATCTAAATAGAATCAGACAGTATGAAAGATTCAGTGATTGGCTTTTTAATTCAGCATTAATCTCCTAAAATCAAATTTTATCAATAGTTCATTTCTTTTTTATTGCAGAATAGCATTGTGTGGTGTGGATATACCACAGTTTCTTTCCATCATTCACTCACTGAAGGACTGTTGGATTGTCTCCTTAGAGTCTTTCCCTTACAAATGCAAAATTCTCCATTATTATTTTCCTTAAAAAATGGAATATGTACTTACTGAGCACTCACATGTACCAGATCGTGTGCTAAACATTTTTCATACAGCAATTTGTTTACAAAACAACTTTATGCAGTGGCTTCTCTTATTATACGTGGGAACAATCCGTTTCAGCAAGTGAAATAGCCTGCTGAGGTCACAAAATGAGCAAACTGAAGAGGGAACTTAGGATACTTGATTGTGGAGCCCAACATTTGATTTCTTCTTTTTCCATACTAACCAGTTAAGTGCAGTTATAGTTTTATGTTTAATTGCTTTTAGTTTACCCAATGTACAATTTCATGTATTTGTACAAAATTTCTCAATACATAAGTAAATAATGGAAAGAGACATCAAAACATATCTGACACATAAATGGAGAAATATTTACTTCAAAATCACTGTTTATTATTGCAAATGTCAATCTAATATCATTATCCCATGAAGAACTTAGTCATGCAAAGGGAGTTGTCAGTATTCTTCCTTTAGTTTATTTCTTGGCCTCAAGGGCCGAAAATATTGTGGAGTGGGAGGAGGAGAATATGTGTGGAGGGGCAGAGGGTCAAGTGTAGAACCCGAGTCCAATTTATAGTGTCCTACAAACTGGCCCTAAATTGTCTCTTTTCTATTTTTGATAATTATGCCTATACTAAAAAGGATAGCCAGATTGTCCTGGGATAAATGGACTTCTCAAAAATCTGGACATTAGTCTCCCTCTGGACCCCAAATTACCTGCCTAGTGAATATTTTTGGTTGGAAGTACTAGCCATAATCTCAGTTCCTGGATAGAGCATCAATATATGAACAGCAAGTGAAACTTTCCCTTTGCCTGTGAGATGGCACTGATGGAGTCTGGGCAGCATGATCTCCAAAACCCTAAAGAAGCTGCCTATTTTTAGGGATGGTATTGTGGCCACTACTGGGAAGCTGAGGTTTGCCATTTTTCTGGAGAAATTGGATAAATTTCTTCGGGCATGTCTTAACCCATTCAGGCTGTCGTAAAGTACAGACCTCAGATTGGGTAATTTTCTAAACAATAGGAATTTATTGCTCACAGTTATAAAGATTGGGAAGTCCACGATCAAGGTGCCAGCAGATTTGGTGTCTGATGAGGGTTCATTTTTTTTTTTTTTTTTTTTGCTTCAAAATGCTTTTTATTTGTCCTCACATAGTGAAAGGAACAAAAAACTTCCTAAGGGTCTCTCTTATAAGGTTGTTAATCCCTTTCATATGGGAAGAACCCTTATGACCTAATCACCTTCACCCAGACCACTACCTCCTAATACTACTGGGAATTTAGGTCTAAGCATAAGAATTTGCAGGGCACCCAATCATCCGGAACATAGCAGGCCATTTCCAAAGCACAGAGGTCAAGGCCTGCACACTTAGTGGAAATTGAGGAGACAGTGGTGAGGGACAGAGAGTGAAGCAGTGAGGCACACTCAACAATCATATGAACAATATGATGGGAGAAATTTGTGCTACATCTTGAGATGTAGCATCTTGAGAGGGATGTGGAGTTGACTGGTTTCTTGACAAAAATCATGATGGATGTCACTAGTTATGACCTGGGGAATACAAGATCAGCAGGAGGACAGGAACTCGGTCAGTTCCTTTCCTTCTCTTATCCACCTCTTTTGATACTTGAGGCAATTATAATGGTCCCAATTAGGTCTTGGATTGATAATTCCAACAACAAATTTCCAATAAGATTTGTAAGAAGTCTGAGTGCTGTGTGATCTTGTATCAGGCACATGCATACACATACATACAATCATCCAGGAGGATGATTGTATGTATGTGTATGTATGGCTCTAGTTCTGAGTTTGCAAAGTCCTTCTGACAAGTCACTTTATCCTGCAGGGTCCTTGCATGCATAATATAAGAAAAATTTTGGGTAATTTTTCAATATTAAGATGTATTAACTTTGTGCAAAATACTAAGCATCCTGTTCTTTCAAACTATCACACTTCATTACTCATTATATTGTTATTTAAATTGAGTAATTAACATTTCAAAATTACTTTTTAAATGTCTATCTAAATATATATAAAAAAAATTTGAATGTATGTATTTTAAATTTATATATTTATTTAAATTATTACATATATATATATATATATATATATATATATATATATATATATAATTTAGAAAACATGTCAAGAACATTCTTTTGGCTCATTTGCCATTAGCAGCTTTAAATATTTGTGTTGGTTAAATCTACCCAGATAAATGTGTTTTGTTTTGTTATGACGCTTTTCCTCAGGTTTCAGCTGTGAAAGTGAGAGTGCAGACAGGAAAGGTAGAGGTGATGCCATCTGACTGAATGCTGATAAACAAGGTGAAATCCGTTTGTTTAACAGGATGCCCTACATAGTAAGTGGAGAAAAGAAGGGCACAGTGAGATTTGAATAGACAAGAAGCTCCATTGGTCCCTCTACTCAAAAATGCTGCCTCTCCAATGACTTGAAGATTACTTTAGAGTGGAGGTTCTTTCTGAAGAAAATTAAACACTTCATTTGTTGCATATTGCATCACTCCTAGCCACTCCTAGAGGCAATATATTAAGCAGCTGATTGGGGAACAAGGGGGAGGGGGATAGAGGCAATAAGAAAACCCACAGCGCTGTGCAACCAGCAGAGGTCAGGCCTTGGGTGCCTTCTGCTCAGGGCTTCCCTAGCACTTTTTTGGGGGACATTCAAAGAATTCCAGCTTACAGGAACCACACCAGGAAAAAAAAGTACCTCTCTTGTCATTCTGTCCTCACATTAGCTATAAATTGCCACTGATAAAAATAACTTCACAGGGAAATTACTCCTGAGGAAGAAATTCATTGTCTAACGAAAGCAAACAATTTCATCTGAATCTGTATAAAAGCAATAATCTTCAACAAAAACCTTCTTTCAACACTAAACTCATTTTACTAGATTTTCGGTGTCTAACCCTGGCAATATGTCTTTTATGCTTATTAAAAGAAACACTTTGACGTGCTTTTGTTTCCAGATGCTTTACATCTCTTTATTAATTTCAGTTAAAAAAAAGAAAAACTCTCACAAGCTGTCACTTTTTTTTTTTTTTCCAAATCTTAACAGGCTTTTTTTTTTTTTCTTTAAATGCTGGGTGGATATTCTGATAAGCTTCCCTGAGTAATTTGTACTAGTAAATTTAGACTTTGGTATTTACTTATGATTATTTCATTACTTGATCATTTCACCACTTGGAAGACCAAAGCAATTCACACACACCGAGATGAAGACAGTATACAGGGGAATATTTCTATCAATAAAAGAGTCAGTTGTTGTAATAAGGTTAGCATAAATTGGTGTAATATTGTAATTTTTATAGTAAACAAATTATCTGTTTATTAAATGTCTTATAAAAGAAGTAGGACAGCTATTATTTATTTCTATTACAGCTGAAGAAACAAGTTCAAGGAGTGTAAGGACAAATGACCAAGGCACATAATTACCAGAGATTCCAGAAGAATCTAGAACTTTTGCTCTTGGTTGAGTAATCTGTTCTTTTTTTTTTTTTAAACTCTTTATTTATAAATTTAGGGTTTTTTTTGGGGGGAGGGTACTGGGGATTGATCTCAGTCAGGGGCACTGGACCACTAAGTCACATCCCTAGCCCTATTTTGTATTTTATTTAGAGACAGGGTCTCACTGAGTTGCTTAGTATCTCGCTTTTGCTAAGGCTGGTTTTGATTCGTGATCCTCCTGCCTCAGCCTCTAGAGCTGCTGGGATTACAAGTATGCACCACTACACTCAGCATAAATTTAGTTTTTTTTTTTTTTAAATTTTTATTTATTTATTTATTTATTTATTTATTTATTTATTTATTTATTTAGAGAGAGAGAGAGAGAGAGAGATTTTTAATATTTATTTTTTTAGTTTTTGGCAGACACAACATCTTTGTATGTGGTGCTGAGGATCGAACCCGGGCAGCACGCATGTCAGGCGAGCGCGCCACCGCTTGAGCCACATCCCCAGCCCTAAATTTAGTTTTTAATATTCAAATAAATTAAAATAACGGTGAACCTCTGGGACATGTTAGAATTACTGATTTGTAACAGCTGGTTAAAATTAAAGCACCTGATGAGCTACAAAGAGGAATCCTCAAGATGGTAGCCAAGAATCCTATCAATCCCTTTACCATTTTAAGAATGCAAAAGGGTGAAGAAAATAAAGAGAGAGAAAGTGAATTGTATGGTCTCTCTGGAGAGAGGAGAAGTGATTGTGTGGCTCCCAACTTCCTAGGGAGCAGAAAGCTTCTGATATATCCCAGGGCTCTAGCCTGGAGGAATTGACTTCCAAATGCCCAGTTGGAGCATGGTAGATGGCTTCCCTCCCTCCTGACTCAAGGTCAAGAGCAGGGAAGTAGAGTGTCACTTTTGGTTACTACAGCGTCTATTGTGCAAAGAACAAACATGTGTTTCCCATGGATAACATGAGGATACAACAGGAGAGAAAGAACTGATCAAAATCCTGCCTGAGAAGCCCATTCCGGAGGGTAAGGGAACACCAAAAAAAGAGAGAGGACCCTAATGCCCAAATTAGTACAGTAATACAGTAATTTAAGAAGGCTGATCAGGGCAAACAGGTAGACAGAGAGTGAGGGTTTTTTTGTTTTTTGTTTTTTGGTACTGGAGATTGAACTCAGGGGCACTTAACCACTGAGCCACATCCTCAGGCCTTTTTTGTATTTTATTTAGAAACAGGGCTCACTGAGTTGCTATGAGCCTTGCTAAATTGCTGAGACTGGCTTTGAAATTGCAATCCTCCAGCCTTAGCCTCCTGAGCTGCTAGGATTACAGGTGTGCACCATTGCACCCAAGTGAGAAAGAAATCATCCTTTTCCAACCTCCAGGTTCCAGCCTCAGATGGGTTAGGAGAAAGGGTTTTTCTATTTTTAAATGAGGATTAGAATGTCCCATTGGAATGTTTGAAAGAAGATTGGAATATATTGAACTGGATAATTTTAATTACTGAGATTGTATGCAATTTTTAAAAACTGGACTTTATGTTTTTTTTTAAGATCAGCTTCTAGGTTATTGATTTAGGTGCATTTCTTTCCATTTTTATCTTTGGCTACCCTGCACACCATTTTATATTTTGCTTTTGATATTTTCCTATGATAGATTATCATAAATAATTCCATGCTATTATGTAATCTCCATAATCATCATTTTAATGGCAGCATTGAACTCCCTATACATGGGTCATCATTTGCTTTCCCATTTCTGTGCTGTTGGATATACAGGCAGTTTAGAAATTTTTCAAAATAGGATTTTGTATATTTTAAGGTAGGTTGTTTGTTTGTTTATAATATGGGTTTACTATCACTATGATTTTTATGGCAATTTTCAAATTTATCTTATGATTACAAATTATTCTGTTAGTAATTTCAACTCCTGCTGTTACCAAATATACATGAAAGAAAACCTATATTTTACCCAGCCAATTTGGGGGGGGGTGGGTATTTCTCTTTTTCAAGAAATGTGCTAATTTGACATGCTAAAATGTCTCATTGTAATTAATGGTGCTTGGTGATTTTCTCATTAATTTTTTTCATTAGAAAGTATTTCCTTCTTTGTTTATTGAAAGTATTCTTACTAAAGGGAAAGCAAGGAATAAGAGATGGGTAGGTGAGAAATAAAAGATGAAGTCCTGGCAGAGATACACATTAGAGTTTATTTGTCAGAGCTGACAAATAAAGGCCATCTTCTATAGTAGAGAGAGGCAAAACAGGCTTGAGTTCTGGGACTTATATAGGGGAGGCTCAGGAATCAGAGCTGGGCAGGTCCTAATGCAGGGGAAATTTAGGGTTGGGTGGGTATGAGGGAGTGGTGAGCCTTTCTCAAAAACGCCCTTGGGCGGGAAAGGGAAACTTTTTCCTTAAAATGGCGACTGTCACTTAAGATGGCCGCGTAGATGCTAAGCAAGGAACTTATATTTATATATTTTTCTTAGATGCCAGCATAATATAATTTTTACAGTGTTACCCCTATAGTTCATTTACTTTACTCATAATTCCTACTTGAAGGTTTTTTTTTGTTGCTATTCCAAATGGGATTTGTTCAATTTCCCATATAGAATTGGAATATTTATTTCCCAGAGTGTTTTCTACTCTTTAATTTTGCTGAACTCTTATAAATTGCTTTTCAATTGAATAGTTTTCTAGAGGTTCTACATCATATCATCTACAAGTAACACAAATATTTTTCTGTTCCTATTATGGTTTTACTTATTGTTGATTATCAAATTATGAAATCTATCAGAATTTTATAAATAGCATTAGTTTTAAAATAGGGAGGCTGTTGGCCTTTCTCCTGATTCAAAGAAAAAGACTATCACTCTCTGCACCCAGTACAATGCTAAATATCAGTTTGAAATAAACTCTCCGAAACCCTCTTTCTTTCTTTCTTTCTTTCTTTCTTTATTTATTTTTTAAAGGTTTTAAATTATAAATGGGCATAGTATTTTATCAAATGCCTTCTGTTATCCTGAATTAAAGGTATAATGCAATTTTTCTTATTTATCCTTTTTATGTGACATGTAGTGTTAATCAACTTTATAAATGTAATACACTTTTCATTGCTAAGATGAATATCCTTTGACATAATAAATTGCTGACTTCTATTCCTGTTGTGCAAAGCAATCATGGGCAATATCACTGGCAAAGCACAGTAGATTTGATACAGAGTTTATGGGAAGAAATTTACCAGCACACACTGATTCCTGAAATCTCATTGCCTTACAACTTAGGGAGTACATGGTGCACAGTAGCTCATGTGTCAGAATGAAGTCTGGCCCTGGTCTTACCCCTATGTTTATGCAGAAAATCAGGAAACATGAATGTGCTTATGAAAAATTAGAGGATCACTGGTCTGGAAGAATTCTTTTAAAAAGGGGATGGATCCCCAGGTTATAGTGGCTGGTATTGGTCTGTTATTACCTTGAGACAACTCATATCTCTTGAGACAGTTCTCTACTAGATCATCAAAAGGAAGATAAAATGAACCTTTAGTGTCGGGGAGATTTGTCTCTCTTCTGTTCTCTGTTTACTTCATTAACAATATCAGTATTCATATTCATCTAAAAGGCTGAACAATACTATTACAGTTTTTTAAAAATTTTTTTCCATATAGTCCTGAATCTTGTTTTGCTATATTTCATTTGAAATAATAGTTATTGTAATGTTCAGGAATCTTTTCATTTGAACCATATGATTAATTTTGAATGTATTTTTGTGGGTCTGACTTTCAATGAAGCAGTTTCTTTTTCTGTTGGTTGTTCTGTTGCACAGAAAATGCTTTGAATGTTATTATCTTTTGCAATAATTTGGTAAATGGAAATTATAATTTTAATTTTACCAGTGAGAGATTTAATAATTTTTGTAGATTTCTCAAATTTGTATGTGATGGTTTTACAAAAAAAAAAAAAGACAACTTTGAACTTCATTTTATGTAAAACTGAGCATAGTACTTTTGCTCTTTTTTCTCCCTACCTGATGTACTTTTCATTAATTTAATCAGAGGTTGCAAACCCTGTTATTTTAAATAGTGTTCTTTTTCAAAGCATATTTTGTCATTATAGCCTTGTTAGTTTCCATAGTTACACGAGTTATTTAGACTTATCAGCATCAATCTTTCTCCCAATAACATTGTGTGAATTCTGAATATTTTTCTTGATTTCTGTGTTTTCTACTAGTTCCTTTTACATCATGACTTCTCAGTTTTAAATTGGATTTATTTTCATTTTCTGGGAGGCAGAGTAACATCTTTTATATTTTTTTCTTATAAGTATTTGAATATTTTTTTCTAGAACTCTGAAGCTCTGAGTTTGCCCTTCTGTCCTCAAACATGGAAACTCACTTGAATGATGTTCATATTTTTGTGTCATCACCTTCTGCAGTCTACACTGCCAAAATAAAAGATATTTTTACATTGTTTTCTTTAAAGAAAAGAAAAAAAAATTGAACTCTCTGATGGTAGGTTAATTCTTGGAGGATTCCCTGTTTTTAAATTTAGAGAGTTTCATACCGTTTCTATCCTTTTGAAAGTCAAAACACAAAGTTAACAAGAGACACACTATTTATTATATTTGCCAATAGTAAAACATCTTATTTACAATTTATATCAGGTCTTTTTCCACTCTGGAAGGATCTTTTTCTGTAATTGGCTTTTTATCCATTAATTTGGAGATGGCCATCATTTGTAAATTGGCTGTATCTATTATCTTCTCTTATCTTTGGATATATTCACTCTGAATTATAGGGTTACATCTCAAGCTTATCCTTCTTCTCTCAAAAAGTTATTGTTCTGCCAGGGCAAGTCAACTGTTTGATGCTACCAATGCAGATTTTATTTTAATTTCTATATTTAAAAAAAGATTAAGTTTGATCTCTTGTTATTTTTGTCTAGAAATGTACTTTACATCTCACTGAGAACATAAGTTAAAAGTTAAACTTTTCCCCTCTTTTCTGAAGTAAATCTGTTTTGGAAAAAATGTCTATTTTCAACATTTTCAAATGATACAACATACAATACATGCAGAAAATTGCATAAAACATATATATGTTCATGACAAATTATTTAAATTTAACACCCACGTAGCTCTAACATAGATCAAGGAATTGAACATGGCCAACCCCAGATGCCTGTTGTGCAACCAACTACACAATTTGCAGGGTTAAGTACGAAATTGAAATGGGGTCACTTGTACAAAAATATTAAAATTTTTAAGATATAATTAACAGAGTCTTAAAACAGCGCATAGTCCTTGCACAACTGCACAAGTTGCATTCTTAACTTTCAAAGATTCCTTGAAGAGTAAATGGGATAATGTATGTGTAAGCGATAGGTTGAACAGATGTAATGTGTGGACTTTCATCAAAACGCAACTTTGGATTCTGTTTCCCACAGTTAGGGTAATTTTCTGTCCTTGGAAGAAAACTCTAGCAGGCTCAAGATTATGAAGATTCTTACTCCTGAAGAAACTTAAAGTCATAAACTTTGTTTCACTCAGATAATTGGAAATCCAAGTGCTGAATAATAACTGGAATTCATTTTTATAGTTGAGTCATTTCTCCCTTAGCTTAGGCTGGCTTTAAGGTGTAGACCTATTATAGAGAAGGTGGAGTTTTCCATCTGAAATCACTTGTTGTTCTTTAACTGTCTGGATTTAAGTGGGGAAGAGATTAAGAGGATGAGTTACCAGTGTTTGGTTTTATGACTTGGATCACTGGCCTTGACAGATCTTCCAAGTTGCCTTTCTTTACTTACGGTGTTTCAGTTCAGAGGTTCTCTGCTGGCTTTAACTCTGCAGTTCCCTAAAGAATGCATCTCAGCCCTGCGGTTTATTGTGATTTCTCTCTAGGACACATGATACCTATCACTACCTACTCTTGTAGGTAGTTTTGCTGTGGTCTCCTTGGACATTCAGGGAGCACTATTAGGACCCAAAGCAGTCTTTTCTCCCTCATGGCATTCACGGTCACTAGGAAAATGCTCATTCCTGCTCAGAAACACTCAGGGAGCACAGGCCCACTTTGGACTCTGCCGATCAGTAAGGTGAGCCAGCTCTTCTCTAGCCCTCTCCATTGCCTTGGCCATGGTCAGCAGTGGTGTAAATCAGTATTGGTCTTCTAGAGCTCCAAACTGTTGGAAGATCCCCCAAACTCGTCTATCTTTAAGACCAGTCTATCTTCTTCATACCATCTCTCTTTCCCAAACAGATTTGAGGTTAGAAAAGACTCCTTGGAGAGCAAGAGCTGCCTCCAGAGACACATAGTAAAATCCTCATAATGACACAAAACTTTGGTCTCAAAACCCAAATTGCATAAAGTATGACATCATGTTATTTTGAGTTTAAAGAAAAACAATACTTTTTGGTGAGGTTACAAAGACAGTGAAACATGCTGCATAAAATTGACCCTGCATTGTTTCAAATGACCAAGTCATTGGTTTGCTATCCAAACTTACATCACTTCCTGAGCTTTTTAATAATAGAAAGCTACCAGCTACCAATAATACACAAATTTCAGCTATGTTGGGGCTCCTTCCATTTACAGTACTCCTTCCCAGTGTCCTTGAGTCCTCTCTGTTTTTATGAGCTTGAGATCTCTACCGTGTCATGAAGTAGGTTTTCCACCATTGCCTTGCAGGTCCTGCTTAATTTGGGATGGGAGTTGTTTTACTTCCTTTTTACTGTCTGGTGACTCCCTACTGGAGCCTCTGTCCTTCTAATACCTTACAATTTTTAGCACATACAATAAATCTAAGTATTTGTTTTCCTCCCTGTGTTTAGAATATCCCCTGCCTTGTTTATTCATCCCTCCAATGAAGAGTAAACCACATGAATTCATTGGAAGAATTGCTAAAAAGCACTTCACCGGGAACTTGGTTATAAAAGATATTCCTTTAAGAAGGAAGAAGAGGAAAAGTTAAGATGTATCACCTCTAAGACAGTTTTGTGTGCACCGTAGATATTTTTAAAATGTCACTTCTTCTTTCTAGGGAAACTAAAAAGACTCATGGATATCCAGGGAGGCAAAGGTGGGGGAGCTTATGTTTATGCAACTGAATGAATCCCAATGTTCCTACAAAAGAGGCAGAAAAAAACTTCAAGGAAGACTTTATATGGATCCTCAAGGCAAAAATGCAAATTTGGTTGGAGGCAACTGGGCTTCCACCCTGAGAAGTGGGACACTAAGAGCCAGTTAACTTGAAAGTTAGTGGAAGCTGAGATGTGAAATGAAGAGAGTAGGTTCCAAAAGGGAGCAGGCTCTAAATCCTAACTGATGAATAAGGTATAAGGAGAGTGGTGTTAAACACTGGAAGAACACAACATATTTTTTTGTAATCTTTTTTTGGTCACTGAAGTATATAAAGGATTCTCTTCAAAATAATTTTATGAACATTTTAATAAATAGAAAATAATTTTCTAAGGCATCGTTTGCTTTCTTTTCACATCAGAAGTTGCTATTTAAAACATAAGGAAAATTTATTTTGCATTGCTTTCTTTAATATTAACATTCATTCATCAGTATAATGCAATGTTTACTCACAGAATAAATACTTCTGAGCCTCTATTCTACCAGGCACTTTGCAAGAACTAAAGGTGCAACAGTGAACAAAAACAGATAAAACATTCTTCTTATAGAGCTTGCATTCTCAAATCTGAAGGGGGATTTGATAAAAACAATACACATATAAAGCTGCTGTATTTCATTTAATCATAAGTGCTAAGAAGGAGAATAAATCATGGTAAAAGCAGAGTGAGGAGCAAAGAAGAATGAAAAGAAAAAGGAGGGTCAGTGGAGATAAGTTGGTCAAGGAAGTAATGTTTTCTGTAGTAAATTTCTCAGGTACCTAAAGGCAATGAAGAAACCGTGAGGATAGCTGACAGAGAGTGTCAGGCCATGTTCAAAATATTAATTATAATAATTTAATAAGTAGAAATAATTGTGACAGCAGAAGCAGCAGGTACAAGCTATTAGATGAGTACTATATAATTGAACATCATTCTAAACAATTTCTGTATGATATATGTCACTGTGAGTTTTTTATGTCCTTAATGGATTGATTGATTGATTGATTGATTGCATATAATACAGAGGAACTATTTAGTGATTACATTTATTTTGAATTATGTTTTAAAATATAGAGAGTCCTGTGTGCACTTTACCTGGTTTCTGTCAATGGTGAATTGCAAATGTTGAGCACAGTATAAGAAGCAGGATGTTGATGTTGATAGAATCCACTGAATCTTGTTCAACCTTGGTTAGTTTTACATGCACTCATTTAAATGTGTCGTTTAGGTCTATTTACTTTTATCACATGTGAAGATTTATGTGAGCACCACCAGAGTTAAGATATAGACATTTCCAGAACTCTAAGAATTCCTCATGATTCCTTGTGTGGCCATATTATCTCCCTTTCACCCTTGCTGCTTGTCCCTAACTCCTGGCAACCACAAATTTGTTCTCCATATCTATATTTTTGTCATTTCAATATTCTATCAATGAGAAATTATAGTCTGTAATCTTTTGCGATTGCTTTTTTCACTCAGCACAATTCACTTTTCATCCAAATTGTTGTATCTATCAACAGTTCCTTCTTTTCTCACGACTGAGTAGCATTCCATGGTATGGCTACACTATAATTTACTCAAACAGTCACCTATTGAGGAACATTCATGCTGTTTCTATGCTGTGGCATTTAGAAACAAAACAGCTAAGAGAATTTGTGTAAAGTTCTTATGTGAACCAAAGTTTTCTTTTCTCTTGCCTCGTGGTAGACTTGCTGGGTTATGTGTTAAGTCATGCTTCGTTTTGTAAAAAACTGCCAAACTATTTTCTATACTAGTCCCATTTTATATTCACAGAACCAATCTATGAGGAATTTAATATCACTGTACCCTTTTCAGATTTTGGTATTATTATCTTTGGTAATTTTAGCTATGCTAATGAGTGGTGTTCAATTTACTAAACATGTATTCAAAAGGCCAACTTATTTTTAAGTATGATAGTGCAGCTTATGTGACTTGTTCCATTGAGAGGCCTAGAAAATTTTAGCAATCCACTTAAAGTGTCCTTTTAATAATAGTTGTTCTTTTTACATATTTGGTTAACCACTTTCAACACTTCAAAAGTTTATGCGTTAGACACGATTAATTTCCTTTTAAAGTACTATGATTATTTGACTAACAAATGAAACCTTTGGAGTACTTAAAGTTATAAATCTAACAAATTACACTTGTAAATAAAGTGAAACTAAATTTCTCCTAAATGTTCTACTATATCACATTATAGATTGGACATGTGATTTTCAATTGAAAGCATTGAATTTACACAGTTAAACTAAATTTATGGTTTTCTGACAAATGGAAAAAGTAAATCAATAAAGATAGTCCTTTTAATAAATAGTGTTGGACAAAAAATGAACTTTGATCTCATCCTCACATATTTTATAAAACTTAACTCAAAATGTTTTCTCATGACCTAAATGTAAAAGATAAAATTACAAACTTTTAGAAGAGAATATGATAGAAAACTTCATGACTTTGTGTTAGGTGACAAAGTTTCCAAAGGCACAATTTACCAAAAAAAAAAATTCCACAAATTGAACTTAAATATTTGCAAATAATATGTTTGGTAAAGAATTAAAAACATATATACAAACCCTCAAAGCAAACAAACAATCCAATTTCAAATTTCATAAGTCTTAGACACTTCTCCAGAGAAGCCATATAGAGGATAAGGAAACAAATGAAAAAATGTTTAATATCATTAACTATTATGGAAATGCAAATTAAAACATTACAAAATATTACGCACATATACTAAAATGGCAAAAATTTTAAAAAATGCTAATCATGTCAAATGATGGTGAGGACTTGGAGAAACAATGTCTACAACATCATTGGTATACATTTAGTATGGGCCATCTTCTCTGGAATTTGGTGGGGTATGTTCTAAAAATACACTTAATCTATGACCCAGCAATACACAGTTCTATTTCTTCCTCTCAAACATTCATACTTTAAAGTTATGTTTTCTTTGGTTTTATTTTATATACAAATTCAAGTCAGATACTGAATAGAAATGAGAGCAGACATCCTATTTTGTGCCCCTTCTTAGAAGAAAAGTGTCCAATTTCTCACCTTTACCAGCAATAATAATGTCTATTTCACTCTACTATCCTTCCTATCCCCCAATCTCCTCCTCTCCCCTCCCATCACTTCTCTCTACCTAATCTAAGGTAATGCTATTCTCTTTTTTATCTTTTTTTCCCTCACATCTTCATACATGTGTTTTGTATAATGATGAGGGTCTCCTTCCACCATTCATGCAATTCCCCTTCTCCCTCCCTTTCTTTCTCACCCCTCTTCCCTATGTAGAGGTAATCTTTTTCCCCTGCTCTTCCTCCCTACCCCATTTTGAGTCACCCCCCTTATATCAGAGAAGACATTCAGCATTTGTTTTTTGGGGGATTGGCTAACTTCACTTAGCATAATCTGCTCTAATGCCATCCATTTCCCTGCAAATGCCATGATCTTATTGTTTTTTAGTGCTGAGTAATATTCCATTGTGTATATATGCCACATTTTTTTATCCATTCATCCATTGAAGGGCATCTGGGTTGGCTCCACAGTCTAGCTATTGTGAATTGTGCTGCTATAAACATTGATGTGGCTGTGTCCCTGTAGTGTGCTGTTTTTAGTTCCTTTGGATATAGTCCTCATTTTTCATTTTTTATATTGGCAATTGGTTTTTCTCTCTACTTTGGAGGTTAGCATAGCTAGTGGTTTATTTATTTATCCACTTTGTTGATCTTTTCAAATATTTGCTTTTGGTTTTTGAAGAAGACAGGAATTCTTTTCTCCCAGCAAAGTTTACCAAAGTTTTTTTCGCCCTGAGGAGTGTGCCCTTTTCAAATGGAGAAGGTTGTAGGCAGTTTCACAGTGCTACTGTGTCCCTTCCCCTGCCAGAATTTCAAGGGGGTGTTTCTCAGCTCTTTACCTTAAGTACCTGGTGGGTTCCTGGAGGTAGAGTCCAGGAAATATGGATGTCCTCCTATGGTTATGACCACTGAGTTCCACACTCCACCTCCAGGAAATTGTTAAAATTATTCCTTAATTGTTCCTGTTTATGGCTCCACTGGCTTCTGTTCAAAGTTTGGAGATCAGGGTTAATATATTCTTTGGGATTCACCTGTCTCTCTAGATTTCTGGCTGACAGCTTGTCCATTAACCTCAGTTCTCTTACTAGGTAACTGATTTTCAGTTTATCCAGTTAATCTTGTAAGAATGGCAGTGACAACTTTTTGACTCTTTAGTTGTTGGTGCTGAAACCAGCAGCCTCCACTGCCTGTTTTCAAACTTGTCCATATTCTATACCAAATCTATTCCTCTTGAAGATGTTTATTACTAGGAAAAAAAAAGATAACTGTTGTGGCTACATTAGGCTTCCTACCGTCTGAGAATTCCTTGGTAACCTGGCGTTTCAGATGTCCAGAGCCATCTTTGAACTGACAAGATTCCCTACTGAGCACTCTGTATTTTTTGGCTGGAAATTATGTCCTAGACGTCATAATTTCAAGAGTCTAATGGGCAACTAACACAGAACTCCAGTCTACTTCTGACTTGATGAAATCATGGAACCGCTCATTTTTCTACGTTGATTACTATTTTGAATCTTGAATTTTAAAATACCTCCTAGGACATTTAAATATCTTCACAAGTGTGTCTAAAGGTTTTAACTTGACAGAAATTTTATGACATGTAAATGTGTTTTCTGTCTTATGCTAAACACTTGACTTTGACTGAATCACACATTCTCAAAATCTCAACTGTTTACGGGTATTGAAAACACTCCTAACTAGATTTTGTATATTTCTTTTTTCCCCATTTAAAGTCACAATCTATGAGGTTATGCTATGAAATTTTATCAATCCTATGAAGAAATAATATCCCAATTTCCACATAGAAAACTGATGTTTTAAGATTTAACGTGTCACTTTTTTAAAAAAAATGTAAATTTAGTTAAGTGCTGGATCTGGAATTCAAATCCAAGTCTTCTGATTTTAGGAACTAAATGTATCATGATAGAGGTAGATGAGCAATAGTCAGAGACAGTCATAGTATAGTATGAGTGCACCATGTACTTCGGAATATTAAGACACAGTGCTATTAGGGTTGTAAAGAAACAGATTCATCATGTCTTACTGGGGAGATTCAGAAAGTATAAAATTCTCACTCCTAAGAAGATTTAAATAAAATTTTATATCTTTATGCATAAAAACTTTATCCCTGAAAGTTCTGACTATATCTGTAGTGATAGATGTTTAAATGCATATGAAATTTTACATCAAAAGTTTCCCATTAGTATTGTTTGCCAATGTTAGATATTTATCTAAAAATTTATATAAATATTTATATCTAAAAAATTATGTAAATATTTATATCTAATATTGCTTTTGGTTTTTGAAGAAGACAGGAATTCTTTTCTCCCAGCAAATATAGATATTATATATTAGATATATATATTAGATATTTATATCTAATATTATGAATATCTAATATTAGTTCATATTAGATATTTTCGTGTCTGAAACAGATTTTTTTTTGTACTGGTTGGAAAGGTAAGAGTATTTTAGAAAATGTGAATGCCTTTATAGTTATCTGAAAAGTGTAACATGCAATAGTAATGAGTATACCTAGCATTCAGATCTTGGCTTTAAATCACCAGCTCCTGCTCAAAAAAACCAGGAACCACTGGTGAAATGATTACTGAATGTATGGGGCATGGAAATTACATGATGAATACACTATCAGAAAGTAAGGAAGTACTTAAAAACTTTGAGGGACGTGTCACAACGTCATTGGAGCTGTCCTGAAGAGATTCTGACTGTGAAAATTTCACACACTTTGAACTTCAACTTCAAAATGGATTATGATGATAATGGATTATAGCATATTAAATGAAAAATAATAAAATAAACCATGAATTCATAGAAATATTTCTCCTAAAATAAAAAGGTTTTAGGAACAAAGAGACCTCTTCTTTATAGTATGATAGATAATGAATAAAAATTGATAGAAGTAGAAATGGATATTTTCATCTAAAATACACTGATTATTTCAGGATAAGATCATAAATAGATATCAAAAATATTGGGTAATGTGTTTTTTTTTTTAATTTTTATTGTTGGTTGTTCAAAACATTACATAGTTCTTGACATATCATATTTCACACTTTGATTCAAGTGGGTTATGAACTCCCATTTTACCCTGTATACAGATTGCAGAATCACATGGGTTACACATCCACTGATTTACAAATTGCCATACTAATGTCTGTTGTATTCTGCTGCCTTTCCTATCCTCTGCTATCCCCCCTCCCCTCCCCTCCCCTCCCCTCTTCTCTCTCTACCCCATCTACTGTAATTCATTTCTCCCCCTTGTTTTTTTTCCCCTTACCCCTCACTTCCTCTTGTATATAATTTTGTAAAACCCTGAGGGTCTCCTTCCATTTCCATGCAATTTTCCATCTCTCTCCCTTTTCCTCCCACCTCTCATCCCTGTTTAATGTTAATCTTCTTCTCATGCTCTTCTTCCCTACTATGTTCTTAGTTACTTTCCTTATATCAAAAAAGACATTTGGCATTGGTTTTTTAGGGACTGGTTAGCTTCACTTAGCATAATCTGCTCTAATGCCATCCATTTCCCTGCAAATTCTATGATTTTGTCATTTTTTAATGCAGAGTAATACTTCATTGTGTATAAATGCCACATTTTTTTTATCCATTCGTCTATTGAAAGGCATCTAGTTTGGTTCCATAGTCTTGCTATTGTGAATTGTGCTGCTATGAACATGGATGTAGCAGTGTCCCTGTAGTATGCTCTTTTTAGGTCTTTAGGGAATAGACCGAGAAGGGGAATAGCTGGGTCAAATGGTGGTTCCATTCCCAGCTTTCCAAGAAATCTCCATACTGCTTTCAAATTGGCCGCACCAATTTGCAGTCCCACCAGCAATGTACAAGTGAACCCTTTTCCCCACATCCTCACCAGCACTTGTTGTTGTTTGACTTCATAATGGCTGCCAATCTTACTGGAGTGAGATGGTATCTTAGGGTGGTTTTGATTTGCATTTCTCTGACTGCTAGAGATGGTGAGCATTTTTTCATGTACTTGTTGATTAATTGTATGTCCTCCTCTCAGAAATGTCTGTTCAGGTCCTTGGCCCATTTGTTGATTGGGTTATTTGTTATCTTATTGTCTAATTTTTTGAGTTCTTTGTATACTCTGGATATTAGGGCTCTGTCTGAAGTGTGAGTGGTAAAGATTTGTTCCCATGATGTAGGCTCCCTATTTACCGCTCTTATTGTTTCTTTTGCTGAGAAAAAACTTTTTAGTTTGAGTAAGTCCCATTTGTTGATTCTAGTTATTCTTAGTTATTCTAGTTACTCTTGTGCTATGGGTGTCCTATTGAGGAATTTGGAGCCTGACCCCACAGTATGTAGATTGTAGCCAACTTTTTCTTCAATCAGACGCCGTGTCTCTGATTTGATATCAAGCTCCTTGATCCATTTTGAGTTAACTTTTGTGCATGGCGAGAGAAAGGGATTCAGTTTCATTTTGTTGCATATGGATTTCCAGTTTTCCCAGCACCATTTGTTGAAGATGCTATCCTTCCTCCATTGCATGCTTTTAGTCCCTTTATAAAATATAAGATAGTTGTAGTTTTGTGGATTGGTTTCTGTGTCCTCTATTCTGTACCATTGGTCCACCCGACTGTTTTGGTACCAGTACCATGCTGGGTTTTTTTTATACTTATATATAAATATAAAATATTATATATAAAATATATATATATATATTTAAAGGGAGAGTGAGAGAGGGAGAGACAGAGAGAGAGCGAGAGAGAGAATTTTTTTAATATTTAATTTTTTAGTCATCAGCGGACACAACATCTCTGTTTGTATATGGTGCTGAGGATCGAACCTGGGCCGCACACATGCCAGGCGAGCGGGCTACCACTTGAGCCACATCCCCAGCCCCACCATGCTGTTTTTGTTACTATTGCTCTGTAGTATAGTTTAAAGTCTGGTATCGCTATACCACCTGATTCACACTTCCTGCTTAGATTTGTTTTTGCCATTCTGGTTCTTTTATTTTTCCATATGAATTTCAAGATTGCTTTATCTATTTCTACAAGAAATGCTGTTGGGATTTTGATTGGCATTGCATTAAACCTATAGAGAACTTTTGGTAATATCACCATTTTGATGATGTTAGTTCTGCCTATCCACGAACAGGGTATATTTTCCCATCTTCTAAGATCTTCTTCTATTTCTCTCTTTAGGGTTCTGTAGTTTTTATTGTATAAGTCTTTCACCTCTTTTGTTAGGTTGATTCCCAAGTATTTTATTTTTTTTTAGGATATTGTGAATGGAGTGGTTGTCCTCATTTCCATTTCAGAGGATTTATCTGCTGATATACAGGAATGACTTTGATTTATGCGTGTTGATTTTATATCCTGCCACTTTGCTGAATTCATTTATTAGATCTAATAGTTTCTTTGTAGACCCTTTTGGGTCTGCTAGGTATAGAATCATGTCATCTGCAAATAGTGATAATTTAAGTTCTTCTTTTCCTATTTTTATGCCTTTAATTTCTTTTGTCTGTCTAATTGCTGTGGCCAGTGTTTCGAGAACTATGTTGAACAGAAGTGGTGATAGAGGGCATCCCTGTCTTGTTCCAGATTTTAGAGGGAATGCCTTCAATTTTTCTCCGTTCAGAATGATGCTAGCCTGAGGCTTAGCATAGATAGCTTTTACAATGTCGAGGTATGTTCCTGTTATCTCTAGTTTTTCTAGAGTTTTGAACATAAAGGGATGCTGTACTTTGTTGAATGCTTTTTCTGCATCTATTGAGATGATCTGGTGAATAACATTTATTGATTTCCTTATATTGAACCAGCCTTCATCCCAGGGATGAATCCTACTTGATCATGGTGCACAATTTTTTTGATGTGCCTTTGTATCCGATTTGCCAGAATTTTATTGAGGATTTTTGCATCTAGGTTCATCAGAGATATTGGTCTCTAGTTTTCTTTCTTTGAGGTGTCTTTGTCTGGTTTCAGAATCAGGATGATGTTGGCCTCATAGAATGAATTTGGAAGAGCTCCCTCTTTTTCTATTTCCTGGAATAGCTTGAAAAGTATTGGTATTAGTTCTTCTTTAAAGGTTTGTAAAACTCTGCTTTTTACCCATCCGGTCCTGGGCTTTTCTTAGTTGGTAGTCTTTTTATGGCTTCTTCTATTTCCTCAATTGATATTGGTCTGTTTAGGTTGTCTGTATCCTCCTGACTCAATCTGGGTAGATCATATGACTTAAGAAATTTATCGATGTCTTCACTATCTTCTATTTTATTGGAGTATAAGGACTCAAAATAATTTCTAATTATCTTCTGTATTTCTGAAGTGTCTGTTGTGATATTGCATTTTTCATCCCATATGCTAGTAATTTGAGTTCTCTCTCTTCTTCTCTTCGTTAGTTAGCGTGGCTAAGGGTCTGTTGATCTTATTTATTTTTTCAAAGAACCAACTTTTAGTTTTGTCAATTTTTTTTCAATTGTTTCTTTTGTTTCGATATCATTAATTTCAGCTCTGATTTTAATTATTTCTTGCCTTCTACTTCTTTTGCTGTTGTTTTGCCCTTCTTTTTCCAGGATTTTGAGATGAAGTATGAGATCATTTATTTGTTGGTTTTTCCTTTTTTTAAGGAATGAACTCCAAGCAATGAATTTTCCTCTTAGAACTGCTTTCATTGTGTCCCATAGATTCCGATATGTTGTGTCTGTGTTTTCATTTATCTCTAAGAATTTTTTAATTTCCTCCTTGATGTCTTCTATAACCCATTGATCATTCAGTAACCTATTGTTCATTCTCCAAGTGATGCATAATTTTTCCTTCCTTCTTTTATCGTTGATTTCCAGTTTTTTTTCCATTATGATCAGATAAGATGCATGGTATTATCTCTACTCCTTTATATTGTCTAAGAGTTGCCCTGTGACATAATATATCATCTATTTTTGAGAAGGATCCATGTGCTGCTGAGAAAAAAGTGTAACTGCTTGATGTTGGGTGGTATATTCTATATATATAAGTCTAGGTTATTAATTGTATTATTGAGTTCTATAGTTTCTTTATTCAACTTTTGTTTGGAAAATCTGTCCAGTGGTGAGAGAGGTGTGTTGAAGTCTCCCATAACTATTGTATGGTGGTCTATTAGACTCTTGAACTTGAGAAGAGTTTGTTTGATGAACATAGCTGCACCATTTTTTGGAGCATATATATTTATGATTGTTATGTCTTGTTGGTGTATGGTTCCCTTGAGCAGTATGTAGTGTCCCTCTTTATCCCTTTTGATTAACTTTGCCTTGAAATCTATTTTATTTGATATGAGTATGGACACTCCTGCTTGTTTCCGAAGTCCATATGAGTGATATGATTTTTCCCAAACTTTCACCTTCAGTTTATGTATGTCTTTTCCTATCAAATGCGTCTCCTGTAGGCAGCATATTGTTGGATCTTTTTTTTTTTTTTTTGATCCATTCTACTAGCCTGTGTCTCTGAATTGGTGAGTTTAAACCATTAACATTTAGGGTTATTATTGAGATATGGATTGTACTTCCAGCCATATTTGTTTATTTATGTTACTTAACATGGTTTGTTTTTCCTCTTTGATTATTTTTTCCCTTTAGTGTACTACCTCCCACTGTTGGTTTTCATTGTTATTTTACATTTCCTCTTCCTGTAGTGTTTTGGTGAGGATGTTTTGAAGAGATGGTTTTCTAGCTACAAATTCTTTTAACTTTTGTTTATCGTGGAAGGTTTTAATTTCATCTTTCATCCTGAAGCTTAATTTCACTGGATACACAATTCTTGGTTGGAACCCATTTTCTTTCAGTGTTTGAAATATGTTGTTCCAGGATCCTCTAGCTTTCAGAGACTGTGTTGAAAGATCAGCTGTTATCCTGATTGGTTTACCCCTAAATGTAATCTGCTTCCTTTCTCTTGAAGCTTTTAAAATTCTTTCCTTAGTCTGTATGTTGGGCATCTTCATTATAATGTGTCTATGTGTGGATCTCTTATGATTTTGCACATTCAGCGTCCTGTAGGCTTCTAGGATTTGGGATTCTGTCTCATTCTTCAAGTCTGGGAAGTTTTCTGGTATTATTTCGTTGAACAGATTGCTCATTCCTTTGGTTTGGAACTCTATACCTTCCTGTATCCCAATGACTCTTAAGTTTGGTCTCTTTATATTATCCCATATTTCTTGGATGTTTTGCTCATGGTTTCTTAAGAGTCTCGCTGAGCTGTCTATGTTCTTTTCAAGTTGAAATACTTTGTCTTCATTGTCTGATGTTCTATTTTCTAAGTGTTCTACTCTGCTGGTAGTATTCTCATTTGAGTTTTTAAGTTGGTTTATTGCTTCCTGCATTTCTAGGATTTGTGTTTGTTTGTTTTTTATAATCTCCATCTCCCTGTATAGTTGATCTTTTGCTTCTTGGATTTATTTGTGTAATTCATTATCGAAGTGATCTTTCATTGTCTGATTTTGCTGTCTAATGTCTTGAGACTCCAGATCATCTGAAGCATGTAAATCCTGAATTCTTTATCTGACATTCCATCTGCTGCAGCTATTACCTCTTCTAAAGTTGAGTTGACCTGCATTGCTTGTGGTCCTTTCTTTCCTTGTCTTTTCATACTGCTCGTGTTTCTTTCTGCTTGGTGAAACTGTTGTGTTATTGAATTTTCCCCCTATATATTTATATTGCTCTTGTTTAGTTGAAAAGTCTCCCTTGCAGGGGCAGGTGGTGGCTGTGCTCCTCCTCCAATTGGGGTGATCTGTCTATCATGCCAGCGGGCCGCTGGGCCCCTTTTCCAGGTTGCGTGGTCTGCCTACCTTGCGGGCAATGGCTGGGCCCCTCCTCAAATAGGGGTGATCTGTCTACCATGCTAGTGGGCCGCTGGGCCTGTTCTCCTGGTAGGTCGCAGATCTGCCTACATTGCAGGCGCGGGCGGCAGCTCTGCCCTTCCTCCAATTGGGGTGATGTGTCTACCACGCTGGCATGGGCCGCTGGCAGATAATGTGTTTGTTGAAAAACCAGATATTCACACCATGTTCATGTATCAAGCATTATGAAATAAAAAAGAAAATAGCTATATACATAATGTAACCTGACAGACACTACATTGACGTTAATGGTAATGGGGAAAAACTAGCATCATTTTCCTAATGTCAAGCAAGGCAAAGAATCACCTACTGTAGCATTCTGGCCCAAAGTCTGAAAAGTGAAATTAATCATGAGATAGCAATAAACAAAATAATCTTATAAGGTATTCTACAAATCAGCCTGGAATCTTCAAAAAGGTGGATGTTATGAATTTCAGAGGGAGAGAAAGAAAGAGGAAGAAGGAAAGGGAGAGATAGAACAAAGGATCACTTTCTTAGATGGTAGAATAGACATGATTATTGCTTCAGAAATAGCAAAAATGTCATGGGTGAGGTCATTGGGCACATCTGAACATTTTCTCAGTGTTGTAAAGTGCTACTCAAAGTTTGGTCCTTAAGTCAGTGCCAATTGCCTTCTTTTTGATTTCTTTTTCTTTTTTTGTACTTGCCTGAAAGACAATAAGTACAGAAATTGAAAGTAAATAATTAAAAACTTCTGGAGCAATTTGATATTGTTGTATTGTCCAGGTGCTTGCTCATTTTTTTTTTTTTTAGTAATTTAGTTTTATTTCCAATTGATTGCAAATGAGGAATACTAATCCATCTTCACAGATAATTTGAGAAATGGTGTATTAACTAATATTATAACATCAATATTTTATTTCTTGAATGTGATAATGTAATATGAGTATGCAGGAAAATGGTCTTGTTTCCTGGTTTCTTAGGAAATACAGGCTGGAATATTTAATAGTTAGAGATGAATATTATAATATGTGCAAGATATTTTGAAGTGGCTCAACAACAACAACAAAAAAGGTATGTTGTTTATGTTAGTATAGCCACACAGCACATGTGGCAAAATGTTAATAATTGGTGCATAGAGATAAAGGATAAAGAGCATTGGCATTCATTGTATTGTGGTTACCGTTTTATGAAATCTAGATAATTTTCACAATAAAAGGATGGGAGAAAAGATGTATTAAGACAAAGGAACTTTTCTCTAGATCCTTAGGTTATTACAGCCCTCAAAATGTAACTCACTTTAAGTGATATATTTCTTGTTTTTATAAAACCATGGTCTTGTTTCCAGGTTGTGTATTTTTAAATGAATAATAAGGTTTATAGCATCAATGATAAACTAAATATTGTAACACAAGGCATACTGTATAAGTAATCTCAGAATGTATTCAGGGGCTACAAGAACAAACACAAAGTATGATCCAGACTTGATGCTATTTGGAGAAAAAGAAAATAAAAAACTTCGAAGTCATTTCTGTAGCTGCTTTGTTTTTGATGTAAGTTGCTGTTGGATCCAGTTATTTTCTTTCATTATGATCACTTTTTAAAAGTCATAGTCCTCCCCATTAATCTTTATATAGTACTTTCATACTATAATTTGCTTCATAGCTGGTTTTCCCCACCCTTCTTGTAAGGTAAATTAGAATAATTTTTACTAGTATGGAATAGAGAGGTTGAGTGACTTGTTCTGTCATGCTGAGAGCTAATTATATAGCCAGAATTTAAAGGTATGGGCTTTAAATACCTTTCAAATACTAATGGAAAATATCACCTTTTCAATCAAACCCTGATCTTTCCAAAACAAAATATTCATGATAGTCTTGATTTTATTTCCTTTTCTTATTCTCATGGTTTAAAAATCAAATTCAATGCATATTTTAAAATTATTATTTAGGACATTCTATTCTATGTCATCCATGTTGAGTAGCAAGTTGCATAAGACAAGGACCTTGCCCTTCAGTTAATTTTGGAGTGATAAATGAGATGAATGTATGAAAAGAGTTACATGGTCTGAGCAAAAGTTTGACTGGAGTCCTGGGCTGAGGTGAGTCAAATACCTTCAGAGTTTACAGTTATATTTGTCAGTTTTATTTTTAAGACTTACAAATAGTTATTGAAGAAATACAAATACCTTACTGAAGGACTGACTATAAGGACTCTCAATTGATTTGTGTTTGATTCAACTTTCTTTTTCCCCCCCATATTTTTAAAATTGGTGCATTATAGTTTTACATACTGATGGGATTTGTTGTTACACATTCATACATGGCACACAATTCACAATATAACAATATAATTAGAGTTTTGGAAGCTCACCTGAAGGGAGTAAAAACCTAAAATATTAAATAAAACAGCCATAATTGCAATGATACATATCATAGAATATTGTGCTACTTAGCTTTCAGTTGCTGTGATACAATACCTGACAACATCAACTTAGAGAAGGAAAGATTTATTTTGACTCACCGTGTCAGAGGTCAGTCCACCATCAACAGGTCATGTTGCTTTGGGCTTGTGGAATCTCAGTTTATCATGGGTAGTAGGAGTGTGTGGTGGAGGAAGAATTTTCACTTCAGGTCAGTCAGAAGGCAGAGTGAGAGAAAGGTGTGGAAGTCCCTATATTCCTTCAAGGGCACATCCCTAATGACCAAAGTGAAAAGACACTACAACCCTCCTTCTAAAGATTCTACCACCTCTCACCAGTGCCATAGGCTGGTGACCAAACCTTTAACACAAAGCCTTTAGAGTACATTGCAAGTGTGATCATATCTTCATGTTTGTTAAAAAAATGTTTTCTCGGTCTCTTCATGATTGTGTTGCTATCTGAGAGGAACAATTCCCTCTCCTGATTGGCCTGTCTTGTTGCTCTTGTGATTTATTCAATTTGTATTGAATCTTGGTGCAAGGGTGACATTTTCTCTGGGTTTCTGGCCTTTCACTATCAGTGACAAAAATTCACGCACTGCATGCTCAACTAAGTAAATGCTATTTCTGGCATGTATTAGGTTAATGTGATTTGCATTCTCTTTAAGAAATTAAATATGCCAAAAATAGCAAGGTAGGTATCTATTTATCTATCTATCTTTGTTTAAGAGTGTATGGTGTAGATTCTGGCACACTATAAATTTTCAAAAATACTTCTTGAATAACAGTAGTCTTGTCTAATAGGTGTGCCTGTCATTTGAGTTTGAAGGAAAAGTTACATGATAGCAAGAAAGCATGTTCTATTTGCAAAATAAAAATACTTTGCAAGAATTTACTGCATACTACTATTTGTAAAGTTATAACTTGTTACTTTTTTACTGCAAGTATTTAAAAAAATTAAAAATGCTGTATTTATGAAGATTAATACAGCTGTTTTTAGGAAGATAATTTATGATGTCCACCTGTTCATTTAGTCCTCTATTTTGTTTTGTTTTGGGGGCCATTTCCCCTGTTACTTTGTGGGGCTAAGCTGTCTTTTGCTACCTTTATTCAAACATGTTTAGGAGCATGTAGGGTTAAGGGCATTAGTGAAGAAAACATTTTTTTCTTTTTAAAAATTGAGACTGTGTTTCAGAAGCTAAACTCTTGTGTATCTGTGTTTTTATTTTTATTTTTTTTCACAATTTTGCTTTTGGTCTGATGAATAGAATTTCAATATTTCCACTGCTTTTTGAATGACTGAAAAAATATTATAGAAGTTTGTGGAAGAAAAATTTGAAGCAATGTTAATTATCAGAACATTCATGATTATACTCAGGGATTTGCTAATTTATGGAAAGGACAGTTAACCAAGTATGAACAAATATGCAGAATTGTACATCTGCTAAACTTTTTTAATATTGTAGTTTTTTTCTCTTGCAATAGTAATTGATTACATCTATATTTTCCTTAAGAATCACTTTGTGTACAACAGCTGTTCATCCCGATACAAGGCTATGTCAAAATGGTTGCTGACTTAAAAGGTCTTGCAATACACTTTATTATATACCTAATGAGAACTGACATGTTACTTGTGAGAAATCAAACTCTGCATCTAAACATCTTCTAGATTTGTGCTTGGATAGACCTGCTGAACTAATGAGACCTCACCATGAACCACAAGTACAGCATTTTCCCAAATGCAGCACTACCAGGTAACTTCACATATGCTTTACACTTGGAAGTCATAAATTCTAACAGCAGTGAAAATAAGTACATAAAGATAATGTAATAGTAGGGATAACCAAACATTATTCAAGAAGTCTTCATTATTACTTTTTAATGTTGTCTGTCCAGTGCTCTGGCTCTAATTCTTGGATAAATTTAGAGTTGGTGAAAACTGTAAGCACCCCATTGTATCCCAGGTATCTTGCAATAGCCAGATGTTTAATAATGGAAGGTGTGGTTTGTTTTCTGTGTATTCAGGTTTTAAACAAAGCTACAGGCATTTAGCCAACCATGATTAGTCTGGTCTGACAGGTTGACTAAATGATTTCCCAGAAGGTTGGTTTGGTTGAACTAAATCTAAAAGCGATTTTCCTTAACATGGTTAAATAATGTCAATAAAATGATCCTAAAAGCCAGCTTATCTTAGTATGAGCTAGAGAAGGTCAAGATGAAGTGTGAGAGAAACCCTCCCACATAGCCACTATTCACTTTCAGTGAGGATTCTCTGATGGTGCTGGATTCATGAATTGCAATTGCCAAAATGTTGTAGGACAGCCAAGAATTCCTATATCAGGCCATAGAAAAGATGAAAAATTGACATCATCTTCCCAGTGCCTTGAAAAAGAATAAAAGAATTTTTTCAGGAGAGATGTGGATGGAGGATTGCTTTTTCCTTAAATGTGTGATGCATGCAGAAAGAACAGTAGGTATACCAGTGATCTCAGGCTTTAAAATTAGACCGAGTAAAAAAAATTAATAATGAATCTTTTGGCTAATTTAACTTTGATATTAAGTGATATGTTTCTGTTTCACTGGTGTCAATGAATAATTTGCATAAAAACCCTGCACTCATTGAATGTGTCATCACACCTTGCCCAGAAGAGTAAAATGCTTCATCGTTTCTAAGTGAACAATAATGTAGATTAGGGAATAGGCAATTGATTTGTTGAAAATATAAAATCTATTCAATTCATTACAAATGCAGGGGAAGAAACACAAGGTCCATTGAGCCATCTACAGTAGGTAGTCCTTTGTTTCAATAATTATTAAAGAATAATGGAAATGTAATGAAACTAATCTTTATATCTTTTATGTGAATTTTACAGAATTAGTCATGCGTAATTGCTTCCCTACCCTGAGAGGTGAAGGAGATTCGACTTCACCCCTGAGCAGAAAAAATCACAGGAAGCATGTCCTAAGTAAAGCCACGATTCTGAGTGAAGGGAGAAGAACTGGAATTCGCCAGTATTCTCACTAACATCCTACAATGTCTTCTTCATTCAAGTGACAGTCTTTACTTCAACGATTGGACATTGACTTTTACCAAGAATGTAACTTTTGGGCTGGGATTGTGGCTCAGCAGTGGAGCGCTCATCTAGCCCGGGCTGGACCCGGGTTCGATTCTCAGCACCACATAAAAATAAAGGCATTGTGTTGTGTCCATCTACACCTAAAAAATAAATATTTTTTTTAAAAAAGAATGTAACTTTTTTGGTGGCAATATTATAGCATGATGGTTTCATGCATGTTTGTTTCTTATTTGCATTGTTTAATTTTTTTAGTGGTATATTTAAGAGATTTTTGCATGTTTTAAGTTTTTGTTCTACAATAGAATAAGAAGAATTTGCTAAAATTCTGGTTGCCTTATGTGGTCATTGTTTTATATCTTAGGGCTTTGTAGATATTCAAAGTGAAATGTTTATAAGGGTTAGACAACAAGTATCATGAATCTACTCTAAAATACTGTTGGGGAAAAATTAATATAAACCCCATTTTTCAATTAGAATTTTGGTTTAAGTACCTTATTTTAATCCTTTCCCACTACCCACCTGGAATTTCTCCTCCTTTATTACTCATCAGCCCAGACTGCTTGCTGTTTTATATCTTTGTGCTTTTCACTCATTGTTTTTTTTTACTTTTTCAGGAATATTCTTCATTTTAGGAAATCTCAAAGAGGAGATTCATCCTACAAAGATTCTATGCTTCTATGCACTATAAACTTTGTCAGGCCTTTAAATTGTACTGAAACCCAGAGAGAACTCTCCTGTGATTTCTCTATCAAAAATAAAACAATCCTGGGCACTTTGTATTCTTCCCAAATAAAACATGCTCAAGCAGGGTACGGTGGCTCACACCTATAATTTCAGCTTCTCAGGAGGCTGAGGCAGGAGATTGTGAGTTTAAAGTTAGCCTCAGCAACATTGAGCACTAAGCAAATCAGTGAGACCCTATCTGTAAATAAAATACAAAATAGGGCTTGGGATATGGTTCAGTTGAATGCCTCTGAGTCCAATCCCTGGTATAACCTCTCACCCCTCAAAAAGAACCCCACACTCAACAAGGCATTAGTGTGAAGTGTGGATTTTTTTTTTTTTAATTTTGAGACAAGATTTGACTAAGTTGCTTAAGATCTTGGTAAGTTGCTAAGGACTGCCTTGAACTTGAAATCCTTCTTTCTTAGCCTCCAAAGTTCCTGGAATTGCAAGGCATAAACCACCATGCCTGACTGAAGTGTGAATTTATTTGAATAATTCATGGGAGAAACTGAGGAAGAATTCCATACCACACATTCTGCAGACATTTCACCTGAAAGTACTCACTATGCATCTCTTTTCCTCTTACAGTTACTGTGTCTACCTCACCTCCAATCTTTCCCTAGTCACCCACAGCATCTTTATTTCCTCCAACATTCCTGTGTACATAGTTAGATCCCAGGACTGCAAATTCTAGTTGTCAATTCAATCTTTAAGCAGATTTATCAAAACACTTTCTGAACAAATTATGGGCTCTCCTTAAAGTGATATCTCTCTCCAGCTGCTAAGAAAAACAAGGAATTCCTGCATATTTTTACCATGGTATAGTGATAGTGTGCATTATAAAGGCAGAAAAAGGTGGCGTTCATCTCCATAACACATTTTCTTATTAATGTGTCCCCATCTCAGTAAAGGCCACTCAGTCATCCAAGCAAGATATCTTTGATTTTTTTTCTTTCTTTTACCACTTCCCTGGTTCACATTTCAGTTTGTAAGAAGGTCACAATTATTTTACCTTCAAAATGCTCTCTCCATTTCTATTGCTACTTTCCTATTATGATTATAATAGGTTTCTATTGGTTTCTCTGCCTCTCCTATTGTCACTTCTCTGTTCTTCACACTGCATTGTTACTTGCTATCTTTTGCAAACTCCATACATCACCTGGATTAGAAAAGCTGAGGATATCCCACTGTGATCAGAAAAAGTGTCTTCTGAAGCACTTTGCATAGTATTTCAGAACCACAGAAATTCTATGCCTGCATACCTGTTTGCCTTGCTTGTGTCTTTCCTTCCATACACTGCACATGCTAGACACAAAGCACCATTCATTCCAAGTTCCCTGGACCTGACATGCATGCAAATACCTTTTGGACTTGACTTATTCTGTGCTTTATGCTTAGGCTATCTTTATCCCCAAAGTCTTTACCTCACTGGTTCTGCATCATCCTTCAAAATCTAGCACAAATGCCAACTCTCTTTTGAAACCTGCCTGCTCTTGTCCCTTACATGTAAAATTAATTGGATCTCCCTCTCCACACATTTGGGTGGTACATTTCTTTATTAGAATACTTATCTCACTAAATTATGCCTTTAATTATTTGCCTAAGTTTTTTCCTACCAGATAAGAGAGCAGGAATTGGTATTTATTTATCTTAAAATTGCTATTGCTACCTTCCTACCTAGCACATATTAATTGATATGTACATTCTTCCAGTTATTCATTAACAATATGTTTTGGACTCTAAAGGTTTTGGAGCTACAGTTTAAAAATCACAAATATGAAAATTGCCCTGTAATAAAGGTGAGAATATTTTGAGGGTCTATAACAGGGGACTTAGCAAAGCTTCTGTGCTGTTGAGTTGAGAAAGGCAAAATTAGTCTATTTGAGTCAAAAAGTAGAAGTAGAATAAGAGTTAAATAAAACAATGAAGTATGTGGGTGAAGAGCATTTTAATTAAGGGGAATAATAACATGTACTCTGGAAGGATGGGGCTTCCTTATTTAATATATGGGAGAATGTTAACACGCATGGATTATAGACATTGAGGAAATATGGTAAGATAAACAATGGAGAGAGAGAGAGAAGTAAGGGCTATGACTGCCAATGGGTTTTTTAAATTCATAAAAGTGGTTCAAAACATGAATGGAAATCCCATTCAGGGTTTTTACCAGGGGATGACATAATCAAACTTACATTTCAAAAATATCATCCTGGCTTTAAAAATGGAGAACAGAATGGGTAGAAGC
Organism: Callospermophilus lateralis; assembly: GCF_048772815.1. Lineage (NCBI taxonomy): Eukaryota > Metazoa > Chordata > Mammalia > Rodentia > Sciuridae > Callospermophilus > Callospermophilus lateralis. The sequence goes on from NC_135316.1 coordinate 60,120,165, forward strand.
AAGAGTGAGGGCAGGGAAACCAGGCAAGATATAGGAGAGGTAGAAAGAAGTGGATATTTTTCAAAGGCACAAATAATCCAGATTTGTTTGGTTTAGTTAAAGGAATAACGAGAGGATATTATGGATGATGCTTAATAATGTGGTATATGCAAATTAATGAGGTGAGTTCCCATATAATGAGATAGAAAGCAAAAAATTAAGTCAAGTTATGGGTGGTAGCGATATGATAGGTAGGGGCAGATTTTGAATTTACTGGAGTTTTGAAGCATCTTTTATATATCCTAGAATAGGCTATTTTATTTATTTATTTATTTATTCATTGTTTCCTCTTTTATTTTTCTTTCTTAAAGAAAGTAAAAGAGGGCAAATGGAAATACATTTTAAATTGTATTTTGGAGTCCAGACATTATAAATTACTAATTACATCTAAAAACAATCCTAACTGCTTAGAATCTGAAAATAGCATTAGAAATCCTGTAAACTTATGGCTAAATTTACTTTGAAATGGTGGAAAAACAATTCTAAATGTTGCTGTGCATCCACTTGCATAAACTTTTTTTTTAATTTTTATTGTTGGTTGTTCAAAACATTACATAGTTCTTGATATATCATATTTCACACTTTGATTCAAGTGGGATATGAACTCCCCATTTTTATCCCATATACAGATTGCAGAATCACATTGGTTACACATCCTTTGATTTACATATTGCCATACTAGTGTCTGTTGTATTCTTTTGCCTTTCCTATCCTCTACTATCTCCCCTCCCCTCCTCCCCCTCCTCTTCTCTCTCTACCCCCTCTACTGTAATTCATTTATCCCCCTTATATTTTTTTTCCCTTTCCCCTCACTTCCTCTTGTATGTAATTTTGTATACCTCTGAGGGTCTTCTTCCATTTCCATGCAATTTCCCTTCTCTTTCCCTTTCCTTTCCACCTCTCATCCCTGTTTAATGTTAATCTTCTTCTCATGCTCTTTGTCCCTACTCTGTTCTTAGTTACTCTCCTTATATCAAAGAAGACATTTGGCATTTGTTTTTAAGGGATTGGCTAGCTTCACTTAGCATAATCTGCTCTAATGCCATCCATTTCCCTGCAAATTCTATGATTTTGTCATTTTTTAATGCAGAGTGATACTCCATTGTGTATAAATGCCACATTTTTTTTTATCCATTCGTCTATTGAAGGGCATCTAGGTTGGTTCCACAGTCTTGCTATTGTGAATTGTGCTGCTATGAACATCGATGTAGCAGTGTCCCTGTAGTATGCTCTTTTTAGGTCTTTAGGGAATAGACCGAGAAGGGGAATAGCTGGGTCAAATGGTGGTTCCATTCCCAGCTTTCCAAGAAATCTCCATACTGCTTTCAAATTGGCCGCACCAATTTGCAGTCCCACCAGCAATGTACAAGTGAACCCTTTTCCCCACATCCTCACCAGCACTTGTTGTTGTTTGACTTCATAATGGCTGCCAATCTTACTGGAGTGAGATGGTATCTTAGGGTGGTTTTGATTTGCATTTCTCTGACTGCTAGAGATGGTGAGCATTTTTTCATATACTTGTTGATTGATTGTATGTCCTCCTCTCAGAAATGTCTGTTCAGGTCCTTGGCCCATTTGTTGATTGGGTTATTTGTTATCTTATTGTCTAATTTTTTGAGTTCTTTGTATACTCTGGATATTAGGGCTCTGTCTGAAGTGTGAGTGGTAAAGATTTGTTCCCATGATGTAGGCTCCCTATTTACCGCTCTTATTGTTTCTTTTGCTGAGAAAAAACTTTTTAGTTTGAGTAAGTCCCATTTGTTGATTCTAGTTATTAACTCTTGTGCTATGGGTGTCCTATTGAGGAATTTGGAGCCCGACACCACAGTATGTAGATCGTAGCCAACTTTTTCTTCTATCAGATGCCGTGTCTCTGATTTGATATCAAGCTCCTTGATCCATTTTGAGTTAACTTTTGTGCATGGCGAGAGAAAGGGATTCAGTTTCATTTTGTTGCATATGGATATCCAAGTGTAACTGCTTGATGTTGGGTGGTATATTCTATATATGTCAATTAAGTCTAGGTTATTAATTGTGTTATTGAGTTCTATAGTTTCCTTATTCAACTTTTGTTTGGAAGATCTGTCCAGTGGTGAGAGAGGTGTGTTGAAATCTCCCATGATTATTGTATGGTGGTCTATTAGACTCTTGAACTTGAGAAGAGTTTGTTTGATGAACATAGCTGCACCATTGTTTGGGGCATATATATTTATGATTGTTATGTCTTGTTGGTGTATGGTTCCCTTGAGCAGTATGTAGTGTCCCTCTTTATCCCTTTTGATTAACTTTGGCTTGAAATCTATTTTATTTGATATGAGTATGGACACTCCTGCTTGTTTCCAAAGTCCATATGAGTGATATGATTTTTACCAACCTTTCACCTTCAGTCTATGTATGTCTTTTCCTATCAAATGCGTCTCCTGAAGGCAGCATGTTGTTGGGTCTTGTTTTGTGATCCATTCTACTAGCCTGTGTCTCTTAATTGGTGAGTTTAAGCCATTAACATTTAGGGTTATTATTGAGATATGGGTTGTTCTTCCAGCCATATTTGTTTATTTATGTTACTAAACATGGTTCGTTTTCCTCTTTGATTATTTCCCCCCCCTTTACTGTACTACCTCCCACTGTTGGTTTTCATTGATATTTTCCATTTCCTCTTCCTGTAATGTTTTGCCAAGGATTTTTTGGAGAGATGGTTTTCTAGCTGCAAATTCTTTTAACTTTTGTTTATTGTGGAAGGTTTTAATTTCATTTTCCATCCTAAAGCTTAATATCGCTGGATACACAATTCTTGGTTGGAACCCATTTTCTTTCAGTGTTTGAAATATGTTATTCCAGGATCTTCTAGCTTTCAGAGTCCGTGTTGAAAGATCAGCTGTTATCCTGATTGGTTTACCCCTAAATGTAATCTGCTTCCTTTCTCTTGTAGCTTTTAAAATTCTCTCCTTATTCTGTATGTTGGGCATCTTCACTATAATGTGTCTAGGTGTGGATCTCTTATGATTTTGCACATTTGGCATTCTGTAGGATTCTAGGATTTGGGATTCTGTCTCATTCTTCAAGTCTGGGAAGTTTTCTCGTATTATTTCGTTGAATAGATTGCTCATTCCTTTGGTTTGGAACTCTATACTTTCCTGTATCCCAATGACTCTTAAGTTTGGTCTCTTTATGTTATCCCATATTTCTTGGATGTTCTGTTCATGGTTTCTTAACAGTCTTGCTGAGCTGTCTATGTTCTTTTCAAGTAGAAATACTTTGTTTTCATTGTCTGATGTTCTATCTTCTAATTGTTCTACTCTGCTGGTAGTATTCTCATTTGAGTTTAAGTTGGTTTATTGCTTCCTGCACTTCTAGGATTTGTGTTTGTTTGTTTTTTATAACCTCCATCTCCCTGTATAATTGATCTTTTGCTTCTTGGATTTGTTTATGTAATTCATTGTCGAAGTGATCTTTCATTGTCTGATTTTGCTGTCTAATGTCTTCCTTTAGACTCCAGATCATCTGAAGCATGTATATCCTGAATTCTTTATCTGACATTCCATCTGCTGCAGATATTACCTCTTCTAAAATTGAGTTGACCTGCATTGCTTGTGGTCCTTTCTTTCCTTGTCTTTTCATACTGCTCGCGTTTCTTTCTGCTTGGTGAAACTGTTGTGTTATTGATTTTTCCCCCTATATATTTATATTGCTCTTGTATAGTTTCAAAGTCTCCCTCGCAGTTGCAGGCACTGGCTCTGCCCCTCCTCCAATTGGGTCAATGTGCCTACCATGCCGGCAGGCCGCTGGGCCTGTTCTGCCGGTCGGTAGCAGGTCCGCCTACCTTGCAGGCGCGGGTGGCGGCTCTGCCCCTCTGCAGGCCGCTGGGCTTGTTCTGTCTGTCGGTTGCAGGTCTTTCTACCTAGCAGGCGCTGGTGGCGGCTCTGCCACTCCCCCAACCCGGGGTGATGGCGGGCCCCTGGGCCTGTTCTGCTGGTGGGTCGCAGGTCCACCTACCTTGCAGGCGCGGGGGGTGGCTCTGCCCCTCCGCGGGTTGCTGGGCCTGTGCTGCCGGTGGGTCGCAGGTCCGTCTATCTTGCAGGCGCGGGGGGTGGCTCTGCCACTCCGTGGGTTTCTGGGCCTGTTCTGCGGGTGGGTCGCATGTCTGCCTACCTTGCAGGCACGTGGGGTGGCTCTGCCCCTCCGCGGGCCGCTGGGCCTGTTCTGTCGGTGGTCACAGTTCCGCCTACTTTGCAGGCGCGTGGGGCAGCTGTGCCCGTCCGCAGGTTGCTGGGCCTGTTCTGCGGGTGGGTCGTAGGTCCGCCTACCTTGCTGGCGCGGGGGAGGGCCGGCTTAACCCCTCCGCGGGCCGCTGGGCCTGTTCTGTGTGTCAGTTGCAGGTCTGTCTACCTTGCAGGCGCTGGTGGCGGCTCTGCCCCTCCCCCAACCTGGGGCGATGGCGGGCCACTGGGCCTGTTCTGCCAGTGGGTCGCAGGTCTGCCTACCTTGTGCAGGGGGTGGCTCTGCCCCTCTGTGGGCTGTTGGGCCTGTTCTTATTTTATTTATTTCTAAAAATTATTTATTTATTCTAATTTGTTAAACATGATGGCAAAATGCAATTCATTTCATATTACATGTATAGAGCACAATTTTTCAAGTCATTGATTGTACACAACGTATTTTCACAACATTCATGTGTTTATACATTGTACGTAGGGTAATGATGTCTAACTCTTTCCACCATCATTTATACCCCCTACCCCTTCGCTTTCCTTCTCTCCCCTTTGTCCTATCTAAATTTCTTCCATTCTTTCTATGCTGCCCCACCATCACCACTATGAGTCAGTATCCTCACATCAAAGAAAACATTTGGCCTTTGGCTTTTTTGGATTGGCTTACTTCACTTAGCATTATATTCTCCAACTCCATCCATGTGCCTGTAAATGCCATAATTTTATTCTCTTTTAATGCTGAGTAATGTTCCCTTGTGTGTATGTATGTGTATGTATATGTGTGTGTGTGTGTGTGTGTGTGTGTGTGTGTATGTATATATATATATATATATATATATATATATATATATATATATATATAAAGTTTCCTTATTTACTACTGGGCATCTGGGTTGGTTCCACAATTTAGCTATTGTGAATTGTGCTGCTATAAACATTGATGTGGCTGTGGCCCTGTAGTATGCTGTTTTTAAGTCCTTTGGGTATATACCAAGGAGTAGGATAGCTGGGTCAAATGGTGGCTCCCTTCAAAGTTTTCCAGGGAATCTCCAACTGTTTTCCATATTGATTGTACCAATTTACATCCATCAGCAATATATGAGTGTGCCTTTCCTCCCCTATTCTTGCCAACTCTTATTGTTGTTTGTATTCTTGATAGTTACCATTCTGACTGGAGTGAGATGAAATCTTAGTTTTGATTTTCATTTCTCTAATTGCTAGAGATGTTGAAAATTTTTCAGATGTTTGTTGATTGAGTTATATTATCTTCTGAGAATTGTCTTTTCACTTATTTGATCCATTTATTGATTGAGTTTTTGTGTGTGGTTTGTTAAGGTTTTTGAGTGCTTTATATATCCTAGAGATTAGTGCTCTATGTGATGTGCTTGAGGAAAAGTTTTGCTCCCATTCTGTAGGCTCTCTATTCACCTCACTGATTATTTCTTTTGTTGAGAAGAAGCTTTTTAGTCTGAATCCATACCATTTATTGATTCTCGGTTTTAATTCTTGTGCTATAGGAGCCTTATTAAGAAAATTAGGGCCTAATCTGACATGATGAAAATTTGGGCCTATTTTATCTTCTATTAGGTACAAGGTTTAATTTCTAGGTCCTTGATCCACTTTGAGTTGAGTTTTGTGCATGGTGAGAGATAAGTATTTATTTTCATTTTATTACATGTGGATTTCCAGTTTTCCCAGGACTATTTGTTGAAGAGGCTATCTTTTCTCCAATGTATGTTTTTGGCACCTTTGTCTAATATAAGATAAGAGTAGTTATGTGGGTAGACTCTGTGTTCTCTATTTCTGTACCATTGCTCTACCAGTCTATTTTGATGTTAATACCATGCTGTTTTTGTTAATATTGCTCTGTAGTATAGTTTAAGGTCTGGAATAGTAATGCCACATGCTTCACTCTTCTTGCTAAGGATTTCTTTGGCTATTCTGGGTCTCTTATTTTTCCAGATGAATTTCATGATTGCTTTTTCTATTTCTATAAGGAATGTCATTGAGATTTTAATCAGAATTGCATTAAATCTGTATAGTGCTTTTGGTAGTATGGTCATTTTGTCAATATTAATTCTGCCTATCCAAGAACAAGGTAGATCTTTCCATCATTTAAGGTCTTCCTCAATTTCTTTCTTTAGCATGTTGTAGTTTTCATTGTAGAGGTCTTTCACCTCTTTTATTAAATTTATCCCCAAGTATTTTATTATTTTTTTGAGGCTATTGTAAATGGGGTGGTGGGTTTCCAACCTTTATCAAATAAAGTAGACTTCAAGCCAAAGTTAATCAAAAGGGATAAAGATGGACATTTCATACTGCTTAAGGAAACCATACATCAACAAGTCATAACAGTTATATATGACCCAAACAATGGAGCATCTACATTCATCAATCAAACTCTTATCAAGTTCAAGAGTCAAATAGACCACAATACAGTATTTCTGGATGACTTTAACACATCTCTTTTATTACTGTATAATTCTTCCAACAAAAGCTAAACAAGAAACTATAAAACTCAATAATACAATCAATAATTTAGACTTAACTGACATATATAGAATATGTTATCCATCAATGAGAAAATATACTTTTTTTCTCAGCAGCACATGGATCCTTCTCTAAAATAGACCATATATTATGCCACAAAGCAAATCTTAGAAAATACAAGAAGTAGAGATACTACCTTGCAGTCTATCAGAACACAATGAAATGAAATTAGAAACCAATGATAAAATAAAAAATAACAGCTACTCCAACACCTGGAGACTAAATAATATGCTATTGAATGAACATTGGGTTGCAAAAGATATCAAGGAGGAGATCAAAAAATTCTTAGAGGTAAATGGGAACACTGATACAACTTCTTGAAATCTCTGGGACACTACAAAAGCAGTTCTAAGAGGAAAGTTTATTGCACAGAGTTCATTTCTTCAAAGAAGAAAAAGTCAACGAATAAATGACCTAACATTACATCTCAAAGCCCTAGGGGGAAAAACAAATCAACCTCAAAAGCAGTAGGAAACAGGAGATAATTAAAATCAGAGCTGAAATCAATGAAATTGAAACAAAATAAAAAATTGAAAAAATTGACAAAACAAAAAATTGGTTTTTTGAAATAAATTAATAAAATTGATAAATCATTAGCCATGCTAATGAAGAAAAGTAGAGAAAACTCAAATTACTAACATCTGAGATGAAAAAGGAAATATTATGATGGACACTACAGAAATACAGAAGATAATTAGAAATTATTTTGAACATTTGTACTCCAATAAAATACAAAATATCAAAGGCAAATTATATGCCCAAACTATACCAGGTTAATATACACAATTTAAACAGGTCAATTTCAAGCAAGGAAATAGAAGACACCATCAGAAGTCTAATAACCAGGAAAAGCCCAGAACTGGATGGATACTCAACTGAGTACTACAAGACCTTTAAAGAAGAACAAACACCAAGACTTCTCAAACTATTTCATGAAATAGAAAAAGAGGGAACATTTTGAAAAGCATTCTATGAGCATTCTATAATCTCCCTAATTCCAAAACCAGACAAAGACACATCAAAGAAAGAAAACTTCAGACCAATATCTCTAAAGAATATAGATACAAAAATTTTCAATAAAATTCTGGCAAATTGAATACAAAAACATATCAAAAAGATAGTGCACCATGATGAAGTATGGTTCATCCCAGGTGTGCAAGATTGGTTCAACATATGGAAATCAATAAATAGAATTCATCATATTATAGACTCAAAGATAAAACTCATATGATCATCTCAATAGATGCTGAAAAAGCATTTGATAAAATACAGCATCCCTTAATGTTCAAAACACTAGAAAAACTATGGATAACAGAAACATACCTCAATATTGTAAAGGCTATCTATGATAAGCCCCAGGCCAACATCATTCTAAATGGAGAAAAATTGAAAGCATTCCCTCTAAAAACTGAAACAAGACAGGGATTCCCTCTTTCACCACTTCTATTCAACATAGTTTCTGAAACTCAAGCCAGAGAAATTAGACAAATGAAACAAATTAAAGGGATATGGATAGGAAAAGAAGAACTCAAATTATCACTATTTGCAGATGATATGATTCTATACCTAGAAGACCCAAAACATTCCACCAGAAATCTCCTAGAACTAAAAAATGAATTCAGCAAAGTAACTGGATATAAAATCAACACTCATAAATCAAAGGCATTTGTCTACATCAATGACAAATCTGCTGAAAGATAAACTAGAAGAGGCTATTTAAATAGGTGCTCAGAGAAATGGCTAGAGCTTATGATAAAATGTTGAAAATCTTCTAATGTTATCATTATCTAGCAGGAGTATTGTACTTAAAGAGCAACAGACTCATATCAAGACAAACTTTAATGTGTGGGTGGAGAAGAATGATTATATAAAGGAAGAATACTGTAGTGATGCAATTTATTAAACTTAGTTTGAAATCATGGAAGCTGAGGGCAGGAAGTATTTACAAAATACATGCAGGGTGGAGGAGTGAGCGTGAGCAGTAAATATCAAAGAGATATATAGTAAGACACTTAAAAAAAAGCTCTTGGATTTAACCACATGAAGGCCATTGGATCAAAAAGTAATTGGAAGAAAATAAAATGTTGACAGGAACTATAGAAAAGTCTTTATAGATATTTGGTTGTGAAGGGAAGAACATGATGCAGTGGTTGCTTGAAGGCATAAGACATCAATAAAGGATTTTGCATTTACTGCTCTTTGTATTTATTTTCTGGAAGAGAAATTCAGCTCATTTACTTGCAGATAAAAAGAAACCAGTTAAGAACTAATACCAATTTTTTTTCAAACTATTTAAAATAATTGAAGAGGAGAAAATACTTCCAAACTCTTTTTATGAGGGCAGCATTATTCCAATACCCCAAACCAGACAAGGTCACAGACATGAAAGAAAAGTACAGACCAATATTCCTGATGAAAAAAGTTGCAAAATCCTCAACAAAATGTTGGTAAACCAAGTACAATAGCACATTAAAAAGATCGCTGACTTTGACCAAGTGTGATTAATTCCTGGGATGCAAAGATGATTCAACATATGCAAATTTTAAAATGTGATACACCATATTAATAGAATCACAGAAACTATATGATCATTTAAATAGATGCATTAAAAAGTATTTGATAAAATTAAACTAAACTTTCATGAAAAAATTCTCCAAAAATTAGGTCTAGACAGAATGTACCTCAACATGATAGTGCTCACAAATGACAAATCCACAGCTAATATAATGGGAAAAAATTGATAGCTTTTCTTCTTTGATTTGGTACAAAACAAGGTTGTCCATTTTCACTGTTTTTATTTAACATAGCAATTGAAGTCCTAGACAGAGTAGGCAAGAGAAGGAAATAAAAGGCATTCAAATTGGGAATAAAAAAAGGAAGTCAACAGCTCTTGTTTGCAGATGATATGATCTCATTTATAGAAGACCCTAAAGACTCCTCTAAAATATTATTGAAACAAAAAAAAATTCAGCAACATTTTGGGATATAAAATTAACACACAAAATAATCAGTAGCTTTCTATATGCTAATGGTAATCTTGCTGACATGTTAATCAAGAAAGCAACCCCACTTACAATAGTTACAAAAATTTTTAAATACCTAGAAATGAATTTAAATGAAAAGAAGAGATCTCTACAATGAAAACTAAAAAACATTGAAGAAACAAGTTGAAGAGTATACAAATAAATGGCAATATATTCCATGTTCATGGATTGGAAGAATATTTTTAATATATATACACACTACCCAGTGTGATCTATAACTTTAATGAAATCCTCATTAACATATTAATGTAAATCTTTACTGAATTAGGAAAAGAATCTTGAAATACATATGAAACCTTAAAAGACCCCAAATAGATAAAGCAATCCTGAGCAAAAAAAAAAAAAAACAACAAAGTAGGAGGTATCATATTATTAGAACTCAAAATATACTGCAAAGCTATAGTGATCACACGAACACAACATTGGCATAAAACAGACACACAAATCAACTGAACATAATAAAATGCCCAGAAATAGCCACACACATCTACAGCCAACTGATTGACAAATAAGCCAAGAATACACAGTGAATAATCAACAGTCTCTTCAATAAATGGTGTTGGTAAAACTGGATATCCAGAGCGCAGAAGACTGAAGCTAGATCCTCCCTCTCACCAATTACAAATATCAACTCAAAATGGTTAAAAGAGTTAAGCGTAAGATTTGAAACTATGAAATGATTAGAAGAAAACATGGGGGAAATGTTTTAGGACATGGGCTAGTGAAAGTTTTTGAATATGATCCAAATGCACAGGCAACATCTGTACAGCAAAGGAAACTAACAACCTAGTGGAAAGACAGCCCACAGAATAGAAGAAAGTACTTGGCAGTTCTACATTTGACAAGGGCGTGATACTCATAATTTATAAGGAACTCCAACAACTCAATAGCAAAACAAAACAAGACAAAATAAAACACCCCAATAACCCTTTTAAAAAATAGGTTAATCATACAATTCTTTATTATTATCCAATTATCCAAATGTCTTCTCAAAAGAAGACATTCAAATGAACAATACATACATGAAAAACATGGTCAGTATCATCAACCATTAGGGAAAAGGAAATAAAAACCACAATGAGATGAGTGAGAATCACTACTATCAAAAAATGACAAAATGCTGGTAAAGATTTGGAGAAAGGGGTACTCCTGGGCACTGTTAATGGGAATGTAAATTCACACGGCCAAGTAGAGAGTAGTGTGAAGCTTTAAAAAGCCAAAAATATAACTACCATAGGATCAAGCATATACCCAAAGGGAATGAAACTAACATGTCAAAAAGGTACCTGTAGTCTTATGTTTATCACAGCACTCTTGTCAATAGCCAGGATATAAAATCAACTGAATGTTTACAACAGATAAGTGGATAAAAAAAAAAAAAAACAAAAACACGAAATCCTGTCATTCCTGACAACATGGCTGGATCTAGAGGACATTACCATAAGTGAAATAAATCAAGCACAGAAAGACAAACATTGTATAACACCACTCAAAAGTGGAGTCTAAATATACTGATCTCATAAAAATTGAGAACAGAATAGCTGTTATCAGAAACTGGAGAGAAAAGTATAGAGGAAGATGAGAAAAAGTGGATCAATGGTACCATGTGATCATTAGATAGGAGTATTGAGTTCTAGTCTCCTGTGGCAAAGAAAGGTGAATATAATTGATAAAAACTCATTATATATCACAAAAAAGAAAATACAGTTAGAAAAGTTTGAATGTACTCACCATAATGAAAGAATAAAATGTTTACAGTGGTGGATACGCTAATTACCCTGAGTTCATCCCTGCCCAGTGTGTACATGAATCAAAACATTATATGGCCCCTCAAATATATGTATAAATATTATATATCAATAAGTTAATGAGGTTAGAGGTTTGCAGATATCAAATAAGGTATATGCTAAAATCCTGAGAAATGTGGATGGAGAGGGCTGATGAAAACTGAGGTGGGAAATAAGCTAGATTTACTTTCAACCTTTCAATGACTGGAACACTTGACTTCATTGTTTAGTTGGGATGGATCTCAGTACAAACATTTAAAATCTGATTTTATCCTGCCTAGAATTTTGAAAAGTCTGGTAGCTTTTACTCTATGCATAGCTCAGGCTCCTAGGCCTCCAGAAACTGTGGATGTATAGTCTGTGACGGCAGAGTTTTCATTACAGTTAACTATGCTTTCAATGCCTAAGAGTAAATAAACTTGGATCTTGCAAATAAGTTCCCAGTGTCATTTTGTCTTGTCCAATCCATTGTATTGCATCACTTAAAAGCCAGTAGTATATCTTTTGGCATAAACTATATATGCATATAATCAAATAAGGTATATTGGCATTAGCTCCGCACACTTGAGGGTCCACACAATACTTAATGATAAAGTACAACTATGTAGAGTGTTTACACTAATGCAAACCCATATTCAGTAGCAATCTTCAGCCTACTTCTCACATTGCATGATTATGCTACAAAGCCTATTAAACCAAATAGGCTTTATTCTTTGGGTACATTCCAAGGTAAGCATCTCTTTATTTCAGGGGGGCATTTTTTTCCTATTGTGATTAGTACAGCATTGGTAAAATTTTAAAATCACAAAAGCAATAAATGTCCATTTGGAAAATATAAGAAATTAGGAAAAGTAAATAAAGATCTCTTTCTCTAAAAATCCACATATAACCATGATAAATGTTTCCTTATGTGTATATTTCCAATGTTATGTGTATATAGTCTACTTTATCTATCTAAATATATGTGTGTGCATGTGTGTGTGTGTACACAGAGAGAGAAACAGACATGGAGAGCAAGGTCACAATAGGAATTCTAATATACTTAAATTTTGCTTTCTACTTTTTCTCTCCAAATATAAAAGGCTTAAAGGGAATTTTTAAATTAATGATTTAAAGCATCTTTTCAATAGTTGCATAATGTTCTATCATGACTATGTGGCATCATTATTTAAACATTTCAGGAACATTTAAGATAATTTCAAAATTTTTCTAGAATAAATATAACAATTGCAATAAGTACACAGAATAATTCATTCATATTTCTAATAATTTTAGCAGGCTAGATACACAGAACCATAATTGCTAGGAGTTTGTGTATGTATACATCTTCAAGGAAAACTAGACTAACTTAGAACCACAAGCAGCTTTCGAGTATGCTCATCTCATTACACCCTTGCCAGTTTGAGTATTTCAGCATTTATATACTTATTAGGTACTTCTATTTCTTTTGTCATATTTTCTAAGTGTTTTAGTCAGCTTTTTGGCTGCTGTAAGTAAAATACCTGACAAGAACAATTTTAGAAAAGTTTATTTGAGGACTCACACTTTCAGAGGTCTCAGTCCATAGACAGCTGGCTTCATTCCTCAGGGCTCAAGGTGAGGCTGAACATCATGGCAGAAAAATGTGGCAGAGGAAAACTGTTCACATGATGATCAGGGGAGAGAGAGAGAGAGAGAGAGAGAGAGAGAGAGAGAGAGAGAGAGAGAGAGAGAGAGAGAGAGAGAGACTACACTCCCCAGATATAAAATCTATACCTCAAAGGCACACCCCCAATGACCTACCTCCTCCAGCTGCACCCTACCTGCCTACAGTTATCACTCAGCTAATGCCATCAGGGAATTGCTTCACTGATAATTCACTGATTGATAGGGTTAGGGCTCTCATAACATAATTATTTTACCTCTAAGCCTTCTTGCATTGCCTTACACATGAGCTTTTGGGGGACACCTCACATCCAAACCGTAACACTAAGACTGTTGTTTTTCTGCTCATGTTTCTCTTAAAGTATTAGCATTTATATTGATTTACATGAATATTTTATGAAGTATTTTTTCTATTTGTCATACTCCTAACAATCCTTGCAAATTGTTTTACCTTTTAAGTGTTAAAAATATTTTTAATTATGATTTCTCCTTTCATTTTGTTTGTTAAAAATATTCTCCATTCAATGATCAGAAAATATTTTCTTAATTTCCTGTCATTTTTTATTGGAGTAACTATTTCATACTGAACTCTTGGTCTAGTTTTTGGTTTTTGTTGTTATTATACAGGAGCTCTTATTTTCTAAGATCCCAAGCACAATAAAATATTTCTAATGGTTTCCTGGGCATAGAGTCAACAAATCATATCACGTATCTTAAATTGCATATCAGCTACTTGAATCTACAAGTAGCCCTAATAATTTGCTTAAAATCAGTACAGAATGCAGAATTCAGGTTCTGAAATAGCTTCTACAAGATTTCCACAAACATTAAATCTTCACTGATTTTCATCAAATTTATTTAAAACTGATGTGGTCATTCACTGCTCTACATAGAAGCCTCCAACTTACTCTTTCTTCTGAAGTATCTCCCCCTCCTCCTCCCCCTCCTCCCCCTCCCCCTCCTCCTCCTCCTCCCCCTCCTCCTCCCCCTCCTCCTCCCCCTCCTCCTCCTCCTCCTCTTCCTCCTCTTCCCCCTCCTCCTCCTCCTCCTCTTCCTCCTCCTCCTCCTCTCCTCTTCTTCTAACTCTTGGTCTACCTCCTTTCCCTCTCCAGTATTATCCTAAATCTTACTTTTATGTCTTTTGTTACTTCCATATCCTTTTGTCGTGTCTAAGTTAATATTTTTAACAAATATTAAGTTCTTCCTAAGACTAATGCTTATAAACCCTTTTCTTTTACTATTCATTTTAAAGGTTAATATTGAAAGAATGATTCATGGATCTCCTTACCATTCACACATATCAAACACAGAGTAAAACAATTTTGAATGCTGTAGCTACATCTTCTAGGGTCATGTTTTTCAGACAAATTGTATCAGTGACTCTAAATTTCACTCCATCTAAGAGAAGTCCATCTATAGTTGATGATATGAAGTGAACCACAGCAACAACAAAAAGCCCCCATTCTTCCTTGAGTGGGAAAAATGCCTTTGATTTCCACCATGATGCTGAGTCATACCTGCAGAAAATGAGCTTTTGCCTCTGGAGACCACCAGGAGGACAAATCTAAGAAATTGTTGTCCTCTGCATCTGTGTTATTATACTACACAGAGCGAAAAACCATTGCTCAGCTTGGAAATTTTGATTTAGCCGCAAATGCCACAAAGCAACAAGACACCAATTGCCTACTCTTCAATAAGTTATTGCTCAGGAAGCCTTTCACAAACATTCATATGAACTATCTATGCATAAAGCATACATTTTAAAGGTGGATATTTACATTGCTATTCTTCAAATGAAGTGATTTCATTATGCTTGCCACACTAAACACACACATTCTGAAGTGTTTGCATAAAAGCTTTGGTTTGAAAATGTAACTGGTCATGTGGAAGTGATTCTGATATTTAAAAGTCTGTCAAGGTGGGTAGCACATGCCAATTTGCTGTTGTAACATATCCAAAATATTTTGCTAGGTAAGGAGACCAAACAAGTTGTGGTGAGGAGCCCAAACTATTTTGCTGTATCATTCTGGAAAAAACAATTTATGCTTCTGGGAGACTGTTCAACATTTCCTTAAGTGCTCTTAGTTCTAAATTAAATCTGTGCTGCCTGGGCAAAGCTGCCTCTGTGTCGCTTATTTTCACCACTTGGATTGACAGACATTATTCTCTCTCTCTTTCTAGCTTCAGTGGAGTTTGAGGAAGGTACAGCCAGAAACCTTATCTAACCTGTCACAACAGTGCCTCATAGTCCTCAAACAAATGGTGAGGCTGAAAGCAGAACACAGATAAGAAAAGGCCTTCTAAAATGATTATTGAAGGAGATTTGCCAAGACAACTAGCCAGATTTCTCATAGCTTAACCTTCTATTCCATGTTCAACAAGAAGAATCCATCCTGTTAATGGTTTGACATTCTAAGTTACCTAGAACGTTTCCATTCATCTTTAACTAAAGGCATATGTGGAGATTAAAATATTTTCAGGAAACCTTTTTGTCCACCTCCATGATTATGTAGTTTTCACTGCAATTATAAATCTTCTAAGAACTGCACAACCAAGTAGAATTGCTTCTTTCCATTATAGGGTAGCAGCTATAAGGGCCCTGCAAGTTTAGAGTACACATAAGCTGAGGCTACAGAGCTGATTATCTACCAAGACAATTCATCTCTGGGTAATTGGCAGCTGTAGGAAAGTTTTGAGACACCTGTCTTTTATTTTGCAGTTCTACCTGATGTAGATTTACCAGGTCAAAATGTGAAGAAGCAGAAATTCTTCTCTGACCATTCAGAGGCTGGAATGGCACCACCTGCTCTCTCTGTAACTGCTCCACAGAGCAGAGACAGAGTCTCAGAGCTGTCTGCTCCCTTACTTGTTGAAAAATGATTTTAGTTAAGGAGGAGAGGATGCTTTGTTTGCCAGGGGGCATTGTGGTCCAATGTGTGTTTATTCCTTTTAATTTAATTTCTTTTGTCCTTTCAGAAGGTCTGTGAATGCTTCAGGGATATGGAGGTGGCTTAACTATGGGTGATATTTGTCATAACAAAGTATTCTTTCTGGGGACCCTTTCATCACTTGTGTGACTGCCTCCCAAAGCAAAGAGGAAGAAGACAAAGGAAGCATTCCATGTATCTGGGATGAAGATTCAGCATAGCTCTGGTAACTCTTTCAGGAGTTACCTACACAGCTAAGGAATTCTTACCTCTCTATGCCTCTTCCCTTTAATGCCTCTTTTCCATTCCCATTTCAGATGGTTGTAGTACTATAGTTTTCGAGTGGCATCTGGGAGCATTAGGAGAGACCTCAGTTTTTTAAACTGCTCCAAGGAGCTAAGCCTGCCTCATAGCAGTAGAAAGAGAAAGAGAGGCAGGCGATAAACAAAGTCACTGTGAGCATTCAGTATTGTCCTTAACTTAGCAGTGTTCCTCTGCCAAAAAAACAATCACAAAACTCGCCAATAGAAAGAACTAACTGTGGAAAGGCCACTTGATCACTGGGCTGGATAGTACAGTGGGGCCTGTATGTGTGTATATACAGAGGTATGGCAACTATGGTGCGGGGAGGACAGTGCACATGTCTATCACCCAAAGAGCCACATCAAGTTGCACATTCTAATGCCAGATCCAGACCACAAATCCTGATAATGTTTATTTACTTGTAAGACAGATGGAAAAAGAGTGAGAGAATGGGGGTGCAGGGAGCAGGGTGGGGTACAGAAGTGGCATGTGGCCACTAAGACAAAGTCAAAGCACTGGTATTCCATGGGGCTTCTAGTCTTTTGTTTAGAAAGGGGACGGGGATAAAAGAATGGCTTGTCCAAGAGCCATGGAATGGGGCACTGAACTAAAAGGATATTGTCATATATATATCTGAAAATACAGAGAAACACGAGAAAAGTATCTACTTGTAAGGAGAAAAGCAATTACAGTGGAAACTACTTTGGTGTTCCAACATCTCTGCAATATATTGTTGGAAAAGGAAATCAGGAAGGGGAAGCAGTTATTTGGAAGTACAGCTTCTCTAGATCGTCCTCTTTCTGACAGACAGAGCCAGGGTGTCCCTGGACCCTTGCAGTACTTGGTGAATATTGATCTGAGAAAGTCATGCATAATGAGCAAAAGCAGCACTGGTCACTTTTGCTTAGGTCCTTCGTCTGTCTGGGGGCATATGCCCTGACCTGGTGCCTCTTTGATTGTTGGCATAAATTACTCAATGTACTTTGAAGTTCTTTGGTGTCCCTTAGAAGACAATAAAATCGGAAAGTTAGGCTATAGTTATTGTTTTGAAATGTATGTGATGGTTCCTTAGTGAGCAGTGAAATTATCGTTTTTTTTGGATCTTGGACATTAAAAAATAAATACAATAATAGTTTGGAATATAATAGAAAATATAATAGGAATATAATAGAAAATGCCTTAGCGTATCATACATCATAAGTATTGTTTCAAGAAAACACCCAGACCCCATGCTGTAATCCAGTGGCTCAGGAGGCTGAGGAAGGAGGATTGAAAGTTCAAAGCTAGGTTCAGCAAAAATGAGGTGCTAAGCAACTCAGTGAGACCCTACTTCTAAATAAAATACAAAATTGAGCTACGTGTGGCTCAGTGGTTAAGTGTCCCTGAGTTCAATTCCTGGTACCCCCCAAAAAAGAAAAAAAAGAAAATTCCTAGTTTTGTGGGGGTGTGTGTGTGTGTGTCAATGTATTTCCCAACATACCCCCCAAAGTGCCAGACCTTGTGTTCCCAGACAATATCACTGCAGAATTTGACGAAGAAGGAAACCACCCAAAACTATTGATGGATAACAGAAGATTCAAATTCTAGCCATGGCAATGCTACTACATAGCTGAGTGACTAAGTTCATTCAGTCTCTTCTACTCAGGGAACTTAATTCAATGATATCCAAGAAACCATCCAGCTTTCAAGTTCAGACCTCATCGTACCTTTAACTGAGTGGCTGGCATGGTTAGGAGTGAAGCACTCAGAGGTTGAGGGTCTGAAGCAGCCTTTGTCTTGCCCAGACCTGGCTCTCTCACTGTGTTGAACCAGGAGAGGAAGAGAGCTACAGCCTCTAATTTTATTTCCATAGATGAACAGAGAGACTAATAATATTCTCTTTATGGGTTTTTAAAAATCTTTTCATTGAGAACCCCAAGGCTTTACATTGATTTTTGTATCTGGCTAATAAAACTCTTGGTAGCCAGAGCCCAATATATTCTTAGTGGGTTTTTATTTTTTTATTATTTTTTATTTCACTCTTACCTTGCTGTCAGTCACCAAGGTTGAATCGGCAGGCTATTAGTTTGCTCAATGTGTAATCTCAAGTCCCACGGAACAAGGGCTCACAGCCACTAGACTTTCTGACTGTGGAATTTGCTTTTCATTTTTATTCATAGAGCACTGTCAGCTGTGCCTTTAATACTAAAGTGAAAACATAACTGTCTGGTAATGAATTTGAAATCTCTTAAGGAGAACATACTTTAATGCATCCTGCTAGTGTTGGAAAAATTCATCACTGTATATTGAAAATGTATCAAGTTCTTATTTTAGATTATGTTTATGATATTTAAAATGGTGGTCATTACACTTTGTCTCTAGATAAAGTGATTAGGATTTATTTTAATATTTCATGTCTGTTTTCTTTCGAAAAAAAAAGATACTTAGTCTTCAGAAGTGGGGAATGGATGAACAGCAGGAAGAAAAAAATGATTATCAGCAGGACAAGAAATTCTGTGCTAGTGCCCTTTTAAAGATGCAGTGGGGAAGCAATTCTTTTGTCACCATTTTAATGTTTCTTAAATGGAGTTTTTGTATGCTAATGGAAACAAATCCTAGTCCCTATCCCTTAATTGAGCCTCTACCATGCAAAATCTACAGTTTGAGAACACAGTTGGATATGTATTCTTGAAAGAGCTTTGCTTTGGGAAGAAACTTATTTCTCTAGGTAAAATGGTTAGAATTTTATACATGTTGGCACTTTGATTCTCTTCATTGATCCTGACACTTAACACAGGTGTCAAAAGTTATCAACTAGAATCATGTACCCCATATATATGTACCTATCATACCCAAGGAAATTCTGCATTTAATATTGAAGTATTCAGAGGAGGAAAACATAAGAGTTTGCTCTTTCCAGCAACATTGTCCAATTACTTTTGCTCAAGTTAGACAATTTTTCTCTGAAAAAGTTGACCATTTCTCCATGCTTAGCAATTTGCCATGCAAACACTTGTGATATATTATGGACAAGCAGATCGTGTGGTCAGTAAATGTTTGGCCACAGTTGAAAAAGTATAGATCCAAATTTCATACCAAATCAATGCTTTGATTAATTATTTCAATAAAATTCTTTTTATCTGGGAACATATTGGATTCTAGCCTTTGAGTCTGGCTCCAAAAACAATAATAAAAAAATGATTATAAGCTCCTGTCCTGGAATAACAGACTATTAGTAGCAGAACAATAAAAAAATAAAACAGTATGTCTCCCACTCTACAGGTCTAGATTTAATCTTATGAATACAGTGTATTTATTTCTATAGCACTTTTCAATGTGTTGTATCTACCAGCTAATACATGAGACTATTCTACCCAGTCACATGTAAAAAAAAAAAAACTTGAAACACAGTGCTTTGCCTGATTAAAAAATAATTAAATGGTATACCTGGTATGTTTTCCACAAGTTCTATAGCTACAAATAAAGAAAATCCCAATTACTTTCAAAACTTCCTCTCCTTCTATTAGATTAGAAAACCACTAATAGTTTTTGAGCATGATTATCTAATATTTTATTCAGGTCTTGCTTAGAAACACATTGAAATCATTACCTGACTTTTGAGAAAGAGGAGTTCTTTTTCCAATTAAAAATAAACCCACCGGCACACCCTAGCTCTTATTTCTTTTGCCTAGAAATGCTCATTTGACTTTCAGATTAGGGCATAAAGGATATCAACCAGAGAAAAATGATGTCCCTGGAGGTGACATTTTTTAAAGGTTGGTTTGGGCAATACTTAGCCACAAAATTAACCTTTTTGTTTTCATCATATGGTCAACAAAATAACCGAATAATACATACTACATAGCACCTAGCATCCTATTTTGTGTTTTCCAGAGATCATTAATTTTCTTTGGAATAGAGACAAACAAAATACTAAAAATGAGAATCTCATAAAACATATCATATAATAATGAAAGTTCACAGATGTTACTTCTGGAAATTCTATGCTAACTTAACACAATTTGTCACACATCAGCAAGTTTCTATTCAAGTGAACTGTGAGATCATAAGATCTGTATTGTTTGTAGACATGTTAAACCTCAGCTCGGTAATCAATCTTTTACAATTGGAAGATACTAGGAATAAATTTTAGCTTTGAAGTGTTAGTCCTGAAAAGGTAAAGAAAATACAAAAGGATTAATATATTTTGTGGCACTTGTAGGACACTCTGGGGTGGAATTTCAAGCCTTTGTCTACACATACAACTTCTTTGAGGCACTTTCTTTCATTAATGATACCTGACCTTGAATATGTGGTTTTTTCCCATCATTTGATGTTTTTGTGTCAAATGCAAAGAATCAGAGAAAAATACAATAATACAATACAAGCAATCTTGTCTATTTCTTTGCCAAAACAGTAGTTTACAAAATGTATTTTGGAGATAATTTCATAGTTTGGAATGACACGACCTTATTTCAGTCTTTAAAGATGGGAACATGTGTGTGAGGAGATTGAGAGAGCACTAAATAAGTGTAAGGCTGTTTTGGTGTGCAGGATTCAGTTTTGCTCCTGCAGACAGATGCTTCTGTAAGATCAATGACTATACCATACAATTCTTGAGCTTGCTTTCTATTTTCATAACAGTATGGTTCATGTCTATGGCCTAAAGATATAGTGCAATTTTGTGATCTCTCACTTGATGGAATAACACTGAAACAGCTCTATTAGGTTTTGTTAAAATTTTTTGGAATCTTAGAATAATACAATATTTCAATATGACATTACAGGCACACAAGAAATTCCAAATCAGCCCATCAATCACTGAAGATTTTAATGGCCTTTTGAACAAGCATAAAAATAAAATTCAAAAACAAGGAAATTCAGTGAATTTTATTTTGAACTTCTGATTTTTTTAAGAGTCAAAATTTAAAATGGAGGATATTTAAAAAATAAATACATAAATTCTTCAAGATCATAAATTGTTGGGTGAAGCTAAGTTCTGAACAGAAACTTAGATTAATATATATGTTTAATATTATGTTAATTATATGTATTTTAAAATATAGAGTAAGGTTTTTCTTCTCTGTAGATTTCTTTATTGGTATTTTTAGAGCATTCTATTGATGAAGAGTGATAAAAAAGAATAAAATTTCTTCATAATGGTTTATATATATATATATATATATATATATATATATATATATATATTCTTCTATTTTAGTAAAGCAAGGCTATTTCACTCCTAACATTAGTTGTGATGAGTTTTTTATAATATAATATTGATTTTTACTCACTTTCCTTACTTTTAAATCAATTAAAATCATTTTAATGATTTACAAAACTATAAGAAAAATATAAAATTATATAACACATTGTCTTCCCTAAATAAGTAGTTTCATCATTAACCAGTGCAGTTTACAATCATGCATGAATGAAAAAATAAATGTCACTGGATTTCTCTGTCTCTTATAAAACATGTTGCCCTATGGTCTGGTAGGAAAATTAAATAATATAAAAAAAAGGAGAAAGAAAGCAATTGCTTCCTATGAGATGAGTCTTCTGTCTCAGGAACACTTGAACAAAATCTTGGTAATTTTCTAAGTGCCTTTTGTTATAAAGGAGTGCTGATAAGGTAGAAGAGAGGGTATGTGTCTAAGCCCTTTCATCTGTAAATTTCCATGATCCTTTCAAATTCCAGAGTTTCTTTTGCAGTGATGGCTATCTCCTACTGGTGATGTAGCAAAAAAGTAAATGACGAATAATGAATGGAAGTGGGAAACTTTGGCCCAGGTCAGTGTGGGCTTTTAATGGGGCATTACTTTTGTTTGGATGTCTCTGTAAACAAATAAAAAACACCAGGAAAAAAAAGGGTACCAATGATAAAGGAAATTCATTGTACCACACACATGGTGAGAAGTCTGTGGATAGTTTTTCCTGGTTGGTTTAGCAGCCAAGAACTCACCACAATCCAGGCCCCTCTGTCTTTCTGGGTATGACCCACATTGCAGCACAGCTGTCTTCCTGGACAGAAGAAGGTTATACCATCTTTGAGTAAAAGTCCTTATGCTACACTATTGAAGACAGGAAGAAAGCTTTGAGGTTGAGGTGGGGTGGTAAGTGACAAAGCTTCTATCCCTGAAGATATTCTTTATTGGGAGAAAAATGTTTCTGGGTGCCCTCCAGGACACAGTCAGTACTAGCTTCCAGGAAAACCGAAATTAAGTATATTAAAATTCTAGAGTCTTTACCCTAGAGCTTTAGGGCTGTGACACTGAGGAAGAGAGGGCTGGAAACAGCTATTGAGAGGGAGACAAATGTGTCTTTGACAAATTACAAGAGCACTGCTGCTCTCACCAAAGGGATTCTCAGCATGTTTCCTGATCAGAAACCGATGGCTCCTATCAATGCAATTGTAAATATTCCTGTTTTTGTTATTACTGAAGATAAATATGCAAGACCAAGAGCATGGAGGTTAGAGAGGTGTCATGGCAAACATGCAAGTGGACTTATCTTTTGTTTATGTAGTTCTAGAGAAATAATATCCCAGTCAGAGTCATGCTTCAGCCTATTCAATGATTTCCCATTCACCTGTCTAGTCACTAGGTTATGGAGTAGCGAGGGGCAGGGGGATGCTTTCCAACATCTAGTGGCTGATTGACAGTCAGCCCCCCCATCTTAGCTTTAACCGCCACATGGCTCTTCAAGTCTCTGTGTCTCCTTTCTTGTTCTCCTTCCTCCCTCTGTGGGTTAGTAAAAGACCAGTGTGCAAAAAGCACCAGCCAGAGATTATTAGAGAGAAAAAGGAGGAGGAGAGCAAGAAGGAAGTA
This sequence comes from Callospermophilus lateralis, assembly GCF_048772815.1. NCBI lineage: Eukaryota > Metazoa > Chordata > Mammalia > Rodentia > Sciuridae > Callospermophilus > Callospermophilus lateralis. The sequence continues at coordinate 60,143,473 of NC_135316.1, forward strand.
GAGAGGTGTTGACAGTGGGGATTTTGGATGCAGGACCCTGGGATGTTTCCCTCCTTTTCCTTCAGGAGCCTGTATGGTGTAGATCCTATGGGTGACACAGCAGAAAACTAGTACCATGGGTGAGGTTGGGACTGACAGATGCTGACTTATTAACAAAGCAGAAATAAAAGGGGGAAACAAGAGTAGGGCAGGAAGTACAACTGCAGAGGCTGAGTGAGGTGGGGTCTTATTTCCAGGAAACAGGTGGGGTCTGTGTATGTTCTAGCCTAAGGGAACTGGCAGGCATGGAGGGGAAGAGGGATGGGTAGTGTGGGATCAGCTTGAGTGGTTGTGACACCTAGAGTCTTACTGTAACTTTCTGGGGTACTGGACCTTCTAACTATTAAATGTGTCTTGTCTTGGGAAGATTTTTAGACAACTTTCCACCCAACCTTTCATAACTCTAAGGGATGGTCATCATCCTCCAGGAAAAAGTTATTAAAAAACAAAACAAGCAACAAGGAAACCCCAGTGCAGTTTAAAGTTTGCACTGGAGAGACCACTACAGCACCTGTCTTTGACAAAAGGCCCATGGAACTCCGTCACTACCTGAGCATGGTTCCTGCTTCTGTGGGCAGAGACCACATTTCTTGTGGTGGTTCATAGAATAGGTTGTTTCCAGTTTGGTTGTATAACCTTCTCTCTAACTACAAATTATTTTGATGCATAAAACAACTCCCTGATATTTAAAATAAATACAGCAGGATTGGGGAGCAGACCATCAGGTCTGTGCCCAAGGCCTGACCTAGGAAAAAAACCATTCTGAAACTGCGGTTTCTGAGATAAAGCATCTGTGTTAGTTAACTTCTACAACTGTGGCAAAATACCTGAGATAATCCACTTTAAAGGACAAAAGATTTTCTTAGCTTTTGGTCACGGAGGTTTCAGTCCATAGCCACATGGCCTTGTTCCTTTCAACCTGTGTCTGCACAGTAAGTACATTATGGCGGGAGTGCAGGTTGAAGGAGGCTGCTTACCTTTGGGCAGTTAGGAAGTATAACAAATAGAGAAGAGGAAGGGACTGGAGTCCCAATATCCCTTCAAGGCACACCACCAGGGACCTAATTTCCTGACTAAGGGGTCCATAAATGTACCATAGGCTGGCAACTGAACATTTAAGACCCAGGCCCTTACAGGACGTTTAAGATCTAAACTATAGCACCATCTGTGCTGGAATTTCATTATTAATAACTATATCTGATTATTGCTACTGTTATTTACTTATCCGAATGGGACTACTTAAATATTTTAGCAATTAATACTACCCTAACAATGTATGCTGGCTTAATAATAACTCTGGATCCACTGTAGGTCACTATTACCATCCATATTGTGTCCCCCTCAGTGAAAATCCAGGCTGACAGAACTTCTTAGACAATGTAGTTTTGTAGTAACAAATAATATCTTTCTGGATTTCTGTGTTTTTACATTTCTTTCAGTACGTTTTTAAATAAATAATGGGATCTTAATTTTCCCTGGGTAGTAAGAGGGATTAGTTTGGGGGGCAAACTGTTTCATTCACTAGTAACTTTATAAAAGCACTATTCAGTTGTGGACCCTTTAATCAGATACTGTATTAGATGCTATACAACCTGATCAGAGTCAATCTTCAATTTCATTTAATAACCATTATCTTTGACGAAAAGCTGCTAAAGAATAACAAATGTGACCTTGACTCACAACACACACTGCAATTTGTACAATTTGTATAAATGTAAGCCATTGTTTAGCTTTGGAAAGACTTTATACAAACATAAGCCAGTGTTTAGTCTGGAAAGCCAATTTGTACAAACATCAGCCACCCACACAGATTGCATTCCCATTCCAAAATATTTAGAACCCAAGGGCAGAAAGTAATGCATGGTAGAAGAATTACAACCTGGAGCCACAGAGAGACCTGAGTGTGAACTCTGCCTTGGCCACTTTCTTACTCTCTGAATTCAGAGTTTACTTAAATTCTATTAGCCTCACCCTCTTAATCCTTTCCTCATTCAGTCTTTTTGTTTACCTTGCTCAGGCAATACAAATGGTCAGGAGGCATCCCAGGCTGATTATAGATGGAGGGCTGAAATGCACATCTGGTATACCCCCTGAAATAAAGACAGCGAGCTGACCAAGAGAGGGAGACAAGGGGCTTATTCTAACATTTCAAAGTTGGGTGATCAGCCTTATGTTATTAAGATTAATAGTATATGAGAGGTTGGGACAACGTCGTCCTGCCTCCTTTTCCTCATTTTCACAAATAAGTTTAGTGAAATGAGTCTACTTCTTTACACTCAAAGGTCTACTTCACTGTGAGTCATTTTGACTTTAAACTAGATGAAGGGATTCCTTAGCCCTGATCTCTTTTTCAAGTGCTCTGCCTCAGCTGCTCTTGCTTCAGCTCATTTTTCACTCTATTCTTTTCTTCCTTTGAAGGTTTCTTAGTAAAAGAGTTTTTGAATTTTAGCTATTTTCTCCTCTAACACGATGCAGTTATATTTTGTCCTCTGTCCAGGAGGCTTTATATATTGTCTGGAACCAATGCTGCTCCCTATCCCACCTCCACCCTCACCAGCCACCATAACAAAATTAGGAGTCAGAGGAAGAAAAGAGATGAAGAGCATTTATGTACATATAGTATTCATATTTGGATCCAGAGATCATCCTACTGTTTGAATGATCTAAATATAATCTATCAAAATTGTTTTGTATTTGTCTTTATTTAAAAATCTATACCATGTCACAAAAAGCAGCTGACACTACACTATGATGGAATGGTGAAAAAGTGATAATGATAATAGAAGTGGCATTCATTCAAATTATATTACCCGTATCTATGTCCTTGGCAAAGGCAGTGAGGGTCTGTTCTCACAGGGCCAACCTGTGTGCATCTGTGAGTGAGTGGGTATATGTGTAAGGTGGTTAGGTCAGGAGTGGTACACAGGGAAACAGAATGTGAAACAGAAAGAAAACTTGGGATATTTCTAGTTTAAATTATAAAAGGTCAAGTTATATATCAACTTTGGATATATAAATGCCTATCTATGAAATGCTCTATCAAGGGAGGAAAATAAGTGGAATCAAATGTCATATATAGCTCAGGTCAGATCTCATTTCTAAAAATCACATCTCATTTTTTTTTCCTGGATGTATATGATCTTTTTGGTTCTTCTTACATAATAAGTGCCTTCTTTAAAGTTGCTTATATTATATTTGAAAATCTACTAAAGTGAAGGTCTTAATGTGGAGGAATCCTGTGATGCACTGGGGTTGATAAAAACAATGAATTTACTATTAAGGAAGCAGATTTTTTTTTTTTTTAAAGAATGCAATCTTTATTTTTAAAAAAATATAAAATCTTTGAGATTCTTATTGGATTCTCACTAGCATCCATGAATAACGGATCTTGGGAACGGTACTGCAGCCATGGCAGAGTAACTGCCACTGGAATAGATTGCTCATCATAAACAGCTATCATACTGAGCCCAATATAGAACAGCATTCAACAAGAAGCAATTCTGGAATGTGATGTCAGAGAGACAGGAAACTCATAAAACCAGTCCCATGGTCACCATGACTCTCTGCCTGGAGGCTGTTTTCAGGTTGCAAAACAGGGAGATGGAAGCCAAGAAGAGGCTGCTGAATTCGGGAGGCAGAGATTGGACTTCAGAGACATTGGGCAGGTTGGAATTTGTAAGACAAGGAAGCACAAAGAAAGAAGTGATGCAAGAAGGAAATCTGCCCAGGGCACTGTTTTTACATTTTTGGCTAAATATTAAGCTGTGAGTGCACGGAGAGAGACTCAGCGAAGCTAGAGAGACATAGAATAGGTTCCAGAGGTCACATTTCTGAAGCAGTTGTGACCAGCTAGAGTATTGCAGAACATGATGGACATTTTGTATAAGTCCCTGAAAGTTTCTATTTTTAAGAGTATGACTAATTTGGAGTAAGAAATAATATACACCTACCTTTAAAATCAAGATAATCTACTACAAATTTAATTTCCTGACAAAATAACATGTAGTTCTCATTAAAGGAAGGCAAAAAGAGAGAGAGAGAGAGAGAGAGAGAGAGAGACAGAGAGACAGAGAGACAGAGAGAGAGACAGAGAAAGAAAAGAAATTTGAAAATCTGATACTCAACATAAAATCCACAATATTTGGCACAAGATAAAGCCTTACTATACATGCACAGAAGTAAGAAATCATGTGATTCATAAATAGGGGTAAAAATAATATAGATAGACCCAGAGATTATAGAGATGTTGGAATTTGCAAAGATATTAAAATAGCAATTTAAATATTTTTAGGAATTAAACTGAGAAATGCAATTGACCAAGCTGTATTGTTATATTGTGTGTGTGTATAAATATGTAGCAACAAATTTCATTATCATGTGTTATTATGATTTACCAATAAAACCAATAAATACTTCAAAAAAAGAAGATAAAGGAAAGATAACCATAATGCTTAGATAGATGAGAAATCCTATTACAGAAATTGAAAATTTGGGAATTTTGAAACTAAAAACTATAATAACTGAAATGCAACAATGATAACTGGCACATTAAAAATTTCTTGTTCATCAAAAACCTAAGTTTGGGAGAGTATATTTGTAATACATGTACGTGACAATGAACTTACATCAGACTATGTAAGGAACTTTCATAAATCATTCATTTTTCTTAAAAAAATGAAACAACACAATTTTAATTAGTAGACTAGAAACTTGAAAAGGCACTTTTAAACAAATGATATATAAATACATGTTCAATATCACTGACCTTTATACTAATGGAAACTGAAACTACAATGAAATGTTAGTATATACTGACTAGGATAACTAAATTTTTGAAGGCTGACAGACTAAAAATGGGCACATAGTTACAACAGTTGGAACCCTTATACACTGGGAAAAAATATGTAAAATTGATGCACCTGACTGGGAAATCTACTTTGCAATATCTTTTAAAATTGGAATAACCTACCCAACGACTCAACATTTCTACAGCTGGATATTTATCCACAAAGATTAAGACCTACATTGACAAAAATACTTGTTCAAGAATGTTCATTACAGTTTCCATTTATAATAGTTCTAAACTGGAAACAATCCAAATGTTCATTAACAAGAGGAGGGCTAAACAACTGGAATGTTGACAATAAAATACAGCTCAGTACTAAAACAAAAGAACTGCTGATACATGTAAACAAATAGATTACTTTGAAAAACATTATACTGAATGAAAGAAATCAATCACAAACATGTTTATTTACACTTTTGTAGTGTAATTTTGTAACAGGCAAATCTGATAGATGGCAAAAGAAATCAACAGTGATTGCTTTCAGGTAGGGAGAAGGTGGGGAAGGAATGGGTGGTAAGGGGTACAGCAGGAACTCTGGGATATAGCAATGTACTTTATTATAATAGATTTGTCGATTGAACACATGCACGTATCTACACTTAAGGTCTGTGTAATTTAGTATATGAAAACTATGCCTTAATTTAAAATAGAGGTATGTTTTAGGTCTTAGTTCTTTATCATCTCTTTGTGATTTCAGATGAATTTGAGGTTGCCTATTGTGCTTCTGGTTTGAAATCTGTAAGCTAAAGAGCATATTTTAATGTTTTACAAGTTTCTTTTAACAATATTGCACTAGACAAAATGACTTACTTAAAGTCTTATGCAGGTCTAATGGATATGCAACAAATTCTACTGACTTACCTAATTACAAGATAGCAAACAGCAGCCTTATAACATAAATTTAGAAGGCAGTGTATTATAGCCCTGGCCCAAGCTCAAAGGAAATAGTGTTACACTCTGGAAAATGGTCAGAACCCACTGAGTTGCATTAGAAAATGTGCACTCACATATACAGTCACTCAACAAGGGCTCTGCAAAATTGCCAAGGGTCACAGTTCTGGCATTTTCATTTCAGATCACTTTAGCAATTTTTACTCATAAGTTCTGCTTCAACAAATGCTGCCATCATTTTTTTTTTTTTTTTGGTACATCCTTAAAGGAGCAATCTGACCTGAGAATTGCCAGAGAGGAGAAAAGAGAAAGAGACATTTATTAAGATATTTTTCCCCAATACTACAATGAAAGGGGGAAAAAATTGAACCAGAAGTCCAGATTCGTGCCATAAGGCAGAAGTAGTGCCATATATACCCCCTACCGTGACATGGCAAACTACATAAATGTGTCTCATTGTTGTGCCTTTATGGAGGCAGCAGTTTTGTCCACTCCTCAGTCTCCAAGTGTTTCCATTTTAGCTCCCTATTTTTAGCAGTTAATAGCTAGGCTATAATAATTTGCTTCAGGCTGGCATACTAGGCTCAGTCAGAGAGTACATTTAGAATAATAGAATATTTCAGATGCTTTTAGTGGGCGTGTGTGTGTGTGTGTGTGTGTGTGTGTGTGTGTGTTTGCATGTGTTCATATAATCTAAAAATGTTTGCTGTTGCAAAAAAATTACGTTTGGTAACGGATTGATTTCTAATGTGATGTAGTCAGTTTTATTTGCCTACACCAAATATTAGGAGAAAAAAATAAAAAGACTAAAGTCACTGAAAAATGTCTTTCCGAAGAAGAAATGTGTTAATTCATATTCATTTCCATTAGCTCCAGTACCTAGTGGGTGTTTAATAAGTGTTCACTGACAAGAACAAAAACAACAATTCTATTTATTACACGTGGCATTGTCTTCACCAGCCTTTTATAAATGTGCTTCTGTAACTGTGATTTATTCTAAAAAGAATAAGTTAAAATAACTGTAATATTCTAAACAATGTTTATGGCATACCAAGCATCTCTTGAATGTTAATCTCAGGAAATAGAATTTCATGAGTCTCATGGAGCTACAGTTTGTTTTAAAGGATCGGCCTTTTTGAGAACATGAACTCCTTGTCCACATACATGTTTTTTTTAGGTATTTTATTGGGAACTGATTATTTCTAGAACTGGATGATGCCCAACAATTGGCTTTTCAGTCCAATGCTGATTCTATGTAGGACTGGTTTTATAAACCAGTGGGTAAGTTTGTGATGTTGAGGTTCATGTTGAAACTTAGATTTTATTGGTGGATTAAAGGGGAGTGGATAGAGTGCAGAGAGAAGAGAGTCCTGTTGGAGCTGAATAAGAGTCCAAGGCACTGAAGTCCATGTATAAGCCAGGCTGTGATGAGATATTATTCTTACACTTGATAAAAAATTATATACTGTAGGTATAGTTATCCCTATGGAGAGAAGAGAAATCTGAACTCCAGAAAGACAAGTAGAGAAATTTACTTTTGTCACCAAAGGAAAGCTTGAATAATCGGTGAAACAAGAAATTGTGACTATTTCATGCAATCCATTTCCAGATAAATGACTTTGAAGAATACCTTTCTCTGAAAACCTGAGCCCTAGACAGATCAAGGTCTATCTGCTGCTAACTGAGTTTTTCATTCAACAAAAATCCAGATGAAGATATATCAGAGACTGAGGCATGGTCATTTCTCTGGCTCAGGATAGGAACGACACACATGTTGTCAAATACAATTGATGCTTTGTCTTGTTTGCCTTGTTCTTTTGGCATTGTTGGGCACAGTTGGCCATTACCTTCTTCTTGAAACCCTTTTCTCCTTGGCTGGGAGGATTCTGGTTCTGCCTTCCTGCTTATTCCTTCTCAGTTTCCTGCCATTTGTTTCTCCACCTCTTCCATATTAGTGTTCCACAAAAACCTTCTTCTTTTATAACTTTGATTCTCATCCTCCAGCACCATGCTTTAACCCTTAGAGCTTTATTCACACCGGGCTTCTCTCATTTTCTCTGTGTCAAACTCTTTCATTAAGACCTTCACACATTTTCTTTATTTACTTGAAATTCTTTTCCTCTCTTTCTTTGTATTGTTTGGAATTTGTCACCACTTATTTTTTTTTTTAAAGGAAAGTGAAGGAACATGGGGTTTTATTAATGAATGCTAGAAAACATTTTAAGTAAATGGTACCAATTTTATTTTATTTTATTTTTTTCTTAGTTGTTCAAAACATTACAAGGCTCTTGACATATCATGTTTCATACATTTGATTCAAGTGTCACCACTCATTTGTACATAATATCTTTATTTTTTTCCATGTCTGTCTTTATTTTACTAATTTCCTTTGAATTAATCACTTCTGTAACAATAATTAATATATTTGAAAAAGAAATCTAATGTTATTACAATAAGTGAAAAATAAAACTCTGATTATTTATAATAATTAAAATACACTGTGTAATAATAATTCATGTCATCTGCACTTAACTGTAGTTTGGATCCAATGACTTAATTAACTTCCTTTCTCTTCCTCTCTCTCTGTCACTCCTTCACTGCCTTGAAATGCAACTCATATACCATTTTCTAAGAAATTCTTGCTTAATTATTTTTTCCCAGGTTAGGACAAATTATCCATGATGTATTTTCATACCATCACATCTTTCTTTCCTCCACTACAGATCTTAATGAGTTATTAGTTAAATAAGTATTATGTAGTAAATTGTTTGGTGTTTGTCTTTCCATTTGAAATACAAGTTCCTTGCTTTGTAATGTTTTGAACAACTAATAATACAAAAAATTAAAAAATAATAAATAAATAAAAAAGAAATACAAGTTCATTGAGTGTACACCAGACATCAGATTTAGTCATACCAGTGTACCCAGAGGGTGTATATATATATATATATATATATATATATACTCACACACACACAACAATGGTATTTAATATATGAATATATGTTCACTGACAAGAACAAAAACAACAATTCTATTTATTACATGTGACATTGTCTTCACCAGCCTTTTATAAATGTGCTTCTGTAAATGTGATTTATTCTAAAAAGAATAAGTTAAAATAACTGTAATATTTTAAACAATATATATGACATACCAAGCATCTCTTGAATTTTAATCTCAGATACATATATATATATGTATATATATAATTATGTATATAAATATATATATATAATTATATATAGTAAACCCTCATATATTCATACAGTGCTTATTATATGTATCTATTATTGAAATAATAAAAGAATACCTTCATTTATACATGAAACAATATTTTGTGAGCTATCATATGAAGACTGAGACTGCAAATGTGTACAAAGGGAAGTGTTCAAGTTGCTTATGCCCAGAGGCTGAGACTTGGATATAAATCAGCAATTATGGTATAATACCATGAGCACTATAATTGAGATAATAATATTGTACTGTGATGGCATGGAGTGAGACTGATCTGCTTGGATAGTAGGGAGGCATCTCATAACCTTTAATCAGGGTCTCACAGATGTGTAGTGTCCTGAGCACAGAGAGAGGAAAAGAGAATTCTAGGGAAAATATGAACAATCCTGGAGGCTGCTGAGGAGTTACATGCTGCTGGACCAGAGCATGTGTGGAGTACAGCAGCCAGAAATAGGGCTGCAACTGGTGGAGTCTGATTACGTCTGTATTGCAAACTATCAAATTCATACTTGAGTCTGTGGGAAACAGTAAAATGCTCAAATAGCTAAGCAGAGGAATGACATGATTAGAGTTACTTTTCAGAAAGTGACTCAGAACAGAAGACATGGGAGTGAGTGCAGAGAGTCTGGAGGCATGAGATGAAGAAGATGTGGGTCTTGAGTTGGCCACGGATGGGGATCTACAGTCCTTTATTTGTGTGTTCTCTTCCCTCTTGTATAAAAATGGGATTCTGCTTTCAAGGGCTACTACCAATATCCAAAGCGTGTATCAGAAAGAAAAAGCAGGTCGACCTAATATGGGCCTTTGGAAAAGGTGGAATGAAAGGCCTCCTGAAGTCTTCAGGAAGAGTTGTAGCAAATGCCTTATCGCCCATCCCCTCCCTGCTTCCTTCTGAACTGCGAGCATTCAGAGTCTTCAGTAGAACTTCCAAAAGTTTTATATTCCATTTATATATTCTATTTCAATATATAATCTGCCATTTTTCAATTGAAAGGGGAGGGAACTAGATGATAGGTCTTGTGATTTGTCATTTTCTGAGCAATGCTATGAAGTTATCAACCTTAAAATATATTGAAGTAGATTGGAGACTCTGAAGAATGACTCAGTATAATATCACCAAAGGGAAAAGCTGGCTTTATGAACTAAACTGTGCCTCCCATTCACACATTGGAATGCTAATCCCCAACATGACTATTTATAGACAGGGTGGTTAAAGAAGTAATTAAGGTAAGAAATTTTTAAGGGTAAGGTCTTGATCCAATAAGACTGGTATCTTTGTAAGAAGAGAAAGAACAAACAAACAAATAAACAAATAAATACCATGAGAGGACACACGGAAAGAATGACCCACCTATAAGCCAAAAGGAGGTTTCAGGAGAAGGCAAACCTACTGACACTCTGATCTTGAACTTTCAGTCTCCAGAATCTTGAGAAAATAAATTACTGTTATTGGAATAATTCACTCTATGGCATTTTCTTTTGGAGATCTGAGCATACCATAACATTTGTTTGGGACTTTTCAACAGGACAGTCAATACAACATATTCTTATTGTGTGAGAAAGGAAGGAGAGGAAATAATATTACACACACACACACACACACACACACACACACAGGCGTGTGTGATAAAGCTCAGGGTGAAACACTTTTACCAATACAAATGACATTAACTAGGAAATTAGGAAATTTAATGGTAGAAAATAGAGACAAAGTATTTATAATTTTATTTAGGTTGAATATATATGATTTAGCTAAGTTGACAACTATTCTTCTTTACTAAAGCAAAACTTTCTTCAAGACAATTACTAACTTGGTTTGAAATATTCTCTTTAGAGTATTAATTTAAAATATGAAGACTACACTTCTTAAAATATATCCTATAATTCAGAATTTCCACTGGTAAAATGCCCCATTTTCATTTCTTATTAAGTTTCCTTCTCACATATCCAAAAAATTATAGCCAAGAATGACCTCCCTAACCTCCCACCAAAAACAAACTCATAAAAAATCTTTTGTTATTCTGCTATTTTTCCATATGGAGGGAATAACACTCTTCTTTCTTTTAACCATTAATGTGAAATATAAATGACTTACAAAAAAATGTAGAGATGAAATTATGCCATTTTATATATAAAGAAGTTATTACAAAATGAATGCTGTGAAATCACCATCTAGGACAAGAAATACAGCATATCCCTTAACTTTGAAAGCAACTCCTAAGCACCGGCCTCATCACACTTCCCCACCTGCTGAGGCTGTTGTTAGCCAGACTTTTATGATAAATATTTCTTTGCTTGTCTTTACAGTTTTACTACCTGGTGCACAACCCTTCGGGATGCAGTTTACACTCACCTGGTATTGAGTCTTTATCTAATGAATTAGCTTGTTAGATATCACCGATATGAATGTGGCAGTTGACTGCATTTCTATCCTAATATGGTATTCCACAAAATGAACAAACCTCAATCTATTTATTCATTCTACAGTTGATGGTCTCCTGAGCTATTTTTAATATTAGTATGAAGCCCAAAGTAACATTCTTTTATATCTATGCAGGGGCACATGTGTCTACATTTTCCAGAGTGTGTATCTAGAAGTACTATTGCTAGATTGTGTGAACTGTATCACCAGCTTTACTACATAATCTAAAACCATTTCGCAGAGTAACTATTCCAATCCACAGTTCCAACAGTATGTATAAGAAGTCCATTCTTTCCTTTCTTTGCCAACTTCTGCCATCAGTAGTTTTCCCAACATATCTGATGGGTATGTAATATTTCTTCATTGTGCATTTAATTTGTGCTTTCCTGCTTATAAATTACTTTAAACATGTTTTTCATGTTTGATGTTGAAGAGCCTATTTCCATCATTGGCCTAGTTTTCTATTTCATTTCCAGTTTTTTCCTATTGAATGTAGAAGTTTTTTATATATATATATTTCACATGTATGCTCTTTACTGATTATAGATGTGGCCATTTTAAAATTTGTAATGTCATTTTAATGTCTTTATTATGGATATTGAAACATATATACACATGAATGTTTATGCATCCAACTTTGAACTATGAACTCATGGCCAGTCTTCTTTAATTTTTACTCCCAGACTTTTCATTGAATTTTGGATTATTTTAAGATAATTTAGGCATTATATAGTTTCATCCATAAGTATATCAGTAGGTAACTCTGACATAATATCTGTTAAAAATATAATCACAATACTATTTTCACACTTAAAATAATATCAGTTTCCTTATATCATACAATAACAACCTATTTTTCAATAACTTATGGTACCTGTTAGGAAATGAATTTCCTAATTTTAATGTAATTTGATTCATGAATATTTTTGACCTTATAAGCAATTTATTTATTTATTTATTTTACAATTTTTTTATTAGTTACACATGAGAGTAGAATGATCTTGACATATCATACTTTTGAATCAAATGGGGTATAATTTCTCATTTTTCTGAGTGTACAGGTTGCAGTATCACATTGCTCATACAGTCACGTATATACATACAGCAATACTAGTGTCTATTTTATTCTGCTGCCCTTCCTATCCCCCCATCACTTCTCTCTACCCAATCTAATGTGACAGACCTCGAAAAAGAAGTGTGTCACCTTAGAATGGGTAGAGAGAAGTCATGAATATTTTTAGTGACTGTTGCTACTCTGTCTTGACTGAGAATGTTATCCAAACACCAAGATGAAGAAGATGCTCACCAATATTAGCTTCTAAAACTTTTATTATTAAACTTTTGTACTTAGGTTTAGGGTCCTTGTTATAATGATCTTAACATGTGGTGGAAAGAAGGGGTCTGATAATCTTTTACATGAATAGTCAATGATTTCAGCACTGTTGACAGAAAAGATCATTCTCCTCCCACCACTCTGCCCAGCACTTCAGTTAGAAATCCTCTTTTTGTTTTGACCTCTGTTTGTTCCTGAGCTTTCTTCTGTATTTTGTTGGCCACGGTATTTATCACTATTCTAAAAGTACATTGTCTTAATTATTACAACTTATTACCAGATTCTAGCTATAATATAATTCTTAATAGCTTGTACAAAAGAACTCCTTCCACATTTTTTTTTCTCCCAAATATTTGGATTCTTTTTGACCCCTGACATGTCCTTTCTTTTAGTTAATATTATTTTTAACTGACAGAGACTAATTTTATATATTTATGGCAAACAATGTGATGTATTGATCTATGTATAAAACATATACAAATTAAACCAAGCGAATTAACATATCCATCACTTCATATTTTTTTTTCCTGATGAGACATTAGATGTTGGCTCTCTTAGCAATTTTGAAATATATAATACATTATTATTGACTACAGTCATCCTGCTGTGTGATTAATTTTATAATTAGCTTGCCAACCTACACAGTCTTCTCCGCCCCTGTTTCTCACACATACAAAGAGTCAGAATTTTGATTAAGATATTCGTGAAACTTGACATTTTCAATATTAAGTTCTCCAATTCATGAGTACATTATATCCTTTTGTTTATTTAGGTGTTCTGTTTTTTGTTTTTTTTTTTTCAGTACTAGGGATTGAACCCAGGCCTCCTGTGTGGTAGACAAGTGCTCTACCACTGAGCTACAGTCCCAGTTTTATATAAGTGTTCTTTAAAAGGACTTAACATAATTTTATAATTTCCCATTGAGAATACTGCATATATCAGATTCATATATGAACATTTAGTATTTTGATGCTATTATAAATGGTGACTCCAAATATGCAGTGTATTATACCTTTTAAATTCTGGCATATAGATGTAACTGATTTTTCCCACAGGCTAGCTAAAGTGTTATTAATAACTTTAATGTGTAGGTTTTGATTTTTTACATATAAAATTATGTTAACTGAGAATAATGACAATTTTAATTTCCCCTTTCTATTCATTATGCCTTTCATTTCTGCTTCCTGCCTTTCAGTGCCCTTCAGTACAAAGTTGAAGGAAAGTGGTGATACTTGACACCCTTGATTCTAAAGAAAAGCTTTGAAAATCTTACCATTTGATAAGATGCTTGCAGGGCTTTTATTTCTTTTTCTGTTTGAATTAGCTTTTATCAGATTAAGGAAGATCAAATTCTAGTCTTAGTTTGCCAAGAATTCTTATTTTTTATTTTTATCATGAATAGATGTTGAAACTCATCAAATACTTTCTTTATAATTTTCTCTTTTATCTGTTTATATGGTTGTTAATATTGCATTGCTTTTCTAATGTTAAACTGCATTGTATTTCTAGATTTCTAGAATAATCCAATGTGGTCATGGTGAATGGTTTTTTTAAAACCAATTGCTGGGGCCAATTTGCCAATTTTAAAATATTTCTGCATCTATGTTCATAATGAGATTGCAGTATATATTTTTCCTCCCTATTGGTTTTTTGTATCAGAATAATCCAGTCTGAAACAATTAGTTAATTCATCCTATTTATTTGTTCTCTGGAAGAGTGTAGGAGTGCTATTAATTTTCCTTTGATCCTATTAATAGACATTTGTGTGTGAACTTTTTGTGTGAAAATTTTATTATTGGTTCAGTTTATTTTTTATGTAAGTTTCTCATTCATTTCTAAAATATAAATTATATTTTTCTTGGAAGACCCTAAAAATTTATATCTATTAGATTTGAGTTTAAAACATATACTTATTATCTTTTTAATATCTATAGGACCTTATTTGTGCCTTTTTGATCTATGTATGAAACAGACAAATTAAAGAAAGCTAATGAAAATAGCCATCACTTCACCATTGTGTGTGTGTGTGTGTGTGTGCTGAGACATTAGATGTTGGCTCTCCTTGCAATTTTGAAATATATCATAGATTATTATTAACTATAGTCACCCTGCTATGTAATCAATTTCTTATGTATCAATGATGTGATATGTGACATAATTTTCTTTTGTCTGTTAATATGGTTGTTATATTACACTGTATTTTTGATACAAAAACCCTATTTTAGTCTTGATATATATTGTTTCTTATTTATTTTCTAGATAACTGCCCATATATGTACATATATTATATATATGAAAAAAATGTATATAGATTACTGTTGTTTGTTTTCCAATTTGGGGCATGTTCTTATGTGTTATATTTAATGTTGTATTTCATCATCATTCATCAATATTTTGCTTCTTTCCTAATCTCTTAATCTCTTCTTTTTTTCCTAGCTATTCTTTTTGTAATATATTGAGCTAGATTCTTAAATCATTACTTCTCAGTAGGTCTTCCTTTCAAATATGTGTTTTTAAGGTTCTGTTTCCTTTGGCATGTTTCTTTTCAAAGAGTGTTTTAAAGTATAACATTTGGTAGATAATATTTTTATCATAATTCAGTTCAGGATACATTTTCTCTTATGATGTATTTTTAAACCATATGTATTCATAATATCAAAAAATAGAGATTTTCTAGTTACATTTGCTGCTTAATAGTTATGAAGGAACACACACCTTTCATATTAACTGGCACTAGTTTTACAGTGTGGAATACTGTTTAATTTTTATGATTGTTCCATTTGATCTTAAGAAGAATTTCATGTACATTTATTGAGTGCTTTTGTATCCAGTAAGTCATTTTTAATACCCAAATGCGGGAGCAGGAAGCAGATAGTCTAAAAAGAGAGAGAAAGTTCATGGTGTTGCAGAAATTCAAGAATCTGAGAGTTCCACAAAGAAGATACTTTTTTTCCTATGTTAGAAAATGTTTGCTAACTTTACTTAACAATAGGAAAGCCCGGATCTTGATCCCATAGCCTTAAATCACATTACAGAGTTTACTTTGATCTTTGCATTTCTTAAACTTGTTTTTAAATGATCAGGCCACTTGTCTTCCTGAGGATGTTCCAATCATTAAGAAATTTTGAAGGCAAAAAAACAAAAAAGTAAATTTTGTACTTAACTTTGGTATAAAATAGACCATAGTCTGAACTAAGCAATTAAATAGTCATCAAAAGTATATTCTAAAATCACTTGGAAAAATAATAAACTTTTCTTTCAATGTTTCTTAGTTAAAGTCATCAGGAACATGGCTCTGAATTACATGATGTTAAAAGGAAAAGGCACATTTCTTTCAGGTGTGTTCATGTCCTTGTTGATCATAGATCAACTTTGGTGATGGCTATCTTTTAGTGAATATTGTCAGAATACCCCAGATTTTAGCTGACACATGACCTGCTTGAAGGCTGATCATACTAAGTCCTATTAGGCTTTTGTAAAACCTCACCACCGATCAGAAATGCCAATTGTTGTTGGGGGAAAAAAAATCTATTGTTGGTCAGAGCTTTAATTAAAAACTATACTTTGTTTTCAATCCAATTTTGGAAAGAATACAGGAGAAAAAGCAAGATGTAAATTTTACAATGCCTTGGCAATGTATCCAATTCTCAGCTGAACAAAGAAGCTTATATGCAGAAAATCTTGTAGGAATAAAGCATGTAAAATAAATAAAAAGCTTCCAGTGCTTAATTCCAATCTTCTTCCCAGCAACTGGAGCTGCTGATAAGACACCTACTCGGAGTAATGATGCATAATGTGAAAATGCAATAACCCAGACCTCATAAGTGCGGACAAATGCCATCATTTTAAAGGAAATGGTTGCAAATGTGAAGTGCAATGTGCTGAGCCATTTTCAAAGGTATTTTCATAAACATGGCAAAATGCCAAAGCTTGGTTTCCCCCCAACATGATAGGAAAAGCAAGGAATGTAACTATTATAGGGGCATCCGGTATTTGTCCATGTTGTATCATATAAATGTTTACGTACTGTCGATTCATTATTAGTGGCAGTTTTAATGGGAATATAAATATTATAAAGTGTGTTTACTACAGATAAATCAAAGGGGTGCTGAAGTAATTTGCAGTACTAAAGCTCATTTTGGATAATTACAGTGCCCCTGAAGAATGTGTTTGTGTATTACAAAGAAGGGGATTGTTAGGAAGAAAACTGTTTTGGGTTGGTGACACTGTGAAAAGACTAGGGCTGATCCTGCTTGGGACTAGCTTAGAAATGAGTGAGAACATTAATGAAAGAAGAATTTTTGAAATGAAAAAAAGAGGAAAACCACAGTAGTTGCAGTTGTGGGGCTAACCTTATTCAGTCAAATCTCATGCAGATGACTTACTGTAACTACAGAAATAACGTAAGAAATGATTAGTTAAGATTACGCTGGCAGTAAAGATAGTAATATTTTATTGCACATTGAGTTCTAGTTTACATTTTATGCAGAGGTAAATTAGACTGCAATGTTGTTTATCCTTGTTTTATGGAAGGCTATTTTCATCACAGTCTTAAAGGTTATTATTGGTTTACCTCCTGCTTCCTATTTTATTAGAAGAAGGTGATCTTCAGATTTCTTATTTTCTCTGAAAACCATAAGACATGGTAAACTTTAAACACAATGAGTTAACAAAGCGAATTAAACAATTGTGTCCTAGGCTTTGGAAGGTCATATTATAATGAGATTAAAATTTCTCCCCTTCAGGTATTGTTCATTGGTAAACAAGTCTGGCTTGGGCTCTTATAAATGTTCTGCTGATTAGATTAATTTCGTATGAAAGGCAAATTCCTTTTCCTTTCTGACAAGGGAGTCAGAGTCTGCCAGTTTGGTGATTGTTCAAGAAAAATGCAGCATGGAAAGAAAAAAAAAAATGCTGCAGTAAAGTGAAATGAGCATAAAATGAGATTTAGCTGAGATTGAAGTGCCTGTACTGTCATTTAAAAGGTAATTCAAGAGCTAGGATGTGAGTTTTGTGTTGAGGTGCAGAAACAGAGTCAAGGAGCTGGATGGAGAGAAGCACTGGGCTTCCTCCTGGCTGCTCTGCCCAGGTATTCACCCTCTGGATGACTCTCCTGCCCATGCTGTATGGGGGGCCATTGCGTGCTTTGGCTAACAGGACCCCTTGGATGAATGCATCCACTCTTATGCACTGGTGCAAACAGACAGAGTTCCTAATAAAAGTTATTTGAATAAATATGCTATTTATATTATTTGCCTCAATGTATTCTTTTTCTCTCAACATCAATCCTTCCCTGGGGTATGGGGGAAACTTCAGTTCTGTCTGGCAAAAATATTAATGTGCTTGACTAGTTATATTTCTTGGTTTTCTGATTTTAGGTTGAAATTTGGGATACCTGATCTAATTCAGATATAATAACAGATGTTTTGCTTCTTCCACTTCTCATCTCATTCAAATTTGGTTTACTTAGGGTGGCTTCAAAGCTCTTGATGTTATGAGATGTACAGATTTCATTTTACCACTCACCCACTACCTTTCATTTTGTAAAGAGTGAATATCAATAATACTCATTTTTTTTTTAAAGAAAAGAGGCCCCGAGGTCTGAGCCCTCTCACACTTGTTCCAATTCCCTTCACATTCAGATATGATACCCTTTTCCTTTAAAGTGGTTTCAAATGTCAACATGGAGTAGTTAAATGTTGAGAACTGAACTTTCATGTTTCATTAGTGTGTAGATGAATGCCAGCAAACTTGCTTGGGAAAATAGTTCCTTAAAAGCAAATCATATTTCCCCCACTAGTTATCATTAGAAATGGGATTTACATTTCTTTAGGAAAACAAAAAGATATTGAGACACCATTGTAAACTTTGGAAGAAGATAATTTCAATACTATATGCTGGACACTGTAGTATGGAACTCTTACTTCCTCCATATACCCATTTTTTTTCTTTTTATTACTTTTCTTACTCTAGGAATATGCTTTCTGTAGTAAATCTTATAAATCTGAAGAATTTCTGTGATTCTAAGTACTTATATATTTACTTAGGTATAGGTTTATGCAAGTAATGAATTCTGAACTGAAAGCAGAATGCAGATCTTTCTGATTTAAAGCCAAAGAACTTTCTGCTATACCACACTGGAGATTGGTCTTAAGTACTTATATGTTACATATGACGACTAAAATAGTTTTCTCCCATATTCTTTCCACATTCAGCTGGTTCATGACTGTGCTCATTAGAGATCATAACCTAGTTACACCTGTAGAAATTTACACATGGGTAGTAAAAATTCTGGGATAAATCTGTAGTCTACTGGCAGCAGAATCTATCTCCTTAGTATAAGCACCATATCGGAACCACACATTATGTCAGTCCATCTACAAACCCAAAAGTGAATCACAATGAATCATAAATGAGATCTGGAGATACAGATTCAAACAGATCTGCTACTGCCACTTATTGGCTGTATAATTTGGACAAGATGTTTGACCTTCGTGAAGCTCAATGTTCTCATCTATAACACAATCATATTAGCATCCTTAGTTTGCAGGAGTTACAAGGGTCAAATTAGATGTAAAATATTCAGCACGGATTCCCGCACAAAACACGAGCTTAGTTTCCTAGGTATGGATATGTGTGTTAAGTCTAGTGTTTGACTTAGAGGCACTCTCCTTCTCACTCTATTCTTCTCCATGTAAGCTTTAATAACATGAGATTTCTTTCCCCTGACCTTAGAGGAGCTCATCTTGCAACTGACCTCTCTATGCCCATCCTCACAGGAATGAGGTACTGGAGCCAGCTGCCACTGGAGCTGGTTGCAGTGTCTGCTGAACTGGGAGAAAATGCCTGTCTGAGTGATCCCCCTGACAACACACCAGCCACCAGGGTGATAACACCTCCCATCACATGGCTGCTTCTTCTGCAATCACTATGTGAAGCCTAGATACTTTCTCTTCCAGAGCGCTTCCAGGCATCCGGTAAGGATGAGTGGGCAGGGAGAGAAAAAGATCGTGAGGGGCTGCAGGTATGCCATAGTGCTTACATCTGTTATTTTATCTAAACCACATAGTATTTCTAACAATGTCACATTTGTTTCCCCTTATAATTCCAAAATATAAATATTTTGTATAGGTTTATTCAAGTAATGAAGTCAGAACTGAAAGCAAGATGCAGACCTTTCTGATTTAAAGTCGAAGAACTTTCTGCTATACCATGCCGAGATTGGTCTCAGAAAGACATAACTTCAAAACCAATACATCTATCCTACAGGGGAATAGGCTCCAAAGAGAACTCCAGCTGTAAAGATGCTAAATCAGCTGTATACCACCTGTCTCTGCTTCTGCCTGCTCCTTAATTCCCACTGGGTTTGTTGCCTGATTTATCCCATAGATTCAATGAATTCCCATCAAATTGGTCTTCTCCAGCGTCTGGTCCTGCCTGTGCTTTTGATTCTTCTTTGCCTCAGTGATCAGGTGGTTTTTCATCCACCCCACCATTTTCTGGACTGCAAACATCTACTGAAGATCAGATTTTGCCTTAACTTAGTGGCCTCTGACTCTGTAGTGATGATATGTAGCAACCCTGCTCTACCACATGGTGGAGATAGGAGATGTAAGATCTAGCAACCTCACTGTAGGATAAACTTTGAAAAAAATAATAAATTCAAAGTAAAGACTTCTCAGGCAATTCCAAAAGTTTCATATTATGCATTAAAATGTTTACCTTAATAATATAATATTTAACTGTCTTTTGATTATTATTGATAAACAAAGTAATACTAATCAATTAAGCTATGTATCTTAATTCTTTTTAAATTAACCATGACTACTTTACTAGTCTTTCCTCTGATCTGGTTCTAAGATTTTATTTTTATATCATATTTTCAAGATTAAATAATTTCAGTTTAAATTACGTTCTGTGATTATAATGTGTATATCAGAAAGCTTACCCTTCGTTTCTAGATAAACTTTCCTTAAGACTGAAAGAGTCTGAATAATTATACCCTAGAGTGAAAGTAAACCTTGTTCAATCTTGTAAATATTCTTTTATAATGGAATGTTGCATGTATTTCCCTTTCATTTGGACACCCCCTGTCCCAATCATTGCTTCCTGAATGACTTCAACAACTTACTCTTTTTGGAATAGAAAAATAACTGTGTTTCTTTAGAACCACAACTGGCCTTATCTTTTAGGAAGTAACTATGTACGTGGTCCCGGTCTCTGCTACCATTTGGAACATGATAGGAGAATCTGCCCTCTGTAAAAGACCAACCTATAGCTCTACCTACAGATACAGGAAGAAAGGGGACTGGGGTGTGGAATTGACAGCAGATAGCAGTACTTTGAATGCTGGGTTCTCAACAGGTTTTATTTGAGCACATCCCCTGGCATTTCATGGGAAGTATTCCAATACAAAGTGAAAAAGTCATAATTCAGAGGAAGAATGGTGAGAGTAAAACAGTATCTCTCTTCTTGGTAGGACTGAGCTCTAACAATACCCTGGAATTAGAAATAAAGGAGGAAAGTCCTGGGAGTGTGGGAGGGGTTGAGTTACAGGCATGCTTCTCCGTCTCAGTATTCAGCATAGGGTGGTAGGTTACTTGAGGAAAGAGTCTACAGTGTCAGGCAAAATGCTATTAACTTTTAAAAATCTCTTCTGCCAGAAATTCAAACTGGTGCTGGGAATAAATTTTAATGGGAAGTTGGAGACAACCGGAATATAAAGATTGACAGCGAGTCTAAATAGCATTTTTAATTTAAAATGGAGTTAATGACAACACAGAAAATAATTAAAGGCAAAGCTCTTTCTTCACTACAACCATGCAGAGATATGGGTAGTACTCTGCTAGTCTCCAGAATCCCGTTTACTACCCCACATTACCTCGGTCTGCTCTGTTGCTTCTCCTTGGGATCATGTTGGGCTGCTGAAATCACCTACCAGGTGGCAGGGAGAACTCTGTCAATTTGTGCTCCAGAAATTTCTACAGTAACAGGTTGAGCTGGGGACTTTGATCCTTGCACCCTTGCCTGTGTCTTCCTCCCCTACTTCACCATTGGTCCTGGAATAACCTCCTTTTTTTAAATTAATTAATTAATTAATTAATTTTTTATTGGTTGTTCAAAACATTATAAAGCTCTTTCATACATTAGATTCAAGTGGGTTATGAACTCACATTTTTACCCCAAATACAGATTGCAGAATCACATCGGTTACACATCCACATTTTTACATAATACCATATTAGTAACTGTTGTATTCTGCTACCTTTCCTATCCTCTACTATCCCCCCTCCCCTCCCCTCCCATCTTCTCCCTCTACCCCATCTATTGTAATTCTTTTCTGTCCTTGTTTATTTTCCCATTCCCCTCACAACCTCGTATATGTAATTTTGTATAGCAATGAGGGTCTTCCTCCAGTTCCATGCAATTTCCCTTTTCTCTCCCTTTCCCTCCCACCTCATGTCTCTGTTTAATGTTAATCTTTTCTTCCTGCTCTTCCTCTCTGCTCTGTTCTTAGTTGCTCTCATTATATCAAAGAAGACACTTGGTATTTGTTTTTTTTAGGGATTGGCTAGCTTCACTAAGCATAATCTGCTCTAGTGCCATCCATTTCCCTGCAAATTCCATGATTTTGTCATTTTTTAGTGCTGCGTAATACTCCATGGTGTATAAATGCCACTTTTTTTTTTTTTTATCCATTCATCTATTGAAGGGCATCTGGGTTGGTTCCACAGTCTAGCTATTGTGAATTGTGCTGCTATGAACATCGATGTGGCAGTATCCCTGTAGTACACTCTTTTAAGGTCTTCAGGGAATAGTCCGAGAAGGGCAATAGCTGGGTCCAATGGTGGTTCCATTCCCAGCTTTCCCAGGAATCTCCATACTGCTTTCCAAATTGGCCCACCAATTTGCAGTCCCACCAGCAATGTACAAGGGTACCCTTTTCCCCACATCCTCGCCAGCACTTGTTGTTGTTTGACTTCCTAATGGCTGCCAATCTTACTGGAGTGAGATGGTATCTTAGGGTGGTTTTGATTTGCATTTCTCTGACTGCTAGAGATGGTGAGCATTTTTTCATGTACTTGTTGATTGATTGTATGTCCTCCTCTGAGAAGTGTCTGTTCAGGTCCTTGGCCCATTTGTTGATTGGGTTATTTGTTATCTTATTGTCTAACTTTTTGAGTTCTTTGTATACTCTGGATATTAGGGCTCTATCTGAAGTGTGAGGAGTAAAAATTTGTTCCCATGATGTAGGCTCCCTATTTACCTCTCTTACTGTTTCTCTTGCTGAGAAAAAACTTTTTAGTTTAAGTAAGTCCCATTTGTTGATTCTTGTTATTAACTCTTGGGCTATGGGTGTCCTATTAAGGAGTTTGGAGCCCGACCCCACAATATGTAGATCGGAGCCAACTTTTTCTTCTATCAGACGCAAAGTCTCTGACTTGATATCAAGATCCTTGATCCATTTTGAGTTAACTTTTGTGCATGGCGAAAGAAGGGGATTCAGTTTCATTTTGTTGCATATGGATTTCCAGTTTTCCCAGCACCATTTGTTGAAGATGCTATCCTTCCTCCATTGCATGCTTTTAGCCCCTTTATCAAATATAAGATAGTTGTAACTTTGTGGATTAGTCTCTGTGTCCTCAATTCTGTACCATTGGTCCACCCGCCTGTTTTGGTACCAGTACCATGCTGTTTTTGTTACTATTGCTCTGTAATATAGTTTGAAATCTGGTATCGCTACACCTCCTGATTCACACTTCCTGCTTAGAATTGCTTTTGCTATTCTGGGTCTTTTATTTTTCCATATGAATTTCATGATTGCTTTATCTATTTCTACAAGAAATGCCGTTGGGATTTTGATTTGCATTGCGTTAAACCTATAGAGAACTTTTGGTAATATTGCCATTTTGATGATGTTAGTTCTGCCTATCCATGAACAGGGTATATTTTTTCATCTTCTAAGATCTTCTTCTACTTCTCTTTTTAGGGTTCTGTAGTTTTCATTGTATAAATCTTTCACCTCTTTTGTTAGGTTGATTCCCAAGTATTTTATTTTTTTTGAGGATATTGTGAATGGAGTGGTTGTCCTCATTTCCATTTCAGAGGATTTATCGCTGATATACAGGAATGCCTTTGATTTATGCATGTTGATTTTATATCCTGCCACTTTGCTGAATTCATTTATTAGCTCTAATAGTTTCTTTGTAGACCCTTTTGGGTCTGCTAGGTATAGAATCATGTCACCTGCAAATAGTGATAATTTAAGTTCTTCTTTTCCTATTTTTATGCCTTTAATTTCTTTCGTCTGTCTAATTGCTCTGGCCAGTGTTTCGAGAACTATATTGAATTGCAGTGGTGATAGAGGGCATCCCTGTCTTATTCCAGATTTTAGAGGGAATGCCTTCAATTTTTCTCCATTCAGAATGATGCTAGCCTGAGGCTTAGCATATATAGCTTTTACAATGTCGAGGTAAGTTCCTGTTATCCCTAGTTTTTCTAATGTTTTGGACATAAAGGGATGCTGTACTTTGTCGAATGCTTTTTCTGCATCTATCGAGATGATCATATGGTTCTTATCTTTAAGTCTATTGATGTGGTGAATAGCATTTATTGATTTCCGTATATTGAAACATCCTTGCATCCCAGGGATGAATCCCACTTGATCATGGTGCACAATTTTTTTGATGTGCCTTTGTATCCGATTTGCCAGAATTTTATTGAGGATTTTTGCATCTAGGTTCATCAGAGATATTGGTCTCTAGTTTTCTTTCTTTGAGGTGTCTTTGTCTGGTTTCAGAATCAGGGTGATGTTGGCCTCATAGAATGAATTTGGAAGAGCTCCCTCTTTTTCTATTTCCTGAAATAACTTGAAAAGTATTGGTATTAATTCTTCTTTAAAGGTTTTGTAAAACTCCACTGTATACTCATCCAGTCCTGGGCTTTTCTTGGTTGGTAGTCTTTTGATTGCTTCTCCTATTTCATCCATTGATATTGGTTTGTTCAAATTGTGTGTATCCTCCTGACTTGGTCTGGGCAAATCATATGACTTAAGAAATTTATCAATGTCTTCACTATCTTCTATTTTATTGGAATATAGGTTTACAAAATAGTTTCTAATTGTCTTCGGTATTTCTGTAGTATCTGTTGTGATATTGCCTTTTTCATCTCGTATGTTAGTAATTTGAGTTCTCTCTCTTCTTCTCTTCATTATCATGGCTAAGGGTCTGTCGATCTTATTTATTTTTTCGAAGAACCAACTTTTAGTTTTGTTAATTTTTTCAATAGTTTCTTTTGTTTCAATTTAATTGATTTCCACTCTGATTTTAATTATTTCTTGCCTTCTGCTACATTTGCTGTTGTTTTGCTCTTCCTTTTCTAGGGCTTTGAGATGAAGTGTGAGCTCATTTATTTGTTGGTTTTTCCTTTTTTTGAGGAATGACCTCCAGGCAATGAATTTCCCTCTTAAAACTGCTTTCATTGTGTCCCATAGATTCCGATATGTTGTGTCTGTATTTTCATTTATCTCCAAAAATTTTTTATTTTCCTCCTTTATGTCTTCTGTAACCCATTGATCATTCAGTAACATATTGTTCATTTTCCATGTGATGTAGGATTTTTCCTTCCTTCTTTTATCATTGATTTCCAGTTTCATTCCATTATGATCAGATAAAATGCATGGTATTATCTCCACCCCTTAATATTTACTGAGGGTTGCCCTATGGCATAATATATGGTCTATTTTTGAGAAGGATCCATGTGCTGCTGAAAAAAAAGTATATCCACTTGATGATGGTTGATATATTCTATATATGTCAGTTAAGTCTAGGTTATTGATTGTGATATTGAGTTTTATAGTTTCTTTATTCAACTTTTGTTTGTAGGATCTGTCCAATGGTGAGAGAGGTGTGTTGAAGTCACCCATAATTATTGTGTTGTGGTCTATTTGATTCTTGAACTTGAGAAGAATTTGTTTTATGAACGTCGCAGCACCATTATTTGGTGCATAAATATTGATAATTGTTATGTCTTGTTGGTTAATGGTTCCTTTTAACAGTATATAATGTCCTTCCTTATCCCTTTTCATTAACTTAGTCTTGAAGTGGATTTTATTCGATATGAGGATGGCCACCCCTATTTGCTTACGAGGACCATGTGCATGATATATTTTTTCCCAACCTTTCACCTTCAGCCTGTGTATGTCTTTTCCAATCAGATGTGTCTCCTGGAGGCAGCATATTGTTGGATTTGTTTTTTTTAATCCATGTTACCAGCCTATGACGCTTTATTGAAGAGTTTAAGCCATTAACGTTTAGAGTTACTATTGATATATGGTTTGTACTTCCATCCATGTTTGATTATTTATCTTTTTTTAAAATTTAGTTTGTTTCTCCATGATTAGCTCCCCCCCCCCCGCCCTCTTCTTTACTGAGGCACTCCCCACTGATGGTTTTGGTTATTGTTTTTCATTTCTTCCTCGTGTAGTGTTTTCTCAAGACGCTTTGCAATGCTGGTTTTCTGGCTGCAAATTCTTTTAGCTTTTGTTTATCATGAAAGATTTTTATTTCGTTGTCGTACCTGAAGCTTAATTTTGCTGGATACAGAATTCTTGGTTGGCATCCATTGTCTTTCAGTGTTTGAAATACATTGCTCCAGGATCTTCTCGCTTTCAGTGTCTGTGATGAAAAATCTGTTGTTAACCTTATTGGTTTACCCCTGAATGTAATCTGCCTCCTTTCTCTTGTAGCTTTTAATATTTTCTCCTTGTTCTGTATATTGGATATCTTCATAACAATGTGTCTTGACGTTGGTCTACTGTGATTTTGTGTGCTCGGTGTCCTGTATGCATCTACAATTTGTATATCCGTTTCCTTTTTTATTTCTGGAAAGTTTTCTGTAATTATTTCATTCAGCAGGTTACTCATTCCCTTGGTTTGAAGGGATACCTTCCTCTATCCAGATGACTCGTAAGTTTGGTTTTTTAATGTTATCCCATATCTCTTGGATGCTTTTCTCGTGATTTTTTACCAGCCTTTCTGAGTTGGCTAGACTCTTTTCAAGATGATATATTTTGTCTTCATTATCTGACGTTCTGGCTTCTACTTGCTCCACTCTGTTAGTGATACTCTCATTTGAGTTTTTAATTTGGTTTTGTAATTCCCTTCATTTCTAGAATTATTGTTTGATTTTTTTATTATCTCTATCTCCTTATAAAGATGCTTAACTTCTTCTTTTATCTGTTTATGTAATTCATTTTCAATGTGTTCTTTCACTGTTTGAATTTGTTGTCTCATATCCTCTTTAAGGTTCCATTCCATCTGTCTAAGGTATTCCTTGAGTTCTTTATATGACCATTTTTCTGATGACTCTAGGTCCTCCTGAATATTTAGGCTGTCCTGCATTGTTTGTACTACTTTTCTTCCTTGCTTTTTCATGCTGCTCATGTTACTTCTTGTTCTGTTTGACTGCTGAGTTACTGTTGACTCTTATAAATTTGTTTGATGCTTGGGAGGAAAGATATTAGAAGGGAAGGGAAGTAGTCACTAAAGAGAATGAGAGTAAGCAGGTAGAATTCAAGGAAGGGGGAATAAGAAAGTTGAAAAGAAAAGAAAAGACAAAAAAAAGAAGAAAAAAATAGAAAATAAAAAAATTTAAATAAAAAAATAATAATAATAATAAAAATGAAAATTAAAATTAAAAAAATAATAGAATAAAAAATAATAAAAAAATCAAACAATAACAACAAAAAATGAAAATGAAAAAAAAAAGCCCAAATTAAAAAAAAAAAAAATTTAAATGCACTCGTAGAGTTTGATTAACTTCTCTTCCAGTAGGTGGAGCTGTGCCCACTGGGCCAGGCTTCTCTCAATAGGCGGGAACCAATCACTGTGCAGCAGCTCTTCCTCCCAGACTGGGCGGGTCTCCATCCTGAGTGCCTAGGGCCTTCTCTTGTGTCTAGTTACTTCCCCACTTTTCCTCAAGACAGGCCTCGCTCACCAGTGACGCTCACCACAATACTGGCTACATGCCAGATCTGCTGCTCCTGGGAGCCCTGTTTTTATGAATGCCTGGACACAGTCTCCCTGTTTGCCATTCCCTCAGACCCTAAGTTTGTAGAGCTTGGGGCTGAGATCCCCCAGCGAATTTGCTTGCCCTCTGGTAGCCACGCCCCCGGTAGCTGGTGCAAGAGACCTCAGTTGTCAGCACTGGTGGGAGTGGTAGCCGGGAGTTCCATGCCGTGAGTCCCGCGCCACTCCTGATTCCCTCGGTCTGGCTATCGCCTCACGGGGAGAGCTGGGAGGGGCCCTTACGGTTTCCCCGCTGTGTGGAGAGGGATGGCTAGGGGATTACACACCTGTCGCCGCTGGTTTCAATGAAGTTGTCTCCTCCGCCGCGTTTTGGTGACGTCAGTTCTCTGCCATGGTGATATCCCATGCAAATGGTGACAGTTCGTTCCCTTTGCTGGGTGACCAATGCAACGGGTGGGTCCTGACTGTCTCTCCCACGCCCCGTTTCAATCCTGTGGCCACTGCCTATGAAGGCTCCGTTGGCTTTGACCTCCGGGGTCATTTAGTGCTGAGTCACAGCAGTATGGCTGCAAGAAGCAGGCGAACAGGAGCTTGAATGCAGTCGATCCGGGCTCGGTGTGTGTTCTGAGAGGCCCAGACTGTTCGCCCCAGATCCACGTCAGCTCAGCGTTGCCTAGTGATCCTGAGCAAACAGCCTTTAGACAGCTTACAACTTCCTATGCCTGCGCAGCTGAAGAGGTCAGAGACTTGATCTCTCCCCCGTCGCCATGTTCCTGGAATAACCTCCTTAATCCTTCTCCCTTGTTTTGCTCCTGAAGTTCACCTGAATCCTCTTACGTTTTGCTTCTAGAGAAATTGAGCAAACTCACCCTTACCAAAGATGCTTAGGAAACAGTGAAAATAAAATCATAGGAACACAGATTCTATGTCATGGGGACTATTCATTGTAGGTTTGCGAATGTGATAGCATCTGGGTGCACCACTTTGTTTTATAATTCTACAACGTTTCTACATTGTTTTCCAAGTTCTTTTTCCATGATTGGACTGTTACTGAAATAAATCAATCTAAATCCCAATCTTATAATCATTAACAAAGATTAACACTTAATTTGATGTTTGGTGACACACACTATAGTGGCTTAGAAATAGAACACGCCCTTTCAAAGTAACCTCTTTTTATAAAAAGGGAACTAAGAATGTTAGTGTATTGCTATTGTGTACTTACCTTTGTATTTAATAATCCTTCCATATTGTAGCACTGTTGTTCTTGGCTTATTACTGAAAATTTAATAGTATTTAATTAAAATCCGGAAATGTGCTTTCAATTCTATTACCCTAAAAAGTGGGGGAAAGAAAGGCTCATCCTTACCATTTGCATTATACTGGAAACTGTTAAACACTTAATCTTCTCGCATAGTGGTTCTGTGCTTTTAAGAGGATTACATTATTAATTGTTTAATTATTCATTATGCTGCATTTTGCTGCTCAGTACAAAAGCTTTTTTAAAATTAATTTAATGTTTTATCCTTCTTAGCAGTCATTCTTTGTACTGGGCTCTCTGTTCTTTCATGATAGGACGTCGCAGCAAAGAATCAAGAGGATGCCTTATTGAAAGCTAAGCCTGTAGCTCTAGCAAATAGATCTTTTGCCAGAGCAATGACTCAACACACCACGAGGCAACTGAGTCTTGCTGCACTCCAGAGACTGTGGTTAGAAATATGTCACCAGCGGGAGCTACATTAATCATAATTGTAGGAGTGACAGTCAGTTTCTTGACCTCATTGAGACAGGCAGGGAGGTCAGTGCTTCAAGCAGTTCATCCTTCAGGCAAGGAAAACTATTGGGAAGATTTCCTTTTTGTTATCACTGGCATTTTTATTTAATCCCATCATTTTCCCCACAGTCTGGGCAGAAGTACAAAAGCTTCAGGCAGCTACAGTCTGGCCCTTTTTCTTTTGCTCTCTGCCAAAAGTAACCTTGGCAGTTGATGGCTTAGGGAGCTACCACGCCCGTCTTCCTCAACTGGGTTTGCTCTCATTCTACCTCCTTTCTTTTGGTGGTGTTGTTGTTCTTTTTCTAAAGACTAGGAGAACAGAAAGAGTTACTTTAGTGGAGCCTGATGTTAGCAGCCCTGCCCATTTCTCTGTGTTGATAGCAAGGGAGGTTCAGGAAACAGCCTTCCCGGCAGGAGGGCATGATGGTTCCTTCTTTCCTCCAACAGTGGTCAGCCTGGAGCAGCTGCTGCTAGAGAGCTGGTGCTGTTATTGGGATCTGTAGCAGCCAGTGCATTTCATTCCAGGACCCCCAGAGGAAAATTCATAAGGGAAACATGCCCAGGTTGAAAAGAACTCAAGGACCTAGGCTTGTATATCTGAACGCACGTTAGGACACTGAAAAAAATGTTTGATTTTATACAGAAAGCCATCATGATATTATAACAAGGCATTTAAAGTCAGCCAGTGAATATGTGAAAGTAGATTTAAATCATTGCTTGTGTTACAGCTGTGCCAGGTACATGGTAGGGTCCTGGGGAAACAGAATTTAAGAAGCAGGACGTGGCCCCACATTGGTATACTATACATTTTTGGGGGGTGGGGGATGGGGAAAAACACAAAAAAGAAATAGAAGAAAATTTAAAACAGTGATAAGAAATATGAAATAAATCAAACAAGTGAGAGAGAGGGTGGTAGTACAGTGACAACTTTAGGTGTGACAGACAGGCAATGCCTGCTTAAGATGTTTACGGAATTTGCGAAATATTATTTTCTAATGTTAAATTTGCTAAATGTTTATGGCATTTCATGGACATCTTAAGACAATTCTGAATGTTTTAATTTGTCAGTGAAAAAACACCATTGATATTTTTTATCATTATTAAAAGGGATCAATTGTGGAGACTGAGGGTAGAATGTTTCCCTAGGTTTCATCCCCAGTACCACAAGGGGCGGAAATAAAGTATAAAAAAAGGGGACTAATTGCTTTCTATTAAAAAATTTAGATGAACTCAATCTGATTTTTTTTCTTTGTTTTTATTCAATAAAAAATTTTTATTCAATAAAAATTCATAGAAAACCAAAATCTGATCTTAGACCTATTCTGTAAATAACAAGGGTTTTAGTTCTCTTGCAATTTAATTAATTTCTGGTAAATTGCTATCTTATGAGGGATTTAAGTGTAATGTCACACCCTTTATTCCAGTCCGAAGACTATGCATGTGTTTAGGGGTATAACACCAGTGCCCTTAAAATGAGAACATCTGTCTATCTGTTCTCCCTCTCTCTTCCCCACAAATCATTTTGTTTTAAAATCAATGAAAGGTCTTAACCACTATCTTCAATAAAAAAGATCTGACCAATTAGAAATTAGGTCTTTTCTTTCTTTCTTTTCTTCTTCCTTTGCTTTTCTCTACCTCCCTCCATCCCTGCTTTCCTTCTCCTTTTTTTTCCTCCTTCCCTTCCTTTCTTTTTCTCTGGAAAAAACTCCGTTTACCCTTGCCATTGTGGAGCTGTGTTGTAAGAGTTTTCAGGTCATGTTGTAAGGACTTTAGTATTTTAAACTTCAAAAATTAAGGCTTCTGTTCATATATATCACAGAAACTTCAGAAAGCTACCGTATCAAATACTGTATAATAATTTGAAACCTCAATTAAAGTTTTGTACTTGAACACAAATACCTGAACTTATGAAGGTTGTGAGTTGATTTTTACATGATTACCAAAATGAATACAGATGGATTTAGTGTAGACTATAGCTGAAGTTTATTCTATGAATATTTCACCCTTTCATTTTTATGAATGATGGACACATATACTAATGCTATAGGAAAATTACATATTTAAGTATACAGGCTCTGACTACATTGTCAATTGTGTCAGTTCAATTTGGATTCTTTTTCAGGGGTTGCTGAAAGAATCACACCTTTAGCTCAGAAGCTGGGGACTGTGGATTCTGAGTATTTTTCTGTCAGGCTCATCATCTCCCTCTGCCTTTATGTGGAATTGGTGATATCCATAACCCACCTCATAGGGCATTTTAACTATTAATCAGAGGATTGTTGAGGGGATTATATTAATACATGAAGAATTTTCTACTTAGCAGTTGACTATTGCTTAAGCAGCAGGGAGTTTAACAAAATGTTTTGTGACAAGAGTGCCTAAGAATGTTCGGAGGAAGTTTTTACCAAAATTCAGTTCTACTGCACTTTCCTTAAAAGACATCATCAAAACCATCTAAGCCTCTTCTGTATTATTATTTTTCTCCTTTAATAAAAATTATTGTGGGGTTCAGCTTCATATATAAATATGAAGCCCCAAACACATGATGGCAGTGAATTAATTTATTTAAAACAATCCTATTTTTCTGAGAATGTATTTTTTGTAAGGTGGGTGTGGTCAGAGGATGAACAAGGAGGAAGCATCCTCAGGATAGCTATTTATAGAAAACAATCAGTAAGTTTGAGCCTTGACCTCAAGTTGTTTTTGTCAATGAAATATCATTTCTGAACTACTTAATTATGCTTCGTTTTCCTGTTCCTGTATGACTTCTGTGCTTGTGTACATTAAATAAGAATGTTCCATAGTATCTGGCTTCCTTTTCCTTAACTTTTTTTTTTCTTTTATGGCATAAGGGAGTTACTTTTAAAAAGGATATTCCTTACAACAGTTTCCCTGAACAATGAGCTAGAGATGGTCACCATTTGCATTGTCAACCAGAAGAAAACAAAATCAAATTTTAAACTAAGATTTCTTTTTTTTTTTGAATTTGGAAAGTAGATGAAGGTACAGAGCCATATTTTGGCATGAAATACACTTTCTGAAAAAGTAAAGCTTTAACACATTTAAAATTTATTATCATTTAAACTTGTAAAAATCAATAGATAAGGATAAGTGTTCTTAAGCATGAAAGAAACCTCCAATGTCAGCTTCAATTTTACAACATTGAGTCATTTTTGCACCAAAGAAAGACCTTCTTAACCTGTAGTGTAGTTGGGAATGGGGCAAGGTTACTGGTAACCTTTATTTCAGTGTTATGAAAACCAGTGTTTCTACTGCTGGAATCATTATGTTCTGAATCAGACAAAAATTTAACTTACTAATTTAGGATTAGAATTTCTAACTCTTTGCATATATGATATTTTTATCTGCAAAATTTTGCTTTGGGGTATGTATGTAGGCCAATAGATAGCATTTCTGTTAGTAGATAGGCATCATTAATAGTTATTCAAAACACTTTAATTATTTTTAATGAAAACTAAAGAATAAGAAAGACAAATGACTAGTAAAATTTTACTTATTCAGCAATCATTTATGGAATATATATATATAATATTTTGGCAGCGTAATTGACAACTGATAAATTAGATATGGAAAAAAATTAATATTCAATATTGAGAGAGAAAAATAAACCAATAATTTAAACACTGTGTTATGCCCAGTAAAGGGGTAAGGAGGCTGATGGAGGGGCACCCTGATCTCAGTCTGAGGCAAAGCTTCTTGGAAGAGTACCTACATTATATTTCTTCAAGAGTGAGAGGTAAAAAATTAAGTACTGGGATCAGACAGACAGGTGGAAGCAAAAGGCTTAGTGGAACTCTGAGGTACTATTGACGAACACTAGAGAGGAGAGGCAGCTCCATAGGTAGGTCAGATGTGGGCAAATCTGCATGGAAGAATTAGTATTTTACCTCAAGATGTTGGAGAATTTTAAACAAGGAATGACCTAAGCGAAGTGTGCTTAATGCCAGCATTTTGGCAGGAGTGTCAAGGATGATATGGAATGAGATAAGGAGATATGTTGGTAACACTTTCTCTTAATTTAAGAGAGAAAAAGTAAGGACTGGAACCTCCACCGTGACCATAGTGACCGAGACAAAAAATAACTGGGCAGGGTCAGTGACAGAACTAGCAGGGCTGGAGATATAGATAGTAGAGTAAAGGAGTATTAGATAGTAATAGATAGTAGTTCTAGTTAAAAAGAAAGGGGATGGAAGAAACCTGGATGATTTTTAGAGGAAGTGGGAGTGGATTCCAATATTGACCATAGAGTTTGAGGAGCCTGAGGATGACTGCAGAGTGGACCTATGGGTATGCAGTTGGAATGGACTGGGATAGATTTTAAATGGAAAATGGAAACATGGAGCTGGTGCATGCATTCATGGTGGTTGAAGCCATGAATCATTGCTGAAATATTCCAGAGGTCTGTCCCTCTGTGACAGCAGGGAAAAAATGAGGTAGAAAGGAACAGAAAATTTTAACATTTTTGTAGAGATCTCATAATTGCAAAGTATTGTAGAATGCATTATCTTTTTTGATGACCATAAGAATGTTATACGGAGAAACTGTTATACTCACCCTCTTCATGATTGGGACTGAAGATCAGAGAAATGATGAGCTTTCCATTAATAGCAAGGAATAGATCCTCATCACAAACTCAGCTCTTCTGATTCCAAGATTAATATTAATTATATCAGAACTGCATTTTGACTAAACACAACTAATTTCGTCTAATATCTCATGCATGTGCTATGCTTAGGACTTTGTTTGAAAAATTACCTCTCCTTCTGTGCTTTCATCAGACCAAAGAGAAACTTCCTAAGGTCAGTATTGTGACAGGCAAGAAATACTGGAGTTACAGTGGGGCAATAGCATTGCTTGAGGTGATTTTGAGTTGATATTTTTAAAGGATAGAGTCAGAACAGAACCATTTCACATTTAAGATGGTGGAAAACACAGTATTAGCCATACCACAGTCCATTTTGCATATGATTTAGCTTCTGTTTAAGCCTCACTTGTTGTAGTGGGATGGATATTTAAAAATTTGACTTAGGTAAAGGGCAAAACACAAATTAAAATATCACCTTCTGACTTAATGCTGTCCTACCTTATTGAATAGGAATGT
The DNA here is from genome assembly GCF_048772815.1 of Callospermophilus lateralis. NCBI lineage: Eukaryota > Metazoa > Chordata > Mammalia > Rodentia > Sciuridae > Callospermophilus > Callospermophilus lateralis. The sequence goes on from NC_135316.1 coordinate 60,178,166, forward strand.
TCTGTCTTTAGGGAAATATCTCACTACCTCTCATGTTGACAAATGGCAGGTTAATGGTAGAATATGCAGTAAAATCTTCAGAGTCTTTTACCAAAGGCTAAAAGGAACTGGGAGAAATTTATCTCCCTTCACCAAAGTAAGCCATTTCTGAAATAAACATATCAGGAGAGGAAGTATTTTTAAAAAGAGAGAAATTTGGCAGAATTATCATACGGCCAATGGCATGGGATATATGCTTGCTAATTTCATGTTCTTTTGCCACATTTCTATGGAGACACTTTAAAAATCATTAGGCTGTTTTCTGGAGATTTCTGTCTGAAAGAAATAACAACTGAAATTCCTTTGGGTAGAAAGAGAGTTGCCAATTTATTCTGCTGCATTTTCAGTAATGTTGCATTTAATATGCAAAATGATAGGTTTCTAATATTGGTGAGAGGGCAGAGTCGAATATGATATATTAAAAGATGAGAAAATGGCTCTCTTCTAAATATGGCTACTGCCTAAGTACAGTTGGCTGATCATAAAATGTGCAATTCAGGCTTTCATATCGATATTTTAGATTGACAGTACCCTTGGGTTAGTGGAGTGAGCTTCATTTACTGAGAAGTCATAGAAAGTCATGTTGATTGTCTGAGCAGGTGGCTGTACTTGAAGGATAATGCTAAAAGGCAAGAGAAAAGAAAAAGCTGGTTCTTATTATGAGAAGTCCACTACAGTTTTCTAACTGATGTACTCAGCAGAGGAAAAATGAGAACAGACTTCACTGTAGAATCTATCAGGTTTTAAATATGTCTGCCTTAATGTAGTCAGTGTTAGTTCTTTCATTTCACCAAATAGAAGAAAATGATGTAAGCAATCTCTTTTCTGGGGAAAAAATGTGTCCAGTTATACAATATGAGAAACATTGCCTGTAATCTTCTCCCTTTTCCTACCTCTTATATCTGTTGAAGCACAGGCAAGAATTATTAAAAGTGACTAGAGTGACTAAATGCTTCTGTATTCAATTTCAGAAAAAAAAGAATGCTTGTTTTTCTGTGACTATAGGGTCAAAGATTATGATAATATGTTCCATATATATGGAGTAATACATATATATACATACTATATGTATGTATGAATATTACCATTGAGTTGATCTCAGATGCTTGGTTCTCTCTGTCACACAAGGAGAATAAGTAAAGGCTTGTGCAATATTCTGAAGCCATATTTATTGCCATATGGCCATTTCCAAATTGCATTGTGTGGTAAGTTGAGATTGTCTGAAGGAGTTTGGCTAAATTCCAACTTGGGAATACCTTTCACAGAGGCTGATGCTAATGGGAATGTGATTGTCTGGTAATGTAACAGCGTTAATATTGTTTTTATTGAGTTAGCTGGACTGCTATCTATTGTGTGCTGGAGAAAATACAGTTTATGATACAATGATCTAATGTTGATATGTTGCCAAACATTTCTCTTGCTAAGCATGTAATTCATCTAAGCAACCCAGGCTGTATGACTTTTTGCTGTGGTCCAAATCACTTTTTAGCAAAGCTTTCATTGACATTGAAACGAACAGAGATATAGAAAAGCAAGTTTATCTTATTCTATAGCCATCTTTGTGTATTTTTATGGCTTCTATTTTTATGTGTGTTCACAGAACAAAGGTATCTTTTCTCAGAGTAGTTTTTTAAGTGTAGTACCTACAGAAGCATCAGTATCACCTGGGAATTTGTTAGAAATGCAAATTATTGAATGTCACTCCAGCCCTAGTGAATCCAAAACCCTAAGAAGGGGCCCAGAATTCTGTTCTTGAGATGCTTCTCATGTTATTCTGTTACTAATTCAAATTTGAGAGCCGTTGCTTTAGACCTCTGTTTTTAACAGTGATGGAAATACAACACAAGATGAATCATTGTAACTTTGGAGTCTCAAATGGGTTGTCATACTCAATACCTAGAACTTTCTAAGATGAAATCTCAAAATGCCTTTGCATAACCTATTAAAATACATACCACATTCTATTGAAAGTGATGGTTACTTTTATAAATATTTAATAACTGGAGAGAACAGAATTAAAAAAGTAATTACCTCAGGGGTATAAGATAAATTTATTATAAGAAAGAAATGTCTGATTGCAACCAGTCTACCTACCTTTACTTCACCATGTCCCAATGGTTATGATAACAACCACACAAAATAGGATTCCTGATATACTGTCATTTTTAACATACTATAACATAGCTCAAAAAACCCCAGCTGATAAAGTTCAAATTAAAAAGGAATACTTTTTGAAATATGGACAAATTTTCTCTCTAAGATATCAGTTATTAAGTATCCTGCCTGATAATATTAAGTAAAAACTATAATCTACTCTATGTTTTTTTTTTGTTGTTTGTTTGTTTCACTCCATAAAAATAACTGAGCTCTTGTTGGAAATGACCACGATAAAAATGGTCACTCTTTAGCAGAAAAGAGCCCTTCTGGATTAAACAAAATATAGTGGAGTGACCCTCCAGAGATATCTTGTCTGTACTTTCCCGTTAATATTGCACAGTGGAATTTGACATTCAAGAGGATCAACAAGTATGGTCTCATTTGTCTTCTCTATGTAATCACAAATCACGCTGCTGTTACTCTGTAGTGTTTAAGTTTCTTTGCTAGCTAGTCAGCAGTACTATGTGTGACAAGCCAGAGCCATAGTAATTCTTTAATCAGTCTAGTTGGTGAATACTAAGTGTGGAAGAGAAAATAATCAAGGGGATTACCTTCCTGCCAGAACCAGCAGTGTTAAATTTCATGATATTAAAAAAAATCATCAAGCTGTAAGTCAGCAGCAGAAGCAGAAAATTACTGCTACTCAGGGACTATAAATTTTTCGGTGTGAATGTGACTTACCATACATGAATTTTCAGAAAAATTAAAATATTTGAAGTATCTAGTCAGGATACAACTTATCCCAAAGCTTCTGAAAATTTATTTCCAATGTATTTTATTTATTTCTGAAGCAACTTGAGGGGTAAGATAGAAGACAGACGAGGTTGCAAAAGTAAAAGCAAATATATAAAGCAAGAATGTCTATTTATTTTTGAATCAACTTTTTCTACCCAATTGACCCACATGTTCTCCACCAACCTGTATACTACCTTTAAAATTTGTTCATGGCTACTACCAGTTCCAGAAAACAGGTAAAATTTCAACTCTCTCTCTCTCTCTCTCTCTTTTTCTTTGGTTCCAGAGGTTGAACTTCACACATAAAAAAAAAGAAAGAAAAAAGAAAATAATGACTTCTATAAAGTTATGTTAGGCTTGTCAACTAAAATTCCACCTTATTTAATATCTAGTTTTTGAAACTGAAGACCAAGAAACCAATTATGTCATTGATTTTGGTGAGACTACCCAAAAAGGTAGATGCTAGATGCTTCAGAAGCTGTTAGGGAATAAATAGATGAATCAAGTGATTTTTGTGTTTATTACATGAGGTTTGTGGGTAGCCTTTTTGGTTGAGATTAAGCTGTAATCCATCTTTTGCACTAGGAAATGGAAATGTACAGAGTATTTTAGAAATCAAAATTGGATTCTTCTGTAGAGGTTTTTAGCCTGTCATATCTAAGACTTGTTCCTACTAGTTCACTTCTGAAAATCTAGTAATTATCATTGGTCCTTGTGAAAATTTGAAGCCACTTGAGGGAAGGTACAGATGGTGACTATTGCAAGAATATTTCATGTCTTGCTTTTTGTTGAATAAACTGATAGATTTTTGTAAAAAAATATCAATAATGCTGCTTGAACTTGTTCATATCATTCATTAAAAAAATGATCAACCAAAGCAATTATTGGTCCTGTGTGCAGAGACCATTGATCAATCAGAAAGTCGAAACATTTTTTTGTACTTGGTTTGTAGTGTTATTGATATTGCTTGCAGAGATACACATCCTAGGTGGGCTTCTGAAGTATTATACCACTAAGTTGCTTAGGCCCTTGTTAAGTTGCTGAAGCTGGCTTCCAACTTGTGATCCTCCTGTCTCAGCCTCCTGACTTATTGGGATTACAGGTTTGTACCACCACACCCATCCTAAAATAATATTTAAAAAAATTTAAACATGAATATTTTTCTATTTAAAATTTATTTTGATATATTTATATAAGCATGGAATGTATCTTATTCTAATTAGGTCCCTAGTTTTGTGGATGTACATGATAGTGATATTCACTGTGGTGTATTCATATATGGACATGGGAAAGTTATGTCAGATTCATTCCATTGTCAGATTTCTATTTCTGTCCCTGCTCAGAGAGCTAAACTCTTTAGACTACCTTCCTCCTGAATTATTTAGTGTCTTTGTTTACTAAACTGCCTATCTAATGACATATACTAGGACAGCAGCAAATAATATTAGCATCTCTTTTTGTCTTTATTCTTTTGTCTTCTACCCTTGGAAAAAGTTCCTACTTTTGTTTGTTTGTCTGTTTGTTCATCTTTGGGAGCACTTCTTCTATTATCTTTCTCCTTCTAAAGTGGAATTTACTAGGGAGGTATGTAATTATGGGGAAGGAAACTATGTCAGAAATATTAGAAAATACTCACATTTTTCATAATATTGAACTGACAGAAATCATTGAATCATACCTTAGAAAAAATTCTAATGCCATTAAGTTGATATATTTTTATATGTTTTAGTTTAATAGTTACCAAAGTGGACCAATTATAAGGCAATTAAATAAAATTTTATGCTTTTGAAATTTTAATTACATTTATAGATGCTTATTAAACTATGTTTTATGAGACCTATAACTGTCATCAATATATACCAAATGAAGCATGTTGCTTCTATGACTAACTTACACAAGATGTTGACTTCTGTCTGTCTGGCAGACAGCTTCCCTTGCTGGCTTTGATGAAACAAATTGTGATTTTGGAGAGGGCCACATGACAGGAATTGAGGATGGTTTCTGGTCAACAGTCTGAACAGAAACAAGGCCTCAGTCCAAGAAGTAAATATAAATGAAAAACACCTAAGTGAACTTGAAGTGAACTTGAAGTAGATCCTTTCTCAGTTGAGCCTTCAGATGCACTCCAGCCTTGATCAATACTTTGGTTGCTGTTTCCTGGGAGATCCTGTATTGGAGGGTCCAGCTAAGCCATGCCTGATTCTGGATTCATAGAAACTTTGGATTAATAAGGATGTGTTGATTTAAGCCACTAAGTTCATGGCAATTTATTATGCAGATATTGGTACTTAATATAGATGACCAGCATTGGGAGCCACTCCTATCCACAGGTCTGACAAGCAAAGGGGACAATGTGGTTCAGAGACTCTGGAGGGATACCTGGCAGGAGCTTTAGCTTTTTGGAGAGGAACAAACCAGACAAAGCAACCTCACAGGAAGATAACACCTGTCGTCTTCTCCCACTGCTCCTTAATTTTCTGCCAGAGTCTTATTTTAGTTTAACTGGACCAGATGAGAGATGATCCCTGTCACAGGCTTTAGTGAGCCAAAGTTCTGGGTACAAAGCAGTGTGGACAATACATCCATTTCTTAGGGATGTTGCAATTAAGTATGACAAACTGGGTGTCCTGTCCCTACAATACTGTGGGTTAGAAGACTGGAATCAAATTTTCGTTAGGACTATGCTTCTTCTGAAGCCTGGAGTGCTGTCTCCTTCCCTGTCTCCTTCTTGATTCTGGGAATTGGCTGGCATTCTTTGATGTTTCTTACTTTGCTGAGGCTTCAGTCCCTGTTTCTGTCATCACATGAGGTTTTCTTCTCAGAGGTCTATGCCTCTGTCTCCTCTTTTTATAAGGACACCACTCATATTGAATTAGGGATAACCTGAATGTAGTATGAACTTGTCTTAAACTGGATTACACCTGCAGAGATTCTGTTCTCAAAGTTATATGCATAGGTAGTGGGGCTTAGGACTGGAACGTATCTTTTTAAGGGGAATAATTAAATCTCTAATAGATAGGAAGCAGAGTATGTCTGGAGGGACAAATAGAAATGATCAAACACATAACCCCATGGGGAAAAAATATTTAGTGTATTTATTTCAAGGCTGATATTCAACATAAGTTTGCCACTACTAAAATAAACTAAATGAGCAATTTCTTGTCATCTGTGAAGACAGATTTCTTTTATAGTCTATGCTTTGTAGCAGAAGAACTATCAAGGAGAGAAACTGGTATAGGCTGTCTGAACATGATAGATACCAAAGACATGTTTGTTGCCTTTATTGAATGTACTGCTCTAGACTTTGGAATCAGGACACTTTTTATAAATCTTCCCAAACCACTATAATAAGACTCATGCAATTTTGAACATTATGACAGAGGGAACTTTATCCACTATGGTAACTACATTGTACATGGCAGAAGATCAACACTGGTGAAATATGTTCTAGAAAGTATCACACATTATTAAAACATGGCATTTATTTCCTTTTTAGCTTTGCTTATTTGGATTGGAGGTAATAATACCTCTGAGGATAAAAGTCCTATAGATTTATATATATTTTTTTAAAAAAAATTTTTACATAGGTATTTAATGACATTCATGTAAAAGTGCCTGAAGTTTAGCCACAGGTTTTTTTTTTTTTTTTTGCATAAACTCTAAAAACAATTTTTTTTTCTAGTAAAAAATAATTGGGCAAATTTCAGTGGCTAAGAGAGTAGGAAACATTCCATTCTTGAATGATTAGAACTTTCCATATTTAAATTTTAATTGCTTAATCTGGAAGACAACTTTGGTGATTTAAAGTTGTAGTGAACAGCACTGCAAGCCTTCAAACCTACAATCAATTTACAAAAATATGCCAGTTCTGAATTTATTGACCATCTGTCAGTCTTCACTCACTACTAGCTAGCTGTCAGTGTTTATTATTTGATGCACTCCGTAATGAGTCACTGCAAGGAACAATCCATATCTACATCACAATGATTAATGAGGTCATTGTCTACCCACAACCACCTCAGCCATCATTCTTTCCTTCCAGGCATGGGCAAATGGCAATCCCCAAATCAAAAGGAGATTCCCAGAGCCATCTTGAAGCACAAAGTTCCTTGTGTACTGTGTTAATTCGATTGGCACATAATAAATTCAGCTACACTCAGTCAAACCTCTTCTACGACAAGCTTACAAAAGTTAAATCAATAATAATTTAAATTGACATCCTAAAAATTCAGGGCTTGGTTTTCATACATACACACAGATGCATGCACACAAATACACACACACAGAATTATTATTTGACTATAATCCACACAGCATTGGAAATAATTAAATCCAAAACTGACAAAGTGATATCTTGGGATCCTGTGAGCCTCTCTGGTCTCTCTTATACTAGATACCATAGATACACTTAAAACATGCAAGAAGTATTATTATGAGAGAATTGTTATAGTATAAAAGGTATAGACATTTGAGTCACACAGATCAAAATCTACCACTGATTAGCTATGATGCATTGGATGTCTACCATTCTTCTTTCACCAGTAACATCTCTGTATATTAAATATGGATAATATTCTCTACCTAGAATACTTTTTAGTAATATGTGAGATGAGAGTATAATGCATTTGACATTAAATGTCTGCCCTAGGTCCTGTTATTTGTGACAATAGGAAGTGGAGTACAGAAATCAGAGAAACAGAAAAAGGAGTTGGAAAAATTTTGAAGTCCAAGGTTTAACCAGGTTAACTTCCAGAAGGATAAAAAAGTTATATGATTTATACTTTTCAGAACATCTCATTGTTAAGGTCACAGGCAAGAATCCTTAGGATTTAGGTTTTGCTAGAGTTAGTTCTTCATCTTATTTGGGAAGGCAAAAGGGCTTAGGAGTAAAGGAGAAACATAGAGACAATGTAAATAGGAGGATCTTCTATGAATCATGTGTTATGGTGCTTGGGCATATACTTGGCATCTGTCCATGAGTGTGTGCTATGCTTAAAATAGAAGCAGAACTGTCATAAAGAGATTGAAGTCATCCTCAGAGGTTTCATGAGGAAGACTGAAGGCATCCTGAGAGGTAAATGGTTTTTGACTGTTTTTTTTTTTTTTTAAACCAGAAGGAACAAATATGGCTGCACCTGGATGAGAGCCGCTTAATGATCTGACCATCAACACATTCCTAGATTCCCCAGTAATGCAAAACAGGATCCTGCCATCAGAATAATAACTGATATTTCTGGATACAGCTGTACAGAATATAGAGTGAACTTATAAACTGTTGCTGAAAGTAGCATAGAATAAAAGTTTGGTCAAGGATAAGGATGCCTACTTACTTTGAGAGAGCTCACTGAAAATTAGATGTATGGTTTCTCTAAATGGAAAAATATTCAGCATTTGAGGTTTATTCAGGATATAGGCTCAGAATAAAAAGCCTGATTCTGGTGTTATAAATAAAAATTATTAGATAAACCTATGTATTGCATAGAATTTAAAGATTTTTGTTGGAGTCATTCTATTAATCATTTTAACATCCCAGGCCTTAGACTCATCACTTTTTATATTTGCCTTTATAATTGCATCTTTCTCACATTTTCCTACCATTTAAATGGCAGAGATATCTAACACTGTTTTTCTATCAAGTATACCTCTCAGAATTAGGTCCAAAGTTATTAGAGCCCTTTCTACCTGAATGGCTTGCAGAAACACCTTATATGGAAATAAGAATGATATAGTCCAAGAGAAGCTTATGGTGAGATTTTTGCTGGAGCAAGGTCTGCTGACTTAATTATCAGAACCCAATGTCTTGATGAACTTACCAGAACCCAGGAATGATAATTTTGCTGATTCAGTATTAAAGAAACTTAATTTTTGTCAGTTTTTCAGAGACATCCATAACAGGAAGGGTTATATCATATCAATCAAATTCACATAAGAATAAAATTTCACTAGAAAGCATCTAAGTGTTATGAAGAATGTCAGGCAAAGACAGTGCCTAACAATGTTGAAACTGTATGAAAACAAATTTCATGAAAGCCAAATTATAATCAGTAGGGAAAAAAAGAGAAAAATTTAGTTGAATAATGCTAATGTTTGATAATTGAAGGAAATACATGCAGACTGTGTGACAAAATCTCCTGGTTTGGATGTTGATAGCTTAAATTGGTGATATTTTTTTTATCACGACTAATGAAGAATTAGTACTTTGAGAAGGAATTGAGTGAAAGTTACACGTTAGTTGGAAAAATGTGCTAACTACAGCTATAATCATAATTTTCAAAATAGGGCTAGAGGAGTTTTTCTTTAAAACACTGTAATTTTAGGTCTTAAGGAAACCTTAATAGATCATGTTATCCTGCCTTCTCCTTTACAGATAAATAATTAGGGTGAGATATGGTTATGTAACTCACCCAAGATCACAAAACTAATTAGTATTGAGCTGAATCTGGACACTGGGTCTCTTGACTATTGGATTACTCCTACTTTACTTAATCTACTTATCCAAATCATCTCTAATCTAAATAAACAGCAAAATGCATCTAGCAGGACCAATTAGTTTTTTTTCTATAAATATTTGAAAGCAAAAAAATTAATTTATCAATAATTAATAGGTAATTAAGACTTTTCTCTAATTTCTCATTTGGTCTATCAGGGTAAAATTCTGTGTCCAGTAAAGAAGTAAATAAACTTCCCAGTATTATAAAATAGTAAAATTTTCAAATTTTATTATTATTTATTGGCCTCTCCATTATGCTGTCCAGAAAATTTGTGAGAATTAAAAGTAAAGTGGAATCATAAAAGCCAAAATATAGGTGGTTTGAGGAACAAAAATGTAAATTACAATTTTTGGAAAAGAATCTGAACTTCCAAGTTTATAAGAAGCCCTTTGAATAAATATCTCCACATATTTTCCAATGAGGAGTTTTCATTTCTGAATTCTCTACTGTATTGTGCCAATAATAAATCTCCTTGTATATATGTAAAGTAGTTTCTTTTGTTTTCTTTTGAGTTTCACCATGTAGATAGGTCCATTGATTTATTCAGTCCTAGGGTGGCTTAAAAAGATAGCAAAACAGCTGGGCATGGTGGCACACACCTGTAGTCCCAGAGACTAGGGAGGCTGAGGTTGTAGGATCACAAGTTCAAAGCCAGCCTCAGTAACTTAGTGAGGTCTTAAGCAAATTAGTGAAACCCTGTCTCTAAATAAAATATCAAAAGGGCTGGGGATGTGGTTTAGTGGTTAAGTGTTCTTGGGGTTCAATTCCTCTGAAGAAGAAGAAGAAGAAGAAGGAGGAGGAGGAGGAGGAGGAGGAGGAGGAGGAGGAGGAGGAGGAGGAGAGGAAGAAGAAGAGGAAGAGGAGGAGGAGGAGGAGGAGGAGGAGGAGGAGGAGGAGGAGGAGGAGGAGGAGGAAAACATGTTAGTGAATATGGATACTCAGGCTCCCTTCTCTTACTTCTCAGGTGTACCCAAACAAGGTTGGTCTTGGTGGGTCCCAGTATTCTGTTTCTTTTTACAGAAAGTTAATTCTGACAGGATTTAGGGTTCTTTGTGCTGAGGTTTTAATGAAGTTCTAAAAATATGTTTCAAGCAGATGCTCTGTTGAGTTTATCAAAAGACGTGTATAATAGATATTTTCCTCTGATGATTACATGATAGTTTATCTTAACATTAGTTGTTAGATAAATCAATTAAATATTAGTTTATTTATTTTTCATAATAAGTGTTATTCTATGATTACATCTAATAAAATGTTGAAGGGATAATAAAATCATCAGATTACTGTGGCCATTACCATAATAATAATTGTTCTTTATAAAAATAAATTTTATAGCATATATTTAAGTTATAAATCATTATGTTATAAGATACTAATATAGTGAAATGGTTACTAGAGTGGAACAAATTAAATATTCAACATCTCACTAAATTATCCTTTTACCCCTGTGGTAAGAACAGCTATAATCTACTCATTCTGCAAAACTCCTGAATATAATACACTATTATTAACCATGGACTTCACATTGTACCTTAGATCTTTTGACTTGTTCATCCTCTATACTTGCTACTTTGTATCCTTTAATCTACATCTTCCCTAATATATAGAGATATAAAGTAAAACAGTAGTTACTAGGACCATGGTGGTGGTGGTGGTGGGGAATAATTATTTTAGGTAAAAATCATCATTACAGAATAAAATGAGTGGATGAAATTATAATGAGCAATAGGACATTTCTTAGTTTTAAAAGATCTCCTCACAAGATACTTACATACAAAAAGAAAATGAGTCACTCTCCAGAGTAGCTGCTTGGCATCCACCTTTAATCTAGTGATCAGTTAACATCACCATTAATAATTTCATGTGACTCCAGCTCTGATACACAGAGAAGGACAAAACATCACTCTTGTGTTATTTTTGCCGAAAGAACATAAACTGAATCTAATCATGAGGAAACATTGGACAAACCAGAGTAGAGGAACAATCTACTAAATCACTGGCCTGCGTTCTTCAAATGTCAAAGAAATGTAGAGACAGTTTTCCAGATTAAAGGAGAATAAAGAAATGTGTCTTGTAAATGAAATGTTTGATCCTGGATTAGATTTTAGAGCAGAAAATATTTTTTTCCCCTTTTTCTATGAAGGAAAAGGACGTTAATGGAACAATTGATGAAATTTGAGTCAGGCTTACAGATTATGTTACCATATTGTACTACTGTTTATTTCTGATTTTGATAATTCTGTACTGTTTATAGAAGAGAATGTTTCTGTTCTACAGTAATGCATGCCAAAATATGTAGCAGTGAAGGGACTTTATCTGTAACTTTCAAGCATTTCATAAAAATTTTATTATAAAATTCTTTATATTAGAATACTATATATAATATAATTTGATGAATCAGAGTGACAGCTTTAAGATGATTTGAACTAATTTTGCAAGTTTTATGAATTAAAATTTTTTCCAAAGAGTTATCACACGATTGACACCTAATAATCTCTTTTGATAAGAGTTTATTTAATTAAGATAACATTTATTATACACTTGCTGATGCTGTGTTGAGTTTATCAAAAGATGTATATAACAGATGTATATGCCAGAAACTATGCTGGTTTTCCTATATGGTATTTCAAGTGGGCGTCATCTGACCCTGTAAATATTACATTATTATGACAGTTTCAAAGATAAGAAAACTCATATTTAGGGAGTGAACATAGACCTGAGACTTGTTGAGGTCACATAGCCAGAAGAGGGAAGGAATGAAATTTGAAGTGGGATGCTCTAATTTTATATCTACCACTCTCTTTTCCTTACCAGACACTCAGTCAACACCATAGCAAATGATGCTATTTTCTAAGAACAGTGAATGACCTTACAGATAAACACATAGAAATTTCTGTCAAGGAGTATTTTCAGTCTCCTGGTTTTAATATCACTCTCAAAAATGTAGATTCTTGATGTTTGTAAATTCCTTGGAAAGGGACTTAATTCTCTCCTTATCTGTTTTTGAGGCATCTACAGTTGTATATGGCACATGGTAGTGTTTTGAATATTTTCTTTTTTTTTTTAGAGAGAGAGAGAGAATTTTTAAATATTTATTTATTTAGTTACTTAGTTTTCAGTGGACACAACATCTTTATTTGTATGTGGTGCTAAGGATCGAACCCAGCGTCCCACGCATGCCAGGCAAGCACGCTACCTCTTGAGCCACATCCCCAGCCCTGAATATTTTCTTAATAAATAAATGAATGTGAAATAAAAGTTTGATAAAAGACATATAGATGTATATCAGAGAAGAGGAAGAGGAGACTATTAGGACTCTGGTAAGGATAGCATAAATGTTAGAGAAGTAGAAACCAGATACAGATTTCCATTTCCAGTCATCTTTACAGAGATTATTTTGTAATGTGTGTCCCTAAAAGAGAAATAGAGTAAAACAAACAAATTTAAGAAACCAGTTTGACATTATTAAAGCCATCTTCGTTGTAACTACCATCTTACATGCCAGCTGAGCCTGGCATGCATTCCAAACCCTACAGGACAAACATAGTTGTTAAGATGGTCAGCTGAGTGTCTCATGCAGGGCACTGAATCTGGGCTCACTCTTAACTGAAGCTTGACATGTTCATAGTTTTTGAGCAAGCTCAGATACATTCCACTAAGGCTCTTCTTTCCTTAGTTTAACATATAAATCCCTTCCTCCTGCCTTGCGGTGGGGTATCCTGGTGTCTTGCTGAAACCTAAGACACACCTCCGTCAACCAGTCCCTAATAAATTGCACTTTGGGCAACCTTGATTCATCTGCCTCTTTTTCAGTCTCTTGGCATCATCTGCCTTTGATGACTGGGTCTCATATACCAGGTTTTCCCAAAACACAAACTCATCTTGTTATATAGCCTCCAAAAGGCAGCAACCTGAATGGCTACAAGGAACCTAGAGAAGAGATGAGTTTTGACATGGGATTTGAAGGGAATTACTGGACACTTATTTTGAAGTGGAATCCTAGAAAATTCTGGAAAACTGAACACATCCAAGGCCTCCATTTTTTCTAGATAGCAAAAAAAAAAAAAAAAAAAAAAAAAAATTAAAATTTGTTGTCAATGTAGTAAATGAATTTGGAGGCCAAGGGTGCCCAACAATTTTCACTGTTGATATGCATTCTCCTCCTTAGAAGTCTGAGGAGGAGGATATAATCTGTTACTCATTTTATACAAAGTCTCTTAATATGGTTTTGTTTTGAAAAGTTAATCATTTAAATGCGGTAAAGGTGGGATGAGGTGGGGATATCATGATAGTATTTGACTCTGAAACTTTATAATAAGTTGAATGCATGAATGTGTTATAAATGAATAAATTTCAATCACATTGGATATGGTTTAGGCTTTGGTATAAGGCAAAACCTTTAATGTTTCAGAACGTAACTCTGTGGTCAGTCACTAAATAGTGACTACATTTCTTATAATTTTCAAGACACCTAACCCTTTCTTAAAAAGAACATTTTCGGGCTGGGATGTGGCTCAAGTGGTAGCGCGCTCGCCTGGCATGCGTGCGGCCTGGGTTCGATCCTCAGCACCACATACAAACAAAGATGTTGTGTCCGCCGATAACTAAAATAAAGTAAGTATGAAAAAATTCTCTCACTCTCTCTTAAAAAAAAAACAAAACATTTTCTATGGTTGTCCCTTGTATTCCCATTATAACCCTGAAGCACATGGCAACAGAATTCTGGCAACCCCCAGGAGAAATATGCCAGACATGAAACATTTTGGTTCAACCATATCATCTGTCTTGTTATTTCTGATATCAACTTGAACAAGGGAAAAACAAACAGTAGACAGAAAAAGAAATATTCCAGTCACAACTAAAATTGGATGGTGAATGTGTGATGGGCATTACAACAACCTGAAATTCAAATAGAGATTCTCTTTATGTACTAGTATTCTGATATTCTACCACTAGAACTTTCCTTTAGAAAGTATGCATAATTCTTTAAAAAATAAAATAAGCACAAATTTGAAAGTAAAATCCACTGAAAATATATACAATGATATCTATTATTTTTAGAAATAAGATGGAAAGTATCATCATTTTAAGAGAATATTTTCATGAAATGGGCAACTCACTTTCCACTCAGATACGCTGATTCATAGTGCATCATTAGATACCAGGTTAATAGTGTGGATTCAATATGATGGTATGCTCTAATTATGACACTAGTGACACCACTTAAATCAATAGGTACATCGAATATAGAAAATTTAGAAAGAAAAAGATAATAATATATGCAGTGAATACACTAGCTCAGGAAAATAATCTGCTTGTTTTAAGTCTACAACATAACTGGCTTATGAACTTAGTAAGTCATGATTTATCTATTCCCCATTTATAAAATGCTGAGAATTTTTAAAGATCTCAAAAGACCCTTACTAGATTATAAATACTATAATTCTAAGGGTGTCTTTAATAAAGCATTGGGGAAAATGATGGCATGAGCTCAGCTCTCTCCATTCAATAGGCATCTAGTTAGCTTTTGTCCTCAATGCTTCAACAGATGTCATACACTCCAGGATGGTGCCAACCTTGCAAGATTGAGAAGTATTCAAAGCTTGTCTTTGGCCCCTTGTCACCTTCTACTTCTATCTTTTTTTCTGCTTTCTGATGCCCCCGTCTTTCTAAGATGCTCAAATGGACAAACTCTATAGGTCAAGGTCCTTACAGGACCTCTTGTTGTTAACTGTTGTCTCCAGGATTTTTTTTTTTTTTTTTTTTTTTTTTTGGAAATAAATGATTAATAAAGCCAAAATGACTTTAAATGAGAAAAAAAAAAAAAAAGAATGCTGGCTGAATTTCAGACATTGTAACTGGTGGTGGACAGTTTGGGGAAGGTGCTTGTGCCTATCCTCTGATTTCACCCCAGGTGGGCTGTCTACCTGTAAGGATTTCTCTAATTCCTGCTGTCTCTGTACCTTTCAAATCCTGCCTATTCAGTGCCTGTCTCCTATTATTCTGTTGGCAGACAGTCTTGCTTTCTCCTTACGGCTTGGTTTGTCATTTTCCTGTGATATTTGTTAAATGTAACTGGACTGTAAAGAAATTCTAAACACCAATGTTTGCAAAATTATAGGAAATATTTTATTTACTATATACAAGGGATTATTTTCCTTGTTGTTTTTGTTTAAAGCCCTACTTTTCTTTTAGGAAAATTAAACAAATGCAAAGTAATGAAAATCAAATACAAATTCCTTCTTATTAACAGCTGACTCTTTCCCCTTGGTATTTGCTTCTGAGAAGTTCTCATTACAAATTTTTAGCCTGAGGTCTGCTGAAAATCATTCAGGCCCTTTCGAAATTTAGGTGTCACTTCTTTCTAGATGTATATTTTAACACTCCAGCCTGGTTTAAATCATTTATTCCCTTTGGACCTTTCACTGTC